>NC_012879.2:27865179-28613369 GCF_000003195.3 Sorghum bicolor
GCGGGCGAGTTTCAGGCGAGAGAGAGGGCGAGGCAGAGCGAGTGGACGCGTCCATTTCGCTCGGGACGTCGCCGTGGAGGTCATGCACGCGACGGGAGCTGACAAGCGGGGCCAGACGCGGCGTACGGTCGACAAATGGCGACGGAGCTCTGCCGGCGGTCGGCCACGTCGACGAGCTCGGGTTCGATTCAGAAGAAACGGTGTTTGTCTGATAGAGCCACTTCACCGGCGATTATCTCCCAAACCAGAGCGAATTAGGAGATGGCGTAGTTGACAAAGTTGGAGTACTAGGCGAGATCTACAACTTTGTCAATTGGAACAAGAGCTAGATCGGCCTGGATTGAGAGTTATGAAGTTTTCAAAATCAATCGAGCAAACTGGTTTCGTTCCAAGACTTAGAAAAATTTCTAAGTGTTGAAAACAGCCCCAAATCTGCCTTGTGGGTCACTTTTGAGCTTTTGTTCCTTATAAAATTTGCTACAACTTTGCTGTAGGAAGTTTTAACATGCAAACATTTTATGAAACACTTTTTAAAAACCTAAGCAAAAGAGGTTTCTAGGACCTATTTTCACAAGTATGACTTAGAAGCATAATTTGGAGAAGTGATCAACATGAACATTGTTCCCAAGATTAAGTTAAGCATAGATAAACTAATTACCAAGGCATTAAGCACAAACACAAGCATTGTTCACTCAAACATAAGCATAGGAAGCCTATTTAAGCAATTTAAATCACAATTTTGCATAGAATGACATGGCTCAAGAGAGATGATGATCATGATATGCTTTGAGTAGATAATGATGGTCATGCTATGCACATGATCAATGCAACCATAACACTGGGGTGTTACAGCCCACCCCCCTTACAAAAATCTCGTCCCGAGATTTGAAAGCTTACTGATTTTCGAAGAAGGTTTTGTAAACTTCTTTTAAATAATCCTCTGTCTCCCAACTGGCATCTTCTTCCCCGTGGTTGCTCCACAACACCTTGTAGAGCTTAACCACACGATTACGCGTTTCCTGTTCCTTGCGATCAAGAATCGCTACAGGCTTCTCCTCATACACCAAATCTGACTTCAACTTGATATCTCGAACTTCCACTCGCTCCTCCGGTACACGAAGGCACTTCTTCAATTGTGATACGTGGAAGATAGGGAAAATAGCTCGAAGCGCAACTGGGAGTTGAACTTTGTATGCCACATTCCCTTTCTTTTCGAGAATCCGATAAGGTCCCACATAGCAAGGTGCAAGCTTGCGCTTGACTCCGAACCTTTGTACACCCTTCATCGGAGATACCTTGATGTACACATGGTCACCAACTGAAAACTCAATCGGCTTTCTCCTCTTGTCGGCATAACTTTTTTGACGAGCTTGAGCAGCTTCCACATGTTGCTGGATAGTTCGGACTTTCTGCTCGGCTTCGTTCACAAAATCGATGCCATAAAACCTTCGTTCTCCAGCTTCTACCCAATTCAACGGGGTTCGACACTTTCGACCGTACAAGGCTTCAAATGGAGCCATCTTGATACTCTCCTGATAACTATTGTTGTAGGAGAACTCAGCTAATGGCAACCACTTAACCCAAGAACCCTTTGAAGAGAGAGCGCATGCCCTCAACATATCTTCAAGGATTTGGTTAACTCGTTCAGTCTGACCAACCGTTTGGGGATAATAAGCAGATCTACGGACTAAATGAGTACCAATTTGCTCATGCAGACATTCCCAAAAACAAGCAGTGAACTGTGGTCCACGATCTGATATGATTGTTCGAGGCACACCATACTGACGAACAATGTGCTCGAAATACAACTCCGCATACTGATGTGGACGATAGTCAGTTCGGACTGGAATAAATCGAGCAACTTTGGTCAAACGATCTACAACCACCCAGATGGAGTCGTAACCCTTAACAGAAGTTGGGAGTCCACTAATGAAATCCATGCTGACTTCTTCCCATTTCCAACCAGGAATTGACAAGGGTTGAAGCAAACCAGCTTTCATGTGAACAGCCTTCACGCGACAACAATTGTCACAACGAGCGACAAAAGCAGCTATCTCCTTTTTCATCTTTGTCCACCAAAACAACGGTTTCAAATCCTGATACATCTTGCTACTACCAGGATGGATAGACAATTTGGATGAATGAGCTTCAGATAGGATCTGATTCCGTAGCTCACGGTCTTTTGGGACCACAAGTTGATCCTTGAACCAAAGGATTCCGTTTTCATCAACCCGGAAGTGCTTGGTTTCTTCTTCTCTCATCTTCCTCTTGATATGCTGGATGCCTACATCTGTCTGCTGCAATTCGATGACTCGATTGCGAATGGTACTTTGCAGAGAAATCTGGTTGAGCACCAGTGGATGCATAAGATGTGACAACAACGGATCTTCCACTTGGATTGAGTGACAGTGCGCTTTCCGACTCAAGGCATCCGCCACTACGTTTGCCTTGCCTAGATGATAGTGCACTTGAAGATTATAATCTTTAATCAACTCAAGCCACCTTCGCTGCCGCATGTTCAGTTCAGGTTGAGTGAAGATATACTTGAGGCTCTTATGATCGGTGTAGATATTACACAGATTACCCAGCAGATAATGCCTCCAGATTTTCAAAGCATGAACAACTGCTGCCAATTCTAAGTCATGAGTAGGGTAATTGACCTCATGTTTTCGAAGTTGGCGTGAGGCATACACGATAACGCGACCTTCCTGCATCAACACACAGCCTAAACCAACGCCTGACGCGTCACAAAAGACATCGAAGGGCTTCTCGATATCAGGTTGAGCTAGGACAGGAGCTGATGTCAGCAATGTCCTCAACTTGTGGAATGCCTCTTCACACTCAGGTGTCCACACAAACTTTTCATCTTTCTGAAGTAGACGAGTCATAGGCTTGGATATTTTGGAGAATTCCGGAATGAATCGACGGTAATATCCAGCAAGACCCAGAAAACTCCGAACCTCGTGTACCGAAGTTGGGACTTTCCAATCCAGCACTTCTTGCACCTTAGCCGGATCCACCGATATGCCTTCTTCAGATAAGACATGGCCCAAGAAAGGTACTTTCTTTAGCCAAAACTCGCATTTGCTAAACTTGGCATAAAGCTGATGTTCGCGCAAACGCGTCAACACTACACGCAGATGCTCTGCATGCTCCTCTTCATTGCAAGAATATACCAAGATATCATCAATGAAGACCACCACAAACTTGTCCAACTCGGGCATGAACACCGAATTCATGAGATACATGAAATGAGCAGGTGCATTTGTAAGACCAAAGGACATGACAAGGTACTCATACAACCCATACCTCGTCGAGAAAGCTGTCTTAGGTACATCTTCAGGACGGATCTTGATCTGATGGTACCCAGATCGCAAATCAATCTTGGAGAATACCTTAGCTTTAGACAACTGATCAAACAAGATATCAATGCGAGGAAGAGGGTATTTGTTCTTGATAGTCACCGCATTTAGGGGACGATAGTCCACACACATGCGCAACGATTGATCCTTCTTCTTCACAAAGATAGCTGGACAACCCCAAGGAGAAGAACTAGGACGAATAAGACCCTTCTTCAACAACTCATTTAGTTGGGTCTTAAGCTCAGCTAACTCATTGGGTGGCATTCTATAAGGTCTTCTCGAGATAGGAGCGGTACCTGGAATCAATTCAATTTTGAACTCCACATCCCGGTCCGTAGGAAGCCCGGGTAGATCATCAGGAAAAACATCCGGAAACTCACACACCACCGGGATATCCTGAATGGCCTTAGATGTAACTGCATTCACAGTGCTACGGATTTGAATATCACGAGGAAGTTGCACTAGAAATGCCTCCTTGGTATCTAGGTCTCTCAACATCACTACACGAGTGGTGGTGTCGATAAGAACTCCATTACCACTCATCCACTTCATCCCCAGAATTACATCTATGCCCACACCGGGTAGAACAACCAAATCAGCAAGGAATTGACGGTCTCCGATTTTTAGAGTTGCCCCCAAAACCACTTGATTGGTGGAAATATCATTTCCCGCAGCACTAATACAATAACTGCCCTTATCAAGTGTAACAGCCTTGATGCTATGCTTAGACACAAACTCAGAACTCACAAATGAATGCGATGCTCCAGAATCAAAAAGCACAAGTGCATCATGTTGATTGACCAGAAACTTACCAGTCGTGACTACCTCAACAGCAGGGATTGCCTCCACAGTTGTGTAATGAACACGCCCGTGACGAACGTTCCCTTGGTTGCCCTTCTTTGGCGGGTAAGGACAGTTGCTCTGCCAATGCCCGGTCTGATTGCAGTTCCAGCACGGACGGTTGGCAGGTGGAGTCTTGGCATAGTTGGGACCCGTATTGCCCCTAGGAAGAGCAATAGAGTACCCCTTGCGAAAACCCGTCTTGGCCTGATTTTTCTTCACCGGAGGACGGTATCGCTGGTTGGGGGTTGGAGCACGGAACGGTGGCTTAGCTGCCACTGGAGTCTTGGACTGAGATGATCCTGCCCCGGCCTCAAAAGCCCTCTTGCGAGTCTTGGTCGCAGTGTACACAGTGTTATAGTTCTCTTGGGTGAGAGCATTGTTGACGGTCCTTAAGTATCAAATTTAATTATCAAATAAATAAAGAAAAGGATCCAATTGAAATCAAGATCCAGACTTAGGGTTTTATCTGACAGAATTCCACGAGTTTTGGTGTTTGTCTATTTCTGCAGGGGTTTATCAGGAAATATGGAAGAAAGGCCCACATGTCAGGATTACGTAAAGATATTAACGTGCTGCGCAATTATCTTACATCTAGAAGACTCCAGAAGCCACGAGACCGAAGCGGAGGCGAAACGGGGCCAGACCCTGGGCGGCCGCCCAGTTGGTCAGGGCGCCCGCCCACCTCCTGAGTCCAATCAGGACTCTGCTTTGCGGGAGATCTCCACCGACCCAAAGGATGAATCTAAACCATACAATCTATGTCGGTTTGATCCAAGGGCCCATATTCACTTGAAGGGACTATAAAACCAGACCCCCTGGCCCCTGGAGGAGGGAGCCTCTCAACCCTAATTCATTGTTCCATCAAGGGAGAAGAAGCCTCTGATCAAGATTAGAGCCACCACATCAATTAGATATCTAGATTAGCATAGCTACATAGGATTAGAACTAGAAGGAGTCAATCTTCGATTGGTTTCCGGATCTGTCAAGAGGATTCTTGGTAATTCTCTAATTGTGCTTCTAATTGCTTTCTAATTATCTTTGTTCTTCAATATTATGAATATGACTTTGTTCTACTTCAATATATTGCTTATGACTTTGCTCTACTTGCTTATATTCAAGATTATATTGTTCTTAGTTTATCATAGTTATGTACTTGGCTTAGTTAGATTCGATCTATATACATGCTTAGGATCGTATAGCGTTTATCCATCGGATCCATGGGTAAATGATAGATATTGTGTAGGCGTGGTGCTTATACCATATTTATCTGCGATTGTACCCAATATGCCAGATCGTGGGGTGGTTCGTGATAGTGACAGCTTCATTGATTCTTATATAGTCCCCCTCTCGTGTATTGGGCTGGCAGAGCAACATTATTACTGGGGAGTGATTGCTATGTTTCTCATATTCCTTGCTAATATCACTATGCATGGGCGTAGTCTTGTCTTGCAATGATTGCTAAGTATGCTTGCACTAACTATGATATGCTAGACTATATAGTTGAGAATAACTTAGGGAATATTCTTGTAGTTCGTTCTAATACCATGCTAATGACTTTCTAGAGTATCTAATTGAGGTGCTTATCATATTTATTATGTGGCTAGATCAGATTAGTTATCCTTGTCACTATTATTATTTCATATATCTTTTATGTGACACTTATCCCTGTATGAAGAGTTAGATATAATGTTCTCAATTATACATGCAATGATAGATGCTCAATCTCATATTCTATTCTGTAATCATTAGTGATGATTGCTAATCCCTTCCCAGTGGTAAAAATATAAATAACGATACCTGGAATACTTCCCGATTAAAATGCTACATCGGTATTAATCTGTGCGCTTGCAGATCCAATTCATTATTTATTTAGAAGAGCAATTGCATATTTCAATACCGTGTCTCTTATATCATGCTGGGGAGGACAACTTGGCTTAAGTGGTGTGAGGGATAGGTTTGGCATTTTTGGCACCGTTGCTAGATTTAGAACTTAGTCTACTTTTAGTAATGATGTTAAGAATACCCAACAAGCATTTTTGGCGTCGTTGCCGGGGAAGGTTGATTACTAATCAGGAATGGAATAAAAAGATTTTGAGTTATCATTCGCATCACTAATATGATTGAGCTTATCTATTCTCTCATACAGTTTTACCCCGATATTTTTCTATTTTATCTTATGCAGTGGAATGTATGAATAGAAGACATCTTCCAGGAAATTTTGTTGACAATCCTGAAGCATTATTCAAGAAGACGAGAGCCAAGCTAAAGAAATCATCAACACTTCACGAAGAAGCTTCATCCAATCAAGAAGATCACCGGAACTTGTCTTCAGAGTTCGAGGCCATGGCGAACAAATCAATCCGCGAGTTCTCAGCTCCCACTACGGACAACATCCGCACTGGACCTGCTGCAGAGATCGATGGCAACTTTGAGCTCAAGCCTGGACTTATCAACATGGTGCAATCCAACCAGTTCTGTGGGAAGGCACACGAAGACGCTAGTGCTCATTTACAACACTTCCTGGAGATTTGCAACACATTCACCATAGCAGGAGTTTCCAAAGACGCTATACTACTTCGCCTCTTCCCATTCTCACTGTTAGGAAGAGCGAAGCAGTGGTTCCACGCTACAAAGGAGAAGAATACTATGTGGGCACTCTGCTCAACAAACATCCTGGCTAAGTTCTTTCCCATGGGCAAGACCAATGCTCTCCGTGGGAAGATTATAAGTTTTCAGCAACAAAATGATGAATTTGTTCCAGAAGCATGGGAGCGCTTTCAAGACTACATCCTAGAATGTCCCCATCATGGAATGGAGAGTTGGCTACTGATGTAGACATTCTATCATGGGCTCAGCAACAGTGCCCGAGAGACCATGGATGCTGCAGCTGGAGGAGCATTCTTATCACTTACTATACCACAAGCCACAGCTCTTGTGGAGAAGATGGCGTCCAACCAAAGCTGGAATGAAGAGAGGACCCAGACACGCAAGAGAGGTGGAGGTATGCATCAGCTGAAGGAGGTAGACATGCTGTCTGCAAAGCTAGACCTGCTCATGAAGAAGCTCGACGATAGAGCTGGAGACAAGAAAGAAGTTATGCACATCTACGACTCTCACATGACTTGTGAGGAGTGTGGAGACACTGGACACTCAGGCAACCACTGCCCTGAGATGCTTGAGGATGTGAACTACATCAACAACAACAACAACTACTACTACAACCGTCCTCAACAAAATCAAGGTTGGAATCAACAGAGGCCTAACTACTCAGGTAATTATCAAGGTAACAATTCTTACAACAATAATAATAATTTTCCACCTTTGAGAGAGTTAGTGTCTAATCAAGGAAAGCTAATGGATAACCTGTCTAAGAAATTGGCATAAAATGATAAAATGCTAGAAAATATAAATAATAGAATGGATAATTTCTCTACTGCCATCAAGAATCAAATTAGCTTTAATAAAATGATTGAATCCCAGTTAAATCAAATAGCTGCTGCTGTTCCTACTACTAACCCCGGTATACCATCACAACCGGAAGGATTAGAATTTGTAAATCTTGTAGACGTGTTTGATGCAGGTAATTGGAGTAACCCCGTCACTGAATTTTCTACTGACCGTCTGCCGGTCAAGAGAGGCGATCCAGGACGCCCCGTCATCCCGATCTCCATCGGCATGGTGGACGTTCCAGAAGCACTCTGTGACTTTGGCTCTAGCGTCAACATTATACCCAGGGTACTCTATGAAAAATTCTTTACATATCCTTTATTAGAAACAACCATGTGTTTGCAGTTTGCAGATCAGACGATAACTTTTCCAAAAGGAATAGTGAGGAACCTTTGTGTCCGAGTTGGTACTTTATATGCCCCAGCAGACTTCGTAGTGGTTGAGACCGGAAATGATGAGAGAGCACCTATCATCCTAGGAAGGCCATTTTTGAACACCACGGGAGCTATCATCTACGCTAGTGCTGCCAAGATCAGTTTCTACGTCAAAGGGAAGAAGGAGACATTTTTCTTCAAGAACAAGACTACACAAATTCCAGATCAATCCAGACGTGAATCAATGAAGAGGACCAACAGGAGGAACAGGAACAAGCAAGTGTGGACCGAGTCAGCTAAGATGGTCACTGTAGTCCATGGAGGCCAAGATCACCAACTTAAGTCACTGTTTTTGACCAAGAAGGACGACCCAGGAATGCCAAGCATCTACTGCTCCATAAATGGATATAACTTCTACAAGACGATTTGCGACACTGGATCGGGCGTCAACATAATGGCCGCAGTCACTTATCGGCTCTTGATCGGGACCATGCCACTAAGACCAACATACATTCAGCTCCAGATGGCAGATCAGACATTTCGAGAAGTTCAAGGAATAGTATCTGATGTCCCAGTCAAAATAGACGATCACCTTGTCTACACAGACTTTCAAGTTGTTGACATGGGAGAAGACGAGTATGATCCACCCATCATCCTTGGAAGACCGTTCCTCAGCACCGTTAAAGCAATTATCTACATTGGAACCGGAGAAGTCCATATGCACTTCCCCTCAGAGAAGGTACGCCGTTATTTTACTGACCCTAACTATATCATTGAAGAATCTAAGAAGGTCAGAAAGAGACGCAACCACAACCAGAGGAGGCAGATCATCAAGGACGGATGGGCAGACTATGAAGGAGAAGTTGTAAGGTCAGAAGACGTGGAGTTTAAACAGAATTATCCAGAGGAGATTGAAGCACCGAGTCAGGTATGGAAAATGAAGATAACTATACATGAAGAGGAGGCGCTACCGGAAGTACCGACTTCGCCACCCAACGAACCTCAGGACGATTAAGAAATTGGAGAGTCCCGTTCGGAGGACTTAAAAACACCGAACGCCCTGCCAAGAGGTAAACTTGGTAGTTACCCTTTCCCTTTCAATTATTTCAATTATTTCAAATAGTTTACTTAGTTAATTATGTTCGTGCTATCCTAAAAAGAAAATAAAAATGTAAAAAACAATAAGCCCCATGTGAGTATACGAGTGGCATAAAACCCATAAGTACATTCACTGTGGTGGCATAAAAATAAAATAAATATTTCATTTCTGCTTTATAAAATAAAAAAATATAAAAACAGGGAGTAATATTTATTGAGGAGTCTCAAGATAATAAAGGCTAGATATTTATGCTAACACTTAATCAGTTCCACAAGCTTTGTTGTCTATTTGAGCTCCACAGAATTTAAGAATCAAGAAGACTAGCAGACGGAGGACATTCTAATCGCTGTCAGAATGCTGCTGACTTTCAACTACACCTCTGCCACCTGCTAGCTACATCAAGAGAAATTACGTCAAAATTCAGCTTGGGGGAGAGCACCCCCATTTTTCCCGATAAGTATTTCTACCTATCTTTATACTTATACTATACTAGAATATTAAAATACATAAACTATAAAAAACCTAATAAAGATTTTATGCTTATATATGTCTTTTGCTTAGTGTGTTTAAGTGGCTATGCTAATCTGTATCTAAATAAAACTTAAGCATGGATATGATAAATAGTTGCTCTGCCTAATTTGCACATTCTAAGTTCTCTCTCAAGTTTAGATATAACTGTTATAATTTAAAGCTTGCTCTAGACCTAAACTTGTGGGATGAAAACTTGATCTGAAGTCTAAGTTGTTAACGGATATGATATGGGAAGGTTGAGCTGCTGTTTATCTGTTCCTAGAGATGCTAGAATTCTGGAGAATTTTATCTTTGAAAATCTTTAAAATGTTGCATGATGAGTTCCTGTATGATGAGAGCTTAAATTCCTACCACAGCCATATATACATGCTTGCTAGACTTTGAGCCACACATTTACTATTTACTGCTTATGAGCATTGAGTGTGGTCAAGCTGTGTAGACTCTTAGGAGCTTGTCATGTGGTTAAATCAAGATTTCACTTGCACGTTCACTCATATATGCTACTTCTACTCCGGAAGTACCATTCACATATATCCATCCATTTCCATCTCCAGAATCACCCAAAAATATTCTGCTCCTAATCCGGGAGAGAATAACCAAAAATATTTCTGTTTCCCCTTGTGAAATAAATGCTCAAGTTATCTTGTTACTACCACTTGCTATATTATCTCAAGAGATGAGTGCTCTAAAAAAAAGAAGAAAATAAAAAAATATACGAGGAAATAAAAAGGAGCAAGTGCTCGGAACCTCGAAAGAAAAGAAAGAGTGAGACGAGAGGTAAAAATGGACAAGTGTCCGACAGTAGAATTAGGGGTGCAAGATACCCACCTGAGAGACAAGAAAAAGAAGAGCATCTCATTCTCCTCATAAAGTTTCCAAAGCAAGGAAGGTATGTATCCCCTCAAAAGAGCAAAGTAGAATTAGACTTCCACCACCATTGTTTTCACCATTGTTATCACCATCATCACCATACACCATTCATTCGCCACACATGCACATCTTGATTTGGCTTATTGATTTGTTTCTTTGGATCCATGGTTTGACTATGCAATAAATGTCTTGTAAGTATGTATATTTTATCTCCCACCTATGAGCTCCAGATATTAAGCCTTATTAGAGTAGGGTGAGAGAGAAGGCAATGTCACTATGCCTTATACCACAAATATTACATATCTTGAGAGAAGGCATATACCATCAATGCCTTGGTAAGGATCCAAAAATACCACAAAAGAGAGACCTGAGAGAATCATACAAGGAATCTCTGAGTTTTATTTGAAAATCTACAAAAACCCCAGAGCTATAGCTGATCAAGAATAAGAGACATGGCACTTGGCTAGACTGTTCTATCTTTTAACCACTCAAGACAGAAGTGACAGTTACAAGTCCCATGGTGTAGGTAAAGTAAGTAAGTTTTAAGTCTTGACAGTTTACTCTAACTCAGAGATGAGATCTTATTTAAAAAGCATGTGTACCGTCAATTTTTTTTAACAATATTGCAACAAATTATGATCCATAGCTGAGTCTATCCTTGCTCAGGAACGAGCAAGAGGTAAGCTTGGGGGAGTTTGTTGACGGTCCTTAAGTATCAAATTTAATTATCAAATAAATAAAGAAAAGGATCCAATTGAAATCAAGATCCAGACTTAGGGTTTTATCTGACAGAATTCCACGAGTTTTGGTGTTTGTCTATTTCTGCAGGGGGTTATCAGGAAATATGGAAGAAAGGCCCACATGTCAGGATTACGTAAAGATATTAAGGTGCTATGCAATTATCTTACATCTAGAAGACTCCAGAAGCCACGAGACCGAAGCGGAGGCGAAACGGGGCCAGACCCTGGGCGGCCGCCCAGTTGGTCAGGGCGCCCGCCCACCTCTTGAGTCCAATCAGGACTCTGCTTTGCGGGAGATCTCCACCGACCTAAAGGATGAATCTAAACCATACAATCTATGTCGGTTTGATCCAAGGGCCCATATTCACTTGAAGGGACTATAAAACCAGACCCCCTGGCCCCTGGAGGAGGGAACCTCTCAACCCTAATTCATTGTTCCATCAAGGGAGAAGAAGCCTCTGATCAAGATTAGAGCCACCACATCAATTAGATATCTAGATTAGCATAGCTACATAGGATTAGAACTAGAAGGAGTCAATCTTCGATTGGTTTCCGGATCTGTCAAGAGGATTCTTGGTAATTCTCTAATTGTGCTTCTAATTGCTTTCTAATTATCTTTGTTCTTCAATATTATGAATATGACTTTGTTCTACTTCAATATATTGCTTATGACTTTGCTCTACTTGCTTATATTCAAGATTATATTGTTCTTAGTTTATCATAGTTATGTACTTGGCTTAGTTAGATTCGATCTATATACATGCTTAGGATCGTATAGCGTTTATCCATCGGATCCATGGGTAAATGATAGATATTGTGTAGGCGTGGTGCTTATACCATATTTATCTGCGATTGTACCCAATATGCCAGATCGTGGGGTGGTTCGTGATAGTGACAGCTTCATTGATTCTTATATAGTCCCCCTCTCGTGTATTGGGCTGGCAGAGCAACATTATTACAGGGGAGTGATTGCTATGTTTCTCATATTCCTTGCTAATATCACTATGCATGGGCGTAGTCTTGTCTTGCAATGATTGCTAAGTATGCTTGCACTAACTATGATATGCTAGACTATATAGTTGAGAATAACTTAGGGAATATTCTTGTAGTTCGTTCTAATACCATGCTAATGACTTTCTAGAGTATCTAATTGAGGTGCTTATCATATTTATTATGTGGCTAGATCAAATTAGTTATCCTTGTCACTATTATTATTTCATATATCTTTTATGTGACACTTATCCCTGTATGAAGAGTTAGATATAATGTTCTCCATTATACATGCAATGATAGATGCTCAATCTCATATTCTATTCTGTAATCATTAGTGATGATTGCTAATCCCTTCCTAGTGGTAAAAATATAAATAACGATACCTGGAATACTTCCCGGTTAAAATGCTACATCGGTATTAATCTGTGCGCTTGCAGATCCAATTCATTATTTATTTAGAAGAGCAATTGCATATTTCAATACCGCGTCTCTTATATCATGCTGGGGATGACAACTTGGCTTAAGTGGTGTGAGGGATAGGTTTGGCATTTTTAGCACCGTTGCTAGATTTAGAACTTAGTCTACTTTTAGTAATGATGTTAAGAATACCCAACAAGCATCAGTGACAAACTCATTGAAAGTTGCACACTTAGTGCGGCCCATAGTCTTCAGCAATTTGGGGCCCAAACCCCGCTTGAAACTAGCAATCTTTTTCACCTCTGTGTTCACAAACTCAGGAGCATACCTAGACAAATGATTGAAAGCATGCAAATACTCCTTCAAAGTCCTGTTGCCCTGAGTTAACTGCATGAACTCAGTATGCTTCATCTCCATAACACCAGGAGGAATGAAATGCCCTTTAAAAGCATCACGGAAAAGATTCCAATCAAGCACGGTGTCGGCTAGAAGAGCTTCCCGATACTGATTCCACCAGATGCCTGCCGGTCCTTGCAGTTGGTGAGCTGCATACTCCGCCTTCAAACCTTCAGTCAACCGAAGTAGGCGAAACTTTTGTTCCACCGTATTCAGCCACTCTTCAGCTTGAAGGGGTTCTTCGGCCTCTCTGAAAGGTGGGGGCTTCGTATCCATGAAGTCCTTGAAGCTACTGTACTGGTTAGGAGCTGGCCCTTCCTGTGCATTACGACCACCCTGATTTGCCATTCGATTGATGGTCTCAGTGAGCATCCTCTGATTTTCCACCATCATTTGCATCAGCTCAGCTGGATTTGGTGGTGGGGGAGGAGGTGGTGGATTCATGTTTGCACGCTGTTTCGCACCTCGGGTGCCGCAAGACATCTGTAAAGACACAGTCAGTGAGTATTGATGATGAAAAGATTTGCCGCAGAAGAACTTATATTCATGCCTGAAAGTATTCGAGAGAATAGCTTTACAGAAAGGCACAACAATTCCATTCCACAAAACAACATCACCAATCCAACACATGACATAGATATCCGCAATACACACCACAACGGAAAACATCAGCATACATAACGATCATATTAAGACTGCACACGGGTCCATAAAGTTATTACACCATCACAGTACATGCCATGAGTCAAGGTCAAGGTTTCGGATTACAACATGGTTACAAAAGCACCACGGCTGACTGGCATACTACAAAAGATCCTGGCATCACACTACCCACTACTCCCTACACTCCAGGCTCGTCGTCCGAGTCAGCGTCGAAGATCGCCTCTCCATCCTCATCGCTAACTGGCTCAAGCTCCTCATCCTCCACGTCCTCGTGCAAGGGTGGTGCAGCCGCTGCTGGTCCATCAACCTCCATACCATCATCATCGGCCACAATCACCTGAGGTCCCACCTCTGGGTACACGGGTATAGGGCGAGGAATAGGGTGTAGCAAGTTGTTGAGACGGTGAATCTCCACAAGACCAGCCTCAATCTGATCCTGCAGATAGTTCTCCCGCTCAAGCGACTGAACTCGGTGCATCTCCCATGCTTGGCGCCTGTTCTCCGACAAACGGAGTGCAGTATCCCTCTCACGAGTGAGCTGCACCAAGTGCTCCTGCAAGGTCTCCCTCGCTCTAGCTAACTAGTTCATCTGATCCTGCTTATGATCTCTCTCTCTGATGGCTTTCACCCACTGCTGCCTACGGTACTCCGCAATACCTTCCCAGTCATTGCGGTCCTTCTGAGCTTGCTCCAGGAGTCTAGCTTGCTTACGAAACTTGCGAGCACGCTTTTTAGCCTTCCGCTGCATCTCCCGGGCCCTGCGAACAGCCACCATCACCTGTGCATAGGTGCCCTCTCGCTGACTGATCAGCTTGAGCACAGCCATCATAGCACTCATAGCAGGACTAGAGCTCTCAGCTCTCTCTCCCCTGCCTCGAACCAAAGCACAACCGTCAGCCTGTTTCCACTCCGCGGCTGCTGGGTCAGCACTAGGAATGTAGGTCGCTGGTCCTCCCGTCAGCTCGTCACCACACCTCTGACAGATATCGAGCAGGATAGTCTGGGCTGCAACCTGAGCTGCCTCCCAGGGAGTCTGCCCATCTGAACTGCAAGTCCAGCCTGTCCATGCAGGCTTGTCCCCATGTGGAGGGACAACTCCCGGCACAGCAAACCACTGGATCCCTCCTGTGCTCTCCATCACCCACCAAGAATACTAAGGTGGCTCAGTATACCCAACAGTCCGTAACACTCTCCAGAGAAGGGTAGGAGTACCAAACTTGTGCAAGAAAGTGTCACTGGGACGGGGTGAAGCGGGTGCGTCCATCTGTGGAAGGGAATAGGATAACCACGGTAAAAGAGGATTAGTTTAAGCAACATTTATTTATTTAAAAGGGACGAAATTGTAAGGGAAGGAGTAGACAGAATGTATGTATGAATGCGACATGATGCATGCACGAACCGTACGTCCTCACAAACTTAGAAAATTAATATTTCTAACAGATATACGGTGGCATACATTCGTCTCTCGATACGGTAACTATCGGTTTACACGTGCGCTGTTAGGGTACCTGCAGAAAACTTCATTTCAGCCCAACAGTTCCCAATATATCACTCAAGAAAGCAGTAAACTAAGTGCACACTGCTTGGTCATGCCCCACACGCACCAACAATGACACCACATCTACCCGAGAAAATAAATACTCCCCAATTAAGTTTATTTTGCGGTTCCATGGTTTTGACATGCAACCACTCCAGAAAACCACCGCGAACACTCCCCTAGACCGCCGTTTGGACGATCATGCTCTCACAGCTCACACTTACCTGAGCGTAGGTGCGACGTTGCATAATTTAAATCTAGCGACATATGTGGCTAATTCACATATGAAGGCTACCTCCACCATTAGACCATAGGGTAGCATAGTGCGGTCATCACACATTCATACCTGAGTACTGCCGGAGATGCATAAATAAAACCCCCCAAGTCAGTACTTAATTAGCCACCTAGAGTCCTTATGTGGGCAAGGAGGATTCGACCACTGGCATAACTTAATTAATCATTTTACACTGTTTTAGTTAATAACTCTTTTGTTTTAAATACACAAACGTTGCATTTATAATGCTAAACTTGCTCCGATACCAGCTGTCACAGAACCGACCAAATTATAAGAGTTCAAGTGTAGAAACGATCGACAATCAATCAAGTTTCCAAACTTGAGCCCATATAATCCCGGTAGTCAATTGAAATCACGAAGGACTTCAAACCAACTCGCAACAAACCAAGATCGTAATAGTTCAACATAAACACAGCGAATGTTACATAGTCATTCATTGCCGTCGAAGCGGCACCACATCGGAGTCATTAAGTTATTACAACTCAAGTTCAAAGTAGCGGAAGCAAAATAATTACACACACTTGTTCAAAGTTTAGTTCACAAGTTTTTGTTACTGCCAGAGTCTACGCCATCCTTCCAAAAGCATCATAGATGAGAAGATTAGAGAACCGAGCCCAACGGTTAGTCCTCATCCCTAGCGGGATGGAGACAGGTCTTGCAGAAACCGTCATAGAAGATGTCATCTGCAACAGGTGGGAAAATAAACCCTGAGTATGAGAATGTACTCAGCTAGACTTACCCGTCTAGTAAAATATAAAAGACACCAAGGATCATGCGAGGCTAAGTATCAAGCGGAGCTGGTTGACTCACCTTTTGCCAAAAGCTTAACTTACGACTAAGTTATTTTGAGAGCATCATATTTATTTATCATTAGCCTACCACTAGATTAGCACCTGTACTACAACACATCACTTGATTATTTACAAACAATAATAACCATATCAAATTCACCATATGTTCTCCTTGCTATCATCATTATCATGAACCAAGTTCATTAGTGAATGCTACGTTTGCCGCTGCTCTGTCAAGTTCTCACTAACCGGGAGAGACGGCGATTCGAATCGAATTTCTATCCAGCTGGAGGATTATTCCTAGCACTCACCCAAGCATCCCCTGCCGGAGAGCCAACGGGTCACCTTTGGTACAACTCAGGAATCGCGGCTCCGATCAGCGCCGCACTCCCAGGGCTACCACTCTGCCAGGGAGGTCAGGAATTTTAACTCACCTGCCTTTGGGCTTACGCCAATGGTCCCCCGCACACCGCACTTCCTCCGGTAGTGCGCACTTTATACTTGCCGGTCTTCCGGCCTGAGTCATACTACTCGGCTTCGCGGTCGGAACGAGTTATCCGGCCAACTAAGTGTTAGGCATGCGTTCAACATGACAAGAGGACGTACAACGATCGGTCCGTAGCTTCCATAGACGGAGTTACTACAAACTTGCAAAACTCCGCCCGGCTTAAGTCAATTTAATCAGGTTCCATCCACGACAGCACATATAGACCATCGTGATCCGACATAACCCTAAATCGCGCGGATGACAGGATATCACCCGACTTCTACCGATTAAAGCATTGCTAAGCTGCTACTCGATCCTAACTCTACAACCAGGGAGGGTGAGTTATCTGGACAAGGATAGAGTAGAATGCAGCAACAGTTTCATCACAACTCCTACACGTAATGCATCAATAGATATAACATATTAAGTAAACTTTCGAAAATAGAGGGAGACTTAGAATGCTCCGGGGCTTGCCTTTCACGAACGATGCCGGCTCGTGATTCGGGCACTCAACTTCTTCTTCGGGCTCCTTGGGTCCGGTTGGCTGGACCTCCACCTCCTGGCTGCCCTCCTGACCTTCGGGATTCACTTGCAGCTCGTAGGAGGCTGTCGCGTCCGATGCACCTATTGCATGCTCGAATAATCAGAAGATGCACATGCTAACGATGAATGCTTAATAACACAAGTAATTCACTGGGCACTCATTTATGGAGCAAGAGTTATACTAACTCACACAATTACACAAGTCGACATAGCCCAAAACCTATCATGACACTAAAGCAGCAAACAACATAACTAGTATGCTCAGTAAATAAATCATAACTAAAGATAGACAGGTCCAACAAACATGAGTAAGGACATTCTGGAAAGCTTATGAAATTGTCTACAACTCATCTTTAAACATGACAGCAAGATTCATACATGAAACTAGTCATTTAAACAAAGTTCCAGGTCCTGTTCCAGAAAAACAGAGAACACCTATTTCTGGAACCCAACTTGGAACAGCTATAACTTTTAAACTACTTGGCCAAATGACCTCAAATTTAAACAACAGTTAGTTCAACAAGTTTAGAACAACTTTGATTTAGACAAGTTTCACAGAAAGTCAAGTTATCTTTAAGTAACAACCAAATTGCTCCCTTGCTGTCCAGAACAGCATTTAACCCTATAGTTAATTATTTAATGACATGACCAAAACACAAACCATGCCAATCACATGGCCTATGAACACAAACATATTACAAAGTTATCAGACCATCAGATGAAAACCCCAAAACATTTACTTACAAGGCATTTATTAATTAACTCTAGATAAAAGCATATTTACAAGATACTAGTTAAAGTGCTCAGAAAAATCTACAAAAATTACAGAGGCACAAGTATAACATCAGAGCATCACCATAAAAATTTCAGAGCCATTGCACATACCAAATTAAAGATATGTATTTAACATGTGCCAAGACATTTATTTCATAAATTCAGAAACATGATTTATATGGTGTCAAACAACAGATTTCAGATTATTTATATCTTAGGAATACCATACACAAGTTTACCACCAAAGTAGAACACCAGCATAAGCACCAATTATTTTATATGATTTAATTAAAGAAACAAGTCATATCTCAAACACAAATTACATATCACAACAGCAGTGCTCCAAAAATCATGAAATAATTATCAGAGCACTCTAATGCCATGCAAAGGCTACCATTAAATTTTCAGAGCAAACTAAGCAGTTTAACAAGAGATATGCATTTATCCATAAATAACAAGATTAAATCCTTAATAAATAATTTCTCAGAAAACATGATTCATTTTATATTTTTATCAAATACTAGCCATCCCAAGAAACACCACAAAATTTGTTTCACAATTTTTGGATCTAAGAAACAGGAGATATGATTTTTGCAAGAAAACCAAAAATCCAGATTTTGAATAAAAGAAAAGGAGGGAAAGAGGTGACACTGACAGTGGACCCCCACTGTCAGGTCCTTCTTCCTCGCGGCCGAGGCGACTTTCGCCGGCGATTTCTCCGCGACGGCGAGGTCTCCGGCCAAACCAAGGGCATCAGCGTGATCCCCAAAACCTAACGACTCGATTGACCCCCTTTTCCCCCCGGCGGAGCCACCGGAAGGAGCTTGCCGTCGATGATGGCGGCTCGACGGAGGTGCTCGGCGTTACGCCGGAGCCCTCAGGCCGGTAGAGCGCGACCTAAGGCCTTCTACAACACCAGCAGACTACGGCGAAGCTTCCTAGGTACGCGGCTTGGCCTGGATCCTCGCGGAGCACGCTGGCCACGGGAGCACCCAACTCCGGCGGAAGCACGGCGGCGCTGCGCACCGTGTCCGGCGACGGAGAACCTGGTAGAGCGTCCACCAAGTGGCGCAAAAGCTCGCTAAGGACCTAAGCTACCTCTAGGACCCAACCAGAGACGATGAGAGGCTTCACAGAGCTCGGCATTGAGTTCGCCGGAGAAGAAGGTCACGGCGAAACGATTTGGGGGAAGAAGAAAATGTCGGCTCACCGGTGGGTTTCTTGGCAAGTTAGAGGGTGGAGATGGGAGAGTTTGATCGAGCTGTGTAGACCCTTAGAAGCTTTTTCATGTGGTTAAATTAAGATATTCACTTGCACACATCTACTACACCATCCACCACCATTCATTAAAAATGCTAAAAATATTATCACTCACTGTCCCAAGTGTTGTTATTCTCTCTCTCTGAAAAGATTAGATGCAGAAGAGGCATGGGTTATGCAAATATATGCGAGGAAATAAAAAGGGGCAAGTGCCCGGAACCTCGAAAAAGAAAGAAAAAGAGTGAGATGAGAGGTAAAAATGGACAAGTGTCCAGAGTAGAATTAGGGGTACAAAGATGCCCACCTGAGCGGGAAAAAATGGACAAGTGTTCGACAGTAGAATTAGGGGTATTCGTTACCCACCTGAAAAAAAAAGAGAGAGAAAAGAAGGAAAAGATAGCCCATGTTCTCCCAAAGCAAAGATCAAAGAGGAGGAGAGATAGCAATATGAGGAGCAATGAGAAGTAAGTTTTATCATTACTTATATTTTCACCATTACTATCATTTACTCCACCACACATGCACATCTTGATTTAATTACATGTAGAGTTCCTTCGGATCCATGGCTCGATTAGAGAACATATGTATGAGCTGTTTTTCACACCTATGAGCTCCATATAAATATTCCCTTAGTTATAGGTAAGTGACATTTTTTGTAAGGATCCACAAATACCATATATAGAGAGATTTGAGAGTATCATAGCTGTGAACTCTGAGTTTTATTTTTGAAAACTTATGCAAAACTCCAGAACAAAGGTGAAGTATAAACAGGAGGAATAGTGCTTGTCGGTGTTTTCCCCCACGGGGGGTCACACCAACGAGTAAATTTGTATGCGTGCTCCCTTTCCCAGATGGTGATGCAAGAAGACATAGGGATTTATCCTGGTTCGGGCAAGAGAAGGCCCTACGTCCAGCGGGGGGAGGAGAGTTTGTATTATCTTGCACCTAAGTGCTTGTACAGGGGTGAATACAAGCGTGGTATGAACTGTGGAGCTCTACTACGTATGAGCGTGGTCTTGTGTCGTGATGTCCCCGCATTCTATTCCTGAGTCCCTCCTTTTATAGTTCCAAGGAGAGACCCAAGGTACATGTATAGGCGTCAGAATAGAAGTCGATAGCAGTATGGAGCGTTGACCTACTCGAGGCTTCCGTACCGGCATGGCCTCGAGCCGTCCCGTCTTAATATACTGGTGATGATTACGCGTGCCCCTGCATTCTGCTCTGCGCGCCGTCTTGGATTGGTTCGACGGATGCACGCTTGTATGATCCGGCGGCAAATCCGGCGGAGTGGTTGGGATGTAGCCAGTCGACGCCCAACCCGTGCCCTGGAAGGATCTCTGTCTGGTCGAGGGTCAGATGTCGTACATTGTGCTGATATCCGGAGCGCTGACTTTAGACGTCTCGAGGGGGTCCCGATTAGACGTCCCATCCTTGTTTCCCGCGCCCTGTCGTGCCCTGGGTCGTTCGGCGGGAAGGCTGCAAAAAGATCGATGGGACGGAAGCCTGTTCCCTATCACGCTTCCCGTGACCTGTGTGTTAGGTGGGGATGCATCAGGCGCATTTAATGCTCCGGCCCGCGTGCGCGCGTCGGGCGGCGGGCGGCGTCCTTGCGCTAGACGCCCCCCGGTTCGCGTGAGCCTGTTCCGTATTCGACGGTAACCGGCGCTCGACGCCTGATCGATTCGCTCGACGCTATTTCCGTCTTCGAGGTTGCGGCCGTCGATGGCGGCGCATACGTAAGATTAGAGCGTCGAATTGAGGGCCTCGACCTGCGTACGGGCAATCTCGTAATGCGCATCGCTGAGGGTACCCCTTACCGATACCCTCGACAGTAGCCCCTGAGCCTCCATTTGAGCGCTAGCGCTCGAGTGGAGGCTTTGTTTTGTGGTCGAATTTCCGTGGGGGCGCGCGAGCGACCCCGCGGGGGTAGCCCTCGAGCCCTCGGAGGAGTTTTTGACTCCTTCGAGGGTTATGTTGTCCAATTCGCAGAAGCGCTTTCGACACCAGTGGTGGAAGGTTCTGACTGGCTCGTTTTGCCCGGGGGTTTCGGCGTACTCTCGATAGAGCGAGCGTCTACCACCCCAAATTGAGTTCCTGGCGGGTAGTCCAAGTGAGAACCTGTGCCCCTTTCGAGGGGGTCAGCTGTAGCCCGGAGGCGTTCTCATAAAGCGGGATCGACGTGGTCGGGGATACCAGTCTCATTCGATAGAGACCGGCGGCTCGATGCCTCCCGTCGGGGGGATTCCTCTCGACTGTCTCGACCCTACCTTGAACATCGCCAGCGAGTCCTCGAGGCGGGCCTCGATCTTCGACCGCTCGCTGGGGATCCCTAACTCTGGCGCTCGAGATCGGCTGTCGAACCCTTTCGGCGGGCCAGCCATCGACCTCTCGAGACTCTCGCGGTTACGTCCCTTGGCTTATGAGGGAAGGAAGTGGCCGTGGCGGTTCGCCTTTCTGCCCGTTGGGCGCGCCTTTTTAGGCGGGTGACGTTACGACACTGCGTCGGCGTGGGATTCGGGGTGCCACGCCTGCGTGGGAAAGAGACGATTAGGTGGCGCATTTCATGGAGGGAGTTACCTTATTTCTCGGATCTGTCCGTTGGCGGACTGCTGCCTATAAATACGTCGTGGCGTCGCCGCCGTTCCTCTCCCTTCCGCCTTCTCGCTTTTATTCTCTCGTTGCCTTTGTTTTCTCACTGCCTTAGCTCTCTCGCCGTCTCACGCGCACACGCCCCCTCGAGCCGTAGCGAATTCACCGTCCCTCCAGCCGAGATGCCTGTAAGACTCGTTGCCGCCGACGACTGGCGCCCGTCGTCGATGACGGAGCGTCGGCTGTTAGAGCTTGAGAAAGAGGGACTGCTGCGCCGCCGTACCTTGCTATCGTCGCCAGAGTGGATCGCGCCGCCGGCGAGTCACAGGGGGCCTCAGCCGCCCGAGGGCTACGTGGTGTCGTTCGCCAAGTTCCACCGCCACGGCCTGGGCGCGCCCCCGAGCCGCTTCTTGCGGGCCCTCTGCTTCCATTATGGGGTGGAGCTCCAGCACTTCTCTCCGAACGCCATCACCGTAGCGGCGGTCTTCGCCGCCGTGTGTGAGGGCTACTTGGGGATGATGCCGCACTGGGAGCTGTGGCTTCACCTCTACAGGGGCGAGCTTTTCCACGCCCCCACCGGAACGACGGGCGTAAGGAAGCCCGTGCGAGCGGGATGCCTCAATCTGGTGCAGAAGACGGGGAAGACGGACAGGCCGCGGGAGTACATCCCGGTAGGGTTATCGACCAACCACGCCGGCTGGGACTCCCAGTGGTTTTACCTGCGGAACGATGACAACCTTCTGCCTACCTACTCGGGCCGTCTGAACATGGAGCGTCCAGCGGACTGGACATACGGCGTCGTCCAAGCTCATCAATCTCGGCTCGACCCCCTCCTCGACGCCCTGAAGAAGCTTCGCCAGGAGGGTTTGACCGCCGCTCTCGTCCTCTCGGCCGTCCATCACCGGAGAGTTCTCCCTTTGATGTCTCGCCCGTTGAGGATGGACGAGATGGGCCCTGGCGTCTCATCTCGGGACCTCGAGGTGTGTCGGATGTCCAACGAGGCTCCGGCGGACGACGAAGTCGCGGCTCGAGTCAGGGCTGCAATTGCCGGTGATTTTCACTCGGAGCACGTTAACGGCTTCCCCATGAGACCAGACGCAGGCTCGATCGATCTGGTACACTTTCTTCTTGCGCGCAGCCTCGATTCTGGGTTTCCTTTTTTCCCTCTCTTTTTTCTAAGTCTGCCTTTGTTTTGGCAGGGTCGGATTGATGTCCGGTCCTCGAGGCCTCCGGTAAAGGAGGACGAGGTCGATCGTGACAAACGGCGCCAATCTGCCGAAAAGCTAAAGTCCGCCAAGGACTCTGCAAAGAAGGGGGAGAAGAAGAAGAACCTCGACCGCCAAGCATTAGAGCCGCGTCGAGCCAAATCCAGGCAGAGGGGGGAGCCTGAGGAAGAATCCCCTAACGACGATGACGATGACGATGAGGGCAGCGACGACTCTGAGGGGATGGCGTCGCGCCTCGATCGGATTCTCGAGGGCCCGCCTTGAGGTGACGTCGACGTCCCCCGGACGGAGGCGCCAGAGAAGGGTCCGAGCGGATCTCATCGCCCCCGGGCCGGCACCCCTCCCGCGCCCAAGGCGGGTCAGGACGCACCGCGCCCTCCCCCGGTGCCCAGGGAGAGCGGTCTGGCTAGGCCCCAGGCGTTGGGGCCACTAACTCGTGGTCGCACCGCGGCCTCTGAGAAAGGAGATGCCGGCCATAGGAGCGCCAGTCCCGGCGCCCGCCAGGCGGGGACCGATGCGCCTAGGCCAGTGCCTGCCCTCGAGGGGCCTGGAGCCCTGACGCGGGGTGGCTCGAGGCCCACTGGTCGGGGTGGCGGGAGGCGAGCCGTTCTCCCTGTGGGGTAAGCCTTTTTGGTGTCGCGGTTTTTGTCTTCCCATTCTTCCACCTTTCCTCATATGCCAACCTTTTCTCAGGCTAAAGCGGACCCTTGAGCAGGCCCAACCATCCATGGCAAAGAGGCTCAAAACGGGTGCCGCCTCCAAGGAACCAGGTTCGTAGTTTATTTCTGGGCGTTGCGATGTTCTTGTGTCGGTTATCATAACGTCTGACCCTTTCCCTTTGTTTCGTAGGCTCCTCCAGCTCCCAACCTCCAGCCGGCGTCGAAAGGGCTCCGTCTCGTCCCGCGCCTACTCCGTCGCCACCGACTCGTGATGTGGCGTCCCAGATGCAAGCGTCAGAGGGAGCCCCCGAGCCCCCTCGATTGGGGGTCGAGGGGGAACCCATCACTATCAGCGACACGTCTGATGGTAACGAAGCGTCTGGGGGCGCTCGCCCTATGGAGGAGGAAGCGTCGACCCCCAACGTCCCGGGATCGACTCCCTGGCCCGCCGGCCTCCGCATCCTCGAGGAGCAGAAGAAGAAGAGAGAGGAAGATGAACAGCGGGAGCGCGAGGCGGCGCGGCAGCCGCAGGAACATGAGGCGCTGCAACAGCGACAGCAGCAGGAGCAGCAGCAACAGCAGCAGGAGCGACAGCAGCAGCAGCAGGAGCAGCAGCATCAGCAGCAGGAGCAACAGCAGCAACAGCAGGAGCAGCAGCAGGGGGGCCAGGAGGAGGGATTGCTCGAGCCCCCGCCCCAAGGTCCGGCCCAGCCAGGACCGCCGGAGCCGCAAGGGCCCGGCGAGCAAGAAGAGGATTTGCCGGTGTACGGCCCCCCGACCCCAGCGTGGCTCCTCCCGGGGGCACCCGCCGCGATCCGGGCAGAGCCGGGGCGTGCGGATGGAGTGGTGGCGCTCGCCTGCATGATGCGCACCCCCACCGACCCTGAGTCCGAGATCAAGCAGACGATCTACGGCATGGACAGGATCGCCCCAGGGTTCCTCCGGGAGCGTCGGGCATGGGAGGACCACTTTCCCTCCGAGGAGGATGAAATCGGGACGTCGGGGACCAAGGACGGGACCTGGAAGACGGTGGATGACGACGGGCGGTTCCCATGCCTCGTCGACCTGTTCTTGCGCCATGGGGGTTCTCTCGAGACCGTCGAGGACCTCATCCGTGGCATAAAGGCACGGGCCGACCGGGAGATGGAGCATTGGTGCCCCGATCGGATCCGCATCCGGGCCTCCCACGACCCGTCCGAGCCTAACATCTTTCTGGACGATCGGAAGGAGGCAGAGAAGTGGGAGCACGTCGAGAAGCTCCGCCTTTGGATGAAGCATGTGGTGGGGCTCCTCTCAGACGTTATCAACAACGGGCTCGGCCCGGCTTATTTCGTAAGTGCTTTTCGATCTTCAACCCTCGTGGAGCCTTTTGGTTTTGCGCTCTAACCGTTCAATCCTTGGCTCACAGGATATGAAAGAGACCTCCCGCATCAAGTCTAGTTTCATACACGCCACGAGAGGCGGCTGGGAGCAGCTTCCCCTCCTCAAGGATCAACTCCTCGAGTCGCAGGAAAAGCTCCTTAAAGCTTATAAGGATCTCATAGCACTCGAGGAGGAGAAGAAGGCGAGGGAGGCTGCCTTGGCCGAGGCCCGAGAGGCCTCAAAGAAGGCTGAGGAGGAGACGATGCTGCTACGGGAGCGGGCTCTTACTGTCGAGGAGGCCGCGTCCAAAGCCCGGGAGGAGGCCCTGTCCTACAAGAGCGTTATCGCAGACCTGGACAAGGAGAAGGGCCTTCTTAAAACCGACCTGGACTCCCTTCGAGAGTCCTTCCAAAGGATGAAGGTGGAGCATGTGAACGGCGAGATCGCCAGGAGCGCCGCAGAGGAAACCAAGAAGAAGGCCCTCGAAGATCTCGAGGCGGAGCAGGCTCAATCCCGCAGGCTCTCTGACGACGTTGAACGTCTGAAGGGAGAGCTGCTGGAGAAGAGTGGGGCCATTGTTCAGGCTGGCAAGGCGATCGAGGATCTCCGCGTTGCCAACACCGAGCTGGCACGCTCCAACAAAGAGATCGAGAGGGCCAACACCAGGCTGGTCGGCGAGAACACGGCCCTAGAGGAGACCGTACGCGGTACGTTTCCTCTATCAGATTTCTTTTTTCGGGGTGTGCTTGGTTTTTCCTAAGGTCTCTTGTATTGGCCTTTGCAGGGCTTAAGGACGAACTCCTGGCCGCCCAAGCCGAGGCTCGCAACGCCAAGGCTCAGCTCGAGGCGGAGGTTGCTTTGAACCGTCGAGTTCAGACGGCGATAAGTGATCTCTCGACCTCTTGGGAGGTCGAGCCCATGGATGAGTCGAGGGAGGGCGCTCGAGGCGACGCCCTGGTCGACCAGCTGTGCTACATAGGCGCGACGCTGCGAGATCGGGTGCGGGATGCCCTCCACATCGGGGTGAAGCGGGCGATGGTGGTTGTCTGCTCGGGCTTCTCCTACGACATGGAGGTGGTGTCTCACGGCTTCGTCACCGACATCTCCAAGACCGACGCGGAGAACGAGGAGAGGCTCCATGCCTTGATCGACGACGCGGAGGCTCCTGGGGAAGGCTAGCTAAGCTTTTTGAGCCTGAGGTGCTTCCTCCTGAGACTAGCTTAGGCGGAGGCGAGGGCGGTGAGGATAGTGCCGTGGACTGAGGCCTGCGAGCTTGCTCAGGGCGCCTGGGGCCCCTTGTATGATATTTTATTAATTCTGTTGCTAAGTGATACAGTGTCTTTTTGTAATTGCTAAATGCTTATTTGTCTTTCCGCTCGAGGTCCTTTTATTTCTCTTTGTTCCTACGTTTGTACCCCCTGCTCGATCTTTCGTCAGAAACAACCTCGATCACCTCAATGGTGAGGAAGTGAGTAGAGTTTCCGAAGCCCGGGGGCGTAGGAGTTCTCCGGCTCGTTGTCCCTCGTCCTTTGAGGGGCTCGAGGCGCCTCTGCTACTCGAACCGCGCAAGGTTTACTAAATAGGAAAAAAAAGTTTCTTGGCTTTGTCGACGCTTGGGGGGGGGGGTCGTCCCCCTGGTAGCCCCCGAGGGGGTGTTGACTATGATGGGTCATGGTCGGCATCCCCTTTTAACGTCGAGACTATGACTTGTAGCTTTTTTTTTGGCACAAAAAGAAGTCGCTCGAGGGAAAGACTTTATTTATTCATGCGTTCGTTTACAAAGTCTTGGTACAAAATGCAGGAACGTAAGTTTAGGACTTCTAGGGGTAGAATCGACGTAGCTGTTCGATGTTCCATGCGTTGGTGAAGATTGCCCCCTTTTCGTCCGCCAACTTGTACGTTCCCGGCTTTAGGACCTCGGCCACCACGTACGGGCCTTCCCAAGGCGGAGTCAGCTTGTGGCGTCCTTGATTGCTTTGCCGGCGTCGTAGGACAAGGTCGCCCACGTTGAGGTCCCTCTTACGCACGTGCTTGTCGTGGTAGAGTCGGAGTTTTTGCTGGTATCTGGCGGAGTTGAGGAGGGCCATGTCTCGAGCCTCCTCGAGTTGGTCGACCGCGTTTTCTTGAGTCTCCTTGTTGGATTGCTCATTATACGCCTTGAGTCGAGGTGACCCATACTCGAGGTCCGTGGGGAGGACAGCCGCGGAGCAGTAGACCATGAAGAATGGGGTGTACTTCGTGGCCTTGCTTGGCGTTGTCCTTAGACTCCATAGGACCGAGGAAAGCTCCTCGACCCATTTCTTGCCGAATTTCTTCAAACGATTGTAGATCCTTGGCTTGAGTCCTTGCAAAATCATACCGTTGGCACGCTCGACCTGGCCGTTGGTTCGAGGGTGGGCTACTGCAGACCAGTTCACACGGATGTGATGTTGATCGCAGAAGTCCAAGAACTTTTTGTCGGTGAACTGAGTGCCGTTGTCGGTGATGATGACGTTGGGAATCCCAAATCGATGGATTATGTCGGTGAAGAAAAGGACGGCCTACTCGGAGCGGATGTTGGTGATGGGTCGAGCCTCGATCCATTTGGAGAATTTGTCAATGGCCACCAACAAGTGGGTGTACCCTCCTTTCGCCTTTTGTAGAGGTCCTACCAAATCGAGCCCCCAAACTGCAAATGGCCAGGTGATGGGGATCATCTGAAGAGCGTGGGCGGGCAGGTGCGTCTGCTTGGCGTAAAACTGGCACCCGTGACACGTGCGTACGAGCTTGATGGCATCTGCCACGGCCGTCGGCCAGTAGAAACCCTGTCGAAAAGCGTTTCCCATGAGGGTCCGTGGAGCAGCATGGTGGCCGCAAGCCCCCGAGTGTAGGTCTTCAAGGAGTTTTCGACCTTCTTCCACGGTGATGCAACGCTGTAAGACCCCCGTCGGGCTTCGTCAATATAGCTCGTTGTCTTCGCCATATATCACATATGACTTGACCCGTCGAGCGATGCGACGGGCCTCTAACCGATCTTCTGGCAGCTCGCCGTAGATTAGGCAGTCGAGGTATGGTGTGCGCCAGTCGAACGGTCGGCCAAGCTCTCGTTCTACCTCCATCACTTCAGCCGCCATCAAGAGTGTGTCGACGGTGTTGGTTGGCTGGGCAGGAGCTGCGTCGACGCCAGCCCCCGAGCCTAAGTCGACGGATGGCTCGTAGAGATCTCTCGAGAACGCGTCAGGTGGCACCGTGCCTCGAGTCGATGCGATCTTGGCGAGTTCGTCGGCCGCCTCGTTGTAGCGTCGGGCGACATGGACAAGCTCAAGACCATAGAATTTGTCCTCGAGTCGACGGACTTCTTTGCAGTACGCTTCCATTTTTGGGTCGTGGCAGCTCGAGGTTTTCATTACTTGGTCGATGACGAGTTGGGAGTCACCTCGGACGTCGAGGCGTCGGACTCCTAACTCGATAGCGATCTTGAGACCATTGACGAGGGCCTCATATTCTGCAACGTTGTTAGATGCGGCAAAATGAATCCTGATTACATACCTCATGTGGACGCCCAAGGGTGAGATGAACAGTAGACCGGCCCCAGCCCCGGTTTTCATGAGTGACCCGTCGAAATACATCGTCCACAGCTTCGCCTGGACCTGAGTCGGGGGAAGCTGGGAGTCCGTCCATTCCGCGACGAAGTCTACCAGGGCTTGCGATTTGATGGCCTTCCGAGGTGCGTAAGTGAGAGTCTCACTCATGAGCTTGACCGACCACTTAGCTATTCTTCCCGTGGCCTCCTTGCTCTGGATTATCTCACCCAAAGGGAAAGACGAAACCACTGTGATGGGGTGACCAAGGAAGTAATGCTGCAGCTTGCGGCGGGCGAGGATTACGGCGTAGATCAGCTTCTGGATTTGGGGGTAACGCGCCTTGGTCTCCGAAAGCACCTCGCTGACGAAATAGACTGGCCTTTGGACCGGCAACGCATGACCCTCCTCCTGTCTTTCAACTACCACTGCCGCACTGACGACCTAGGTAGTTGACGCGACGTAGAGGAGTAGCGGCTGTGCAGGTTGAGGCGGAACCAGGACTGGCGCCGAGGTCAGCGTCTTCTTCAGTCTTTCGAGCGCTTCCTCGGCCTCGGGGGTCCAAGAAAAGCGCTCGACCTTCTTCAGGAGTCGATACAATGGTAACGCCTTTTCTCCTAGTCTCGAGATGAAACGGCTCAGAGCCGCAAGGCATCCCGTGACTCTCTGCACGCCCTTGATGTGTCGGATCGGCCCCATTCTTGTGATGGCCGAGACTTTCTCGGGGTTGGCCTCGATGCCGCGCTGCGAGACGATGTAGCCTAGGAGCATGCCTCGAGGCACACCGAAAACACATTTCTCGGGATTGAGCTTGATCCGGTTGGTGCGTAAGCAGCTAAAAGCGATCTCGAGGTCCTGGATCGGGTCTCCTCGCCGCTTTGATTTGACAACAATGTCGTCGACGTAGGCCTCGACCGTCGACCCTATGTGTTCGCCAAATACATGGAGCATGCAACGTTGGTACGTGGCTCCCGCGTTTCGAAGCCCAAATGGCATGGTCACGTAGCAATACATCCCAAAAGGGGTGATGAAAGAGGTCGCGAGCTGGTCGGACTCTTTCATTTTTATTTGGTGGTAACCAGAATATGCATCAAGAAAAGAAAGGGTTTCACATTCCGCGGTAGAATCGACAATCTGATCAATACGTGGCAATGGAAAAGGAACTTTTGGACATGCCTTATTTAGACTAGTATAATCGACACACATCCTCATTTTCCCATTCTTTTTCTTAACTAATACAGGGTTTGCTAACCAGTCGGGATGATGAACCTCCTTGATGAATTCGGCCGTCAAAAGCTTTTGGACTTCCTCGCCAATGACCTTGCGCTTCTCCTCGTCGAATCGGCGCAACCGCTGCTTCACTGGCTTGGAACCGGCTCGAATCTCCAAGGAGTGCTCGGCGACTTCCCTCGGTATGCCTGGCATGTCCGAGGGACTCCATGCAAACATGTCGGCGTTTGCACGGAGAAAGTCGACGAGCACAGCTTCCTATTTGGGGTCGAGGCCGGCGCTGATCGTCAGCACCTTGCCGTCGGAGTTGTTGGGGTCGAGCGGGATCTTCTTGGTTCCTTCTGCCGCCTCGAAGCTGCCCGCGTGGCGCTTAGGCTCTGGAGCCTCAGCGGCCAGGGCCTCGAGTTTCGCGACGAGCTCGGTGGAGTTCTCGACCGCCTCCCCGTACTCGACGCACTCGACATCGCACTCGTACGCGTGCTCGAAAGAAGAATTGACAGTGATGACGCCTTTGGGTCCTGGCATCTTCAGCTTCAAGTAGGTATAGTTGGGTATAGCCATGAACTTGGCGTAGCCCGGGCGCCCGATGATGGCGTGGTACGTGCCTCGGAATCCGACGACCTCAAAGGTGAGGGTCTCCTTCCTAAAGTTGGCCGCCGTGCCAAAGCAGACCGGTAAGTCAATTCGTCCTACTGGCAGCGCCTTTTTCCCTGGCACGACGCCATGGAAGCCGCCGGCGCTTGGTTGGAGCTTCCCTCTATCTATGCCGAGGAGGTCGAGGGTCTCGAGGTAGATGATGTTGAGGCTACTGCCACCGTCCATCAGCACCTTTGAGAGCCGGGTGTTGATGATGATGGGGTCGACGACAAGCGGGTAGACGCCTGGGGCGACTACCTTGTCGGGGTGGTCTTCTCGGTCGAAAGTGATAGGTGTGCTTGACCAGCTAAGGTACTGGGGCACCGCCATTCTTGCCGCGAAGACCTCCCGACGCTCCCTTTTGCGCTGCCTCGTGGTCAACTGAGTCGAGGGCCCGCCATAAATCATGTAGCAGTCGTGGACGGCGGGGAAGCCGTCGTCGTCTTTGTCATCCTCCTTATTGCCACCCTTCTCTTTCTTGGAGTCGTCACGCACATCTTTCTTGAACCCCAGACCGTCGAAATGTTTTTTCAACATGCGACAGTCCTTGAGCTTGTGGTTGGCGCCTCCCTTATGGTAAGGGCACGGCTCCTCCAGCATCTTGTCGAAGATGCCTCCATCTGGACGGCCTCGAGGTTTCTTTCGATCCATGGCGGCGACAAGGTTGTCATCGGAATCCTCCCGGTGGAACCGCCGTTCTTTCTGCTTCTTTTTGTTTTTCTTGAGGCCTCGACTGGGGGTCCCATCTTCATCGACGGGCTGCTTGTCTTTTCTCCCTTCAAAGCCGAAGAAGGCGCCGACTGCCTCCTCCCCTGCCGCATAGTTGGCTACTATGTCCATCAGCTCGTCGACGGTCTGAGGTCGATTGCGACCCAATTCCCGCACCAAGTCTCGACTGGTAGTGCCCGAGACGAACGCCAAGATGACGTCGTGGTTAGGGATGTGCGGCAGCTCAGTGCGCTGCTTCGAGAAGCGTCGAGCATACTCTCGAAGAGTTTCTCCTAACTTCTGTTTGCACTTGTTGAGGTCCCACGAGTTCCCAGGCCGTATGTAGGTCCCTTTGAAGTTTCCCTCGAAGACTCTGACCAGATCAACCCAGTTGTGGATCTGATCAGCGGGGAGTTCCTCGAGCCATCGACGGGCGGTGTCGGAGAGGAAAAGCGGGAGTTGCCTGATGATAGCTCGATCGTCTCCTCGAGCTCCCCCCAACTGACATGCCAGCCTAAAGTCGGCTAACCATAATTCCGGTTTGGTTTCGCCGTTGTATTTCGCGACGTTGGTTGGGGGTCGAAATGGACTGGGCAGGGGCGTGCTGCGGATCGCCCTGCTGAAAACCCGTGGGCCCGGTGGCTCGGGGGCACCCGATCTTCGTCGCTGTCGTACCTGCCACCGCGATGTGCGCTGTAACCGCGCTCTTCCGCGTCCCCGTACCGGCGGCGTCGATTCTCCTCGATGCCGTGTCGTGCGTCGTGTCGACGCTGGTTGTCGACAGGGGGATGAGGGCGGTCTTTCTTCCTCGAGGTGGAGGTTGCTGATGGACTGACACCTCCTTTTCGTTTTGAGGCTGCTCGTCGCGCTTCTCCGTGGCAGCACCTCGCCGTCGAGAAGCTGAGCTTTCGGCTTGTTGAACCGCCGCCACCTGGAGCAATGTCTGTACCTCATCTCGAATGCGTCGAGCCTGGGAGTTCGATGGCTCTGGCATGTTACGCAGTAGCATCGTTGCTGCCACTACGTTCTGGCCTGCTCGAGGGAAACGACTGACAGGTTGCTCTGGCTCTGTGTCACCGACGATCTGTCGATGTACCTCTCGAGCGCGTCTGCGGACACTCCCGCCCGGCGGGTAGGGCAGGTCTTGCTCAAGGATTTGCTCGAGCAGGACGAGGCGCTCGCGGTCTTCGTCGAGCTTCATCTTGAGCTCCCGCAGCTGCCCGGTTCTGTCTTCCTGTGGAGGGGGGTTGACCTGTCCGTCGTTCCCAGGCATCCTGGGGTCTTCTCGTGCCACGGGGGCTCGACCGCCCGCAGCAGCATCCTGTGTCTCGTCGGTAGTTTCTACCGCACCGTCAACGTGATAGCATTCCCTTGTAGGGTCGTAGCTATCAGTCTCGGAGTTGGAGTCTGGCTTGGCGGCGTAGAAACACTCACGTCCCTCCTCCAGCAATCGCTGTCTGAGGGAGGTGATCGTGTATCGTCCAGGGCCTAGACGACGGAGGCCTCGTACCTGGGAAAGGTCCGGCTGCTCGGGCGCCGGCCGCCGCGCGCCAGAGCTGCGCGGGAGGACCATTAGTCTTTCTACGTTCATCTGGGCATTTGGGCATATCGCCCTGGCAAGCGATGTCGCGGCGTTGTCCAATCCGAATGGCAGTGCCGTTCTCGGAGCGAACAACCCGGTGGAAGTAGCCTAGCAGCAGTGGGGGAGAACGCGCGAGACGCGTCCCCTCCCGTCGTTGTGCGGTGCTGAGCCGTCGCGCTTGATGCCCCATCGCACGGCGCTGCCGACCTGTGGCCCGCTTCCTGCCTTGCACGAGTTGTTGGTCGTGATGAGGCAGAGGGGCCGCGGTGATGCTGTCCGCGCCTCTTCTTAGGCGGGGAGGCGTGGTGGTGTGGACGTCTCGGGGCTCCCGATCGTGCTGGCGCGACGCGGGCTCCTCCTGGTCCTCTGACTGAGAGCAAGATCATGTCGTAACCGGAGCCCGTAGACATGAACTCGAGACTTCCGAACCAAATCACCGTGGAGCGCGGAATCGGTGAGGCGAGAGTAGCCATCTGGAAAGGAGTGGGAAATCGATGAAAAACACGCAGGACCCCTACCTAGCGCGCCAACTGTCGGTGCTTTCCCCCACGGGGGGTCACACCAACGAGTAAATTTGTATGCGTGCTCCCTTTCCCAGATGGTGATGCAAGAAGACACAGGGATTTATCCTGGTTCGGGCAAGAGAAGGCCCTACGTCCAGCGGGGGGAGGAGAGTTTGTATTATCTTGCACCTAAGTGCTTGTACAGGGGTGAATACAAGCGTGGTATGAAGTGTGGAGCTCTACTACGTATGAGCGTGGTCTTGTGTCGTGATGTCCCCGCATTCTATTCCTGAGTCCCTCCTTTTATAGTTCCAAGGAGAGACCCAAGGTACATGTATAGGTGTCAGAATAGAAGTCGATAGCAGTATGGAGCGCTGACCTACTCGAGGCTTCCGTACCGGCATGGCCTCGAGCCGTCCCGTCTTAATAGCCTGGTGATGATTACGCGTGCCCCTGCATTCTGCTCTGCGCGCCGTCTTGGATTGGTTCGACGGATGCACGCTTGTATGATCCGGCGGCAAATCCGACGGAGTGGTTGGGATGTAGCCAGTCGACGCCCAACCCGTCCCCTGGAAGGATCTCTGTCTGGTCGAGGGTCAGATGTCGTACATTGTGCTGATATCCGGAGCGCTGACTTTAGACGTCTCGAGGGGGTCCCGATTAGACGTCCCATCCTTGTTTCCCGCGCCCTGTCGTGCCCTGGGTCGTTCGGCGGGAAGGCTGCAAAAAGATCGATGGGACGGAAGCCTGTTCCCTATCACGCTTCCCGTGACCTGTGTGTTAGGTGGGGATGCATCAGGCGCATTTAATGCTCCGGCCCGCGTGCGCGTGTCAGGTGGCGGGCGGCGTCCTTGCGCTCGACGCCCAACGGTTCGCGTGAGCCTGTTCCGTATTCGACGGTAACTGGCGCTCGACGCCTGATCGATTCGCTCGACGCTATTTCCGTCTTCGAGGTTGCGGCCGTCGATGGCGGCGCATACGTAAGATTAGAGCGTCGAATTGAGGGCCTCGACCTGCGTACGGGCAATCTCGTAATGCGCATCGCTGAGGGTACCCCTTACCGATACACTCGACAGTGCTTGACTTAATTATTTTGTCTTTCCATTACTTAAGACTTAAGTGCAGGTACTAAGCTCCATGACACTTCACTCTAATCTAAGAGAATTTTTATGTAAAAGCATGTGTGCCTGTCTGGAAAGAAAACATCGAAGCAACTCCTGATTCATCTGAGTTTAGCTGTTTGCTCAGGGACGAGCAAAGGGTAAGCTTGGGGGAGTTTGTTGACGGCCCTTAAGTACTAAATTTAACCATCAACTAAACTTGGAAAAGGATCAATATGCATCAAACATCTAGAATTAGGGTTTTATCTGACAGAATTCCACGAGCTTTGGTGTTTGTCTATTTCTACAGGGGTTATCAGGAAATATGGAGAGAAGGCCCACATGTCAAGTTTACAACGAGATAATTACGTGCCGCGTAATTTTCCTTAATCTAGAAGAGTCCAGAAGCCACGGTAACGAACGGGAGGCCGAACGGGTCCGGGGGCAGGGCGCCCGCCAACCCCCTTGGGCGCCCGCCCACCTGCAGCAGCCAATCAGGCTCCGTTTCCTGGATTGTGCTCCACCGCCTTTAATCTTCAAGAATAATCGTGCGATTAATGTCAGTTTGATCCGACCGCCCAAATTCATCTGAGGGAGCTATATAAGCAAGGCCTCTCCACCCCAGGGGAGGAAGAGAAATTATTATCAGAGGAAGCCATCAAAGTTAGGGTTTTAGAACTTCTCTCCCGTAGAGAATTAGAACTAGCTACTCCCAATTCCTTCAAGTTCTATAGGATTGATTAGATAGAATTAGAGAAGTAGAGCCTAGCGCTCTGGATTTTGGATCTTCATCAATAAAGATTGGTATTATTTCATATCTTTCTCTACTACTTTATTCTAATTGCATTATGTCTCTATTTATTATGTTCTTAGTTTGCTCTAGTTCTATATTTGATATAGTTATGATTGATAATGAGTTTATGTATAAGTTTGCAAAGCGCTTAGCTCTTGACTCGAGGGAGTTAAGAGGTAGATCATATGTGGGCGTGGTGCTTAGATATTATTTACCTGCAAATATATCCTATTGGCTGGGTCCTGTGGTAGTTCGTGATGGTGACAGCTTCGTTGACTCTTATATAGTCCACCCTCCGTTGATAGGACAGGCAGAATTTGTATTGCGGAGTAAGTCTTGCTATATTATGATTTACTTTAGCAATGTTCCTTATACATGAATAAAGAGTCTTTTGTGCTATATATGATCTTTTAGATAACTAGAGTAGATTGTGACTTAGTAGATAGTAGATACTCAGAATCCATTTTCTAGCTAATCCAACGTCACCTTACATATATGAGGAGTAGTCTATTTCTAATTGTTGTGTTATTTACCCATGAGCTTATGTTTCATTATCTTTATTATTATGGCTTACCCCCTGCCAAAGCAAGTGACTGTGTGATGAGTTCCTCATTAGTAATCATGTTATCGCAAGTTTATCTCTAGTCTATGCCTTGATAGATTTTACCCTTGTTTTCACTTTCGCCGTTCTCTTAAGCAAAATATAAATAATGATACCCAGAATACTTTTCCTGGTGAAATTCTACAATGAGGTATTTTATCTGTGCGCTTGCGGATAGAATAGATTATTTTCTAGAGAGCCTTCATATTCATAAATACCTTTGTACCCTCTGGCACCATGCTGGAGATGACAACCTAGTATTCAAGTGGTGTTAGTAAGTGTCAACATCCTCCAGTATTGGTTCCACCTTAACACGGAAAGCCTTTCAAATTGTATTTATCGACCGATGATACTGTTATCGGTTCAGCCCTTATTCAAGAATTTGAAGGGAAAGAGCGTGTTATTTATTATTTGAGCAGAAGATTTTTGGATGCTAAAACAAGGTATTCGGCCATTGAGAAATTAGGCTTGTGTTTATACTTTTCTTGTATTAAATTGAGACATTATTTGTTGTCAGCCGAATGCACTATCATATGCAAGGATGATGTGGTCAAATACATGTTGTCGATGCTGATTTTGAGTGGAAGAATCGGCAAGTGGATTTTAGCATTATCAGAATTTGACCTACGTTATGAATCGGCCAAAGCAGTAAAGGGGCAAATTATGGCCGATTTTGTTACTCAACATTGCAATACAGTGAAGTATTTGGAAGTTGCCCCTAGACGCTTTTCTTTGCTGGGTCTACCTGCGGTGAAGGAGCAAGTATCGGCATTGTATTAATTTCGCATCGAGGGAAGAAGTATGAATTTTCATTACCGATTGTTGCTACATCAACGAACAATCAGGCTGAGTATCAAGCTTTGGTAAGGGGGTTGGAATTACTTAGAGAAATACATGCCGATGCTGTTGAGGTCTTCAGTGATTCCATGCTGGTTATAAATCAGTTGATTGCGATTTATGAATGCCGAAGTGAGGTTTTAATCTCGTATTATGAATGATGTTTGTAATTGTTGAAAGGGTTTAAATATTTGTCTTGAGCATATTCCCCGATTGCATGATGAGGAAGGTAATCTGTTAGCTCAACACGCCTCAGGGTATCAACCCATCCAAGAGGTACTGACATCGGTAGTTGATGATGACGACTGGAGGACAAAAACTGTCGATTACTTAAGGAACCCGTCCAAGAAAGTTGAAAGGCGTGTAAGATTTCAAGCTGCAAAGTACGTACTCCTCGATGAAGAATTATAATATCAAAATTTTGATGGAGTTTTGCTCAGATGTCTTGGCAATGATGAATCGAAAAGCTTGATGGGTGAAATTCATGGAGTGTGTGGGGCACATCAATTGACTTTCAAGATGAAGTGGATGATCAGAAGAAACGGATATTATTGGTCGACTATTCTTCAAGATTGCTTTAAATATTTTAAAGGGTGCTAAGGGTGTCAAAAGTTTGGTAATGTTAAAAGAGCACCTACATCGGCCATGAATCCTAACATTAAACCTTGGTTGTTTCGGGGATGGGCTATCGATCTCATCGGTCAAATCTATCCACCATCGAGCAAAGGGCATAAATTTATACTTGTTGCTACTGATTCACCAAGTGGGTTGAAGTAATTCCTTTGAAAAAGGTGACATCGGCCAATATGATTGATTTTGTGAAAGAGCATATTGTTTACCGATTTGGTATTCCTCAAAGTATCACTACCGATCAGGGTACTACGTTTACATCAGGAGAGTTTGATGAATTTGCTATCGGTATGGGGATCAAGGTTTTGGATTCTTCTCCTTATTATACTCAAGCTAATGTAGAGGTCGAGGCTTCTAACAAGGGGATTGTTAAACTCATTAAGCACAAAATTGAGGAAAATCCTAGGCGGTGGCATACGGTATTAAATGAGGCCCTAAGGTCATATCGGAAGCCGTGTCATGGTGCAATTAAAGTGTCGCCTTATCAGTTATTATACGGACACGATGTAGTATTACCTTGGGAAAATAAAACTGGCTCCAGACAGATATTTTCTCAAGATCAACTAGCACCCGATGACTATGATGCTCTGATGAAAGATGAGTTAGAAGATTTAGCGGGACATCTGTTGAGGGCTTTGGTTAGCATCGAAGAAAATAAGAAGAGGGTAGCCAGATGGTATGACAAGAGGGTAAAAGTAAAGGAGTTTGCCAATGGAGAGTTGGTTTGGCAAGTGGTCGACTAATTGGGAAGGTCCTTATCGGATAAGTCGATCTGCTCCTAGCAACGCATATATTCTAGAGACCCTCGAAGGGGTTGTATTTCCTAGAGCATTGAATGGAAAATATTTAAACAAATATTACCCTAGTATTTGGATGGATGCATGAGAGTATAAATGTCGATAACAATCCTATCGGTTCAACAAAAGTATTAATGGTTTTTGAAAAGTATCGATGCGACATGCTGCCGATGAAGAAATTTACAGATTCAACAAAGTTTGGATGACCGATATTGCACGCAGGCGAATCTGATTGGCTTCCTCTATCTCCGTGTTGTCTTCATCGGCAGAGCCCTCCACTGGCTTGAGCTTCTTCTTCATTGCCGGGGCTTTACGGGCTTGGACATCTCTCTCCTATTGAAGGATCTTGATGGCATTGGGCAACTGACTTTCTTCATGTTCAGCATGAGTTAGCGCTTCTTCGACCTCCTTTAGTTCAGCCAGCAGAGCTTCTTTCCTCACCAACAATTCTGAGATCTTCTGCTTCAATTCAGCACCTGAGGTCTGCAAACTGATGATACTCTTGTGTTTATCATCGGCGGTATGCTTCAGTTGCAGCATCTCTTCCTTAACTTGAGCCTGGAGTTGACATTTCTTAGCGTCACTACTAAAAAAAGACCATAGATCCATCCTTAGCAATGGCACCAGAAATGTCGGATGTTGGCATACCGTAACTAACGCTACATCAGAGAGATAACCCAAAGCAACTCGAGGGCGCCGGCCTTAGCAGTGCAGTCTGGTAACAATAATTAGGAATGTCGGGTTGGCCTTCCTAACCATCCTTACTTGCGATATGCAAACCTGTGGCACTACGCTTGAAAGTGCACAAGGATTACAATTTTAAGTAACGGTACTTAGGTACGCCAATCGATAGTTCATGAATGAAGAAGTAATATAACTACAAGTGGATAGAACTATCATTGTAGCATTTCAACCCGTGAGTATTCAAGGGTGTCGAATTTATAATTCTCGTAGGAAGGCAAAGGGATCAAACATGGTGTAAACATGATTACTTATTGAATGCTTGGTAGACATAGAGTAAACAGGAATAAACATGATATTCAAGATAGTGGACACACATTGGATCAACCTCAAGGATAAAGTAGAAGAGAAATAATAAATAAAGAATAAAGAAATAAATTTACTTGAGCAGGCTTGGGTCACATATAACTATGCATAGAACTGTTAGCGGATCATCTAATTAGCAATAAATAGAGTTAGAACTAAGCCTGAGATGAGGGGAGATCCCCGCAGTTGGATACCTAGCCGATAGAGACTTTACAGAACTCATATCGGAATACTTGATCATGGGGGAATGCAAAGGATGACAGAGCTGTCACTACCCTGCCACCTAGCCCTCTACCCAAAAGATACCCGCACATCCACTGATTCCCGCATACCTGAACACCATGTTCACGTAATTGGAAACAACTCCTAACCCCCACGGGCCCCACCCCTTCGGAGTCACAGGCTAGCCTAAGAGCAACCATCACGGCACAGTGAACCATCATCCCATTCCTAGTTCTAATCCTAATCATACTAATCTGATGAACAATGAAGAACAATGATGAACATATCAAGAACATAGCACAAGAACTAAGAACTAGTTCATATACTATGAACATGATAAGAACACAACCATACTCTAGTTCATATGCATAATTATATAAAGATGAATATAACTTGCTCATGGAAGAAGATTGAATGTTATTCATACCAAGAAGATCCTTTCTTTCAAGGAGACAAGCTCTCCTTGCTAGCTCTTGCCTTGCTCTAGTACTAATCTTGACTAAAGATAAAAGTGAGAGGTGTGAGGTAAATTGACTCCAAATGATGTGTGTGTTGAAAAAGGGGGAGTGCCTCTCTTTTTATAGTGGAACTAGGACGGTTCGTTGCATCTAAATTTGGTAGTAGGTGAAACCATCCTATGCATGGCGGCATGCAACCGCCTCAGAAAGATGGGCCCGGTTTGCTACCTCCAGGGGTGCAGCCGCACCAGGGTGCGGCCGCAGCCTGGGTGGGTTCCCCTGGCCACTGCCGTCGCGTGGTCAGTTTAGCTCTGGGCCTAGATCTCTCCCGTGGTTACGATCAGGCCCAGTTCTACGTTGTTCGGCTCTTTCTCTATTTTCTTGGTTTGCGCATTTCTGAATACGTCTTTTGGTACTGTGTGCTTTCTTCGTGGTATGGCACATTTCCACTTGTTGCACTATAATTCCTGCAAAATATAATCACTATGGTACATGTGGAACTTGTTAGTAATAAAATGCATGTGTGTATATAATATGACTGCTTCTTCTCCTTTTGGATCAAGTTGGCAGTTTATAATTGGTCTATAATGACTGCCAACAAGTCCCCCAAGCTTAACCTTTGCTCGTCTCGAGCAAATAATTAAGTATGGTTGTTGATCAGGAGTTGCTACTATGCTGATGTAATTCAAGAGTATCATACCTATAACAAAGCATTCATTCGCAATTTAAATAAGTTGGCATGCTATCCACTCTTTACCTTGACTTCTCATGGGGCTTATAGCTTTTCCAAGTTCTTGGGTAGTTGCAAGATAGAATGGTTGTAATAGACTCACCATTCATTTATCCCTTGATAGACCATCAATCCGGAGGTTTTATAAATTTTTGCAAAATAAATAAGTTCCTCGAATGATTCTCTCGATCGCTCAATGTGTATGAAATCCTCACCAAAGGCATTTGTGTTTGCCTTTAAGACCTACCACTCAGGCTGAGAATGGAGCTTTGGGAAGGTATTAAGGGTGGGCGTACTTACAACACTTGTGTTGCCAAGTCAAAGCCCGGACCATGAGGAGATACAAGTCATACACCTTGATTGAGATGTGCAAGTGTGTGGAATTTTTGGTGGTAGTCCTATCTAAATATGTTTGGTTACTCCGTGTATCATGACTCTCTTTATTTGAGGAAGAGAATGAGAGAATGTAAACATATGGGCCCTAAAAAATGGATCATATATATATATATATATATATATATATATATATATATATTCTGATGGGGATTTTAATTTTCCCGTCCATGCCTTTTGGCTTTTCTTTTTTTCATGGATAACTGATGCCCACATGTTTCAAAGGGATCTCAAAGAGGAAAATGGAGAGATGTCATGATGGTGATGTAGGGAGTAAAATTGTTTATGGGGATGCGCAAACCTCAGGGTGAGAGTTTGGCAAACTTATTTGGTGGAAGCTAAGGCGCAACTCTTAGGGTAAGAGTTGGCATATTTTTGGTGGATGGAAGGGTGCATGTGGTGCGCAACTTCTCAGTGTGAGAGTCGACTTTATTTGGTGGGTGCATGAATCTCATATCATGGGTGCATGACCATAATCTCACTCTAGGATACCTGGGATTTGACTCAACTCAAAGCGCCGCAAGCCGCATATGACTAAAGGTGTACAAACTACTAAGCAAGTCATATGGCCTTGGTAGGTATTTCATAATCATTGAGGAACTCTTTGTTTTGAATTTTTGAAAAGAAAACTCCGGATGTCAAGTTTCTCTTAGAACAAAGTCATAGCAAAATCAATTTATAAAATATCATGTCTCGCAACAACATAGAAAAGGATCATGCATTTGCAACCCACAAGATTTCAAGTTCTCAGAATGAGACATTTTTAGCCAACAAACTTAAATCTTGATGAACACTAAATTATAACTTAGATACTAGAGAATTATAGATAGAGCAACTATTCATCATTTCAATAAAAGCGAAACCAACATATCATAGCGCACATGTGAGTGGATTTTTTTTGAAAGATGATGAAAAATTGCTGAAATTTTAATACTGAAATTAAGAACTAAAATTAAGTGCAAGAATGTAAGATACATGTTACCTCTTGTGGGGGTCGTCCCCCAAGCTAGCTCACTGCTGCGGTCCAGGGAAATGTCCCATGGATCGCAGGTAGGCCATCTGTGCCTCGTGCCATCGACGGCTTGCATCCTTAAGGTCGATGAGGCTCTGTTGGGTCTCCTGATGCCATTGGGTAGCAGTCTGGATGTGGGTATTCAGCGTACCTTGGATCTGCCTGTTCTAGAGCTCCAGTCCTCCCATGCAAGTGTTGAGGACGTCCAGTGTGACCTGAGGGTGAACAGGGGGTGGCATTCCCTCGGAATCTGAGGAGTGTCCTAGCTCGTGATTCCTAGATCCCCCTGCCCCATATGCCTCTGGCTCGCATGGGCCTGCGCCTCCGTATGCCTGCTAGCTCGACCCTCCTATCTGCTAGCTCGAACCTCCAGCCTCGTACGGGTGAGGAACGTATCCCATACCATATCCATACCTAGGGGTAAATCCGGGTGCAGGTATAGCAGGGGTCCATCCCATCCCTGGCATAGCTGGTGGTGGAGTGTGCTATGCTGGCGTCGCGGATGGTGCTGGCTGTGCTGCCCTTGCTGCATGTGCTGCCTGCTCTTCTTGTTCCCTCCTCCGTGAGTTCCTGCGTGAAACAGAGCTCCTGCGTCCTCCTTCCCTCTCAATGAGGGTGAAGGTGAGTGATGGGGAATTATACAGAGCGAGATCCGGGTTAGGTAACTGGACGTTTCGTCGCGTTTAATCATATGTGAATGCGAAAGATGCGATTCATTAATCATGATGCGAGAAGTAGTGATGTAAATAATGGTATTAGCAGCATGGGGGTCAACACTTGCAGCAAGGCGAGTAATAAGAGATGTGCACATGATAGCAGTTGAAGTCTTAATGGAATGCAACCAATGATTAACAAGCTCAACAACCGGTGCAACCTTAATCTTTTTGAGCGCAACATAAAGCAACTTCAACTCTATGTTGTAAGTAAGATGCATATCATCTCTTGAAAAGAATGAACTAGCGATCCACTTATGGAGAAGCCTCAGAGTGGGGTGATGGATGTTGGCTGAATGCCCCTAAAACTTTCCAACGACGTGTTGCCCCGAGATCAAATGCTAGAAAGCATGACGTTGGTAATCCCGGAGAGAGAAACTTAAGTCAATGGAGCACCGCTCGTGGAAACCCAAACGGTTGGCAAGATTCTTCCAATAAATACCGAAATCTCTTCCAAAGCAACGGAAGGTAATAACATAATCGACAATTTGTAGAGTGCCCAAAATTTGGATCGTCAAAAGACGTGACCCAAGCTCATGAACGGGGGCAACTCTACTCCAACCAAGATGCTCGAAAATAGTATCAAACTCAACATCCATACCTATTTGGTACAAGAATGCGGGGTCGAATGCTGGCGAATGGAGGAACTCGCGTTCCTTCATGAGGTTGTATGCCTGCATCTCCCGCTCACTCTCCAAGTCGTTGAAGGGGCGTCGGCCTCGTCAATGGCGTGGCCGTGTGGCTCCTCCTCTCCTCGATGTGCCGGCTGCTCGTTCCTTGCAGGGGTTGGTGGATCTTCCCCGCGTTGGTGGCGGCTCCTTCTAAGCCCAAAAATTCTATTCATGGTGGACGAGCTAGCACAAGTGTATGGTGTTTTTGCTTGGAGAGGGAAGTCTGCAAGAGGTTTTTGACAGAATTTTCTTGCACTAAGCTTATGGAGTAGGCTATGAAGCAAAGTGGAGCAAGAGAGTGAAGAAGGGAAGAGTAAAAAAATGTGTGTGAGAGGGGTGAGGTGCTCTACCCGGGATCCTCTCTATTTATAGAGTTGATCACAGGCGGGGGAGTGCTCCCCTCAACAGCTACTAGCTGTTGACGAAAGGCCGAGGCCAGCAGGCCTTGGGCAGGGTGCGGCCGCACCTAGGTGCGCCCACACCAGTGGTGGACCCGCCTCTGCCCGGCCTTTTGGCTGCTGGCTCCAATGGTCACCCCAAACGTCTTTCTGGTTACGATCAGACTTGGTTCGAAATCTTGCTCCAGGTTTTGATTTTCCACATATTTATTCAAAATATTTTTGGTTTTCAAAAATTATATAAAAATAAGATTTGGAAATGGGAAAATCTATACTACGAGAAAATAATTTTTGTAAGATTTTCAGAGAAACTTTATTTTTGACTAAAAATAAAACTATAGAAAGGGAAACTTTTGGAAACTAAAAATAAAAAATTTCTATAAAAAGGGAAATTAAAACGTAATTTAAAGAATTTAAAAAGACATAATACCTGAGCGGGGACACCTCCCCCAAGCTTGCTCGATGTCGTGGGCCCCCTTCAGATATCTTTATTGGGACACAAATAGCACAAAATTTATTTTTATTATTATAGTTTTTTAGATAACTACCGAATGCCTTCGGCAAGGGTTCAACATTCATAGTCCGTTGGCAAGACTTTCCTTCCTTCATTCTTGTGTGGCGGCATGGACGAACTTAGTAGAGGTTTCCGGTTGCCCTAGGATCCTCTCCGTGTCAGTGACTGGAATTGATGCAGCTATCTGTGCTATCTGTGTTTCTATCATTTTGTTGAAACTCGTCTGACTTTTGACAGATGAACAAAGAGTTTCAAGCTTGGCGTTGATGTTCTCAATGATCTTGTCATTGTAGGACAGCTTCTTTGTCAGATTCTCGTTGATTTTAGCTTGCCCTATGATCAGATCTTTCAAGGAAGGCTGATTGAAGAAATTACCCTGCGGGCGCTGCTGATTGTTCCACCTGTTGTTACCTTGCTATGGTGGCCGAAACCCATTGTTGACATATGCTACTTCTTCTTGGGTTTCGGGCCAATTGTTCCCCGAATGGCCATCATTACCACAAAATTCACACGATGTGTGTGAGTTCACTGCTTGGACGGTGCCCATGTTGGGATTTGCAACTTGTCTATCTGTCATTTGCAGCAGCAAGTCTATTTTTGTGGCAAGCACAATAGCCTCCTTCGCAGATTGCGAGCCTTTTTGTGTTTTCCTTCCTTCTCCCCAGCTTTGATTTGACACCATCTTCTCGATGAGGGCAGTAGCTTCTTAATGGTGAGAGAAAGGAATGCACCGCCAGCTGCGGCATCGACGTGCCCCTTTGACATGGCCGTGAGGCCTTCGTAGAAGTTCTGGAGCACAAGCCAGTCTTCCATTCCATGATGAGGACAGGCCCGGAAGTACTCCTGGAGCCTCTCCCATGCTTCGGGTATGGACTCAAGTGAAGACTGCTGGAAGATAGAGATCTTCCCCCTCAGAGCGCTGGTCCTGCTCATGGGGAAGAACTTGGCGAGGAATGTCACGGAGCACTTTTCCCATGTGTCAACAGCTTCCTTGTTCTGATAAAACCATTGTTTCGCCTTTCTAGCGAGGGAAAAGGGAAACAGACGAAGCCTCATGCTGTTCTACGCGACATCCTTGATGACGATGATGTCGCACAGCTCAAGGAAGTTCTGAAGGTGGGCTTTGGCATACTCGCTTGGTAGGCCACAGAATTGGCTTGCCTGCACTATAGGGTTGAGGCCAGTGCGGATCTCGAAGCTTCCATTCCCCATATTGACAGCGGGCCCAGTCGACACGTTGGCAACAGCGGGAGTAGAGTAGTCACGGAGTGTCTTGGCCATAGTGATTCGTGCGGTTGGTGCTGGAACGGTTGATTCGCTTGTCGGTTGCGTAGCAGAAGAAGAGATGGTATGAACCCTTCTCGTCCTTATGAGTGTTTTTGGATCACTATGGAAGTTTCCCGGCAAGTTGAAACCGCTCATACACTATCCTGTTTTCATTCCAATAAAAAGAGGAAGATAACAGTAAAGTTATCCTACTTAATCTTTGGCTACCAATGCTTATTATGCAATCAATGTTTATGCCAGTATGATTTTTTCCTTCCCTGGCAACGGCGCCAGAAATGCTTGTTGGCATTTCTTAGCGTCACTAATAAAAATAGACCATAGATCCATCCTTAGCAATGGCACCAGAAATGTCGGGTGTTGGCATACCGTAACTATCGCTACATTAGAGAGATAACCCAAGGCAACTCGAGGGCGCCGGCCTTAGCAGTGCAGTCTGGTAACAATAATTAGGAATGCTAGATTGGCCTTCCAAACCATCCTTACTTGCGATATGCAAAGCTGTGGCACTACGCTTGAAAGTGCACAAGGATTACAATCTTAAGTAACGGTACTTAGGTACACCAATCTATAGTTCATGAATGAAGAAGTAATATAACTGCAAGCGGACAGAACTGTCATTGTAGTATTTCAACCTATGAGTATTCAAGGGTGTCGAATTTATAATTCCCGTAGGAAGGCAAAGGGATCAAACATGGTGTAAACATGATTACTTATTGAATGCTTGGTAGACATAGAGTAAACAGGAATAAACATGATATTCAAGATAGTGGACACACATTGGACCAACCTCAAGGATAAAATAGAAGAGAAATAATAAATAAAGATTAAAGAAATAAATCTACTTGAGCAGGCATGGGTCACATATAACTATGCATAGAACTGTTAGCGGATCATCTAATTAGCAATAAATAGAGTTAGAACTAAGCCTGAGATGAGGCGAGATCCCCGCAGCTGGATACCCAGCTGATAGAGACTTTACAGAACTCCTATCAGAATATCTGATCGTGGGTGAATGCAAAGGATGACAGAGCTGTCACTACCCTGCCACCTACCCCTCTACCTGAAAGATACCCACAAATCCACTGATTCCCGCATACCTGAACACCATGTTCACATAATTGGAAACAACTCCTAACCCCTGCGGTCCCCACCCTTTTGGAGTGACAGGCTAGGCTAAGAGCAACCATCACAGCACAGTGAACCATCATCCCATTCCTAATTCTAATCCTAATCATACTAATCTGATGAACAATGAAGAACAATGATGAACATATCAAGAACATAGCACAAGAACTAAGAACTAGTCCATATACTATGAACATGATAAGAACACAACCATACTCTAGTTCATATGCATAATCATATAAAGATGAATAGAACTTGCTCATGGAAGAAGATTGAATGTTATTCATACCAAGAAGATCCTTTCTTCCAAGGAGACAAGCTCTCCTTGCTAGCTCTTGCCTTGCTCTACTACTAATCTAGACTAAAGATACAAGTGAGAGGTGTGAGGTAAATTGACTCCAAATGATGTGTGTGTTGAAAAAGGGGGAGTGCCTCTCTTTTTATAGTGGAACTAGGATGGTTCGTCGCATCTAAATTTGGTAGTAGGTGAAACCGTCCTACGCATGGCGGCAATCAACCGCCTGAGAAAGATGGGCCCGGTTTGCCGCCTCCACGTGTGTGGCCGCACCAGGGTGCGCCCGCACCCTGGATGGGTTCCCCTGGCCACCGCCTTCACGTGGTCGGTTTGGCTCTGGGCCTGGATCTCTCCCGTGGTTACGATCAGGCCCAGTTCTGCATTGTTCGGGTCTTTCTCTATTTTCTTGGTTTGCGTATTTCTAAACACGACTTTTGATACTTTGCGCTTTCTTCGTGGTATGGCACATTTTCACTTGTTGCACTATAATTCCTGCAAAATATAATCACTATGGTATAAGTGGAACTTATTAGTAATAAAATGCATGTGTGTATATAATATGATTGCTTATTCTCCTTTTGGATCAAGTTGGCAGTTTATAATTGGTCTATAATGACTGCCAACACCTGGGCAGCCCTATCGACAATGCATTGAGCAGCCGTTTAATACTTGAGCTGGCGGCTTTCTAAGTGGGCAGCCTAGAAGAGTGCTTCTTCGATGTTGGCAGGGACTTGACCGTAGACCGATTTGAAAAACATTTTCACAGGGTCTGAGTCATCTACCAATGTTGCAATAAATTCAACAGAGTCTCCAGCTTGGACCTGACCTCTACCGATACTGTTCCTAGCGCTAGTGCAGAGCTTGCCTCTTCCCCTTCATCATCAGAGATGTCGATGGCGAAGGAGAATAGAATATCGGGAGAGTCTTGTTCCTGAAAGAAAAAGGGGTCAGTTGAAAGCAAGTACGAATAGTGTAGATCAACTAAATCAGTTGGCTTACTTGCTTCAAGGCAATTTCTTGCCTCTGGCTAGAAGGGGCGGTCTAGAGTAAGCCTTGATCGGATGGGCCTACCAATGGAATATCTTCAGCTGCAGAGTTAATTAATATTAATGGCAATTTCTTTGCAGATTTATTGGTAGTGAATTCTTGAAATATGACAACTGATGGCGTACCTTGTGCAGATGGATTAATGGTTTGTTGAGGTGCAACGGCTGATGACGTGCCTTGTTCAGATGGATCAATCATCTACTAAGGTGTATTGGCCGGTTTTGGTTGGCTCAGAGGCGCCAGTTGGGGTGGTGAAGACGGTACAGCTTTTTGCCGCTTTGGTTGGGCCTTGGTGCCTATTGGAGCCTTTCGCTTGGCTTGAGTTTTGGCGGCTGCTGGCTGTGGGGGCATCGGCACTTGTTGGTTGAACATCCGAAGCTCTTGCCGATGCATCAGTTTGTTGCTGCAAAACAAATGTAAGGCATAATGTTTGATAAGTTAAATATGGAAACAAGGCATACCTCTGAAGGCTCGTGAAGGATAATAGTATCTAGTGAAGGAGGGGTTTGCCGATGACGCCCTAGTTGCAGTTGTGATGCCCTGAAGGAATCGTGTCAGTACAATTTGAAATCGACGTGGATTAAAGTAAGCAGGATCGTTACCTTAAACGCTTTTACCAGGGTTGCAGCAGCAGCCGATGGGGTGGCCTTTGGGCGCTTGGTGGCGACTTTCTTGAAGCGGGCTCCCCGATGAGTCAAAGAAGCCAAAGTGGGAGCATTATAGCCGATTGGTGAAATTTGGGACACAGGCCGGAGGTCAAAAGGTTTCCCATTCTTGCTCACGGCTGGTACCGGACAAACCTGTCGATAGAAAAGTTAGTTGCCGATGAAGTTAAAAAGTAAAGAAAAATCTGAGACTAGTGTTGAAAGAAACATACTGCGTCATCGGGAACGTTGTGCTCGGGGTCAATCATATGCCGATACGTATGAGCGGATGCTGCAAATAATTGCCCTCTCCATTGTTGGCACCGTGACTTGTATGATTCAGTAATGAAGGAGGTCGGCACCTAGGTCGACAGATTAATGTCTATGGTATCGGCATCAGGGGGAAGTTGGACTACCTTGTCCCAATCTAATCCACTAGTGATTGCCTCTCTTGGTTTGATTACATCGGCATAACAGAGCTTGATCAGCAGATGACCAAAGGCCAGTTGACGTGCTACCGCCGATGGGTTATAAAATTCATAAGTGCTGTTGGCATTCTTCCCACTGCTGAATGTGTTTGCTGGGATTGCTCGTGGAGTGATAATAGCCATCATCAGATCTTTATTCTTGTTTAACGCCTCATTAGCAAGGTTGAAGAGGAGGGAGAATCTGGATTCTTCGTCAATATAAGGCATCCAGGATTGGTGCTCATGGGAGAGGCCATTGTAGAAGGTTTGGAAGAACCTGCTGATTTGGTCCTCGTTGGCTTATGTACCAGGAAGTACTATTATTGCCTCGCCAAAATTGAGGGACAGGCGCGTTGCAGATTCTTCATCTCTGAGCTCATGATCTTTGGCAATATCCCATGGAAATTGCTGAGCAAACAAGTACCACTGCAAATGTTTGTGCATATGAGCATTAAGCCACATCTTGACAAACCACCACGGGCCTCCCACGTTGCTGATAGGTTCACCAAGTAAAAGCTTCTGAGATACTTGGTGAAGAAGGTGATAGGTGGAACTCAGAAGGTATCGACCAAGGGGGAATCTGACACCGTTGGCTAGCAACTCAGCTGCTACGAGGTAAACGCTGGTTGGCCCTACTGATCAGCCGTAGAAGATGAATTTCTCCAGACACATGTTCAGAAAGATGGTGTGTTCTCTCTGACCGACTAGCCTGGTCTTCTGGTACTCTTGGATGTACCCTGTCCAGCCACCGATGTTGCGAGTATTCACTTTATACTCGGCCCTTCTATTGTAAACGAGGGGGTCATCGGCAGATGAGATATGTAGGCCTATGAGCATGTGCACATCGGTAAGAGTGGGGGTGGCTGGGCCATGACCAAATATAAAAGTATTGGTGGTGTCTGACCAAAAATAAGCGGCCGCCATCATCATCGACTCGTTCTTTTGCATATCGGCAATTGACAGCCTGATACATTGGTCCAGTTTCCTCTCTGCCCAGTATACCTCCATCGAGCCGATAACTCTCAAGTACCAATCCTTCCATACCTTGGTGGTTTTGGGCCAGGATCGAAAGGTGTCTTTCCACAGATCTAGAGAAAAATTCTTAGCCCTAAAAGGGCTCCTATTGGTTTTTGTATTGATTAGATCGGTTGGATCTGGATCGCCCATTAGACCTAAGCATTGGATGTGTGGTTGATCTGTTGGAATAACTAGTTTGTCACTCAGTTCCTAAGTTTGAAATATCAAAAGGACGGAAGAAAAGAAAAAGAAAGCCGCTAAGTATATGAACTTGCAAGGGTAAAAGGAACCGTAGTAAAAGGGGATGAATACAAGACTAATCGCAGGGACGTTGAAGTTAATCGCCATTTCTCTAAGTAGGATGGAGATAAAGCTGGAGACTTGAGGTTGCCGCTGGAGGGAGTTCTCGCCGATTGAGGTCGTACGGTTGCTCATTAGGATCGCCGCCGGAGAGAGTAGGTTTTGGAAGATTGAAATGGCAAGGTAGAAGACAAGTATCTGAGGGAAATGTATTTATAGGCTAAATGGAGCAGGGGCATTCTAGACTTATCTCTCTGCCGCACGCGTAAAAGTCAAGGTTGTTCAGATAGATATGGTAACTGTTCGCACGACAATCATGGGATCGTGTGGATGATTTGATGGTAGATAATCATGATTTGGAGGATATTCTGGTGAACAAACTATTTTAATACCGAGATCGGCAGTATGGTCTGGTATTAGACTCTTGCTGATGGGTTGCTGCCTTTATGTTCTAGCCATAATCGGGATAGGGATGGTTGGAGGTTGTGCGATATTTGCTGAGACATGAGAATCAGGGCTGGATTTGACTGGATTCGGCGGCAAATTTTGTCCTGAGGGAGATAATTACATAAAGGCAATCGTTATCTAGAGTAAATTGCGGAGCATTAATGATTTTATACTCCAAAATTGGGGGGCATGTGTTGACACCGCTTTTGGCACGGGTCAAGATAATCAAAATGGACCAATCAACAGTAGGGAAGTAATTGCATTGTAGTAACAGAGAGATGCCAATGAAGATCAGCTGATGGAAATTGTTGTCGATGAGAGGAGGTGATAAGTGGAAGGATTGTCTTTTAACTGAAAAGTGTTGATTCATAAGACCAGAAATGGTGTTTGCCAATGTCGATTTGAGAACTATTGTCGATAGGGCTTATGATGATATATTGTCGGTGTCGATGAAGGAAGACACGAAGACTACTACTGGTGGAGCTTATGATGACAGGAAGCGTACCGATGGGGCGGGAGCCGATGAAGATTTCATTGTAGTTAAGGCGGACATGAAAGTAGATAGGTGTTGTTTTCTATTTTCTATATTTATTAGAGTATGCCTTATGTAAAAGACATGTTTTGTCTTAGATCGGATCCTAGTCGTATTTGGTTGCAATTCTTTAGGTCACGGTATAAATATAGGCCGAGGGACAATGTAAGGAGGATCAATCAATCAATATCAATCCAAGTTTACTCTTACTTTTGCATCTACTTACTTTTCGACGATTTCGTTAATTTGCATATTTTCTTTTTACGAGTTCTCATCGATTCAGCGAGTTGCATCACTCTAGTGCAATCCTCGACGATCCTCGAGTTCCGTGTGAGTACCTCTTGGCCGTGGCTTCCGGACGTATCGCTGTTGTCGGGACCAAAGTGCTCGAGTTATCATCCATGTCGATTAACAGGTTAAATCTACTGGCACGCCTTTGATATCGAATTGGGTATTAGCCCTTGGTGTTTGCAGATTAACTTTTGCATCAACAATTTGTTAGAGCACCTATGTAAGAGTCATGTTTTGTCTTAGATACAGACTCAGTGTCCTAGTCGTATTTGGTTATAATTCTTCGAGTCAGGGTATAAATATAGACCGAGGGACAATGTAATATGGGAAGAATCAATCAATATCAAACCAATTTTACTCCTATTTTGCATCAACTTAATTTTTGGTGACTTTGTCAATTTGCATAGTTTTCTTTTTACAAGTTCTCATCGATTCAACGAGCTGAATCGCTTCAGTGCGACCTTCGACAATCCTCGAGCTCTGTGTGAGTACCTATTGGCTGTGGCTTCCGGGCGTATCGCTGTTGTCAGGACCAAAGTGCTCGAGTTATCACCCTTGTCGATTAATGGGTCAAAAGTGCTCGAGTTATCACCCTAGTGCGACCTTCGACAATTTCTCTAACCATATATTTAGAAAGGTAGCATGTTCTCTCTGACCGACTGACCCGGTCTTCTGGTACTCTTGGATGTACCGTGTCCAACCGCCGATGTTGCGAGTGTTCACCTTATACTTAGGCCTTCTGTTGTAAACGAGGCCATCATCGGCAGTCGAAATATCAAGGCCCGTAAGCATGTACACATCGGCAAGAGTGGGAGTAGCTAGGCCATGTTCGAACATAAAAGTATTTGTTGTATCTGATCAAAAGTAAGCACTAGCTATCATCATCGACTCATTTTTTTGCATATCGGCAATAGATAGCCTGATACATTGGTCTAGTTTTCGTTCTGCCTAGTACACCTCCATCGACCCGATAACCCTCACATACCAATCTTTCCACCCCTTGGTGGTTTGGGCCAAGATCGGATGGTATCTTTCCATAGATCTAAATAAAAATTTTGAGCTCTGAATCTGTTGGTCTCTACATTGATTAGATCGGTTGAATCTGGGTCACCCATCGGGCCAAGGCATTGGATATGCGGCTGATCGGTTGAAATAACTAGTTTGTTGCGTAATTCCTAAGTTTGGAAGATCAAAAAGGCAGAAGAAAAAGAAAGGAAAATCACCAACTGTATGAACTTACAAGGGCAAAAGGAATTGCAGTAAAAAAGGGGGGGCGAAGGTGAAACAAACCGCGGGGGCATCAAAGTGGATGGCATTGCCTTAAGCAGGATGGAGACACAGCAGGAAACTTGAGGCCACTACCTGGGAAAGTTCTTGCCGATTGAAGTCACACGGTTGCTCGTCAAGATCGTCGCCGGAGAGAATAGGTTTTGAAGATTGGAATGTGAAGGTAGAAGATAGACGTCTGGGGGTAATGTATTTATAGGCTGAATGGAGCAGGGGCATTCTAGACTTATCTCTCCGCCGCGCGCGTAAAAGTCGAGGTTGTTCAGATGGATATGGTAACTGTTCGTACGATAATCAAGGGATTGTGTGGGTGATTTGATGTCAAGCAATCATGATTCGAAGGAAATCTCGGTGTGCAGGATATTTTAATTCCGAAAACGGCAGTGTGGTATGGTGTTAGGTCCATGTCGATGGGTTGTTTCCCTTATATCTTAACCATAATCGGAACAGGGATGGTTGGAGGTTGTGTGATATTTACTGAGGCACGAGAATCAGGGCTGAATTTAATTGGATTGGGCAACAAATTTTTGTTATGAGCTAAATAATCGAGAAGGCAATCGTTATTTGGAATAAATTTCGAAGTATTAATGATTTTATACTTCAAAATTGGGGGGCATATGTTGACACAGTTTTTTGGCACGTGTCAAGATAATCAGAATGGACTAATCAGCAGTAGGAAAGTTGTTGTATTATACGAACAGAAAGGTGCCGATGAAGATCAACCGATGGAGATTGTTGCTGATGAGTGGTGGTGATCGATGGGAGGATTGTCTTTTGACTTAAACTCAGAGGTGTTGTTAACAAGATCGGAGATGGCATTGCCGATATCGATTTGAAGACTATTGTCGATGAGGCTTATGATGATACATTGTCGATGTCAATGAAGGAAGACATGAAGACTACTACCGGTGAAGCTTATGATGACGGAAAGCATGCCGATGGAGCAGAAGTCGATGAAGATTTCATCTTAATTAAGGCAGACATGAAAGTAGATAGGTGTTTTCATTTTCTATATTTGTTAGAGTATAACCTATGTAAGAGTCACGTTTTGTCTTAGATGCGGATTCGGTGCCCTAGTCGTATTTGGTTATAATTCTTCGAGTCAGGGTATAAATATAGACTGAGAGACAATGTAGGGGAAGAATCAATCAATGTCAAACCAATTTTACTCCTATTTTACATCTACTTACTTTTCGGCGACTTCGTCAATTTGCGTACTTTTCTTTTTACGAGTTCTCATCGATTTGACGACTTGTATCGCTTCCGTGTGACCTTCGACGATCCTCGAGTTCCGTGTGAGTACCTCTTGGCCGTGGCTTCTAAGCATATCACTGTTGCCAAGACTAAAGTGCTCGAGTTATCATCCTTGTCGATTAACAGGTCAAATCGAATGGCACGCTTTGGATATCGGATCGGGTATTAGCCCTTTGTGTTTGCAATTCACTTTTGCATCCCAGTTGTCCTCACCCTGGACGCTTTCGTTGAGAAAACTTCTTTGACATACTCCCTAGGTAAGGGAAACGGACACACCCTGAACCGTCCGATGCTGCATCCGGTGCCATACTCTAGACACGTGATACACTGGCTCAAATTTCTGCATACACCGAACACGCAAACAGTCCCACTACTGCGTCCGATGCCAGCGTCCGATGTCTAAAACCAGTCAACACTTCATTGAATCCCAAACTTTCCAAAATAAAATTTGAACCTCTCGATCTAAGAACTCTCTCTAAGCTTCCTAGTGCTAGATTTGACAAGTGTACACCACACTTAAACTTAATGCCTTGCCTAAGTCAAGATACCCGTTCATTGCCCCCCTTAATAGTACGGTAAAAGAAAAAACAAAGTCCTAAACTACTCTAAGCACCCTTAAACTCCAAATGATATTTAGACCTAGTCTAATCTTGACGATGTCCACCATCCTTTGAAAACCGAAACGATTTCCATAAAAAATAGGCACAAACTCAATAATCCATCGATCATCATTACTATGACCTAACTCAATTGAATTACCGCTACAAAACACACGTTAGTTATAGTAATCAATATTGTTATTAATCACCGAAACTCATTAGGAGCCTTAGATGCTTTCATCAATGTGTATCTCGCCAAAGCAGTGCAAGGCCACCTCCTCGTCCTTAACACCTTGGCTCCAAGGCCATGTGCAAAACAGAGAGAGCACTAACAAGCCATCAACTGTCAGAGAAGAAACATGTATATATTGTTTTTGAAGCCACGCTAATCATACTCCAAATTATTGATCATTCAGTTGACACGCAAATTAATACTACACAAGAGAATTTTTTGTCGACACAATGGCCTGATCTTAAAAGCACAGATAATCTGTCTCCCCGGTATTATGCAGCTATCGATTACTTGGCACCAGCTTCATCAGGCGTTTTTGTAGTCATTTGGTCCACAGCATGCACAGTGCTCTGAAGCTCCTCCCATATAGCCTTGTAAACCATTCTCTGCCTATTTACAGCTGATTTTCCCTCAAATACCTTGGAAACCACATCTATGCTGCATAATAGAAAAGAAATGGTTAGTTCAACTTCAGAATTATACATTTTTTGGAAACAAAAGACAAATAATACATCAATGATGAAATAATATAAAAAATACACAAACATCCTAGCATATCCAAAACAAACATAATGTTGTCACCTAACATGTAAGGAGCATAAAAAGCAAAATGTCCAAAACAAATATTTAAAAATACAATAAAAGGAGGGGAAACTTACAATCATCACCAAACCGAAATGCCAGAATCCACATGCTCTAGGCAGGCTTCTGCCCAATCCCCATCCACCAACAACACGAAGGTATATAGTCTCACAAGTGAGTTACCACCTAGACATTAATGTAGTCTTGATGCTTGCTTTATTGTTTATAGTGTATACACTATATGGTATATACAGGCATATATAGTAAGTACCGACTAGGCTCAACTAGTCATTCTGGTCAATGATACTAGCAAACATTGACACTGCAGCTAGCACAACAGCTGCGACATTCGCCATACTTGTCTTCACTGGCACTGCCCTGCTCTAACAAATGATGCCTTACTGTCATACTCTGGCACTGCCACCAAAGACGTACACAAGGTGTTTAAGGTATCACCGTGTTGGAATTCAGTCAGCAACTGATCCTTCTCTGGAAACTTCTGCATATGTCAAAAGGACTTTGACATGCCAAGGATGTATGGCCAAACATGCCCTTGTAGTACTTATTTGGTAGTATCACTATGGCCAAGTAGTAGGTGTACTTGTAGTTGTTGTACAAAACCTCTTGGTATAGTGTAAACCATGCCTATATGCAAGCATATGGACCAGCTGCTCCTTAGTTCAAGGAGCACCGTTCACTAGTGTTCATGCATGTGTGCTCTGATCTCCCCTTTACTTCTACCTCCAGTTGTGTGCGTGTGGTGAATTAACAAAGCCGGCCAACAAGTAGTACTATGGTTGGGTGGTCATCAGCACTGTCAGGAGAATACCCTCTCCCCCCAGTCACCAGATAACCATTTGTGGTGCAAAGGACAGTCAAGGAGGTTAGAGGAGGAAGTGCCCCATATCCCACACATAACCGCACCAACTATGGTGACTGGTCGGTGTTCATGAAGGTGATACTCCAAAATCAAGGTTTGTGATGCGCGGTGAACACCGGCAAAGTAAGGACGCGCCAAAGCTCGTCTAGGACCGCCTCAAGTCTATTCGTGTGGGCTCTGACCATGTGCGCCAAGCAAGGGCGCACACAGTTCCTGTGGGAGTATGAGGCTATCACATTCTAGGAGGGTGAGGAGGTGGACTTGGCACTGCACCTGCAGTCATTGGTGAGTCAGCTCGCAGTACTCGACAAAACCAGTGACGAACAACAAAACATTGCCATGTACCTGTGCGTGGTTCCACCCAAATTCACACAGATTGCGCTTGTCAATCAATTCAGGATGTGACCGGGTAGCTCAAGTGGAGAACTGAGACGAGGCGGTGGTGCAGACAACAGCATGTAGAAAGCTGCTCCTCACTGAGTGGGCAGACCGCATGCGCAAGTAGCAGCCAGTGCAAGGCTCCGGCTCGTCCAAAGGAGGAGGCGTGGAGTGCCGACAAGGAAAACAGCTACCATAGTAGATGAAAGATGGCAGTGGTCGTGACAGAAAAGCGGATGTGTCATATGTCTCCAACCACAACACTTGCCACAAAACATCACACGCCAGCCTTGTAGTGGTGTCTTGTAGTTGGTGTACAAAACCTCTTGTAATAGTGTAGACCATGTATATATGCAAGCATATGGACTAGCTGCATCCTTAGTTCAAGGAGCACCATTCACTAGTATTCATGTGTGTGTGCTCTGATCTCCCCCTTTACTTCTACCTCCAATTGTGTGAGTGTGGCAAATTGACAAAGCCGGCCAACAAGTGGCACGCGGTGAAACCGGCAAAATAAGGACACAATAAATCTAGCCTCGGACAGCCTTCGACCGTGTGCACCGAGCAAGGGCGCACACAGGTGGGCCTTTTTTTATATTTTAATCTTTTTTTAATAAATATTTCAATATTCATCCTCTAAAAAAATATATTGCATCACATAGCCCCTTTGGTCGCGCCACTACTGTTGTCGGGACCAAATAACATAGTCGCGCCACATGTGTTGGCGTGGCAACATACGACACATTAGACGGCATTTCCGACGTGGAAAAGTTTGTCGCGTAGCGTAACAGTATAGTCTTGTCGCGCCACCGGGAATGGTGTGACTCTTCGATACAACGTCGGATGAAGATAATTTTTATATGAAAATTGTAGATCTCGATGAGATCTATAACTTTCTAGTTTTGAGTTTTTTCATTTGTGACGTTAAGGTGCCCAAAAAATTATATAAAAGTTCACCACCATAATAATCACGTACTTCTGCTTGTCGCATTACAAATATAATATAATTTTTATATGTTATTAAATAAAAACACACTTTATACCAAAAATGTAGTACTCAAACAAAACTACATGTTTGTAGTTTTGAGTTTTTACATTTGAAGTACATGGAAAGACCCTTTACCCCACACACCCATACATCTTATACATCATAACATCAATACCATAGCAAAGACCCTGGCATGCTTTAATTGGAAACCTCAATAGAAGTACATTTGTTGAATTGTTTATTTCATTTAAATTGATGGAACAATCATTACCACTGATCACTCACTTAGTGCAGTGTATGAATTTTCTTAGGTGCTGATCATTGGTGACAACTGATACGTTGTGATTGGCCATCTGGGGAGCCTCTGTTCCAAGTTCCAACTATTTCATTTTATTGTAAAAGGCTGATTAGCTATCAAGTTAGCACCAATTCCATTCAGAACACCTAAAATAAACTTCTTTTAAGTCAACAACTAATCCCATCCATACTAAACTGGCTTATAACAGGTAAATGAAATTGAAAATCCTCTATTATAGCATATAAGAGCAAACTTTTTGAGAAAAGGTCCCAGTTTGTCTTTGGTTAACTTTTGTTCAGAACTTACCAGTGACAACTAAACTAGAAACTAATACCTTGGTTACTTTTGATTACATAGACATCATAACAAAATGTTGAGCTTTGTTACAGTGCTCGGAGGAATCACCGGTTTCTCCCGTCAAAAATATTTACCACAGGTCTTGAATTAAGAAAACTAATTAATTATAATTAAGGGCAGATTAGTACTTTTCCTACTGTACATGGTACGCAATCTAAATCCATAACCCGATTCCACAGACGCTGCTCACAGGCCGCGAGATCTCGCTGCCTCCCAGCATGGCGGGCATGGGCTTCTTCACCGATGTCTATGACCTCTTCTGCATCTCGCTCGTCACCAAGCTGCTCGACCACGTCTACTACACCGACCCCACCAAGCCGGATCCCGGCACGCTGCCGCCCAACGTCGCGGCCACGATGAACAGAGTCGCACTGTGCGGGACGCTCACGGGGTAGCTTTTCTTCAGTTGGCTCAGTGACAGGCTTGGCTGGAAGAGCGTCTACGGCATGACACTGCTGCTCATGGTGGTCTGCTCCCTTGCCTCCATGTTCTCGTTCGGGAGCACGGCCGCTGGTGTCATGGCCATGCTCTGCTTCTTTTGTTTCTGGCTCGGCTCGGCATCGGCAGCGACTACCCGCTCAGCGCCACCATCATGTCCGAGGACGCCAACAAGAAGACCCGCAGCAGGTTCATCGCCACCGTCTTCGCCATGCAAGGATTCAGCATCCTCGCTGGCGTCATCATCACGGCAGGAACGCCTCGCAGAGGCCGCCTCCGACATGTCCATGGTGCTGCAGGTGGAGATCGAGGCGGAGGCAGAGGCGGAGGCGGAGGCAGAGAAGCTGGATGAGATCACCAGCGATAAGGAATACGGCCTCTTCTATGCCTGCGCTCGGAGACATTAAAGGAGAGACGAGAACTCACATAGGGAGATAAGGGGCAGGTAAGCTAAAGTACTATTCTACCCTTTAAATTTATTTTGAAAATAATTCTTTACTGATATATTTTTAGTTCCAGACCCACAGATTTCTGGTTCCAGCCCACAACTTAAGTTCCTCTACCTTGCTTCTTATATTATAGCCATTTGATCTATACAAATGGATGGCTTTAGTTTTTTCCAAGCACTATAAAATTTCACTAAAATGTTTTGTCAAAAAACTCCCACTTATGGAATAGAAATATCTTAAACACACTTCAATTCATGTAAATGTGTTCAGCACACAAACTGAAGATAAAGGAAGATGGAAACTCACTACATATCTTTTTTCTTTTTGGTTCTTGTAGTAGTAGCACTACAATGCCAAAAACAACCATTTCTCAAATCTTGAAGCAAAAAAACACTATCATCTCCACATCAATCACCAACAATGCTTCACATAGGAACATTTCTAAAAGAACAAGTTACGAACTATATAGTATAGCACACAACCACACATTGATACAACTACAAATGACCCTGTTTTCTTTGATACAGACTCACAGAATGCATATGCATTCACCATGTCCATGTGAGTTTCAAAGACCTACTGAGCATGCAGCACATTTGTTTATTGGCATCCCAGCAAATGTAAAGAAACAGAATATCAGTGTATTTAGGTGGGTGGGGGGATTGTTACTCACCAGACATGGCGGCCATCCCCAGAGGTATCCACAACCGTGACTGTGTCCGCCTGCAGCTGCTCCTTGATCTACCAAGAAACCATAAAAACAGAAACGAATCCTTGTCAGTCGCCATGGCAAACAACAGCGTAGGAACGCTTATCCTGGCTTCTGAATTACAAAACAAAGATTAGAATCAGAAAGCTAAACCGGGGAGGCAAGCGAGGTACCTTAGCCTCTAGCGCCTTTGTAGCGGGGGAATCCGCAGACCCCGCCTGCCCCGGCGCCGATGCCCAGGCGGCAAATCCCCGGATCCTAGGGCTGCTGGAATGGGGGAAAGGGAACCAGGTAGTGGTGGGGCAGGTGGAGGGCTGGGAGGAGACAGCATACGAGGCGTGGTGGCGGACCGAATAGACAGAAGAGGACGAGCAGGATGAGAATCGGTGGAGCAGCAATCCTGCAACCAAGCACGGCGCGGCCGCGGCGGACCTCAGCGGCAGCATCGTCTTTGACGTCTGAAAGCTGGAGATACGCGAGGGGAATTCTACTGCCGTGGTGCTTGTGGCTTACGGTGTTTCTGGAGCCTCGCTAGAATAGAAGCCGCTCCACGCTAGGTCTGGTTCTCCGGTTTATTTTCGTAGTCACTACGAATTGGTAGGGTTATTTTTCGACAAAACTATTTTTTTGCCTAAAAAAATATGTCCTAGAGCATCTTCAACAGTTTTACATATTGCTTTTATATTTTTTATTTTTGTCAAAATTCACAAAAACCTCTCTCCAACAGGCTTGCATATTGGTTTTGCATTTTTGGAAACTTGGCAAATTCCAATGGAGGCTTGGCATTTATGCATGTCCGTCCATGACTTGGCAAACACCGATCTGCTGCGTCCCTCTACATCGCCATGGCGCGCGCGGGTCTCGCCACCGTGCTGCCCGTGCTCTACAGCCTCTACCTACTGCTCGTGTTGCCGCTCGCCGCGCTCGGCCTTTAGTTTGTTGGTCTTTTTTTATCAAACTTGCTTAATTTGGCCCACAATCGAGTTTTGTTTGGATTCTTGGCCCTCGCGTCGATTTGGTGAGATAACAGGGTTAAATTATATATAAAAAGACTATTTTACCCCTAGTGCTAAACAATCTAGGATCCAAACCATTAATCGCCTTCACAAACTGAATAAATCCAAACTTTTGCATTTTTTAACCTGCACTAGACTGCAACCTATCAGTGAACCATTTCCAAGTCCATAGTTTCATGCTGTGACTAAACCTAAAGTCATGAACTGCTATTGTTGCGCCATCTCCAATTCTCCATCTCCCTGATGCTCGTCTTCATGGCGCTGGTGCATTGAGCCACTGATTGGACACATCCATATGGGCAGAGCCGCAGAGTCTGACTACTCCCATTGCAGCGAGCCTATTCCGTGCTCTGCATCTCTACACACTAGGGACCAAGCAAGGGTTGTGCGCCTCCGTTAGTCAGGTCCAGTGCTACTAGGTGGAGGTGCTCTCCCACGCCATCGGCGGTGACGGTAATTCCATCTTAGAGATTGTGTGGGTGGGTGTGCCCATGTTGAGATTCTCGCTACTTATGGACCAGCACATGAACTAGCGCCTCATCACGTGGAGTGGTGTGTCAGCGTGTCCATCGGGGACCGTGGCGTGGTGTGCGCCTCCATTGTTGCGCCGAGGCCAGGGCCCCGCCAACGGGCCGCACGACCTGTTGCACTTGTGGAACCCCGCGAGATGGACTTGGGTCACGACCGCGTTCCTCACAGTGGCGAGGTCCCTAGCGTCCTCGAGCTAGTGGACCAGCTGACGACGCGTAGATGGTGGGTGGTGGCGCTGCATCGCGTCGATAGCGGCATGGAGCACACCTCTTTCTGAGACGAGGACATCACTCCTTCGGATACACCTGCTGATCTTCCAACCCATATGCAAGTTCCAATGACTCGAGCTCGAATGCACCAATTAAATTTAGAGGTGAGCTTGTTTTAAGCGATTCTTTTTATATTATTGAGAATAGATTACTACCTAATCATGTTATATTTCTTACGAACATTGGAGAGGATCATAAGAAAGTTGAAGGAAGCAATGTGATGAGGACATCGCCACGCTGCATACGTTGACATCATCGTCTTTTCCAAGTTACAATTCATCTCCAACTCAGCTACCATGTCACTCTCGGATTCAGCAAACACGTCGTCAGTGTTTTGATCATAACTTCTTCATACGACATCGAAACGGGGTGATCTTAGACTCGTTGGAAAGGGGACAACGACGTCGTCGTTTTGGATCTTGTCCCAACTCCACATCTTTCGTGGATTAATCTTTATGTCCATGACAGGATGCTACGTCACCTATTTTGAGCCAACTTGGTCATGTATCGAATTCGGGCCTTAAACCAATGTTGTGGGCGCCTCCCCCTGGTCGCCTCCAACCCTAGGTCGCTTCTCTTTTATATTCCACGCAGCTGCCGCTCTTTAGACTCGGATTTTGTTTAGAGTTTAGTTTTCCATCGAGAAACTGAATCGTTCATTGTAACTGTGGAGACAAATCCTTTTACAGTGGTCCAGGGCCCCTGTTCTTGATCTTCTCCACTGTGTCAATTACTCATTTAGAACCGAGTTCTTGAACCCTCATTTCAATATTCGCGTCATTAATATCTGCAATTCTAGATTGTGTGTTTATACTATTCATATCTGTAATTTCAAATTGCGTGTTTATACTTTCTTGCCTGTGTTCTTCGATTCGCTTGCAGGAAAAGCCTTTTTGGCGAGGTCAATTAAGTTGTGCTTGGTTGATAACCAACGGAGCAGTGGTGTAACGGTTGCAGGGTTCGAATCGTGCTGATTTGAAGCCGGATCGCCAACGTTGAGTTCTCCACAAATCGAATTTACCAATTACCTCTCGAAAGATCGGGCCTGAACCTTAGTATCAGATATCTCAGGTTTACTGCGAGGTATAATCTCGTTTGCCCTAGATTAATATTTGTTCATTACCTACAGTCCACAAAAAGCCCAAAATAATAGTTTAATTTTCCGCTGTCCTATCACCCATTGTGTCTTGCAATTGCAATTTCTTTTTCAGAATTGCTTTGTTGAGTTTGTGTCCGTGGTTGAGTCTAGTTGCTGGTTTTGATTGTGTTCGTCGTTATAGTTAATTTGCACCGTTGCTGTTTTTAGTTTCCATCGCTATCTCATCCACTCTTTCCAAACAACAAGTCAAAGCCACCACATTACTCGACTTGCCTCCGCTAGCCGCCTTGTGTGATCTCTCGTCGTCGTGCTAACCCTAGATAGGTTGCGAGCCGCTGTTATTTTGCCTGCTTCGCAGTCCTCCTTACATCATCAGGCGAATACCTACTACTGTGTTAGTCACAGGGACGATTCATCCTGTGATCGGTGTTGGAGTTTAAGGACGCTTTGCCCTAACTGCCGCCGCCGCCGTGTTATGCCTTTCGGAAAACATAACTTGAGATACCTTCGGTAAAACAGGTATAACTTTTCGCTCGTTTACTAGACAAATCTGAAATTTTTACAGCAGCTTCTTGACACCATTTGCACCAGACCCAAACTCGGCAAAGCCTTGTTTGGTCTCATCAAAATTGCCAAAAAAAAGCAGGAAAATAAAGAAAAAATTGACACGGGTTTTGCACGCTTTTCAAAGAACTTGCTGAATTTCTATAGACCACATCTAATCTCAGTTGTAGTTGCCAATTTTTGTGGTTACATCTTTTATGATCCTTGTTCAGAGAAAAATATAAAAAAATAGTGAAAAAATAAAAAAAAATCTTGAATCCTACTAGTACCTTTTGGGAAAATCTAGGAAAAATTAGGATAAAAGAAAAATCTGCTCTGAGTTCCTTCCATCATACTTTATTTCACCTTGTTGCGCTACGTCTACACACGTCTTAGCCAGCAATTGTGATTTGTCATTTGAATACTTATTGAACTTAGCTAACTTTGCATTCGAATATTGCTAATCCTTGCTACTTAAATTGTGTATGTCCAAAGCTCCACATATACTTTTGTCAGGACAGGTTCATCTTGCAACTGTTTACCCACACTCAACAATAGATTACTTTGCCAATTTGGTTTTGCTTCTGTTTGGCTTTAGTAAGAACACTTGTAAGACGGTGGTAAGTCGCTTCTGATTTTGTATTCCACTTTTACCACCACCACCACTTGGTTCCTTGTAGTTGATAGGAATAATCCTTTGCTATTGTTCTTCTCTATTTTCTAACCATGGCAGGATCTCCAACGGATTTCAATGATTGTGTGTCCAAGGGTGAACTTACAGCGTTCATCACTGAACAACGTAATCTTATGAACGAACTGACACGCAATTTGAACAATCTGGTCACCCGCATTGAACAGATTGAGCAATGCCCTCAATCTCATCATGGTGATGATGAAGATGTAGATGGAGATCTATCTAATCATGAAGATGTGGACGATGACGGTGATGCACGCAACCGTCGCCGCTACAACTTCAATCGTCGCGGTATGGGAAGTAATAACCATGGTAATAATAATCCTTTTGCTAAAATTAAATTTAGCCTACCTCCTTTTGCTGGTAATGTTGATCCTGAGGCATATTTAGATTGGGAGCTTGCTGTTCAACAAAAATTTGATTCTCATAATGTGTCTGCTGAGCATAGAGTTAGACTTGCTACCAGTGAGTTTACTAATTTTGCTTTATTTTGGTGGAGTGATCTTTGTAATACTAATAATGTTGTTGTTGTGCCTCAAACTTGGAATGCTTTGAAACAACGTATGAAATCTCGTTTTGTTCCTCCTTATTATCAACGTGATTTACGTCTTAAACTGCAAACTTTAAAACAAGGAGATAAAAGCGTAGAAGCATACTATCAAAAATTGCTTATTGGTTTAGCACGTTATGGTGTACATGAAGATGATTCTAATGCTAGTGCTAAATTCTTTGGTGGTCTAAATCATGATGTCCAGAACATTCTTGATTACAAAGAATGACATAATTTTTTCTAATTATATCATCTTGCTATAAAGGCAGAACATGAAGTACAGGGACACAAGCAACACCAGACTTTCAGGTCTAATAATGGGAGGAATTTTCAGCAGCGTTCCGAGCCAGAGACGCTCACCACAACCATCTACACCTGCATTTTCTTCTAGGGTAAGTAAATTGTCTAATGTGCAGCCCCCACAGCTGAAGAAACGTGCCACTCCGAGTGCTTCCACTAGTTCCTCCTTGCCCGGTGCTAAAATCATTTGCCATCAATGCAAAGGCATGGGACATGTCATGAAGGATTGCCCCAGTCGTCGCCCTTCCATTGCTACCAAGGATGGATATATTAAGTGCTAGTGATATTGAAGATGATTTAGCCCTTGCTGCTAACATTACTGTAGATTCCACCGAGGGCGATCAAGACACGGAGACCATCGCCATTGACTCTGTTGCTACCTCCACGGGCTATCCTAGCCTTCTTGTGCAGCATGTGTTGAGTTCACGTGTGGTACATGAAGAAGAGAAGCAGATCCAGCGCCACAATTTGTTCCACATATATCTTATTGTGCAGAGTTGTCGTGTTCTCATCATCATTGATAGCGGGAGTTGCAACAACTTGGTGAGTTCAGATTTAGTTGAGAAGCTTGGCTTAACCACACGACAACATTCATATCTATATAAACTTCAATGGTATAATAATAGTGGTAAGACTAAGGTAACTAAATCAGCCCACATTAGTTTCTTCACATGTTGTTATCATGATACTGCTGATTTTGATGTTGTGCCTATGCAAGCTTGTTCAATTTTGTTAGGATATTCATGGCAATTTGATAATGATGCTTTACACCATGGTAGAACTAATACATACACTTCCATACATAAGAACAAGAACATTACTTTGTTGTCTTTGTCACCAATGGATATTGTTAAACATGCTAAAGAGATTAACAATAAACCTTCCACAGACATTGATAAAAATAATGAAAATAATGGAGGTACTTTACTTGCTACAACTTCTACTACTGCTGCGTTATGTGACAATCTAGATGCACCATGTTATACTATGCTTTGTCAACCTATTATGTCTTGTGTATTGCCTCCTGTCACTAACCTTTTGCAGGAGTTTATTGATGGGGAAGAGTCAAGGACGACTCCAATTGTAGGAGGGGATGATGAGGACATCGCCAAGATGGAGTTGAGGACGACTCCAATTCAAGAAGAGGAGGATGATGAGGACATCGCCATGCTAGATACGTTGACACCATCGTCTTTTTCAAGTTGCAATTCATCTCCAACTCAGCCACTATGTCACTCTCGGATTCAGCAAACACGTCATCGGTGTTTTGATCATAAATTATTCATACGACATCGAAATGGGGTGATCTTAGACTCGTTGGAAAGGGGACAACGACGCCATCGTTTTGGATCTTGTCCCAGCTCTAGATCTTTCGTGGATTAATCTTTATGTCTACGACAAGGTGCTGCATCACCTATTTTGGGCCAACTTGGTCATGTATCGAATTCGGGCCTTAAGCCCATGTTGTGGGTGGCTCCCCCTGGTCGCCTCCAACCCTAGGTCGCTTCTCCTTTATATTCCACATAGCCGCCACTGTTTAGACTCGAGTTTTGTTTAGAGTTTAGTTTTCCATCGAGAAACTAAATCGTTCATTGTAACTGTAGTGACAAATCCTTTTACAGTGATCCAAGGCCCCCGTTCTTGATCTTTTCCACTGTGTCGATTAGTCCTTTGGAACCGAGTTCTTGAACCCTCGTTTGAATATTTGCGTCACTTATATCTGCAATTCTAGATTGTGTGTTTATACTTTCTTGCTTGTGTTCTTCGATTCACTTGCAGGAAAAGCCTTCTTAGCGAGGTCAATCAAGTTGTGCTTGGTTGATAACCAACGGAGCAGTGGTGTAACGGTTGCAGGGTTCGAATTGTGCTAATTTGAAGCCGGATAGCCAACGTCGAGTTCTCCACAAATCGAATTTACCAATTACCTCTCGAAAGATTGGGCCTGAACCTCATCACAATGGAGGCATAGATGACCAGCAAGGACGCCGAACATAAGCCAGAGGACCGGTCTAGCTTGAATTTGAGTCAGCCCCGACCTCTAGGACCAGTCTGCAATAAAAGTGGTCACACGGACACATCCAGACTCCATTTTTGATGATCCATGTATGGTGGGAAAGCTAATTTAATAAGAAAGACAATGCAACCAGTATCACATCAAAAGGCCTTTGGAATCAATGGGCATTGTCGAAACAAGTCAGTGTCCAGAATCTATCCGAGTGTTGCGTCACCATTTTTGGTCTAATGAGCCATGTATCGTCTTTAAGCCCGTTAGGTGGGCGTGTCTAGGGTAGACGATGACCCTAAGACCTTTATACTTTTACGCCGCCACCATCATTAGGTTTTGGGGTTCTATCCATTGACAGCCGTTGTTCATCAGTTTGTGAGACCCCACTTTAAGAACATAATCATTCATCTACATATTGTCCCAATTATTGAGTTATGTTCTTTCGAGTTCTTGCTTATGTTCTTCAGTTCGTAGGCAAGGGTTAGGCTTCATGGCAACGTCAACCAGTTAGAGACAAGGTTCATAACCAGAGGAGTTGCGGTGCTAAGATTGCAAGATTCGGGTCTTTCGATTTGAAGCCGGATCGGTGTGTTGTGCTGGGACTAAAACGATAGTTATCATCTACCTGATGGAAGTTTGGGAATCATGTCCCTATCAAGTGGTATTCAAAGCTAAGGTATACAGTCAAGTTTGCTTTTATCCTCTACTTTTGAGTGTTTCACATTCGTCCTATAGACCAATGCCATACTTGTTTTCCTGCCCTAGAAACTTCCATGTGAGAGCCTTTTGCATAATTCAGTTCCACAATTCATAGTTTTGAGTTTGTGTCTTGTTCGATGTCTTGTTGCTAGTTAGGTTGTGTTAGGTCTAGTTTGTGTGTTTATTCCCATTGTTTCCATCAATCCCTAGCCGCCGTGACTAGTTTTGCGTGCATTGTTCCCATTTTACCCTCTAATTTGTAGTTAGATCTTAAAATTGGTCTAGTTTTCGCATACGAACTCCGTTTTCGACGTTCTTTATATCAAAATCGAGCAACAAAAAATTTCAGAGTCGTCTCTCCCCTGTTTTGCTGGGTTCAAAGAATTTTATTTTGTCCACAAACTAGTCACAAGATTGTCTTTTCATGACCACAAGCTTGTTGTCAATTTTTAACACATCTTCTAAATTTTCCATGGGCCACGTCTTTCACCTGATTAAGCTCAAATTTATTGTGGTTCATTCTTGTGTGCTCCTAAGTCAAGAAAAAATATCAGAAAAAATAAAAAGAAAAAGTCAAAATTTCCCAAAAACAGCGATAGCCCAAAAATTAAGAAAAAAAGAAAGAGGCAAAAGAGGAACAATATCTATATGAGCACATAAGGAAGGTCTAGTTGAGCAGTGTTCAAAGGTCCTAATATGACTATAGAGGAGATGAACGTTGACGGTTCTTAAGTATCAATTTGAATTATCAAATAAACAAGAGAATGGACCAATATGCAACCATCACCTAGAATTAGGGTTTGATCTGACAGAATTCCACGAGTTTTGTTGTTTATCTATTTCTGCAGGGGGTTATCAGGAAATAAGGAAGAAAGGCCCACATGTCGGGATTACATAGAGATATCAACGCACCGCGCAATTTTACTTCATCTAGAAGACTCCAGAAGCCACGAGACCCAAGCGGAGGCAAAACTGGGCCAGGCCCAGGGCGCCCGCCCTAGAAGCCTAGGCGCCCGCCCCCCTGCTGGAGCCAAATCAGGACTCTTTCGCTCGGGATATTCCACCGACCTATTGAATCAAGAAAAACATAGTACCACCTCGCCTATCGACCCAAAAACGCATAGAAGGGGAGGACTATATAAGCAAGGCCCCCCTAGCCCCTGGAGAAGACATGAAGAAATTATCATAGAGACTGAGGGGTGCCCTCGAAGAAAAACCTCTTCTCTAATTAATATTTCTTTTTAGGCTTAGCAATCAATGTAAGGTAGAAATAGATCTTCTAGTTTCTACTAGATTGAGAGAGATAGAGTGGAGGTGTAGAGTGGAGGATGCCCGGCCTGTCGGTGTCTACTCCAAGCTTGTACCTGCGGGATCAAGTTCTCCTAACCCGAAGCTTGCTCCTAGGATTCTTCAGTAATTCGACTTCTAAATTCTAGTAAGTTCTTGTTTTATTTTTCTTATGGTTTATGAGTTTACTTTAATCTCTTCGCGTAGAGTTTAGAGTAATCATTGCTGGCGTAAACGTGGTGTTTAGGCTGGGGTACTCATAAATATTCCCTGACTAGCTGGACCGTGGTAGTAGTGAGGAACGTGACAATTCCGAGCTACCTTTGTAGATCACATCTCGTTAGCAGGAAGGATAGGGTTTATAGGTGCGGGTCGAACATCCTTTGTGGTGTCTAGATTCCGTTAGCCTCCCCATTAGAACAGTAGATCATCCTTACCAAGGTTAGAAGGAGACTACGGTTGCAGTCTTCTCTATTTATCACTCACATCGAAAGACATTCTTTGTGCCTAAAGGTTAGTAGTAATAGACCGGTTAGTCAGATGCACTCTTTCTCCTAGTGGTAAAAAAATAAATACGATACTCTGGATAATTTCCCGTGTGAAGTGCTCAACGATATCCGTGCGCTTGCGGATCAATTCCTTATTGCGTTCCCAAATATCAACAAGCATTTCTGGCGCCGTTGCCGGGGAGAAAGACGGTTGCTGAGATAACCTGTGTCTTGCTATTAGCTTGTATCTATACTTTTATCTTTTCTTATCTTTTATATCCTTTATTTATTTTCTTTACTCTTACCCTATGGAAAACCAAAAGTCTAAATCGATCCATGAGTCTGCAATCCCTTTAGCAACTGACCTTTTACCATGGGAATCATCACAGCCTATCCAAACATCCCAGTATAAGTTAAGTTCTAGGTTGATTGCTATGATTCAAAACCTATCTTTTTCGGGAAAGGAAGACGAAAACCCTTACCTTCATATTAGAGATTTTGAGCAAACATGTGATTGTCTTCGCATTGAAGGCATTTCTGATAAGACTTTACATTGGAAGCTTTTTCCTTTTTCCTTAAGGGGAGAAGCTAGACAATGTTACAGTCAGAAGGTAAGTCAACAACAAGGTGAATGGGGAGTTTTACGAGCAAACTTTTGTCTAGATTTCTATTCCCTTGACCGTATAGCCGACCTTAGACTCGAAGTCCTATCTTTTAAACAAAAAGATAATGAAACTTTGGGAAAATCCTAGAAACATTTTTCTGATCTTTTAGAATCTGGTCCAAACCTTAATCTTGAAGACCCTGTTTTTTTATTTCACTATTTTCGAGGTCTTCATAAAAATCACAAACAAATGCTACACACAATGTCTAGAGGTTCTTTCTTTCGCATCCCTGCTGATGAAGCTAGAGTGATCCTAGATAGAATCCTAGAAGCTGAGATGGATAATACGCTTCATGATGAAACCTACGAAGCCGAAGTAGACACTCTGCCAAATTCTTCATCTACTTTAGCTATCCCAAGTTTTGAGCCACAAGAGGAAGAAATTCCACCACCGGACTTCATGATGGATATAGAATCCGATCTTTTTGCCGATTTTGGAAATATTTCAAACTACCATTCTATTGACAAACCCCAAAACGGCCAGTTTAGCATTTATTTACCAAGTGAATATCAATTGAGAGAGCTTATCTCAGTAATGAGTAGCGAATGGTTGGAGGAATCAGAGCTTTCCTCTGATGTGATCCGTTTGGACACACCCTCTATAACTATACGTTGTGCTTATAATTCTGATCGATTTAATGCTCTTTATAATGCTGTTGTGGGGATCAACATCATGTCTGAATCTTTTGCACTTAAACTATTTAAAAATCTTGTCTTAACCCCCACAACAAAGATCATAAAGGAATCTTCGGGACGATTAATCCCCAGTCTTGGAATTATTAATGTCCTACCTCTTACGGTAGAAGGCTCCATGGTTCATTTGAACTTCTATATCTTTGATACATGGGACTTCGACCTGTTAATAGGACAACCTTTTAGAAGACTCCTTTATGAAGGTCATACTGGAAAGCTACACATTTCTTTTGGAAAAACTTTTCAATTCCCAATGATAATTTCACACTCCTTAAATAATAAGGCCGAGTCATATCTTTTGCCTGATCCTATGGAGGAAGTAAAGGCTGCATCTCTAGAGCTTTTAGATGAATCAGACTTAGAAGACGAAACTCCTTTCTTCACAGAAGAAGAAGACGAACCTTCTGAGCCTGAACCCTTAGACGAGTTTGCAGAAACACCTAGACCCCCCATAGAACTTAAAACTTTACCACCCGGTCTTACCTATGCTTTCCTAAACAATAATCCAGAGTTCCCTGTGATCATTAGCGATAAACTCACTCAGGATCAAACTCTGCGATTAATGACCATTCTTGAGAAACATCACTCAGTATTCGGCTACTCACTTCAAGATCTTATAGGAATCAGTCCTATGATTTGTACCCATCGTATTCCAACAGATCCTTCTGTTACACCCTCTCGAGAACCCCAACGTAGACTTAACAACACTATGAGAGAGGTAGTTAAAAAGGAAGTTATAAAGTTGCTGCATGTAGGGATTATATATCCTATGCCGCACAGTGAGTGGGTGAGCCCAGTCCAAGTTGTGCCCAAAAAGGGAGGCATGACAGTTATTATGAATGAAAAGAACGAGCTAATTCCGCAACGCACCGTCACAGGATGGCGGATGTGCATAGACTATAGAAAACTAAACAAAGCCACAAGAAAACATCACTTTCCTTTACCTTTTATAGATGAGATGCTAGAGCTGTTAGCAAACCATTCATTCTTCTATTTCTTAGATGGATATTCAGGGTATCATCAAATCCCGATCCATCCTGATGATCAAAGCAAAACCACTTTTGCATGCCCTTATGGAACTTATGCTTACCGTAGAATGTCTTTTGGATTATGTAATGCACCAGCTTCTTTTCAAAGATGCATGATGTCTATATTTTCTGATATGATTGAAGAGATTATGGAAGTTTTCATGGATGATTTCTCTGTTTATGGAAAAACTTTTGATAGTTGTCTTGAAAACATAGATAAGGTTTTGCAAAGATGTGAAGAAAAGCACTTAATCCTTAATTGGGAAAAATGTCATTTTATGGTTAGGGAAGGAATAGTGCTAGGACACTTAGTGTCTGAAAGAGGTATTGAGGTAGACAAAGCTAAAATTGAAGTAATTGAACAACTACCTCCACCTGTGAACATAAAAGGAATTCGAAGCTTTTTTGGCCATGCTGGTTTTTATCGTAGATTCATAAAAGATTTTTCATTTATTGCTAGACCACTTACTCTTTTGCTAGCCAAGGATGCTCCTTTCGAATTTGATGATGCATGTCTAACATCTTTCAATTTATTAAAGAAAGCACTCATCTCTGCACCAATCATTCAACCCCCTGATTGGTCGTTGCCTTTTGAAATTATGTGTGATGCTAGTGATTATGCTGTGGGGGCAGTATTGGGGCAAAGTAAAGATAAGAAGCATCATGCAATTGCTTATGCTAGTAAAACTTTGACAGGAGCTCAACTTAACTATGCAACCACTGAAAAAGAGCTTCTGGCTGTTGTCTTTGCCATTGATAAATTTAGATCTTATTTAGTTGGAGCTAAAATAATTGTTTACACTGATCATGCTGCATTAAAATATTTGCTCACTAAAAAAGATGCTAAACCTCGCCTGATTAGATGGATCTTATTACTCCAAGAATTTGACTTAGAAATAAAAGATAAAAAGGGAGTAGAAAACTCTGTTGCTGATCACTTGTCTAGAATGTATTTTAAGAGTCCACAGGAAACCCACATCAATGATTCACTCCGGGACGACATGCTCTACGGGATTAACAGGTCTGACCCCTGGTATGCAGATATTGTTAATTTTATGGTTTCAGGGTATGTACCACCAGGAGCAAACAAGAAGAAGCTTATTCAAGAAAGTCGTTCACATATATGGGACGAGCCATACCTCTTCCGAGTATGCTCTGATGGCTTACTCAGGAGATGTGTTACCACTGAGGAACGATGGAAGATCATCGACAGATGTCATTCATCACCATATGGAGGTCACTATGGAGCATTCCGTACACATTCAAAGATCTGGCAGTGTGGATTCTATTGGCCTAAAATGTATGAAGACACGAAGCAATATATCAGAAGATGTGGGCCATGTCAAAGGCACGGAAACATAAATACAAGGGATGCAATGCCACTCACCAACAACCTTCAGATTGAGCTCTTTGATGTCTGGGGAATAGACTACATGGGTCCATTTCCTCCATCAAAGAAGTGTGAGTACATCTTGGTGGCGGTTGACTATGTCTCCAAGTGGGTAGAAGCATTACCTTGCAAGCATGCCGACAACGTCAGTTCAAAGAGGATGTTTGAAGAAATTATATTTCCAAGATTTGGAGTCCCCAGAGTAGTGATAAGTGATGGAGGAGCACACTTCATTGACAAACGCTTCAAGCAATATCTATCAAGACATGGAATCCATCACAACGTCGCTACCCCTTATCATCCTCAGACAAGTGGCCAAGCAGAGACTTCCAACAAACAAATCAAGAATATTCTTCAGAAGACAGTAAATGAAATGGGAACGGCGTGGAAAGACAAGTTACCCGATGCACTCTGGGCATACCGGACAGCATACAAGACCCCAATTGGAATGTCTCCATACCAATTGGTGTACGGGAAGACATGCCATCTACCTGTTGAACTAGAATTCAAAGCACACTGGGCCATAAAGAGATGGAATATGGACCTAGATGTTGCTGGAGATTATAGAAGAATGCAATTATCAGAATTGGAAGAATGGCGAGAGAAGGCATATCACAATTCAAAGATCTACAAAGAAAGAGTCAAGAGGTGGCATGACAAGAGAATCAAGAAGAAGGAGTTCACACCCGGAGATAAGGTATTACTTTTTAATTCCAGGGTGAAGCTTTTCGGGCATGGAAAACTCCGGAGCAAATGGGAAGGACCATTCAAGGTAATCAATTCATCATCCCACGGAGCTATCACACTTCAAAACAGCGAAGGTATGTTATTCAAGGTAAATGGTCAACGTCTTAAATTATTTTTAGAGCCCAATGAGGAATTTGAAGAAATAGACGTAGTCCATTTTTACCTTCCCATGGAGAATTAGAGCCCGACACTTTTGGTCTGATGGTTTTGGGTCATATATATATTTTTCTAAATAATTTCGCATCTAGAAACGCGCTCGGAGAAGTGGGCCCACACAGGAGCCAGAGAGAGGGTGGGCGCCCAGGTCAAGTGGGCGGGCGCCCAGCCCCTGTTCCCCCTCGGTCCCGACTTTCTCTGTTATGGAAAATGCACTTAGGGTGATCCGAATAATCCCTCGGATGGAAAGTTTCGCACGCACATCGACGGGAGCAACCCGAACAACCCATAGAGGCATCCTTTTGACCCCTATATAAACAGACCCCTGACCTCAGTTTTCAAACACCAAGCCACCAAGCTTTCTCTCCTTCAATTAGAGCTTGATTAGCTCTCCTTTAATTAGAGTTTAATTAGCTCTACTTCAATTAAAATTTTATTAGTTTCTTGCTACTCCAAGGGCCGACAAGTACCACGACGATTGGGAAGTCGTCCCCTTCAACCTCAACATGGAGCCAGTGGAAGACCCCGATGCCCGTGCTCTCGTCCCGGCCAACACAGAGCGTCAGCTAGATGCCATGCCATTACGTCAACGCAGCTCCGCCCAATCTTACCATGCTCAACCAGTTCTCACCGCACCACCACAACCCCTACTCCTCAAAGGACCATCATCCAATACGAAGACCACTATCAAGGTGCCAATCGGCACAAGGATCCTTCCACCTAGACCCAATGAGAGGGTCGTTGGAGTCAAGACCAACCGAAGCGGCGAGATTAGCAGTGTATGCTATACTTCAGAGGAGGAAAGGCCTTACTTTGAAGGGATTAGAGCAGCCAAAGTCCGTTTCATCCCTCCAAAGGCAGCCCCGAAGCATTCTCTCAATGCTTTTGAGACACCTCCCAAGCGTCGCAAGACTCTAATGGATATTGATGAGGAAGTTCGTAGGCTAGATAGAATTATCATAGACCTCCAGTCCTCAATTAATTCCCTCACTAGGCAACTCTCTAACCACAACACCATTATACTAGGCCTTAGGCAGGATCTTGCCAGTGCCAACAAGAAGATCAAGGAATTAGAGCGCCGCTAAGTTATCTAGATTAGACGTTGAGGCAATGCATCTTAGTCATCTATCTTTAAATTCGGTTTAAGTTTGCTATTATTATTAGTTTGCTATCAGTTTGTTATCAGTCTTTTGTACTAAATGCCTCAAGATCAATAAAGAGTACTATTATTATTATTATTATTATGTCTTGTGTGTCTCTACTTTATTTTTGTGCAAGAAAGCAGAAAACAAGTATAGGGGAGATCCCTCAACATGCCAAACACACTCCGACTACACCACTCCACGATTCAGATACACACTCTGCACACTTTACTTCATACATACATTTATTTTGGATTATGCAGATTACTGTTTCCGACATGATAAAATAAAAAGATTAAAATATTTCTAATCATGATTAATCTCAATCTGTGATATTCCTGAAAACTTACAATTATTATAAAATCATTTTAAAACCCTGTGTTACTTAAGTCAATATGGAATATGTGATGGTAGAGTATGAGTTTCTTATTCTTGATATCATTGTTGCTTGGAGAATTTATTTCAAAATATTCAAAATTCTAGCTACCATCCTCAGTGTTTTATATGCCTGATAAAAATAAAAATATTAATTATGATTATAAAAGCTATCTGCTCTGTATTGAGTTTGTTCAAAATGAGTTAGACCCTTGTTGAGAGATTTATCATGCTCCCAAGATCAAGACACTATTTCAGTAAGATTCACTCTTCCGAAGTATTATTGCATTAGAGGCATGGGCTATGCAAAAATAAAAATATTTCGAGGAAATAAAAAGGAGCAAGTGCTCGACAACCTCGCAGAAAAAAATGGACAAGTGTCCGGCAGTAGAATTAGGGGTACCTCGGTATCCACTTCAAAAAAAATGATAGCCCATGGTCCCTCTAATAAGCAATATGCCAGCAAGAGTTGACAAAGTTTTTAATTTTCAAAGTCTTTGATCTAAGAGTATGACATTCCCCTCCTCGGATCCCGTTTTGATCAGGCAATAAATGCAAAGTAAGTATGCTTGAGAATTTTTGCAAAATAAAACAGCCTCAGTGAGATATATATAAAAGATAATGAGTGATCTGAGAGAACCTATGAGGATAAAAAGGTATGCTAACTTTCTTTCAAAAATATACAAAAACTCCAAGTGACAGGATCGAGAAGAAAGGATCTTTACTCTTAATCATAAACTTCCCTGACTATGGTACACAGTGGAATTTTAACACCCTGCAATTATATAAAGAGAATGTTTTAAATGTTTACCCCAGATATTGTTCTTAACCATCCTTTTCTCGAGGATGAGTAAAAGCCTAAGTATGGGGGTATTTGTTGACGGTTCTTAAGTATCAATTTTAATTATCAAATAAACAAGAGAATGGACCAATATGCAACCATCACCTAGAATTAGGGTTTGATCTGACAGAATTCCATAAGTTTTGTTGTTTATCTATTTCTGCAGGGGGTTATCAGGAAATAAGGAAGAAAGGCCCACATGTCGGGATTACATAGAGATATCAACGCACTGCGCAATTTTACTTCATCTAGAAGACTCCAGAAGCCACGAGACCGAAGCGGAGGCCTGGGCGCCCACCCCCCTGCTGGAGCCAAATCAGGACTCTTTCGCTCGAGATATTTCACCGACCTATTGGATCAAGAAAAACATAGTACCACCTCGCCTATCGACCCAAAAACGCATAGAAGGGGAGGACTATATAAGCAAGGCCCCCCTGGCCCCTGGAGAAGACATGAAGAAATTATCATAGAGACTGAGGGGTGCCCTCGAATGAAAACCTCTTCTCTAATTAATATTTCTTTTTAGGCTTAGCAATCAATGTAAGGTAGAAATAGATCTTCTAGTTTCTACTAGATTGAGAGAGATAGAGTGAGGTGTAGAGTGGAGGATGCCCGGCCTGTCGGTGTCTACTCCAAGCTTGTACCTGCGGGATCAAGTTCTCCTAACCCGAAGCTTGCTCCTAGGATTCTTCAGTAATTCGACTTCTAAATTCTAGTAAGTTCTTGTTTTATTGTTCTTATGGTTTACGAGTTTACTTTAATCTCTTCGCGTAGAGTTTAGAGTAATCATTGCTGGCGTAAACGTGGTGTTTAGGCTGGGGTACTCATAAATATTCCCTGACTAGCTGGACCGTGGTAGTAGTGAGGAACGTGACAATTCCGAGCTACCTTTGTAGATCACATCTCGTTAGCAGGAAGGATAGGATTTATAGGTGCGGGTCGAACATCCTTTGTGGTGTCTAGATTCCGTTAGCCTCCTCATTAGAACAGTAGATCATCCTTACCAAGGTTAGAAGGAGACTACGGTTGCAGTCTTCTCTATTTATCACTCACATCGAAAGACATTCTTTGTGCCTAAAGGTTAGTAGTAATAGACCGGTTAGTCAGATGCACTCTTTCTCCCAGTGGTAACAAAATAAATACGATACTCTGGATAATTTCCCGGGTGAAGTGCTCACCGATATCCGTGCACTTGCGGATCAATTCCTTATTGCGTTCCCAAATATCAACAATGAATATCCTATTTAAGAAATCTACAAACTCACTAGAGCAAGAGGTTAGTAAATAACAAAGCGAAGCTTTTTGCTCTAGCACTAAAGTGGCGTTTGCAAGCCACCTAACCAATAATTCTAGTTGCTATAATCAATAGGCACACAAGAGCTATGTCTCTACTTACACTAAAGATCTACCTAAAATTTCTATACAAGTAAGTAAGCTACTCTAGTTTGCAGGAATATAAATGAGAGGATTTGATCTTTATACCGCTGCGTAGAGGGGATGAACCAATCACAATAATATAAAGTCCAATCATCGGAAGAAATCTAATGAAACAATGTTGACGGTGGATATACCATAGAAATCCACACTCAAAACACCGTCAACACACCTCGGTTTCAAGGAAGAATAGCATAACATGAGCATACTTTATCAATAACTAGTTCCACTTGTACTATGTTGATATCAGAAGTGACAAATAGATATATCACAAGCGTACAATAGTCAATGTAGCCTTCACTGAGAGTATTACAGGTATCGTATCTTCCGTAGAGAACTCAAAATGATTCAACTAGATTAAGATTGTTAGGTGATGATCAAAGGGGTTTATGTAATACCTGATTTAAGGATAAAACTAGATGTGCACCATATGTAAGTTTTAGAAGCCATGTCTCACATATAGCTACAAATGAGGGGTAATATCAAAAGACAATGCATAAATTATATAGTGTACTTAGTATAAAGGAGATAACCTTTGATAACAAACAGCGGATAAACAACTCCAAACTTCAGGTATTAACTTCTCTCTACAGGATCCAACTGACTGGTTGATCACAAGCCTAAACTCCTCCTGAGGTGGGGGAAATAGCAAGAGTGAGTCTATGTCGAACTCACATGAGCATATTAACGTGTCAAGGGTATCAGTAAGGGGTACCCTAACTGAGGCACATGACGAGAGCACCCGTACGCAAATCAAGGGCCCCTGACTTGATGCCCCCCGGTCGCACGCACAGTTATCGACGCCCGTAGCCTCGAACGCGGAAAGAGAGTCGTGCGAATCGACTGGGGCTCGAGCGCCGGCTACCGTCGAATACGGAAACAGGCTCGTACGAATCGAAAGGCCTCGAGCGTAAGGACGCCGCCCGCCGCCTGACACGGGCACGGGAACCAGGGCATTTAATGCGCCTGCTGCGTTCTCACCTAACCCGTCAGTCACGGGAAGCGTGATAGGAAACCAGCACCCGTCCAATCGTTCCTTTTGCAGCCTTGCTTACCAAACAAGTCAGAACGTGGCAGGGAGCAGCGAGGTGGTCGAAACGTCCCGTCAAGACCCCCCTCGAGACGCCCAAAGTCAGCGCTCTGCTCAGCGAGGCTTTAAGCGGCATTTGACCCTCGAGCAGGCATGTTCCTTTCCCGAGAAGGGTCGAGCAACGGAGGACGGCACCTCAACCACTCTAACGCGGCCGCAATCGCGACGTACAAGCGTGCAACGGATAAACCGGTCCAGGACGGTGCACAGGAGCAGGATTCAGAGGCACGCGTAATCATCATGAAGGTACCAAGACAAGACGGCTCGAGGCCACGCCGGTACGGAGGCCTCAAGTAGGTCAGCGCGCCATACCCCTATCGACCTCTATTCTATCGCCTATACATGTACCCTAGACCTCTCCTTGGAACTATAAAAGGAGAGGCCAGGAGCGGATACGCAGGAGAACGCGAGACACACGTAGTAGAGCAACCATACTCCATCTCCATTCATACCACGCCTGTATTCACCCCTGTACAAGAACTTAGGTGCAAGATAATAGAAACTTCTCCCCCCCGCTGGACGTAGGGTCTTCTATTGCCCGAACCAGGATAAATCTTTGTGTCTTTTCTTGCATCACCATCTGGAAAGGGGAGCACGCACTAGTTTTACTCGTTGGTGTGACCACCTGGGGGGAAAACTGTTGACACTAGCTAACACCACTTAGATACTAGGTTGTCATCCCTAGCATGGCGCCAGAGTGTACAAAGGTATTTATAAATGTAAAGGCTCTCTAGAAAATAATCTATTCTATCCGCAAGCGCACAGATAAAACACCTCATTGTACCATTTCACCAGGATAAGTATTCCAGGTATCGTTATTTATAATTTTGCTCAAGAGAACTAAGGAAGATGGAATTAAATCAATGGACAAAATCTATCAAGGCATAGACTAGAGATAAACTTGCAAGAACATGATTACTAATGAGAAACTCGTCACACAGTCACTTACTTTAGCAGGGGGTAAACCATAAAGATAATGATAATAAAGTATAAGTTCATGGGTGGATAACACAGCGATTAGAAAATAGACTACTCCTCATATATGTAGGTGATGTCGGATTAGCTAGAGAATGGATTCTAAGTTATCTACTAACTACTAAGTCATAATCTACTCTAGTTATCTACAAGATCATATATAGCATAAAAGACTCTTCATTCATGTATAAGGAACATTGATAAAGTAAATCAGAGCATCGCATGACTTACTCCACAATACCGGTTCTGCCTGTCCTATCAACGGAGGGTGGACTATATAAGAATCAACGAAGCTGTCACTATCGCGAACTACCACACGACGCGGCCAATAGGACACATTTGCATATAAATAACATCTAAGCACCACGCTCACATGTGATCTATCACCTAACTCCCTCGCGACAAGAGCTAAGCGCTTTGCAAACTTATACATAAACTCATTATCAATTAGAACTATATCAAATATAGAACTAGAGCAAACTAAGAACATAATAATTAAAGACATAATGCAATTAGAACAAAGAATTAGAGAAAGATATGAATAATACCAATCTTTATTACCGAAGATCCGAATCCAGAGCATAGTGCTCTACTTCTCTAATTGCTATCTAATCAACCTCTAAACTTGAAGGATTAGGGAGTAGCTAATTCTAATTCTCTGTGGGAGAGAGATCTAAACCCTAACTTTGATGGCTACCTCTGAATAATGATTTCTCCTCTCTCCACCAGGGGCCAGGGGGTCTGGTTTTATAGTCCCCTCAAATGAACGTGAGCCATTGGATCAAACCGACATAGATTGTATGGTTTAGATTGATCCTTTAGGTCGGTGGAGAGTTGTCCCGAGAGAGAGTCCTGATTGGCTTCCTGGCCAGGGCGGGCACCGAAGGGGGGTGGGCGGCCGCCCAGCTCCCGAGCCCGAATCGCGTCCCGTTTGTTCCCGTGGCTTCTGGATCCTTCTAGATCAAGGAAAATTGCGCGGCACGTAATTATCTCGTTGTAAACATGACATGTGGGCCTTCTCTCCTTATTTTCTGATAAACCCCTACAGAAATAGATAAACACCAAAGCTCGTGGAATTCTGTGAGATAAAACCTCAATTCTAGATGTTTGTTTCATATTGATCCTTTTTCATGTTTATTTGATTATTAATTTTAGTACTTAAGGACCGTCAACAAACTCCCCCAAGCTTACCCTTTGCTCGTCCCTGAGCAAACAGCTAAACTCAGACGGATCAGGAGTTGCTTCGATGTTTTCTTTCCTGACAGGCACACATGCTTTTACATAAAAAATTCTTCCAGATTATAGTGAAGTGTTATGGAGTTTAGTACCTGCACTTAAATCTTAAGTAATCGAAAGACAAAATAGTTAAGTCAAGCACTATTCCTCCTGTTTATTCTTCACTTTTGTTCTAGAGTTTTTCATAAGTTTTTAAAATAAAACTCAGAGTTCCCAGCAATGATTCTCTCAAGTCTCTCTATATGTGGTATTTGTGGATCCTTACCATAATGTCACTTTCCTATAGCTAATGGAATATTTAAGTGGAGCTCATAGGAGTGGAAAACAGCTCATACATATGTTGTCTAATCGAGCCATGGATCCAAAGGAACTCAGCATATAATTAAATCAAGATGTGCATGTGTGATGGAGTAAATGATAGTGATGGTGAAAATGCATAAGTGATAATAAAACTTTGTTCTCATTGCTCCTCATATTGCTATCTCTCCTCTTCTTTTTGATCTTTGCTTTGGGAGAACATGGGCTATCTTTTTTTTCTTTTTTCTCTTTTTTTTTCAGGTGGGTAATAGATACCCCTAATTCTACTATCGGACACTTGTCCATTTTTTCGGCTCAAGTGGGCATCTTTTGTACCCCTAATTCTACTTCGGACACTTGTCCATTTTTACCTCTCGTCTCACTCTTTTTCTTTCTTTTTCGAGGTTCCGGGCACTTGCCCCTTTTTATTTCCTCGTATATTTTTGCATAACCCATACCTCTTCTGCATTGAATCTTTTTAGAGAGAGAGAATAACAATACTCGGGACAGTGAGTGATAATATTTTTAGCAATTTTAATGATTGATGATGAATGCTGTGGTAGATGTGTGCAAGTGAATATCTTAATTTAACCACATGAAAAGCTCCTAAGGGTCTACACAGCTCGATCAAACTCAATGTGAATATAGTAAAAGATGTTATAGCAAGTATGGCTGTGGTAGGTAGTTTTGTTATGCTAGGAACTCATCATGTGATTTGTAAGTTTTCAAAAATAAATCTCTAGAACTTGGTGTAGTAGGAACAAGATAAACAGTAGCTCAACTTTATATCATGCCTTTCTCTTACCTAGACTTTAGTTTTATGCTTCCCAAAGATAGTAATTTTAGTTTTAGTAATTCCTAGAAGAATTTTAATATAAAAGCTAGGTACTTGTAAGTAAGCAAACAGAGCAACTGTTCATCATTTCCATCATGCATCTTTTTTGATTTTTTTAGAGATTAAACTTAGCAGGAAAATAAAGCACACTTATCTACTCTTTTTATTTTGTTTTCATGTTTATAGAATGCAGTAAATTAAAACAAGAAAATATTTATTTGGTTTTCTAAGTTTTTCCTTTTAAGATAAATTAAATACTAAGACAGAATAGAATAAATAAGAAGAGCAAATAGAAACTTACTTGATAAATTTAGGGAGGAACTCCCCCAAGCTGGATGTTGCTGTCGGTCTTACCCGATGTTCCAGAACCGCATCATGGTTGTGATGTTGTCGTTCATTGTTGTTGTATCTTGTCTCAGCTCTTGCACTGCAGCGGCATGGTCCTGGTTCCATTTTTGTTGTTCTTTCAGGAGTCTTCCATGTTCTGCTTGCGTGTTCTGGATGTCGAGGAGGGTGTTGTCGGTACGAGTGAAGAAAGCACCGGCCTCTTGATAGTAGTCATTCGTGAAAGCGTAGGAGGCGTCGGAGTATCGTCCTGTATCAAATTGGGGCGGAGGTCTGGATCCTGAAGCTCCATATGGATCAGTGGAGTACCTGCCCGTATGAAAAGGCGGGTTTGTCCACTGGTGATCTTGGCTCTCCGGCCATGTCTCCTCTGTTGGCTCTTGTGGTTGCGCATGTCGAGCCCATGGGTCTCGAAGGACTCGTGGATTGTAATCGCAATAATGCAGGTGCGCTGCTTCTTCTGGTCCAGGGTCCGCTCCATACCAAGTGCGTTCTCGGTGAGTGGTTATCCTTTCAGATGCCACTCGCTGTGGAGTTCTCTGGTTCACTGGTGTTGCTGCAATCTCAATCAAAAAGTTTTGCACAGAGTAGAGGCCAAGGTTCGGGTTAGGTAACCAAATCTTGCCTTTATCGTCATATAGCATATACATTATATTCCCCTCTTTCTTTAACATCCGAGCTTGTCTAAATGTGTCATAGCCATGATAAATTCTTAATTCTTCTATGAAGTCCAACGATGAGTTTTCTAGTAAGTGAAGATTAGTGGCTAGACGAGTGATAAGTGAAGTACATCCTACTGGTCCCTGAAGACTAGGTATACTAAGGCAATGTGAAACTAATAGTGTAACAGGTGAAGTGGGTACTTTACTAATAGCAGCATATAAAAGTTGTAAATCTCCTACTCTTACTTTCCTAATATCGTCACGATAGAAAAGATTGTACCCAAGCCATTTGTGAAACATCCTAAGAGTGGGGTGTTCCATGTCACTGGTTCGGGCTTGACTGTAAAAATTATCTCTAGATATTTCTCTCCAAAACTGGTGTCTCTCAAAATTGGGTAAATCGGAGTCAATGTTCAGGATGCATCTTGAAGAGAAACCAAGATGGTCGCTCAGCTCTCTCCAAGACAACATAATTTCCTGTTTAAACATCCGAAAAACAATTCCCCCCTCATAGTATTGTAAGGTGCAAAGAAATTCGAGGTTGAGAAGACGAGAACCCAGCTCAGTTATATTCCAAAAATTTGTCCGACCCATCATTTGAAAAATTAAGTCAAATTCAGTGTCCATACCTGTTTCTCGTAGTAGGATTGGATCGATAGTAGGGGTGTGAATGAAATCCTTGTTCTTCAGTTGCTGATAGACTTCCTTCTCTCTTCGGGTCTTCAGTCCTAGGTCTCCTATCTTGAGAAGGACCTTAACTTGCTGACCTGATGAAGATGATGGAGCTTGTGTGGGTGTCGGGTCGACGTTCATCTCTGATGGCTGTGAGGAGTGTCGGGATGAACTCCTTGTACCAAGGTTCTTGATAGCCTTCCCTGCATTCTTCACCTTCTTAAACATCCTGCAAAAGTTGGCAAAAACACAACTGGTGGAAAATGTGAGATAAAATGTTAGTGGTTAGCTGTCCGGAGTGTCAGTAGTCCAGGGGTTAATCGTTCAAGACAAGTTTCTATTTTGGTATAGCCTCCCCCTAAACAACTTTTACTTCCGCTTAGACAGCGGGATCACTACTTGCTAGGTGACAATCACTCTCTCAAAAGAACTCCAACCTTCCCTTCCACTCTCCTCTTTCTCTCTACTCTCTATTCTCTTCACTACTTCTCGGGAAACTGAGATTTGTGTGGTTTTCTGAAGTGTTTGTGTGAAGAGAAGGGGAGCTGGAGGTGGCCTTTTATAGGCTAAGCAGGGGACAGGGCGGGCGCCCAAGGTAGGTGGGCGGGCGCCCACCCCTGGTGTCCATCCTGGGTGTGCCTCCTCCACTTGCTTCCTTGCTTTGATCTCACGCAAAATAATGTTGTGTTTGTAGTGGTTGGACGGTGGAAAGATGTCAGGTGAGTGGAAACATATTGGTGGATGAAATTATGTGATGGGATGTATGTGAGATGAAGTGTATGACATGTGGGACCCAAAGAGTGTGGGTCATGCTTCTAGAAGATCAATATAAATAAATATAATGCAGGAAAATCTATGAGAATTGAAACTTAATGATAATGGAAAATATTTTTGTGCCTCCACAATAATTAATAAATATGGGTTGTTACACACCACGAATATTATTTATATGGGGCTTTTTGATTATTATAATAATGCCATGACTAATTAATTATGCAAGAATTTAATTTGAGAAAATTAATAATGCGGGTAAATACCGATTTACCTCCCGGTGAGGGTTTGGGATTTTTAGGTCCCCCAAGCTGGACCTCCAATTCTTTTAATCTTCTAAGTTTCCTTCCTCCGGAGATGGTGTCTCCAGTGGTTCTTCATGAACTTCCTTCACTGTAGAGTCTCTCTCTGGTCTGGGTTTGAATGTGAAGTGTTCTTCTTGACCGTTTATGTTGAACTTGATTTCTCCCTTCCCGACATCAATGTGGGCATTGGCAGTGCTCAGAAATGGCCTTCCAAGGATGATGGACACTTTCGAGTCAGGACTCATGTCCAGTACTACGAAGTCTACTGGCACCAGGAAATCTTTGATCCTGACTGGAATGTTCTCGGCGATGCCCAACGGGTGTCGAACCGATTGATCCGCTAGTTGCAAGCACATTGATGTTGGTTCTAAAGTTGCATGCTCAAGCTTTTTGTAGACTGACGCTGGCATCACACTGACACTTGCTCCGAGATCACAAAGTGCATTGTTGAAGTGTTGGTTTCCGATCGAGCAATCAATAGTGGGACATCCTGGATCTTCCTTCTTCTTTGGTGGTTTATTGAGGATGGCCGCACTACATTCTTCTGTCAGCTTGATAACCTCAGTGGTGGGCAGTGGTCTCTTCTTGTTAAGAATATCTCTGATGTACTTTGCATATGTAGGTACCTGTATGGCATCCAGCAGAGGTATGTTGACATATAATTTCTGAATGACCTCTACAAACTTACCAAACTGCTCATCCGACTGCAGTCCTCTGTTTCTTCTGGGAAATGGCAAATAGTTGGTGTCGTCAAAATCTTTTCTCATTTCTCCAGTTCTTGGTGGTTGCAGCAGATCTTCTGCTTCAACTGGGCTTTCTTCTTCTATCACTGCTGGTTGCACTGGTGCTGATGTTCTTTGTTTCTCTTTTGGGTATGGTGGATCTCTGGTGGCTTTACCTCCTCTAGTAGTTATATTCTTTACCTGCTCAATGTTAGTAGCAACAGGTAGTGCAGCAGCTAATTTTATTAATTTAAGCTCTACCCTTTTATTAAGAGTGTTTTGCTCATCAAAGGCAGTTAGTAGAAAATCCATTTTATTGTATATATCTTTTAGAGATGATTCATTTGTATCTAGCCTTTGTTTAACTTCATCATTAATTTTAGTTTGTTGAGCAATTATCTCTTTTAGTGAAAGTTGCTTGAAAGTATTACCTGAATTCATACCTTTGCTATTGGGTTGACTCGAAGTTGGTTGATATTTGTATGCTGTCTCAATGGCCCTTTGATCTTCTTTGAACTTGGCCCTCTGGTCAATCCAATGGAGCAAATTTTCCATCTTAGTTGATAATGCTTTTACTTCTTCTGGTATTTCTTCAGTTTGATGACATTGTTGAGCTTTATCTTGGAACCAGCTTTGGTTTTCTGCTATCTTATCCAAAAGTATCTCTGCTTTTCCAGTTGTAAGCTCCAAGAATGATCCTTTAGCAGATGCATCTAGGCACTCACGAGCCTTCTGGGTTAATCCATGGTAGAAGGTCTGCATAAGTAACCATGTGGCCATTCCATGGTGAGGACAATTTGATATGTATCCTTGAAAACGCTCCCATGCTTCTGAAATGGCTTCTGTCTTCTGCTGTTGGAAACTGACAATATTTCCTCTTAAGGCAGTTCTTTTGCCTATAGGGAAAAACTTTGATAGAAAGGCATCTGACAAGTTCGTCCAGTTGTTGATATTATCTTGATGAGTGTAGAACCACTTCCTCGCTTTCCCTTCTAGTGAGAATGGAAAAAGGCGAAGCAGTATGACGTCTTTGTCAACTCCGTTGATGTGGATTGTGCTTCCAATCTCTAAGAAATTCTGCAAGTGTGCACTGGCATCTTCATGTGCCTTTCCACTGAATTGTGTAGCTTGCACCAAATTGATGAGGCTTGACTTGAGCTCAAACTCGGGTATTCCTTCTTCTACTACAAATCTTGGACCGGTTGGAATGTTGTCAAGACTTGGAGCAGAGAATTCTTGCAAGGTCTTTTGTGCCATAGCTTCAGCAATTGGTAGCTAGCTTCTTCTTCTCTTGATTGCTTTGGTTCTGATGATGAAGAGTTGAATGTACCCAAAGTCAATCCTGTTATACCCTGTATAAAAATATAAACATAGAAAAACAACAGGGTGAACCTGCCAAAGCAGAGGTGCCTTGTTATGATTTCTCACTTAGTAGCTGTTTTTGATGCAATTATTTCTCTATAGTCTAGTCTAAAATTTTATATGAATAACCTTGATTGATTTTCTGGCTTTCCTTAATAATACCCTTTTGTTCCCTTTTATGACTTATTCCTGAGGCTCATATAATTCCTATAATGTTCTATAATTCTCCGGCAACGGCGCCAGAAATGCTTGTTGACACTAGCTAACACCACTTAGATACTAGGTTGTCATCCCTAGCATGGCGCCAGAGTGTACAAAGGTATTTATAAATGTAAAGGCTCTCTAGAAAATAATCTATTCTATCCGCAAGCGCATAGATAAAACACCTCATTGTAGCATTTCACCAGGATAAGTATTCCAGGTATCGTTATTTATAATTTTGCTCAAGAGAACTAAGGAAGATGGAATTAAATCAAGGGACAAAATCTATCAAGGCATAGACTAGAGATAAACTTGCAAGAACATGATTACTAATGAGAAACTCGTCACACAGTCACTTACTTTAGCAGGGGGTAAACCATAAAGATAATGATAATAAAGTATAAGTTCATGGGTGGATAACACAGCGATTAGAAAATAGACTACTCCTCATATATGTAGGTGATGTCGGATTAGCTAGAGAATGGATTCTAAGTTATCTACTAACTACTAAGTCATAATCTACTCTAGTTATCTACAAGATCATATATAGCATAAAAGACTCTTCATTCATGTATAAGGAACATTGATAAAGTAAATCAGAGCATCGCATGACTTACTCCACAATACCGGTTCTGCCTGTCCTATCAACGGAGGGTGGACTATATAAGAATCAACGAAGCTGTCACTATCGCGAACTACCACACGACCCGGCAAATAGGATACATTTGCAGATAAATAACATCTAAGCACCACGCTCACATGTGATCTATCACCTAACTCCCTCGCGACAAGAGCTAAGCGCTTTGCAAACTTATACATAAACTCATTATCAATTAGAACTATATCAAATATAGAACTAGAGCAAACTAAGAACATAATAATTAAATACATAATGCAATTAGAACAAAGAATTAGAGAAAGATATGAATAATACCAATCTTTATTACCGAAGATCCGAATCCAGAGCGTAGTGCTCTACTTCTCTAATTGCTATCTAATCAACCTCTAAACTTGAAGGATTAGGGAGTAGCTAATTCTAATTCTCTGTGGGAGAGAGATCTAAACCCTAACTTTGATGGCTACCTCTGAATAATGATTTCTCCTCTCTCCTCCAGGTGCCAGGGGGTCTGGTTTTATAGTCCCCTCAAGTGAACGTGAGCCATTGGATCAAACCGACATAGATTGTATGGTTTAGATTGATCCTTTAGGTCGGTGGAGAGTTGTCCCGAGAGAGAGTCCTGATTGGCTTCCTGGCCAGGGCGGGCGCCCAAGGGGGGTGGGCGGCCGCCCAGCTCCCGAGCCCGAATCGCGTCCCGTTTGTTCCCGTGGCTTCTGGATCCTTCTAGATCAAGGAAAATTGCGCGGCACGTAATTATCTCGTTGTAAACATGACATGTGGGCCTTCTCTCCCTATTTTCTGATAAACCCCTGCAGAAATAGATAAACACCAAAGCTCGTGGAATTCTGTCACATAAAACCTCAATTCTAGATGTTTGTTTCATATTGATCCTTTTTCATGTTTATTTGATTATTAATTTTAGTACTTAAGGACCGTCAACAAAAACACCAACAGTTGGCGCGCCAGGTAGGGGTCCTGCGTGTTTTTCACCGATTTCCCATTTCTTTCTAGATGGCCACCCTTGTTTCACTGATTCCGCGCTCCACGGTGATTTGGTTCGGGAGCCTCAAATTCATGTCTACCGGTTTCGGCTATGACACGATCCTGCTCTCGGTCAAAGGACCGGGAGGAGCTCGCATTACGCCCGCACGATTGAGGGCTCCGAGACGACCTCGCCACCATGCCTCCCCGCCCAAGAAGAGGCGTGGACAGCGCCACCATCACTCCTCTGCCTCCTCACGATCGCCAGTTCGTGCCAGGCGGGGAGTGACGCTGGAGCCGACAGCCCCGCACGCCGAAACCGCGGGTATGACGGCCCGACGCCACGAAGATCGCGCGACAACGTTGGGAGAAAGCGCCTTGCGCGCCCTCGTCCTCCACGACGCTACTCCCGCACGGGTTGTTCACCCAAGAAGAGCGCCGCCGTTCGGCCTGGACAACGCCACGGCACCGCTTGCCAGGACAATATGTCCAAATGCCCAGATGTACATAGAGCGACCAATGGTCCTCCCACGTGACGCAGAAGCACGGCAACAAGCATCCGAACTGCCGGATTTCTCCAAGGTACGAGGCCTCCGTCGCTTAGGACCTAGGCGATACACAATCACCTTGCTCAGGCAACAACTGCTAGAGGAAGGACGGGGATGCTTCTACGTTGCTGAGCCGGATTCCGACTCAGAGTCCGACAGCTACGACCCTACTAGGGAATGCTTCCACATCGACGGGGTGGTGGAAACCACCGACGAAACACGAGATGCCGTCGCCGGTGGTTGAGCCCCTATAGCAAGGGAGGACCCCAGGTCGCCTGGGAACGATGGTCAAGTCGACCCTCCATCGCAGGAAGACAGAGCCCCGCAACTCGCGCATCTACGGGAGCTCAAAACAAAGCTCGACGAAGATCGCGAGTGCCTCGTCCTGCTCGAACAGATTCTCGAGCAGGACCAACCATACCCACCTAGCGGAAGTATCCGCAAACGGGCCCGAGAAGTGCATCGACAGATCGTCAAAGACGAGGAGCCGGAGCAGCCCGTCAGCCGCTTCCCCCGAGCAGGCCAGAACGTCGTCGCAGCAACAATGCTGCTGCGTAACATGCCTGAGCCCTCGAACTCCCACGCGCGGTGAATTCGAGACGAGGTGTAGACTCTGCTCCAAGTAGCGGCAGTTCAGCAGGCCGAGAGCTCAGCCTCTCGACGTCGAGGAGCAGCCATGGAAAAGCATGAGGAGCCGGCCTAGAACGAAAAGGAGGTATCGGTCCATCAGCAGCCACCCCCTCGAGGGAAGAAGACAGCGCTTGTCCTCAACCATCAACGGCGGCACGACACACGACGCGACATCGACGAGCATCGCCGCCGTCGATATGGGGACACAGAGGAACGCGGTTACAGCGCCCACCGCGGCTGGCGGTACGACAGCGACGAGGACCGGATGGCCCCGGAACCGCCGGGCCCTCGTGTGTTCAGCAGAGCAATCCGCAGCACGCCGCTGCCCAGCCCGTTTCAACCCCCGACTAGCATTGCTAAATACAACGGCGAGACCAAGCCAGAGCTGTGGTTGGCGGACTTCCGGTTAGCCTGTCAGTTGGGAGGCACTCGAGGGGACGATCGAGCTATCATCCGACAGTTACCGCTTTTTCTCTCCGACACCGCCCGTAGATGGCTCGAGGAGCTCCCGGCCAACCAGATCCACGATTGGGTTGATTTGGTCAGAGTATTCGAGGGTAACTTCAAAGGGACCTACATACGGCCTGGCAACTCGTGGGACCTCAGCAAGTGCAAGCAGAAGTCAGGAGAAACTCTCCGAGAGTATGCTCGACGCTTCTCAAAGCAGCGCACCGAGCTGCCGCACATCCCAGACCACGACGTCATCCTAGCCTTTGTCTCGGGCACCACCAGCCGAGATTTGGTGTGGGAGTTAGGCCGAAATCACCCTCAGACCGTCGACGAGCTGATGGACGTAGTGGAAAACTACGCTGCAGGGGAGGAAGCTGTCGGTGCTTTCTTCAGCTGCGAAGGGGGCAAAGGCAAGTCGCCAGCCGATGACGATGAGGGCCCCAGTCGAGGAGCCAAGAAGAACAAGAAGAAGAAGAAAGCACAGCCGTTCCAATGGGAGGCCCTCGACGATGACCTCGTCGCCGCCATGGATCGTAAAAGACCTCGAGGCCCCCCTGAAGGAGCTATCTTTGACAAGATGCTGAAGGAGCCCTGCCCTTACCATATGGGAGGGGCGAACCACAAGCTCGAGGATTGCCGTATGCTGAAGAGGCATTTCGACGGCCTGGGGTTCAAGAAGGACGACCAGAAGAAAGAAAAGAGCAGCGACAAGGGGGACGACAAAGAAGACGAGGGTTTCCCGGCTGTCCATGATTGCTACATGATTTACGACGGACCCTGACGCAGCTGGCTGCAAGGCAGCGCAAGAGGGAGCGCCGTGAGGTCTTTGCGGCAAGGATGGCTGTACCCTAGTACCTTAACTGGTCGAGCACCCCCATCACCTTGAATCAAGACGACCATCCCGACAAAGTAGTCACCCCTAGCGTCTACCCACTCGTCGTCGACCCCATCATCGTCAACGCCAGACTCTCGAAGGTACTGATGGATGGCGGCAGCAGCCTGAACATCATCTACCTCGAGACCCTCAACCTCCTCGACATCAAAAGTACGCAGCTCCAACCAAGCGCGGGCGGTTTCCATGGTGTCGTGCCTAGAAAGAAGGCGTTGCCGGTAGGTCAAATCGACCTACCGGTCTGTTTTGGCACGGCAGCCAATTTCAGAAAGAAGGTCCTCACCTTCGAGGTGGTGGGATTCCGAGGCACGTACCACGCCATCATTGGACGTCCGGGCTATGCCAAGTTTATGGCTGTCCCCAACTACACCTACCTAAAGCTGAAGATGCCCGGGCCCAAGGGGGTTATCACCGTCAGCTCCCCCTACGAGCACGAGTACGAATGCGACGTCGAGTGCGTCGAGTACGGGGAAGCTGTCGAGAACTCCACCGAGCTCGCCTCGAAGCTCGAGGCCCTGGCCGCAGAGGCTCTAGAGCCCAAGCGTCACACAGGCAGCTTCGAGCCGGCAGAAGGGAAAAGAAGATCCCACTCGACCCCAACGGCTCCGACGGCAAGGTGCTGACGATCAGCGCCGACCTCGACCCCAAATAGGAAGCCTTGCTCGTCGACTTTCTCCATGCAAACGCCGACATGTTTGCATGGAGTCCCTCGGACATGCCAGGCATACCGAGGGAAGTCGCCGAGCACTCCTTGGAAATTCGAGCCGGTTCCAAGCCAGTGAAACAACGGTTGCGTCGCTTCGACGAGGAGAAACGCAAGATCATTGAGATCCACAAGCTTTTGACGGCCGGATACATCAAGGAGGTTCACCATCCCAACTGGTTAGCGAACCCTATACTAGTTATGAAAAAGAATGGGAAAATGAGGATGTGTGTCGATTATACAAGTTTAAATAAAGCATGTCCGAAAGTTCCTTTTCCATTGCCACGTATCGATCAAATTGTTGATTCTACCGCGGGATGCGAAACCCTTTCTTTCCTTGATGCATACTCTGGTTACCATCAAATAAAAATGAAAGAATCCGACCAGCTCGTGACGTCTTTCATTACGCCTTTCGGGATGTACTGTTATGTGACCATGCCATTTAGGCTTCGAAACGCTGGGGCGACATACCAGCGATGCATGCTCCATGTGTTTGGTAAACATATAGGATCGACGGTCGAGGCATATGTTGACAACATCGTCGTCAAGTCAAATTAACGAGGGGATCTGATTCAGGACCTCGAGATTGCTTTCAGTTGCCTATGTGCCAACAAGATTAAGCTCAACCCCAAGAAGTGCGTCTTCGGCGTGCCCCGAGGCATGCTCTTGGGTTACATAGTTTCCCAACGCGGCATCGAGGCCAATCCTGAGAAAGTATCGGCCATCACGAGAATGGGGCCGATCCGAGACGCCAAGGGAGTACAAAAAGTCACGGGATGTTTGGCGGCGCTAAGTCGTTTTATCTCGAGGTTGGGAGAAAAAGCATTGCCACTGTATTGGCTCTTGAAAAAAGCCGAGCGTTTCTCTTGGACCCCCGAAGCCGAGGAAGCCCTCGATAACCTGAAGAAAACACTGACCTCTGCCCTGGTCCTGGTCCCACCTCAGCCCGCAGAGCCTCTGCTTCTGCACGTTGCCTCGACGACCCAGGTGGTCAGTGCGGCAGTGGTGGTCGAAAGGCAGGAAGAAGGGCATGCGCTGCCAGTCCAGAGGCCGGTCTACTTCATCAGCGAGGTACTCTCAGAGACCAAGGCACGGTATCCGCAGATCCAGAAGCTAATCTATGTGGTGGTCCTCGCCCGACGCAAGCTACAACACTACTTCCTCAGCCATCCTATCACGGTGGTCTCATCATTCCCCTTGGGTGAGATCATCCAAAGTCGGGAGGCCACGAGAAGAATCGCCAAATGGTCGGTCGAGCTCATGAGTGAGACCCTCACTTATGCGCCCCGTAAAGCTATCAAGTCTCAAGCTCTAGTTGATTTCGTCGCGGAATGGATGGACTCCCATCTCCCCCCGGCTCAAGTTCAAGCGGAGCTATGGACGATGTATTTCGACAGGTCTCTCATGAAGACGGGAGCTGGAGCGGGCCTGCTATTCATCTCGCCCCTAGGCGTTCATATGAGGTATGTCATCAGAATACATTTCGCCTCATCCAACAATGTCACGGAGTACGAGGCCCTTGTCAACGGGCTGAAGATCGCCATCGAGCTAGGAGTTCGACGCCTCAACATTCGAGGCGACTCACAGCTCGTCATCGACCAAGTGATGAAGGCCTCCAACTGCCACGACCCAAAAATGGAGGCATACTGCAAGGAAGTACGTCGGCTCGAGGACAAGTTCCACGGCCTCGAGCTCGTCCACATCGCCCGACGCTACAACGAGGCGGCCGACGAACTCACCAAGATCGCCTCGACTCGAGGCACGGTCCCACCCGACGCGTTCTCGAGAGACTTGCACGAACCATCGGTCGACCTGGGCTCGAGGGCTGATGTCGAAACCACCACCCTCCAACAGACCGACGCCCTCGAGGCACTACTAGTGGCAGCAGAGGTGATGGAGGCGGAACAGCGACCCGGTCGACCGTTCGACTGGCGCACACCATTCCTCAACTGCCTGATTCGATGCGAGCTACCAGAATACCAATCCGAGGCCCGCCGTATCGCTCGACGGGCCAAGTCGTACGTAACCTACGGCGAAAATAAGGAACTATATCGACGAAGCCTGACAGGAATCTTGCAGCGATGCATCACCATAGAAGAAGGTTCGAAAACTCCTCGAGGATCTACACTCGGGGGCTTGCGGCCACCACGCTGCTCCGAGGACCCTCGTGGGGAACGCTTTCCGACAAGGCTTCTACTGGCCAATGGCCATAGCCGACGCCATCGAGCTCGTACGCTCATGCTATATGGGTGCCAGGTTTATGCCAAGCAAACGCATCTTCCCGCTCACGCTCTCAAGATGATCCCCATCATGTGGCCATTCGCGGTGTGGGGTCTTGACCTCGTAGGGCCTCTCCAGAAAGCAGCAGGAGGATACACCCATCTGTTGGTAGCCATCGACAAATTCTCCAAATGGATCGAGGTTCGACCCATCACAAACATCCGCTCTGAGCAAGCCGTCCTTTTCTTCACCGACATCATCCATCGGTTTGGGATTCCCAACGTCATCATCACCGACAATGGCACTCAGTTCACCGGCAAAAAGTTCTTGGACTTCTGTGACCGGCATCACATCCGTGTGAACTGGTCCGCAGTGGCCCACCATCGAACTAACGGCTAGGTCGAGCGTGCCAACGACATGATATTGCAGGGGCTCCAATCAAGAATCTACAACCGGTTGAAGAAATTCGGCAAGAAATGGGTCGAAGAGCTCTCTTCGGTCCTATGGAGCTTAAGGACGATGCCTAGCAGGGCCACGAAATACACCCCATGCTTCATGGTCTATGGCTCCGAGGCCGTGCTTCCAACAGACCTTGAGTATGGGTCCCCTCGACTCAAAGCCTACAACGAGCAGTCGAATAAGGAGACTCGAGGGAACATGGTCGACCAGCTCGAGGAAGCTCGAGACATGGCCCTCCTCAACTCCGCTGGATACCAGCAGAAGCTTCGATTCTACCACGACAAGCACGTGCGCAAAAGGGATCTGAACATGGGCGATCTTGTCCTATGGTGGCGGCAAAGCAACCAAGGGCGCCACAAGCTGACTCCGCCCTGGGAGGGCCCATACGTGGTGGCCGAGGTCCTGAAGCCAGGGACATACAAGCTCGCGGACGAAAAAGGGGCAGTCTTCACCAACGCGTGGAACATCGAACAGCTACGTCGATTCTACCCCTAGAGTTTAAAAGCTTTATGTTCTCATGTACATTCTGTACCAAGACCTTATGAATGAATGCATGAATGAATGAGATCTTTCCCTCGAGAAATGTACTTTTTCATTGGTCAAAATCTCGACGTTAGAAGGGAGTACCAACTATGACCCGTCATAGTTGATACCCCCTCGGGGGCTAGCAGGGGGGACCCCCCCAAGTTCCTAAAAACCGAACGATTTCTTCCTATTAGTATGCCTCACACGGTCGAGTAGCAAAGGCACCTCGAGCCCCTTAAGGGCCGAGAGATGACGAGCCTGAGAACACCTACGCCCCCGGGCTACGGTAACTCTACTCACTCCCTCACCCTCAAGGCAATCAAGGTCTCCTTAACCAAAAACCAAACGAGGAAGCAAAGGAATTCCAAGCACAAAAATTAGCAGATATTTTAGAGATCTTATAAACCACTCAAAGGCATAACATTTCCTTAAGATAAAAAGTACTGTACAAGGGGTCTCAGCTCCCAGAATAGACTCGCAGGCCTTAGTCTATGTCTTGGCCCTCACCACCATCGTCCGCGCCCGAGCTAGTCTCGGGAGGAAGCACTTCCGGCTCGAACAGCTTCGCCAGCCTTTCCCCAGGGGCCTCCGCGTCATCGATCAAGGCGTGGAGCCTCTCCTCGTTCTCTGCGTCGGTCTTGGAGATGTCGGTGACGAAGCCGTGGGACACCACCTCCATGTCATAGGAAAAGCCTGAGCAGACAACCGGCATTGCCCGCTTCACCCCGGTATGAAGAGCGTCCCGCACTCGATCCCTCAGCGTCGCGCCTAGGTAGCACAACTGATTGACCAGCGCATCGCCTCGAGCCTCCTCCTTTGACTCATCTGCAGGCTCGAGCTCCCACGAGGCCGAGAGGTCGTTTATCGCGGTCCTTAATCGACCGTTCAATGCGACCTCCCCCTCGAGCCGATCCTTGGTGGAGCGGGCCTCGACCTGAGCAGCCAGAAGCTCGTCCTTAAGCCCTGTGGAGACCGATGCATGAAAATTAGAAGACACCAAAAAATACCTTGCTAAAAGAAGTATAAAGGAGCCTACCGCGAGTCTTCTCCTCCGGAGGAGTGTTTTGACCAACCAAATCGGTGTTGGCCCTCTCGACCTCCCTGTGAGAGCGGGCCAGGTCGGTGTTGGTGACCCGCAAGTCCTCGATCGCCTTGCCCGCCTGCGCGATAGCTCCCTCCTTCTCTAGCAGCGCTCTCTTTAGACGATCAACGTCATCAGAGAGGCTGCGAGATCGAGCCCGTTCCGCGTCGGGATCCTCAAGGGCCTTCTTCTTGGCCCCTATGTGGCGCTCCGAGCAATCTCGCCCTTCACGCACTCCACCTTCATCTCTTGGAAGGCCTCTCGGGCAGAGGTGAGGTCAGCCTTGATAAGGACCTTTTCCTTGTCAAGATCGGTGGCTGCATCCTTATAGAATACGGCCTCTTCCTGGGCCTTGGATGCAGTCTCCTCGACCGTCATGGTCCGCTCCCTCAGCTGCGTGGCCTCTTCCACAGCCTTCCTCGAGGTCTCCCGAGCTTCGGCCAGAGCAGCCTCCCTCTCCTTTTTCTCCTCCTCGAGCGCCAAAAGCTCTTTGTAGGCCTTGAGGAGCTTCTCCTACGACTTGAGGAGTTGGTCCTTGAGAAGAGGGAGTTGCTCCTAGCCGCCCTTCGTCGCATGGATAAAACTCGACTTTATGCGGGAGGTCTCTTTCAGATCCTGCGAGCCAGCAGTTGAACAGTAAGAATACAAAACCAAACATCCTATGGTAATTAAGGTCCAAAGACACTTACAAAATAAGCTAGACCGAGCCCACTGTTGACGATGTCTGATAGGAGCCCCACCACGTGCTTCATCCAGAGGCAAAGCTCCTCGAGATGCTCCCACTTTTCGGCCTCTTTCCGATCATCCATAAATATATTAGGCTCGGATGGGTCGGTGGAGGCCCGAATGCGGATCCGACCGGGGCCCCAGTTCTCCATCTCCTCCTCTGTGCGTGCCTTCACGCCTCGGATGAGCTCTTGGACAGTCCCGGATGAGCGACCCCCATGATGCAAAAATAGGTCAATGAGAGAGGGGAATCGCCCGTCGTCATCCACTGTCCTCCAGGTCCCAGTCTCACTGGCGCTACCATCGCCCGACGTCCTGGCTTCGTCCTCCCTGGCGGCGTTGGTGTCCTCCCACGGTCGTCGTTCACGGAGAAATCCAGGAGCAATCCCCTCGATGCCGTAGATCGTGCCCTTGATCTCAAACTGAGGGTCCACCGGGGTGCGCATCATGCAAGCGAGCGCCACCACGCCATCCGCCCGCCCTGGCTCAGCCGGGATAGAAGCGGGCGCTCCCGGACGGAGCCACGCTGGGGTCAGCGGACCATAGACCGGCAGACCCCCCTCCCCGGTCTTAGGCCCCTGTGGCGACGGCGGCACTGGCTGGGGCGGGCTGCGGGGCGGTGGCTCGAGCAGTTCTTCTAACTGCTGACTCTTTTGCTGCTGTTGCCTCTGGAGCTCCTGCAGCTCCTGCTGCCGGTCCTTCTCTAGTAGCTCCTCAAGCTGGACCCCTTGCTGCCACCGCCTCTCCTCTCCTTCTTCTCCTTCCTGCTGCGGCTGTTGCTGCCCCTCCTGCAGCTGTTGCTGTGTCTCCCGCTCGCGCTCTTCCTCTTCCTTCTTCCTCTTCTCCTCGACGGAGTGGAGCCTGATGGGCCAAGGCGTCCGCTTCGCGACAGGGGAAGCCTCGACCTCCTCGTCCATGGAGCGGGCGTCCTTCAAAAGCCTGTCACTGCCAGACACGTCACCTATAGTGATAGGATCCCCCTCGACCCCAGATCGGGGAGGCTCGGGGGCTCCCTCCTGCTCTTGAGGACGAGGTGCCTCGACCCGCTTCGGCGACAGCAGGGTGGACTCCCCCACCAATGGACGAGGCAGGGCGCTCTCGACACCCGTCGATGGCCGAGGATCGGAGGGGCCTATAAGCGCTCGAAAGCAAAAGTCAGTCGCCATGATGATCGACATAAGGGTAACACGACTCCCATAATATCGGGAATGAACCGCTAACCTGAGTCTTTGGAGGCCGCTCCCACCTTAAGCTTCTTGGCCATCGAGGGCTAGGCCTGTTCGAGCGGCCGCTTCAACCTGAGGAAAGAGGAATAAGCGTAAGAGAAGCCATTACCCGAGAAAATGCAAAGACATCGGAAGGTAAGAATCATGACGTCGAAGATCTTACCCCACAGGAAGAGCGACCCGCCTACCAGAGCCTCGACCAGCAGGTCTTGAGCCACGCCGCGTCGAGGATCCAGGCCCCTCACGAACGGGCGCAAGTCTCGGCTCGGCGTCTCCCGCCTGGCCAGCGCCTGGACTAGTACTCCCATGACCCATTTTGCCCTTACTCGAGGCCGCGGCGCGGCCACGGGTCAGCGGCCCCATCGCCAGAGACTTAACCCGGTGGCCCGCCTTAGATGCGGGAGGAGGTTGGGGGCGGGGGACGGTCCGACCTTGCGCAAGCGCTGGGGGGTGTCAGCGCGAGAGCGGCACGGAGATGACTCCCTCTGTTGACTCTCACGAGGCCCGCTTGGCGTCCCCTTTGGGACTCCCGTCCGCGGGACGTCGACGCCGATCTGAGGCGGGCCCTCGAGGATCCTGTCGAGACGGGACGCCATCCCCTCGGAGTCATCACTGTCGTCGTCACCATCGGCACCATCGTCCTCATCGGGGGATTCTTCCTCAGGCTCCCCCCTCTGCCTGGACTTCGCTCGACGAGTCTCCAACGCTTGTCGCGTGAGATTTTTCTTCTTTTCCTTCCTCTTTTCCAAGTCCTTTGTGGACTTCAGCTTCTCTGTGGACTCACGCCTCTTGTCGCGATCCACGTCATCTTCCTTCACCGGAGGCTTCGAGGATCGAGCGTCGATTGATCCCTGCACGAGCAAAGATAAGTCTTAAAGAAGGTCGAAGAAAATCGAGAATCGGAACCATAAATAGGAAAAGGACTTACCAGGTCAATCGACCCCTGATCGGGCCTCATAGGGAAGCCGTTGACGTGCTCAGGCTGAAAGTCGCCTACAACGGCCGCCCTGACTCTGGCGGCGACCTCATCGTTCGCAGGCGCTTCATTAGACATCCGGCAAGCCTCGAGAACGCGAGACGAGACGCCAGGGCCCATTTCGTCCATCCTCAATAGCTGAGACATCAACGGGAGCACTCGTCGGTGATGTACGGCGGAAAGGATGAGCGCGGCCGTCAGGCCCTCCTCATGTAGCTTCTTTAGGGCGTCGAGGATGGGGTCGAGCCGCGGTTGGTGGGCCTAGACAACACCGTACCTCCAGTGGTCCGGGCGCTCTGAGATCAAGCGCCCGGTGTAGGCAGGGAGGAGGTCATCGTCATTCCGCAGGTAGAACCATTGGGAGTCCCACCCGGCGTGGTTCGACGTCAACCCCACCGGGATGTACTCACGCGATTTCTCCGCCTTGCCAGTCTTCAGCACCAGGTTGAGGCACCCGGCCCGCACCGGCTTCCTCACCCCTGTGGTTCCACTTGGGGCATGGAAGAGCTCACCCCAGTACAAGTGGAACCATAGGTCCCAGTGTGGCATCATCCCGAGGTAGCCCTCACACACCGTGGCAAAAACCGCCGCGGCGGTGATGGCATTCGGTGAAAAATGCTAGAGCTCCACCCCGTAGTGGTGGCAGAGCGCCCGCATGAAACGACTCGGAGGGGAGCCCAGGCCGTGGCGGTGGAACTTGGCGAAGGAGACCACGTAGCCCTTGGGCGGCCTTGGCTCCGGTGGTCCGCCGCCGGCGCGATCCACTCTGGCCTCGACGACGAAACGTGGGGATGTAGGAGCCCCTCCCTCTCGAGCTCCAACAGCCGGCACTCCGTCATCGATGACGGGCGCCAGTCATCGGCGGCGATGAGTCTCACCGGCATCTTGAGGAGGAAGAAGAATGACTGAGCTACTGCTCGAGGGTGCGCGCGCGTGAGACGGCAGGGAGGCCGAGGCAAGAGCAAAGGTGGAAGGTGGAATACGGAAGGAGTAACGATCAGGAGACCTAGGGATATTTATAGACGGCTGGCCACCAACGGACAGATCCGACAAATACGGTAACTCCCCTGATAAATGCGCCGCATAACGGTCCTTATCTCTCGCACAGACGGGACGCTATGAATCCCGCACCGGTACAGTGCCGCAACGACTCCTGCCTAAAAAGGCGCGCCCAACGGGCAAAAAGGCGAACCGCCGCGATCCTTTCCTTCCCCTGTAAGCCAAGGTACGTACTCATGATAATGAGAATCTCGAGAGGTCGCAGGCTGACCCACCGAATAGGTTCGACAGCCGATCTCGAGTACCCGAGTCAGGGATGCCCAGCGAGCGGTCGAAAAACGAGGCCAGCCTCGAGGACTCGCTGGGGATGTCCAAGGCGAGGACGAGACGGTCGAGAGGAATCCCCTCGAGGGGAGACATCGAGCCGCTGGACTCTATCGAACGAGACTAGTAACCCCGACCACGTCGACCCCGCTTTATGGGAACGCCTCCGGGCTACAGGTGACCCCCTCGAACGGGGCACAGGTTCTCACTTGGATTACCCGCTAGGAGCTCAATCTGGGGTAGCTGGTGCTCGCTCCACCGGGAGTATGTCGCAACCCTGACGTGAAACCAACTAATCAAAGCCTCTAGCCCACCTTCCGCAACGAACATCAAGAGCGCTTCCGCAGATTGGGCAACATAACCCTCGAAGGAGTCAAAACTCCTCCAAGGGCTCAAGGGCTACCCCCGCAGGGTCGCTCGCGCGCCCCCACGGAATCTCGACCAATAAGAAGAGCCTCTACTAGAGCGCAAGCGCTCGAATAAAGACTCGGGGGCTACTATCGAGGGTATCAGTAAGGGGTACCCTAACTGAAGCACATGACTGTTGGCGTTTCTTAAAATACACTTTTCATACCGCCAACATGCATACAAACTCTATAAAATATCACCAAACATTAGAAATAGGGCTTTTTATGCTAACCAAATTCCACAGTTTTGGTGAACACATGTGTATGCAGGACACTAGGGTTTGAGTCGCCAAAATCAAAGAATTGAAGGCACATTTAATTCAAATACAGAAGTGCATCGAAATGCAATTGGATTCGAACTCAGAAGGCCGAGGAGCATCGTCTGGGCTTTGGGCCTGGGCCAACGGAGCCAGCCAGGGGGCGGCCGCCCCCTAGGGTCGGCCGACCCCGGCATAGCCCAGCTCCCCACCGCCTTTTGCAGAGGTGGTGCATGCGAAGCCCTAGCGCGGTTCTCGGCTGCATTTTGCAGTTTACCCCCTCCCAAACCGACCTTCCACACCTATATAAGGAGGGGGAGAGGGCCTCTCATTCATCATCATTCAATCCATTCAAGCTTCAAGTCCACAAGAATAAAGAGAGATACAAGAGTAGTAGTAGAGAGGCGGAGCTTCCACTCATATCCTTAGCCTCTAGTTAGGAATAGAATAGGAGAGTGAGTTAGAGTGTAGGGTAAGAGAAGTAGCAAGCACCCGATCCGTTCCCCTAGTTGCACTGGGTGGAAGGGCCGAAGTGCTGCCCGCTTCCCGAGCTGTACCTCTACAACCTGGAATACCATATTGGGGTAAGAAAAGGTTGTATTCTTGTTTTGTTCTAAGAAGTTATTGAGTAATTGTTATCGTGTTCTTATAATCTTGCAGGTTCGTTGTCTATCTCTCGGTAGATACTCTAGTAGAGGGACTCTTGCTGGCTCGCGGGAGACCTGCGCAACGCTAGTAGCTAATAACGTAGACATGGTGTCTAGGTTAGAGGTTTCCCTCGTTTGCCTCGTATCCCACGGTTGAGGGGTCGGCAGCAGGTGGTGACAGCCCTGTTTGTCCTTAGTTTCACCCACGTCCGGATACGGCGTAGAGCTACACGCCGGTATTACCTGGCAGACCAGGTACGCTCCGGTGCCCGAAGTAAGATTAGAAAAGCACGTTGCCTTGCACAAAACTTCTACCATTAGGAGAACCTCACTACCTAAGTCATCCCTCTCACTTTACTCTAGGGTACACTTAGTTTAAGTCTCAAAACACCTCTGTTCCCTGTGAAATCTCGATACCCTGAATACCACCGGGTGAAGTGCTACAACGGTACTTCCGTGCGCTTGTGGATAATTGGCTGCATCGCTAAGAAATACCAACAAGCATTTCTGGCGCCGTTGCCGAGGAACGGTTGTCGGTTTTGAGTCGAACCTAGTTGCCCGTGTATCATCTCCCATTTTTATCTAAAAATATATATATATATAAAAATTATAAAAAAATACTATGGAGCCAAACACACTTTACCAACTCTCTGCTCCTAAGGGCGAGCTCGTAGAACCACCACAATCGTCAAAGCCAATCACAACTTCAAGTTATGAGCTCCGTCCTGGCTTTATAGCCATGGTTCGGGAACAAACCTTCTCAGGCCTAGATTATGAAAATCCATATCATCATTTAAGGGAGTTTGAGCAACTCTGTGCATGCCTGACAATTTCGGGTATGTCGCAGGAAACCCTTAGGTGGAAATTGTTTCCCATTTCTCTTGAAGAGAAGGCGAAACATTGGTACGCCCATAACGTAGGAAAGGTGAAAGGAGATTGGGAAGAATTGAGGAACAGATTCTGTCTCACGTTTTTCCCTATATCTCGTGTCGCTGCCCTATGACAAGAGATTCTCAGCTTCCAACAACAAGAGAAGGAAACCATAGGTGCAGCCTGGGATAGATTTTTAATTCTTACCCGTTCTGGCCCAGACTTGTCAATCCCTAGCCACGTGTTGTTACAACATTTCTGGCTAGGGCTACACAAGGACTCTGCCCTACAATTAGACATAGCTGCCGGAGGGTCGTTTAACCACAAGACCACAGCAGAAGGAGAAGCCTTACTAGACCTCATTCTAGAGAACACTCCTCCGCTAGAACCCCTCCGCGTAGAGCCCGAACCTGAAATAGAGGAAGTCTCAATAGCCTCCACTGACAATACACCTATAGAGACATCTCCTACCATATCGGGACCCCCGAAGGAAGATTTTCATCCTTCAGATCTCCCATTCTTCGAGGATGATCTTTTTAAAGATTTCGGAAACACCTCGAAGTACTCATTGTTGATATTTAGGAACGCAATAAGGAATTGATCCGCAAGCGCACGGATATCGGTGAGCACTTCACCCGGGAAATTATCCAGAGTATCGTATTTATTTTTTTACCACTAGGAGAAAGAGTGCATCTGACTAACCGGTCTATTACTACTAACCTTTAGGCACAAAGAATGTCTTTCGATGTGAGTGATAAATAGAGAAGACTGCAACCGTAGTCTCCTTCTAACCTTGGTAAGGATGATCTACTGTTCTAATGGGGAGGCTAACGGAATCTAGACACCACAAAGGATGTTCAACCTGCACCTATAAACCCTATCCTTCCTGCTAACGAGATGTGATCTACAAAGGTAGCTCGGAATTGTCACGTTCCTCACTACTACCACGGTCCAGCTAGTCAGGGAATATTTATGAGTACCCCAACCTAAACACCACGTTTACGCCAGCAATGATTACTCTAAACTCTACACGAAGAGATTAAAGTAAACTCATAAACCATAAGAACAATAAAACAAGAACTTACTAGAATTTAGAAGTCGAATTACTGAAGAATCCTAGGAGTAAGCTTCGGGTTAGGAGAACTTGATCCTGCAGGTACAAGCTTGGAGTAGACACCGACAGGCTGGGCTTCCTCCACTCTACACCTCCACTCTATCTCTCTCAATCTAGTAGAAACTAGAAGATCTATTTCTACCTTACATTGATTGCTAAGCCTAAAAAGAAATATTAATTAGAGAAGAGGTTTTCCTTCGAGGGCACCCCTCAGTCTCTATGATAATTTCTTCATGTCTTCTCCAGGGGCCAGGGGGCCTTGCTTATATAGTCGTCCCCTTCTATGCGTTTTTGGGTCGATAGCCGAGGTGGTACTATGTTTTTCTTGATCCAATAGGTCGGTGGAATATCCCGAGCGAAAGAGTCCTGATTTGGCTCCAGGAGGGGGGCGGGCGCCCTGGGCCTGGCCCAGTTTTGCCTCCGCTTCGGTCTCGTGGCTTCTGGAGTCTTCTAGATGAAGTAAAATTGCGCGGTGCGTTGACATCTCTATGTAATCCCGACATGTGGGCCTTTCTTCCTTATTTCCTGATAACCCCCTGCAGAAATAGATAAACAACAAAACTCGTGGAATTCTGTCAGATCAAACCCTAATTCTAGGTGATGGTTGCATATTGGTCCATTCTCTTGTTTATTTGATAATTAAAATTGATACTTAAGAACCATCAACAAATACCCCCATACTTAGGCTTTTACTCGTCCTCGAGAAAAGGATGGTTAAGAACAATATCTGGGGTAAACATTTAAAACATTCTCTTTATATAATTGCAGGGTGTTAAAATTCCACTGTGTACCATAGTCAGGGAAGTTTATGATTAAGAGTAAAGATCCTTTCTTCTCGATCCTGTCACTTGGAGTTTTTGTATATTTTTGAAAGAAAGTTAGCATACCTTTTTATCCTCATAGGTTCTCTCAGATCACTCATTATCTTTTATATATATCTCACTGAGGCTGTTTTATTTTGCAAAAATTCTCAAGCATACTTACTTTGCATTTATTGCCTGATCAAAACGAGATCCGAGGAGGGGAATGTCATACTCTTAGATCAAAGACTTTGAAAATTAAAAACTTTGTCAACTCTTGCTGGCATATTGCTTATTAGAGGGACCATGGGCTATCATTTTTTTTAAGTGGATACCGAGGTACCCCTAATTCTACTGCCGGACACTTGTCCATTTTTTCTGCGAGGTTGTCGAGCACTTGCTCCTTTTTATTTCCTCGAAATATTTTTATTTTTGCATAGCCCATGCCTCTAATGCAATAATACTTCGGAAGAGTGAATCTTACTGAAATAGTGTCTTGATCTTGGGAGCATGATAAATCTCTCAACAAGGGTCTAACTCATTTTGAACAAACTCAATACAGAGCAGATAGCTTTTATAATCATAATTAATATTTTTATTTTTATCAGGCATATAAAACACTGAGGATGGTAGCTAGAATTTTGAATATTTTGAAATAAATTCTCCAAGCAACAATGATATCAAGAATAAGAAACTCATACTCTACCATCACATATTCCATATTGACTTAAGTAACACAGGGTTTTAAAATGATTTTATAATAATTGTAAGTTTTCAGGAAATATCACAGATTGAGATTAATCATGATTAGAAATATTTTAATCTTTTTATTTTATCATGTCGGAAACAGTAATCTGCATAATTCAAAATAAATGTATGTATGAAGTAAAGTGTGCAGAGTGTGTACCTGAATCGTGGAGTGGTGTAGTCGGAGTGTGTTTGGCATGTTGAGGGATCTCCCCCATACTTGTTTTCTGCTTTGTTGCACAAAAATAAAGTAGAGACACACAAGACATAATAATAATAATAGTAGTACTCTTTATTGATCTTGAGGCATTTAGTACAAAAGACTGATAACAAACTGATAGTAAACTAATAATAATAGCAAACTTAAACCGAATTTAAAGATAGATGACTAAGATGCATTGCCTCAAGGTCTAATCTAGATAACTTAGTGGCGCTCTAATTCCTTGATCTTCTTGTTGGCACTGGCAAGATCCTGCCTAAGGCCTAGTATAATGGTGTTGTGGTTAGAGAGCTGCCTAGTGAGGGAATTAATTGAGGACTGGAGGTCTATGATAATTCTATCTAGCCTGCGAACTTCCTCATCAATATCCATTATAGTCTTGCGACGCTTGGGAGGTGTCTCAAAAGCATTGAGAGAATGCTTCGGGGCTGCCTTTGGAGGGATGAAACGGACTTTGGCTGCTCTAATCCCTTCAAAGTAAGGCCTTTCCTCCTCTGAAGTGTAGCGTACGCTGCTGATCTCGCCGCTCCGGTTGGTCTTGACTCCAACGACCCTCTCATTGGGTCTAGGTGGAAGGATCCTTGTGCCGATTGGCACCTTGATAGTGGTCTTCGTCTTGGATGATGGTCCTTTGAGGAGTAGGGGTTGTGGTGGTGCGGTGAGAACTGGTTGAGCATGGTAAGATTGGGCGGAGCTGCGTTGGCGTAATGGCATGGCTTCTAGCTGACGCTCTGTTTTGGCCGGGACGAGAGCACGGGCATCGGGGTCTTCCACTGGCTCCATGTTGAGGTTGAAGGGGACGACTTCGCAATCGTCGTGGTACTTGTCGGCCATTGGAGTAGCAAGGAACTAATAAAATTTTAATTGAAGTAGAGCTAATTAAGCTCTAATTAAAGGAGAGCTAATCAAGCTCTAGTAGAAGGAGAGAAAGCTTGGTGGCTTGGTGTTTGAAAACTGAGGTCAGGGGTCTGTTTATATAGGGGTCAAAAGGATGCCTATATGGGTTGTTCGGGTTGCTCCCGTCGATGTGCGTGCGAAACTTTCCATCCGAGGGATTATTCGGATCACCCTAAGTGCATTTTCCATAACAGAGAAAGTCAGGACCGAGGGGGAACAGGGGCTGGGCGCCCGCCCCCTTGACCTGGGCGCCCGCCCTCTCTCTGGCTCCTCTGTGGGCCCACTTCTCCGAGCGCGTTTCTAGATGCGAAATTATTTAGAAAAATATATATATGACCCAAAACCATCAGACCAAAAGTGTCGGGCTCTAATTCTCCATGGGAAGGTAAAAATGGACTACGTCTATTTCTTCAAATTCCTCATTGGGCTCTAAAAATAATTTAAGACGTTGACCATTTACCTTGAATAACGTACCTTCACTGTTTTGAAGTGTGATAGCTCCGTGGGATTATGAATTGATTACCTTGAATGGTCCTTCCCATTTGCTCCGGAGTTTTCCATGCCCGAAAAGCTTCACCCTAGAATTAAAAAGTAATACCTTATCTCCGGGTGTGAACTCCTTCTGCTTGATTCTCTTGTCATGCCACCTCTTGACTCTTTCTTTGTAGATCTTTGAATTGTGATATGCCTTCTCTCGCCATTCTTCCAATTCTGATAATTGCATTCTTCTATAATCTCCAGCAACATCTAGGTCCATATTCCATCTCTTTATGGCCCAGTGTGCTTTGAATTCTAGTTCAATAGGTAGATGGCAAGTCTTCCCATACACCAATTGGTATGGAGACATTCCAATTGGGGTCTTGTATGCTGTCCGGTATGCCCAGAGTGCATCGGGTAACTTGTCTTTCCACGCCGTTCCCATTTCATTTACTGTCTTCTGAAGAATATTCTTGATTTGTTTGTTGGAAGTCTCTGCTTGGCCACTTGTCTGAGGATGATAAGGGGTAGCGACGTTGTGACGGATTCCATGTCTTGATAGATATTGCTTGAAGCGTTTGTCGATGAAGTGTGCTCCTCCATCACTTATCACTACTCTGGGGACTCCAAATCTTGGAAATATAATTTCTTCAAATATCCTCTTTGAACTGACGTTGTCGGCATGCTTGCAAGGTAATGCTTCTACCCACTTGGAGACATAGTCAACCGCCACCAAGATGTACTCACACTTCTTTGATGGAGGAAATGGACCCATGTAGTCTATTCCCCAGACATCAAAGAGCTCAAGCTGAAGGTTGTTGGTGAGTGGCATTGCATCCCTTGTATTTATGTTTCCGTGCCTTTGACATGGCCCACATCTTCTGATATATTGCTTCGTGTCTTCATACATTGTAGGCCAATAGAATCCACACTGCCAGATCTTTGAATGTGTACGGAATGCTCCATAGTGACCTCCATATGGTGATGAATGACATCTGTCGATGATCTTCCATCCTTCCTCAGTGGTCACACATCTCCTAAGTAAGCCATCAGAGCATACTCGGAAGAGGTATGGCTCGTCCCATATATGTGAACGACTTTCTTGAATAAGCTTCTTCTTGTTTGCTCCTGGTGGTACATACCCTGAAACCATAAAATTAACAATATCTGCATACCAGGGGTCAGACCTGTTAATCCCGTAGAGCATGTCGTCCCGGAGTGAATCATTGATGTGGGTTTCCTGTGGACTCTTAAAATACATTCTAGACAAGTGATCAACAATAGAGTTTTCTACTCCCTTTTTATCTTTTATTTCTATGTCAAATTCTTGGAGTAATAAGATCCATCTAATCAGGCGAGGTTTAGCATCTTTTTTAGTGAGCAAATATTTTAATGCAGCATGATCAGTGTAAACAATTATTTTAGCTCCAACTAAATAAGATCTAAATTTATCTATGGCAAAGACAACAGCCAGAAGCTCTTTTTCAGTGGTTGCATAGTTAAGTTGAGCTCCTGTCAAAGTTTTACTGGCATAAGCAATTGCATGAGGCTTCTTATCTTTAGTTTGCCCCAATACTGCCCCCACAGCATAATCACTAGCATCACACATAATTTCAAAAGGCAACGACCAATCAGGGGGTTGAATGATTGGTGCACAGATGAGTGCTTTCTTTAATAATTTGAAAGATGTTAGACATGCATCATCAAATTCGAAAGGAGCATCCTTGGCTAGCAAAAGAGTAAGTGGTCTAGCAATAAATGAAAAATCTTTTATGAATCTACGATAAAAACTAGCATGGCCAAGAAAGCTTCGAATTCCTTTTATGTTCATAGGTGGAGGTAGTTGTTCAATTACTTCAATTTTAGCTTTGTCTACCTCAATACCTCTTTCAGACACTAAGTGTCCTAGCACTATTCCTTCCCTAACCATAAAATGACATTTTTCCCAATTAAGGATTAAGTGCTTTTCTTCACATCTTTGCAAAACCTTGTCTAAGTTTTCAAGACAACTATCAAAAGTTTTTTCCATAAACGGAGAAATCATCCACGAAAACTTCCATAATCTCTTCAATCATATCAGAAAATATAGACATCATGCATCTTTGAAAAGAAGCTGGTGCATTGCATAACCCAAAAGACATTCTACGGTAAGCATAAGTTCCATAAGGGCATGTAAAAGTGGTTTTGCTTTGATCATCAGGATGGATCGGGATTTGATGATACCCTGAATATCCATCTAAGAAACAGAAGAATGAATGGTTTGCTAACCGCTCTAGCATCTCATCTATAAAAGGTAAAGGAAAGTGATCTTTTCTCGTGGCTTTGTTTAGTTTTCTATAGTCTATGCACATCCGCCATCCTGTGACGGTGCGTTGCGGAATTAGCTCGTTCTTTTCATTCATAATAACTGTCATGCCTCCCTTTTTGGGCACAACTTGGACTGGGCTCACCCACTCACTGTGCGGCAGAGGATATATAATCCCTGCATGCAGCAACTTTATAACTTCCTTTTTAACTACCTCTCTCATAGTGTTGTTAAGTCTACGTTGGGGTTCTTGAGAGGGTGTAACAGAAGGATCTGTTGGAATACGATGGGTACAAATCATAGGACTGATTCCTGTAAGATCTAGAAGTGAGTAGCCGAATACTGAGTGATGTTTCTCAAGAATGGTCATTAATCGCAAAGTTTGATCCTGAGTGAGTTTATCGCTAATGATCACAGGGAACTCTGGATTATTGTTTAGGAAAGCATAGGTAAGACCGGGTGGTAAAGTTTTAAGTTCTATGGGGGGTCTAGGTGTTTCTGCAAACTCGTCTAAGGGTTCAGGCTCAGAAGGTTCGTCTTCTTCTTCTGTGAAGAAAGGAGTTTCGTCTTCTAAGTCTGATTCATCTAAAAGCTCTAGAGATGCAGCCTTTACTTCCTCCATAGGATCAGGCAAAAAGATATGACTCGGCCTTATTATTTAAGGAGTGTGAAATTATCATTGGGAATTGAAAAGTTTTTCCAAAAGAAATGTGTAGCTTTCCAGTATGACCTTCATAAAGGAGTCTTCTAAAAGGTTGTCCTATTAACAGGTCGAAGTCCCATGTATTAAAGATATAGAAGTTCAAATGAACCATGGAGCCTTCTACCGTAAGAGGTAGGACATTAATAATTCCAAAACTGAGGACTAATCATCCCGAAGATTCCTTTATAATCTTTGTTGTGGGGGTTAAGACAAGATTTTTAAATAGTTTAAGTGCAAAAGATTCAGACATAATGTTGATCCCCACAACAGGATTATAAAGAGCATTAAATCGATCAGAATTATAAGCACAACGTATAGTTATAGAGGGTGTGTCCAAACGGATCACATCAGAGGAAAGCTCTGATTCCTCCAACCATTTGCTACTCATTACTGAGATAAGCTCTCTTAATTGATATTCACTTGGTAAATAAATGCTAAACTGGCCGTTTTGGGGTTTGTCAATAGAATGGTAGTTTGAAATATTTCCAAAATCGGCAAAAAGATCGGATTCTATATCCAGCATGAAGTCCGGTGGTGGAATTTCTTCCTCTTGTGGCTCAAAACTTGGGATAGCTAAAGTAAATGAAGAATTTGGCAGAGTGTCTACTTCGGCTTCGTAGGTTTCATCATGAAGGGTATTATCCATCTCAGCTTCTAGGATTCTATCTAGGATCACTCTAGCTTCATCAGCAGGGATGCGAAAGAAAGAACCTCTAGACATTGTGTGTAGCATTTGTTTGTGATTTTTATGAAGACCTCAAAAATAGTGAAATAAAAGAACAGGGTCTTCAAGATTAAGGTTTGGACCAGATTCTAAAAGATCAGAAAAATGTTTCTAGGTTTCTCCCAAAGTTTCATTATCTTTTTGTTTAAAAGATAGGACTTCGAGTCTAAGGTCAGCTATACGGTCAAGGGAATAGAAATCTAGACAAAAGTTGGCTCGTAGAACTCGCCATTCACCTTGTTGTTGACTTACCTTCTGACTGTACCATTGTCTAGCTTCTCCCCTTAGAGAAAAAGGAAAAAGCTTCGAACGTAAAGTCTTATCAGAAATGCCTTCAATGCGAAGACAATCACATGTTTGCTCAAAATCTCTAATATGAAGGTAAGGGTTTTCGTCTTCCTTTCCCGAAAAAGATAGGTTTTGAATCATGGCAATCAACCTAGAACTTAACTTATACTGGGATGTTTGGATAGGTTGTGATGATTCCCATGGTAAAAGGTCAGTTGCTAAAGGGATTGCAGACTCATGGATCGATTTAGAATTTTGGTTTTCCATAGGGTAAGAGTAATGAAAAATAAATAAAGGATATAAAAGATAAGAAAAAATAAAAGTATAGATACAAGCTAGTAGCAAGACACAGGTTATCTCAGCAACCGTCTTTCTCCCCGGCAACGGCGCCAGAAATGCTTGTTGATATTTGGTAACGCAATAAGGAATTGATCCGCAAGCGCATGGATATCGGTGAGCACTTCACCCGGGAAATTATCCAGAGTATCGTATTTATTTTTTTACCACTAGGAGAAAGAGTGCATCTGACTAACCGGTCTATTACTACTAACCTTTAGGCACAAAGAATGTCTTTCGATGTGAGTGATAAATAGAGAAGACTGCAACCGTAGTCTCCTTGTAACCTTGGTAAGGATGATCTACTGTTCTAATGGGGAGGCTAACGGAATCTAGACACCACAGAGGATGTTCAACCGGCACCTATAAACCCTATCCTTCCTGCTAACGAGATGTGATCTACAAAGGTAGCTCGGAATTGTCACGTTCCTCACTACTACCACGGTCCAGCTAGTCAGGGAATATCTATGAGTACCCCAGCCTAAACACCACGTTTACGCCAGCAATGATTACTCTAAACTCTACGCGAAGAGATTAAAGTAAACTCATAAACCATAAGAACAATAAAACAAGAACTTACTAGAATTTAGAAGTCGAATTACTGAAGAATCCTCGGAGCAAGCTTCGGGTTAGGAGAACTTGATCCCGCAGGTACAAGCTTGGAGTAGACACCGACAGGCCGGGCATCCTCCACTCTACACCTCCACTCTATCTCTCTCAATCTAGTATAAACTAGAAGATCTATTTCTACCTTACATTGATTGCTAAGCCTAAAAAGAAATATTAATTAGAGAAGAGGTTTTCCTTCGAGGGCACCCCTCAGTCTCTATGATAATTTCTTCATGTCTTCTCCAGGGGCCAGGGGGCCTTGCTTATATAGTCCTCCCCTTCTATGCGTTTTTGGGTCGATAGGCGGGGTGGTACTATGTTTTTCTTGATCCAATAGGTCGGTGGAATATCCCGAGCGAAAGAGTCCTGATTTGGCTCCAGCAGGGGGGCGGGCGCCCAGGCTTCCAGGGCGGACGCCCTGGGCCTGGCCCAGTTTTGCCTCCGCTTCGGTCTCGTGGCTTCTGGAGTCTTCTAGATGAAGTAAAATTGCGCGGTGCGTTGATATCTCTATGTAATCCCGACATGTGGGCCTTTCTTCCTTATTTCCTGATAACCCCCTGAAGAAATAGATAAACAACAAAACTCGTGGAATTCTGTCAGATCAAACCCTAATTCTAGGTGATGGTTGCATATTGGTCCATTCTCTTGTTTATTTGATAACTAAAATTGATACTTAAGAACCATCAACAGGCGCCCTGGGCCTGGCCCCTCTCGGTCTCCGCTTCCTTCCCGTGGCTTCTGGAGTCTTCTAGATTGTAGAAAATTGCGCGGTGCGTTGATATCTCTATGTAATCCCGACATGTGGGCCTTTCTTGCTTATTTCCTGATAACCCCCTGCAGAAATAGACAAACACCAACACTTGTGGAATTCTGTCAGATAAAACCCTAAGTCTAGATGTTGATTTCATTTGGATCCTTTTCTTTGTTTATTTGATAATTAAATTTTATACTTAAGGACCATCAACACTCGCTTCCTCACCCTCAAGGTAATCGAGATCGCCTTAAAAAAAGACCAAATGGGAATTGCAGACAAAGGCGCAAAAAGAAACAAAGGTACCTCGAGTGGAGAGACAGATAAACAATCATAGAAATCTTCCAACCACTTAAAGACACAAGTATTACTTAAGACAGAATAGCAAAGTACTATACAAGGGGCCTCAGCACCCAGCGTAGGCTCGCAGGCCTAAGTCCGTGTCTCGGCCCTCACCATCCTCGCCCGTGCCTGAGCTAGACTCAGGAGGAAGTACTTCTGGCTCAAACAGCTTGGCCAGCCTCTCCCCAGGGACCTCTGCATCATCGATCAAGGCGTGGAGCCTCTCCTCGTTCTTCGCGTCAGTCTTGGAGATGTCGGTGACGAAGCCGTGGGACACCACCTCCATGTCGTAAGAAAAGCCTGAGCAGACCACCGCCATCGCTCGCTTCACTCCGACATGAAGAGCGTCCCGCACCCGGTCCCTCAGCGTAGCACCAAGGTAGCATAGCTGGTCGACGAGTGCGTCACCTCGAGCCTCCTACCTCGACTCGTTGACAGGCTCGAGCTCCCAGGAGGCCGAGAGGTCGCTTATCACGGTCCGTAGCCGACCATTCAAAGCAACCTCTCCCTCGAGCTGATCTTTGGTGGAACGGGCCTCAACTTGGGCGGCCAGCAGCTCATCTTTGAGCCCTGCAAAAATTAGATAACACCAAGCGCACCTCAAAAAAAGAAACTTGGTAGCAGAAACGTACCGCGGATACTCTCCTCCAGAGCCGTGTTCTCGCCAACCAAGCTGGTATTGGCCCTCTCGATCTCTTTATTGGAGCGCACCAGCTCGGTGTTGGCGACGCGCAGATCCTCGATCGCCTTGCCGGCCTGCGCGATGGCTCCTTCCTTCTCCAGCAGTGCCCACTTCAGATGACCGACGTCGTCAGAGAGGCTGCGGGAACGAGCCCGCTCCGCCTCGAGATCCTCAAGAGCCTTCTTTCTGGCCTCCTCCATGGCGCTCCTGGCGATCTCGCCATTCACACACTCTACCTTCATCCTCTAGAAGGATTCTCGGGCGGAGGCGAGTTCAGTCTGGAGGAGGCCCTTCTCCTTGTCTAGGTCAGTAGCCGTATTCTTGTAGGTTAGGGCCTCGTCCCGGGCCTTGGACGCAGCTTCCTCGACCGTCATAGCCCGCTCCCTCAGCAGCGCATCCTCTTCCACCGCCTTCCTCGAGGCCTCTCGAGCCTCGACCAGAGCAGCCTCCCTCTCCTTCTTCTCCTCCTCGAGTGCCAAGAGCTCCTTATAGGCCTTGAGGAGCTTCTCCTGCGTCTCCAGGAGTTTGTCTTGAAGGATGGGGAGTTGCTCCCAGCCGCCTCTCGTTGCGTGGATGAAGCTCGACGTAATGTGGGAGGTCTCTTTCAGATCCTACGAGCCAGCGATTGAGTAGTTAGAACATAAAACCAAACGTTCTATAAAGATTAAAGGACTGGGAAGTACTTACAAAGTAGGCCAGTCTAAGCCCATTGTTAACAACGTCAGACAGGAGCCCCACCGTGTGCTTCATCCAAAGGCGGAGCTCCTCGACGTGCTCCCACTTTTCTGCCTCCTTCCGGTCGTCTAGGAAGATGTTGGGCTCAGACGGATCGGTGGAAGCCCAGATGCGGATCCGGTCGGGGCACCAATTCTCCATCTCCTGGTCGGCCCGCGCCTTGACGCCTCAGATGAGCTCCTCGACGGTCTCGAGCGACCCCCCGTGGCGCAGGAACAAGTCGGCGAGGGAGGGGAACCGCCCGTCGTCGTCCACCGTCTTCCAGGTCTCGGTCTAGCTGCCTCCATCGACGCTCGACGTTCCAGCCTCGTCCTCCTCAGCGGGAATACGGTCCTCCCACGAGCGACGCTCCTGGAGAAATCCCGGAGCGATTCCGTCCATGCCGTAGATCGTCCTCCTGATCTTGGACTCGGGGTCGACGGGGGTACGCATCATACAGGCGAGCGCGACCACACCGTCCGCCCGCCCCGACTCTGCTGGGATCGAGGCGGGCGCCCCTGCATGAAGCCACGCCGGGGTCGGAGGACCGAAAACTGGCAGACCCTCCTCCTGGTTCCCGAGCTCTTGCGGCGCCGGTGGTACTGGTTGGGGCGGACTGTGAGGAGGAGGCTCGAGCAGTTCCTCCAACTGCTGGCCCCCCTGCTGCTGCTCCTGGGGCTCCTGCCGCTCCTGGCGACGATCCTGCTCCAGGAGCTCCTCGAGCTGGGGACCTGCTGGCAGATGCCCTTCCTCTCCTTCTTTCTGCTGTAGCCGCAGTTCCTCCTGTGGCTGCTGCCGCGTCTCCTGCTCACGCCCCTCTTCCTCTTTCTTCCTCTGCTCCTGGACGGAACGAAGCCCGGCAGGCCAGCGCGTCCGCTTCGCGACGCGAGAAGTCTAGGTTTCTTCATCCATAGGACGAGTATCCTTCGAAGACCCATCACCACCAGACCCATCACTTATAGTGATAGGATCCCCCTCGACCCCAGATCGGGGAGGCTCGGGGTCTCCCTCCTGCCCTTGGGGGTGAGGCGCCTCGACCCGCTTTGGCGACGATGGGGCAGACTCACCCACCAGGGGACGGGGCGGGGCGCTCTCAGCACCGGTCGGCGGTCGAGGGTCGGTGGAGCCTGTAAGACACACAAAAGCAAAGGTCAGTCATCACAAGAATGACATAACTCCCATAACAATGGGAATAAGCCACTAACCCGAATCTCTGGAGGCTGCGCCCACTTTAAGCCTTTTCGCCATTGAGGGCTGGGCCTGCTCAAGCGTCCGCTTCAACCTGAGGAAAGAGAAATGGGCATAAGGGAGACCGTTATACGAGAAAAGGCAAAGAAATAGGAGGATGAGAGTCACAACATCGAAGACCTTACCCCACAGGGAGAACGGCCCGCCTGCAGGTGCCTCGACCGGCAGGCCTCGAACCGCCCCGCATCGAGGCTCCAGGCCCCTTACGAGCGGGCGCAGGCCTTGGTTCAGCATCTCCCACCTGGCGAGCGCCAGGGCTAGCGCTCCTGCGGCCAGTTCCCTCTTTCCGGAGGCCGCGGTGCGGCCACAGGTCAATGGCCCCGTCGCCTAGGGCTTAGCCCGGCCGCCCGCCCTTGGTGCAGGGGGAGGTTGTGGGTGCGGGACGGCCCGACTTGGCGTAGGCGCGGGAGGGGTGTCCGCACGGGAGCGGTGCGACCCGCTCGGCCCCTCTTTTGGTGCTCCCGTCCGCGGGGCGTCGACGTCGCCTCAAGGCGGACCCTTGAGGATCCGGTCGACGCGAGACGCCATCCCCTCGGAGTCGTCGCTGTCGTCACCACCGTCGTCCTCACTGGGGGATTCTTCTTCACGCTCCTCCCTTTGCCTGGACTTTGCAAAACGTGCCTCTAACGCTTGGCGGTTGAGATTTTTCGTCTTCTCTTTCTTCTTTTCTGAGTCCTTTGCGGACTTCTGCTTCTCAGCGGATTGGCGCTGCTTGTCGCGGTCGAACTCGTCCTCCTTTACTGGAGGCCTCGAGGACCGAACGACGATCGGCCCCTATGAGAGCAGAGACAAGCTTAAAGAGGGATCGAAGGAAATCTAGAATCGAAGCCATATGCAAGAAAAGAACTTACCAGATCGATTGATCCCACATCAGGCCTCATAGGGAAGCCATTAACGTGCTCCGGCTGGAAGTCGCCGGCGACTGCCGCCCTGACCCGGGCCGCGACCTCATCGTCCGCCGGAGCCTCGTTGGACATCCAGCACGCCTCGAGGTCCTGGGACGAAACGCCGGGACCCATCTCATCCATCCTCAGCGGCCGAGACATCAGCGGGAGAACCCTCCGATGATGGACGGCCGAGAGGACGAGAGCGGCGGTCAGGCCTTCCACGCGTAATTTCTTCAAGGCGTCGAGGAGGGGGTCGAGCCGCGACTGGTGAACTTGGACGACGCCGTACATCCAGTTCTCCGGGCGCTCCGTGATCAGGCGGCCGGTGTAGGCAGGAAGGAGACCATCGTCGTTCCTGATGTAGAACCACTGAGAGTCCCATCCGGCGTGGTTCGATGACAATCCCACCGGGATGTACTCGCGTGGCCTCTCCGTCTTCCCCGTCTTCAGCACCAGGTTGAGGCACCCGGCCTGCATGGGTTTCCTCACGCCTATAGTCCCAGTGGGGGCGTTGAAGAGCTCGCCCCTATAGAGGTGGAGCCACAGGTCCCAGTGGGGCATCATCCCCAAATAGCCCTCACACACCGCGGCAAAGACCACCGCGACGGTGATGGCGTTTGGGGAGAAATGCTGGTGTACCACCCCGTAATGGTGGCAGAGCGCCCGCATGAAGCGACTCGGAGGAGCGCCCAGGTCGTGGCGGTGGAATTTGGCGAAGGAGACCACATAGCCAGTGGGCGGCCTGGGCTCCCGGTGGTCCGCCGCCGGGGCAATCCACTTCGGCCGCGACGATGAAGTGCGGAGGCGCAGAAGCCCCTCCCTCTCGAGCTCCAGCAGCCGGCGCTCCATCATCGACGACGGGCACCAGTCGTCGGCGGCGACGAGTCTCACAGGTATCTTTGGGTGGAAGAAGGGCGGATTCGCTACTACTCGAGGGTGCGCACGCGTGCGTGAGATGGCAAGGGAGCTAAGGCAAGAATGGAGGCACAAGGTGGAAGGGAGAACGGCAACCAGGCCATGGGATATTTATAGGCAGCGACCCACCAACGGGCAGATCAGATAAACACGGTAACTCCCCCCATAAATGCGGCGCCTAACGGTCTTTTTCCTCCTCACAGACGGAACGCTACGAATTCTGCACCGATACAGTGTCGCAACGGCTCCTGCCTAAAAAGGCACGCCCAACGGGCAGAAAGGTGAACCGCCACGGCTTCTTCCTTCCCTTGTAAGCCAAGGTACGTACCCATGAAAGTCTCGAGAGGTCGCAGGCTGACCCGCCAAAAGGGTTCGACAGCCGATCTCGAGCACCAGAGTCAGGGATGCCCGGCGAGTGGTCGAAAATCGAGGCCCGCCTCGAGAACTTGCTGGGGATGTCCAAGGTAGGGTCGAGGTAGTCGAGAGGAATCCCCCCGACGGGAGGCATCGAGCCACTGGACTCTATCGAACGAGACCAGCATCCCCGACCACGTCGACCCCGCTTTATGAGAATGCCTCCGGGCTACAGCTGACCCCCTTGAAAGGGGCACAGGTTCTCACTTGGACTACCCGTTAGGAGCTCAATCTGGGGTGGGTGACGCTCGCTCTATTGAGAGTACGTCAAAACCCCCGCGCAAAACGAGCCAGTCAGAACCTTCCACCACAAGTGTCGACAGCGTTTCTACAAATTGGGCAATATAACCCTCGAAGGAGTCAAAAAAATCCTCCAAGGGCTCGGGGGCTACCCCCGCGGGGTCGCTCACGCGCCCCCACGGAACCTCAACCATAAAACATAGCCTCCACTCGAGCACCAGCGCTCAAATGGAGACTCGGGGGCTACTGTCGAGGGTATCAGTTAGGGGTACGCCAACTGATGTCCATGACGAGATTGCCCGTACGCAAGTCGAGGCCTCTGACTCGACGCTCCACCCAGTCACGCGTACGGTCATCAACGACCGCAGCCTCGAAGACGAAAAGGGCGTCGAGCGAATCGATCAGGGCTCGAGCGCCGGCTACCGTCGAATACGGAAACAGGCTCGAGCAAATCGGAAGGCGTCGAGCGCAAGGACGCTGCCCGCCACCTGACGCAGGCACGGGAACCAGGGCATTTAATGCGCCTGTCGCGTTCTCACCTAACACGCCAGTCACGGGAAGCGTGATAGGGAACAGGCACCCGTCCCGTCATTCTTTTTGCAGCCTTCCCCACCAAACAAACCAGAGCATGTCAGGATGCAGGAAGCGGGGTCGGAACGTCTAATCAAGACCCCCTCGAGACACCCAAGGTCAGCGCTCTGGCTAGCAAGGCGATACACGGCGTCCGACCCTTAACCAGACATGCTTCCTTTCTAGGGAAGGGCTGGCATCGAATGACAACACTACGACCGCTCCGACGTACCCGCCACCATGACGTACAAGCATGCAACATATAAGCCGGCCAGAACGGCACACAGAGCGGGATACAGGGGCACGCGTAATCATCATCAAGCTACCAGGACAGGATAGCTCGAGACCATGCCGGTACGGAGGCCTCGAGTAGGTCAGCGCGCCATACCTCTATCGACCCCTACTCTGACGCCTATACATGTACCCTAGGCCCCTCCTTGGAACTATAAAAGGGGAGGCTCGGGAGCAAACACAGGCAGAGGACAACGCGAGACAACACTCACACGTAGTAGAGCTTCCACACTCCATCCCAGTTCATACACGCTTGTATTCGCCTCTGTACAAGCAGTTAGGTGCAGAATAATACAAACTCTCCCTCCCCCACTGGACGTAGGGCCTTCTCTTGCCCGAACCAGGATAAATCTTTGTGTCTTTTTGCATCACCATCTAGAAAGGGGAGCACGCATACAAATTTACTCGTTGGTGTCACCCCCCGGGTGGAAACACCGACATTACTTGATTACGTTATATCTATTGATGCATTACGTATAGGAGTTGTGATGAAACCCTTGCTACATTATACTCATTCCTTGTCCAGGTATTTTACCTTTGCCTGGTCTTAGAGTTAGGATCGAGTAGCAGCTTAGCTATGCTTTAACCGGTAGAAGTCGGGTGATATCCTGTCACCTGCGCGAGATAGGGTTGTGTCGGATCACAATTGACTATATGTGCTACCGTGGGAAATAACCTGATTAAAATGACTTAAGCCAGGCGGAGTTTTGCAAGGTTGTAGTAACTCCGTCTATGGCAGCTAAGGACCGATTGTTGTACGTCCTCTTGTCATGTTGAACGCATGCCTAACACATAGTTGGCCGGATAACTCGTTTCGAGCATGAAGCCTAGTAGTATAACTCAGGCCGGAAGACCGGCAAGTATAAAGTGCGCACTATCGGTGGAAGTGCGGTGTGCGGGGGACCATTGGCGTAAGACCAAAGGTAGGTGAGTTAAAAGTCCTGACCTCTCTGGCAGAGTGGTAGCCCTGGGAGTGCGGCACTGATCGGAGCCGCGATTCCTGAGTCGTACCAAAGGTGACCCACTAGCTCTCTGACGGCGGATGCTTGGGTGAGTGCTAGGAATAACCCTCCAGTTGGATAGGAATTGATTCGAATCGCCGTCTCTCCCGGATAGTGAGAACTTGACAGAGCAGCGGCAAACGTAGCATTCACTTAGTACAATGGTTCTTGATAATGATGTTGATGATAGCAAGGAAGAACATATGATGAACTTGATATGGTTATTATTGTTTGTATTAATCAAAGTGAAGTGTCTTAGTACAGGTGCTCATCTAGTGCTAGCCTAAGAAAGATTAATATGATGCTTTTACAAATGGTATAGTAATCACTAGAGGTTTTTGGCAAATGTTGAGTCAAGCCAACTACACTTTATACTTAAGCTTGCATGATCCTTGGTGTCTTTTAGATTTTACAAGACGGGTAAGTCTACCTGAGTACATCCTCATACTCAGGGTTTATTCCCTCCAGTTGCAGATGATATATTTTATCATGGCTTCTGCAAGACCTGTCTCCATCCCGCTGGGGATGAGGACTAAACCGTTGGGCACGGTTCTCTAACTACTTCGTACCTGTTGCTTTTGATGGATGGTATGAGACTCCGGCAGAAATAAGAACTTGTGAACTAAACTTTGGAATGTGTGTTGTAAACTATTTTGCTTCCGCTACTACAAACTTGGTTTGTAATAACTAAGTAACTTCGATGTGGTGCCGCTTCGACAGCAATGAATGACTATGTAACATTCGCTATGTTATGTTGAACTATTATGATCTTGGTTTGTTGCAAGTTGGTTTGAAGTCCTTCGTGATTTCAGTTGACAACCGGAATTATATGGGCTCAAGTCTGGAAACTTGTTTGCTAGTTGATCGTTTCTACACTTGAACTCTTATAATTTGGTCGGTTCTGTGACACAATCTTTGGAAGATATATATAAAAAACATAAGTATAGATAGATTATGTTTCCATTAGGTTGAGCGATGTGATCTGACAAATGCTTTAAATGCTACACTCATGATCTTATTATCCATCAACTTTGTCTTGCTCACTATGCTTAAGGTTAGAGAAGAACAAATACACTTTTGGTTCTGTTGGTGTTTTCCACCAACAGGGCCCATGCACTTGATCTCTGCCTTGTCTCTATGAGCAGGTACACTTCGAGCAAAATATGGAGGAGTTTTACAACTCCTAGACTCCACCAAGTGAAGAACCTGGATCTACGAGCACAAACACACTGCAGATACTGGACACTCAGGCAATCACTGCCCTGAGATGCTTGAGGACATAAACTATATCAACAACAACTACTACTACTACAACTGTTCTCAACAAAATCAAGGTTGGAATCAACAGAGGCCTAACTACTCAGGTAATTATCAAGGTATTAATTCTTACAATAATAATAATAATTTTCTACCTCTGAGAGAGTTAGTGTCTAATCAAGGAAAGCTAATGGATAACCTATCAAAGAAATTGGCATCTAATGATAAAATGTTAGAGAATATAAATAATAGAAAGGCTAATTTCTCTACTGCCATCAAGAATCAAATTAGCTTTAATAAAATGATTGAATCTCAGTTAAATCAAATAGCTGCTGCTGTTCCTGCTACTAACCCCGGTATACCATCACAACCGGAAGGATTAGAATCTGCAAATCTTGTAAACCTGTTTGATGTAGGTAGCTACTGGAGTAACTTGGTTGTTGAAGTAATTACTGACCTTCTGTCGGTCAAGAGAGGTTATCCAGGACGCCCCATCATCCCGATCTCCATCGGTATGGTGGACTTCCCAGAAGCACTCTGCGACTTTGGCTCCAGCGTCAACATTATGCCCAGGGTACTCTATAAAAAATTCTTTACACATCCTTTACTAGAATCAATCTTGTGTTTGCAGCTTGGAGATCGGACACTAAGTTTCCCAAAGGGAATATTGAAGAACCTCCACGTCCGAGTTGGTACATTGTACGCCCCAGCAGACTTCGTGGTGATAGAGATTGGTACTGATGAGAGGGCACCCATCATCCTAGGGAGGCCATTCCTGAACACCTCGGGAGCTATCATCTACGCTAGTGCTTCCAAGATCAGTTTCTACATCAAGTGGAGGAAGGAGACATTTTCCTTCAAGAACAAGACTACACAAAACTCAGAGCAATCCCGACATGAACCAAGGAAGAGGATCAACAGGAGGAACAGGAACAAGCAAATGTGGACCGAGTCAGCTAAGATGGTCATTGCAGTTCAAGGAGGTCAAGATCGTTGACTTAAGTCACCGTTCCTGACCAAAAAGGATGACCCAGGTATGCCAAGCATCAAGTGCTCCATTAATGGATACAACTTCTAGAAGACTCTTTGCGACACCGGGTCAGGCGTTAACATAATGGCCGCAGTCACCTATCAGCTCCTGTTCGGAACCATGCCCCTAAAACCGACATACATTGAGCTCCAGATGGCAGATCAGACATTCCAAAAGGTTGAAGGTATAATAACTGATGTCCCTGTCAAAATAGACGATCATTGTGTCCGTTCATATTTTCAGGATATTGACATGGGAGAAGACGAGTACGATCCATCCATCATCCTTGGGAGACCGTTCCTCAGCACCGCTAAAGCAATCATCTACATTGGAACCGGAGAAGTCCGCATGCACTTCCCCTCTGAGAAGGTACGCCGCTATTTTACTGACCCTAACTATATAGTTGAAGACTCTAAGCAGGTCAGGACAAAAAGAAGACGACACAACCGCAATCAGAGGAGGCAAATCATCAAGGACGGATGGGCAGACTACGAAAGAGAAATGGTAAGATCTGAAGACATATAGCTTGAACAGAATTATCCTAAGGAGACCATAGCACCGATACAGGTGTGGAGAGAGAAGATAGTTATACACGAAGAGGAGGCGCCGCCGGAACCACCGACTACGCCATCCAGCGAATCCTAGGACGACCTAGAAAATGGAGTCCCGTTCAGAGGACTTAAAAACACCGAACGCCTTGCCAAGAGGTAAACTTGGTAGTTATCCTTTTGCATTCAATCATTTAAAATAGTTTGCTTAGTTAATCAGGTTCATATCATCTTGAAAAGAAAATAAAAATGTTAAAAATAGTAAGCCCCATGTGAGTATGCTCATGGCATAAAACCCATAAGTACATTCACTGTGGTGGCATAAAAATAAAATAAATATATTCCTGTCTTATAAAAATGGAAATATAAAAATAGATTTATGATCCTACTAAAGAGAGTAACATTTATTAAGGAGACTCAACATGATAAAGGCTAGGTATTTATGCTAACCCTTAACCAGTTCCACAAAGCTTTGTTGTCTATTTGAACTCCACAGAATTCAAGGATCAAAGAAGACTAGCAGACGGAGAACATCCTAATCGCTGACAGAGTGACATTCAAATACACCTCCGCCGCCTGCTAGCTACATCAGAAGGAATTACGACAAAATCCAGCTTGGGGGAGAGCACCCCCATTTATCCAGCTAAGTGTTTCTACTCACGTTTATACTTTACTCTAATAACAAAAAGATGCATAATCATATAAACCCAAATAACGATCTTGTGCTCACATATATATATCTTTGCTTAGTTTGCTAAATAAATAAATAAATAAATAAAATTTGCTATGAACCCTCATGATAAGCTCTCACATGGAAATGATGAATAGTTGCTCTGCCATGACTAGTTCTCAAAATTGAAATCTCTCTTAAGTTTAGGCATGACTGGTATTAATTAAGATTTGCTCTAAACCTGAACTTGTGGGAAGAGTATTTGATCTAAAGTCTAAGTCATTAACGGATATGATATGGGAAGGTTGAGCTGCTGTTTATCTGTTCCTAGATATGCTAGAATTCTGGAGAATTTTATCTTTGAAAATCTTTAAAATGTTGCATGATGAGTTCCTGTATGATGAGAGTTTAAATTCCTACCACAGCCATATATACATGCTTGCTAGACTATGAACCACACATTTACATTTTACTGCTTATGAGCATTGAGTGTGGTCAAGCTGTGTAGACCCTTAGGAGCTTGTCATGTGGTTAAAATCAAGATTCACTTGCACGTTCACTCATACATGCTGCTTCTACTCTGGAAGTACCATCCACATATATCCATTTCCATCTCTAGAACCACCCAAAAATATTCTACTCCTAATCCAGGAGAGAATAGCCAAAAATATTTCTGTTTTTCCCCTGTGAAATAAATGCTCAAGTTATCTTGGTTACTACCACTTGCTATATTATCTCATGAGATGAGTGCTCTTAAAAAAAAGAAAATAAAAGAAAAAAAAGAAAGAATACGAGGAAATAAAAAGGGGCAAGTGCCCGGAACCTCGAAGAAAAAAAAAGTGAGACGAGAGGTAAAAATGGACAAGTGTCCGACAGTAGAATTAGGGGTACAAGATACCCACCTGAGAGGAAAGAAAAAGAAAAAGAAAATTTAGAGCATCTCATTCTCCTCAAAAAGTTTCAAAAGAGCAAGAAAGGTATGTATCCCCTTAAAAGAGCATAAGTAGAATTAGACTTTCACCATTGTTATCACCACCATTACCATGCATCATTCATTCGCCACACATGCACATCTTGATTTGACTTATTGACTTGTTCTTCTGGATCCATGGTTTGACTATGCGATAAATGTCTTGTAAGTATGTATTAGCTGTCTCCCACCTATGAGCTCCAGATATCAAAACCTTATTAGAGTAGGGTGAGAGAGAAGGCAATGCCACTATGCCTCATACCAAAAATACCACATACTTTGAGAGAGGGCATACACCATTACTGCCTTGGCAAGGATCCAGAAATACCACAAAAGAGAGACTAGAGAGAGTCATACAAGGAATCTCTGAGTTTTATTTAAAAATCTGCAAAAACTCCAGAGCTATAGTTAATCGAAGAACAAGAGACATGGTGCTTGACTAGACTGTTCTATCTTTTAACTACTCAAGACAGAAGTGACGGTTACAAGTCCCATGGTGAAAGGTAAATGAGTAAGTTTTAAGTCTTAACAGTTTACTCTAACCCGAGATGAGATCTTGTTTAAACGCATGTGTATCTTTAAGTTATGAAACCACTACAGAAACTCTTGAGTTCATCTTTGCTCAGGGACGAGCAAAGGTTAAGCTTGGGGGAGCTTGTTGACGGTCCTTAATGCTCACATTTAACCATCAACTAATCATAGAAAAGGATCCAAATGCAACCAACACCTAGACTTAGGGTTTTATCTGACAGAATTCCACGAGTTTTGGTGTTAGTCTATTTCTGCAGGGGTTTATCAGGAAATACGGAAGAAAGGCCCACACGTCGGGTTTACATAGAGATATTAACGTGCCGCGCAATTTTTTATCATCTAGAAGACTCCAGAAGCCACGGGAACAAAGCGGAAGACGAGAGGCCTCAGGGACAGGGAGCCCGCCCTAATCCTGAGAGCGCCCGCCCTCAGCCAGAGTCCAATCAGGACTCTCTTTCGGGATATTGCTCCACCGACCTAAAGGATCAACAATAACCGTTCAATCAATGTCGGTTTGATCCGACGGCCCAGATTCACTTGAAGGGACTATAAAACCAGACCCCCCTGGCCCCTGGAGATCATACCTATTCTACAGAATCAAAGCTAGGGGTTCAGTTCTTCATCCAAGTAGAGAGGATCCCTCTAGTTATTCTAGTTCTACCTCTAGTTCATCTAGCTCTAGTTCTAGTTCATATAGTTCTAGTTCTAGTTCTTCTAGTTCTAGTTCTAGTTCTAGTTAGTTCTAGTTGTAATCTAGAAAATAGGGAGAGAGAAGAGGAGAGCGGAGGAGGAGCCGGGTCTGTCGGATCTTCCTCAACATTATACTTTTGCAGCATCTGGTTCGTTCTTCACCGTTCTCCAGGTTCTTCAATTCATAATTCCTGAGTTCTTTAATTACTTTTATTTACATTCAAGTTGTTTATTGGATTCCCGCTTGCATCAAGTGCTCTAGTCTTTATAACGCTAGAGTAGTAATTAATAGATTAGACGTGGTGTTTAGTCTTGCGATTACCTGGAATTGCACCCAATCCTGCGGATTGTTGTGGTAGCCTTAGGGTAGTGACAGCCCTAACGGTCGACGTATTCCACCACGTTCGGATCGGTGTTTGTAGGACCGTAGTCAGACCTTCCTAGCCCCCTTCTCATCTCTTTCTGTGGTTAGTGCTCTGATGTCCCGATATAGATAATCTTGAAGTAATTCTTGATTCTTAGATCAACTAGAGAACTCTCAGGAAACTTCCTCTCTTCCCACCAAAAATAATTATATAGTTATCCTTGGGCGATCTTGGATCTTAATTAGTACACTCACGTTCTCTGTGGAAAATCGATACTCTGGAATACTCCCGGGTGAAAGCTACATCGGTATCCGTGCGCTTGCGGATTTTTCTGTTTGCGTTTAAAATACCCAACAGCGAGCAGAGACGCGGACATGGTCACGAGGTAAACCAAGACCAGGACCTGAGATACAACATCCCTCCTAAGGATGTCCGCGAGCGCATCAACAGGCGCATCACGGAACGTGCAGTACATGAAAATGTGCGGCGCATTGAGTACGACGCAGCACATGGCCCCCCGGCCTAAGACAGTTCTCTTCGCACCTTCGCCAAGTCGTATGGCCTCGCAACTTCAAGCTTGAGAAGCTTAAAAAGTATGATGGCAAGGATAATCCTAAGAACTGGATCACCCTTTACGAGATCACAGTCCGATCAGCTGCAGGGACGAACACCTCATGGCAAACTACTTCCCAGTCATCCTCGATCAAGCTGGCCACCAATGGCTCCTCGGTCTACCCGAGGACTCTTTCGATTCTTGGGAAGAATTGTGCCAGGCATTCATTGATAACTTCATTGCCACATGCGAGCAGCCTGGAAACAAATACGATATTGAAAGGATAAGGGACAGGAAGAATGAACCCTTGCGCGATTACACCCGACGCTTCTTACATATGCGCCTCAAGATTCCGAATATTTCTCACGACGAGGCTATATCGGCCTTCATCAAGGGCCTACGCTTCCACGAAGCTTTAAGAAGCAAGCTACTACGCAAAAGGCCGACCACGATCGCTGAACTCCTCACCATGGCCAAAAATTACGCTGATGCTAACGACGTAGAAAAACTCATCTGTGAAGACGTGAGAGGAGCCGAGCAGCCTCCCCGACGAGACGATAGTCGTGGCCATTTTGATAAGCGGAATCCCCACCATGGTGATAACCACGACCACCAAGAAGGGTGGGACAGGCGTCGCGACAACCGTGACGAGTTCAGAGGCAAGCGACCTCACGACAACGATCATGAGGTAAACACAGTCAAACATCCCAATGGACGACGGGACTACCAGGAAGACTACAACAAGACGCTGAAAGTGCCATGCCAACTCCATCCCAAGTCTAACCATACGATGGAAGAATGCCATGTTCTCAAGAGCATCTACACGCAACGGGTCACCCAGTGGGATACCGCCAAGAAAAACGTGAAGCAGGACAGACACAGTCAGGAAGACGAAGACAACGACCAGGATAGGGACCCATGACATCAATACGTTAGCCTCACCGACGTGGTACACTCCATCTTTGGAGGAAAAGTCTCCATCGAGTTGAAGCAGGAAAGAAAACTCTTGAAAAGTGCTTGCCTTAATGTGGACAGTACCGATGGCCTGATCGCCGATCCTAAATTCCCACCCTGGTCGCACTGAGAGATTTCCTTCAACAGGCAGGACCAGTGGGCTGCCATCCTAGAACCAGGGCGCTTTCCTCTGATCCTGGACCCATGCATCAACAGCATTAGGTTTGACTGATTGCTCGTCGATGGGGGTAGCTTTATTGATATCCTTTTCCGCAGCAGCTTGCCTACTCTCATGCTAACTCCGGCGCAGTTGAAGCGATATGACGCCCAGTTCTGGGGCGTCTTGTTGGGTCAAAGTTCAGTACCTCTTGGCCAGATAACGCTACCCGTCTAGTTCGGAACGCCATACCACTTCCGCACGGAGTTTGTCAACTTTGTGGTCGCCGACTTCGACGGGACCTACCACACAATTCTAGGTCGTCCTTCGCTTACCAAGTTCATGGCAGTTCCACACTACTCGTATTTGGTACTCAAGATGCCAACCGAGAAGAGCGTCTTAACTGTGAGAGGCAACGTTTACACCGCGTACACCTGCGAAGAGGAAATCTTCAAGATCACCGAGGCAATCGACCTTTCGATTTGCATGGCAGAAACTATAGCAGAAGCCACGCAAGTTCCACCCGACCAGCTCCAACTACCCGAGCAGGAGACCTCAAGGAAAAGCTCTAAGTCCATAGAGCACAAGAAAGTACAACTGGTCGACGGCAGCCCAGAGAAGACAGCTCTCATCGGGGCCAACCTGGACGCCAAATAGGAAGACGCGCTCGTGAGGTTTCTAAGGGACAACGTAAGCGTTTTCGCATGGAAACCCGCAGACATGCCCGGCGTCCCACGAAACCTGATCGAGCACTCCTTAAACGTCTCGAAGACCGCAAAACCTATCAAGCAGAAGCTATGACGGTTTGCTCGTGACTAAAAGGAGGCTATTAGGACAGAAATCACACTGCTTTTAGCAGCTAGATTTATTAAAGAAGTCTATCACCCTGACTGGCTCGCCAATCCGGTTCTTGTAAGAAAAAAGAATAATGAATGGAGAATGTGCGTTGATTACACTGATCTCAATAAACACTATCCTAATGATTATTTTGGTCTCCCTCATATCGACGAGGTGGTTGATTCAATGGCCGGATGCGAACTCCTCTCTTTTCTAGACTGTTACTCTAGTTATCACCATATCTCGGTAAAGGAAGACGAACAGATCAAAACTTCCTTCATCACTCCCTTTGGCGCGTACTGTTACACCACTATATCCTTCAGACTCAAAAATGCCGGAGCCACTTATCAACGCGCTATTCAGCAATGCCTCCACGACGAGATACGTGATGACCTCGTCGAGGTTTACGTCGATGACGTTGTCATCAAAACCAGGGATGTGAGCACCCTGATCGACAACTTGGACCGTACTTTTAAAGCGCTAAATAAATACAAGTGGAAGCTCAACCTCAAAAAGTGCATCTTTGGGGTCCCCCTCTGGTCTACTGCTCAGCAACGTCGTCAGTTGCGATGGCATACGGCCGAACCCCTTGAAAGTTAAGGCGGTGCTCGATATGCGACCACCCAAGAATGTCAAAGACATTCAAAAGCTCACAGGATGCATGGCTACTCTCAGCCGGTTCATTTCTAGGCTAGGGGAAAAAGGGCTCCCCTTTTTCATACTTCTAAAAGCATCAGAAAAAATCACCTTGACAGAAGAGGCTAATGCTGCGTTCACCCAGCTCAAAACTTTCCTCACCTCACCACCCGTCCTCACCACACATCAACCTAACGAGGATTTGCTCCTTTACATAGCAGCAACTGATCGGGTCGTCTCCACGACGCTTGTGGTTGAGCGGGACGAACCAGGCCACGTCTACAAAGTCCAGAGGCCTATATACTTCATACATGAAGTCCTAAATGAATCCAAGACCAGGTATCCTCAGATACAAAAGCTAATTTACGCCATCTTAATCACCTCAAGAAAGCTGAAGCACTACTTCGATGGCCATCGGGTTTTAGTCACTACCAGTTTTCCTTTGGGGGACATTTTGCGCAACAAGGACGCCAACGGCAAAATTGTAAAATAGGCAATGGAGTTATGCCCATTCTCTTTGGATTTTCTAGAGCCGCACTACCGTCAAGTCTCAGGCCCTGGTCGACTTCATCATGGAGTGGACAGATCTCAATGAGCCCCCCTATCCAGATGTCTTCGACCACTGGTCAATGTTCTTCGACGGATCCTTGAACATCAATGGGTCCGGTGCCGGAATACTTTTCGTTTCACCAAACAAGGACAAACTCCGCTACGTCCTTAGGATCATTTTTCCAGCATCCAACAATGTCGCCGAATACGAAGCATGCTTGCATGGCATCCGGTTGGCTATCGAGCTTGGAGTCAAGCGACTTTACATTTACGGTGACTCTGCCCTGGTTATTAACCAGCTAAATAAGGAATGGGACACAACTCACGAAAAGATGGACCTACTGCAAAGAAATCCGGAAGTGGGAATCAATTTTTTATGGCATAGAATAGATCCACGTGGTCTGGGACAGGAATCAAGCAGCAGATGCGCTGTCGAAGATAGGATCATCCCGGGCCCAGATCCCACAAGGCGTTTTCGTTGAAGACATTCACACGCCAAGCGTCGGGGCGGACCTGGTTGACAAGTCACCTAATGAAACAATGCTCGTAGGAGACAACACCCCGACAACCAGCAGCCATGATTGGCGCACCCCTTTCGTCAAGTATCTCTCGAACGGTTCGGGATTTCAAGACAAAACGGAGAATGAGCGCCTTATCCGGCTATCCAAAAACTACATACTAGTCAGTGGCAAACTTATGTGTAAGAACGCAAACTCAGAGGTCTTGTTGAAATGCATATCCCAAGACGATGGTGTCAAGCTTCTAGACGACATACACACTGGGTCCTGTGGCAACCACGCCGCCTCTAGAACACTGGTCAGGAAGGCCTTCCGAGTAGGTTTTTACTGGCCAACCGCAGTCGCTGACGTCGAGCAACTGGTTCAGCATTGTGAAGGATGCCAGTTCTTCGCCTAGCAGACCCACGTACCTGCTCACGAGATCTAGACGATTCTGTCATCCTGGCCATTCGCCTGTTGGGGCCTAGACATGATCGGGCCATTCAAACCGGCTCCCGGAAATTTCAAATTCGTGTTCGTACTAATCGACAAGTTCTCAAAGTGGATCGAGTACATGCCATTGGTCAAAGCGACTTCCGAGAGGGCCGTGGAATTCCTCAATCAACTCATACATAGGTTCGGGGTTCCCAATAGCATAATCACTGACCTGGGCACCCAGTTCACCGGCACTACATTCTAGGACTTCTGTTATGACAGAGGCATAGTCATAAAGTATGTATCGGTAGCCCATTCACGAGCCAACGGCCATGTCGAGCGAGCAAATGGAATGATTATTGATGTTCTAAAGAAGAGACTGTATACCAAAAACAACAAGGCACTAGGACGGTGGATGAAAGACTTACCAGCTGTGGTCTGGGGTCTTCGAACACAGCCTAGTCGGAACACGGGCGTATCCCCCTATTTTATGGTTTATGGGGCCGAGGCAGTGCTCCCATCAGATCTAGCCTTTGGATCCCCAAGAGTCGAACACTTCGACCAATCTTCAGCAGACCTCGCCAGAGAACTCGAGATCAACTGCACAGAAGAGAGACGTCTGGCTTCCTGCCTTCGAACAACAAAGTATCTCGAGGCCATTAGACGATACCACAACAGGAACGTCAAGGATCGCTCCTTCGTGGTCGGTGATCTGGTGCTCAAATGGAAAACAAGCCAAGAGGGAATGCACAAGCTATCCACACCTTGGGAGGGACCTTTCGTGGTCGCTGTTGGGTATTTTAAACGCAAATAGAAAAATCCGCAAGCGCACGGATACCGATGTAGCCTTCACCCGGGAGTATTCCAGAGTATCGATTTTCCACAGAGAACGTGAGTGTACTAATTAAGATCCAAGATCGCCCAAGGATAACTATATAATTATTTTTGGTGAGAAGAGAGGAAGTTTCCTGAGAATTCTCTAGTTGATCTAAGAATCAAGAATTACTTCAAGATTATCTATTTCGGGACATCAGAACACTAACCACAGAAAGAGATGAGAAGGGGGCTAGGAAGCTCCGACTACTATCCTACAAACACCGATCCGAACGAGGTGGAATACGTCGACCGTTAGGGCTGTCACTACCCTAAGGCTAGCACAATAATCCGCAGGATTGGGTGCAATTCTAGGTAATTGCAAGACTAAACACCACGTCTAATCTATTAATTACTACTTTAGCATTATAAAGACTAGAGCACTTGATGCAAGCGGGAATCCAATAAATAACTTGAATGTAAATAAAAGTAATTAGAGAACTCAAGATTATGAATTGAAGAACCTGGAGAACGATGAAGAATGAACCAGATGCTGCAAAAGTATAATGTTGAGGAAGATCCGACAGATCCGGCTCCTCCTCCGCTCTCCTCTTCTCTCTCCCTATTTTCTATATTACAACAAGAACTAACTAGAACTAGAACTAGAGGAACTAGAACTAGAACTAGATGAACTAGAACTAGATCTAGATGAACTAGAGGTAGAACTAGAAGAACTAGAGGGATCCTCTCTACTTGGATGAAGAATCGAAACCCTAACTTTGATTCTGTAGAAGAGGTATCATCTCCAGGGGCCTGGGGGCCTTGCTTATATAGTCTTTTTACATGAATCTAGGCCGTCAGATCAAACCAACATTGATCGTGTGGTTTTCCTTGAATTATTAGGTCGGTTGAGCATGATCCCCGAGCTTCACCCTGATTGGTCCAGGGGGAGGGCGGGCGCCCAGTAAGGGAGGGCGGGCGCCCAGTGCCCGGCCCCGTCACGTCTCCCGTTCGCTCCCGTGGCTTCTGGACTCTTCTAGATGGTAGATAATTGTGCGTCAAGTTAATATCTCTATGTAAACCCGACGTGTGGGCCTTTCTTCCGTATTTCCTGATAACCCCCTGCAGAAATAGACAAACACCAAAACTCGTGGAATTCTGTCAGATAAAACCCTAAGTCTAGGTGTTGGTTGCATATAAGTCCTTTTCCATGATTAATTGATGGTTAAATGTGAGCATTAAGGACCGTCAACAGTCGCCGAAGTTACACGCCCTACATCTTATAGACTGGCGTACCCCGATGGAACACGCCTGCCCAACTCTTGGCACATAGACAGACTGCGGCGCTTCTATCCCTAAAGTTTTAGTACATTTTATTTGTAAATCCTTTTTGATGAATAATAGTAAAGTTTGCCTTTTTTGCTATATACTTTTGCGTATGCAGAATACTCGACAAGTGCCACAATAACTCTCCTTCACAAGCTCCTCAAGACCAATCAACATGACTCAGTGATACATCACTCAAACAAAATCATTTACAGTGCTCAAAACCATGGTTCTCAAAAATCAAACTTTGTTACAAACTTTATGTACAAAGTTTACAATAAACACCCCTCTAGGTGGTTCCTAGTCTACTCCTACAGACTACTCTACAGACCTATTGCTCGGGCTGATCACCCGCACGGCTCTCTTGTCCCGCTGAAGGGGTCGGGGCCACCGACACCTGGCTGGTCGAGACTGCAGGCGTCGACCGCCCATCTCAAGCAATCGATGCCCTCGATAACTCCCTAGCCGACCTATCTGAACCGGGCTGGTCGGGGGGAGTTGATGTCCCGTAGAGATTTATATCGTCAATCACCGTCGACGATAGGTCGAGCAGGCCGACACGAAGGTCATCTACCTCCTTCGGACCAACCTCCTTGGGATATCCCCTCTCTAGCATGGACAAGTCAACCAGGGGGTAGTGAGCACGTACCATGCTGAGAACGTGCGCTCCGGCAAACTCCCCGACGTCCTTGACGAACTGCTGAAGCCAGCCCCACGCGTGCTGTGCCTTCTCGACCGGGGTCAGTTTCGGCGTGCGGGGCTGGTCCTCGGGGAGCTCGGGACTGATCAGGTCAAGTACTGGGGCCACTCCTTTCCAGATCTTGATGCAGTTCATCTTCCAGGAGTCCCGTTCCTTGACCAGCTCATCTAGGTGCTTCTTAGTGTTGACTTTTAGTACTAAGATTGAATTTTCAAGAAAAACAAAGCAAATAGTCAGTATAAACAAGAGGACAAGAAAACTGCGTGGTCGAAAACGGCGAGACGGCCCTTACCAGCCAACTCCGGAGTCTTGTTCTTCAGCTCCTTGCCAGCCTTCCGCCTGGTCTCCAGCACACCAGCACGGTCCTGGTCGAGCCGATCACTCTCTTCTCGGAGGCGCCCAATCTCCTCCTCCAGACATGAAGCAACAATTGCTGGTCATCAAAGCCGACCACGCAGTTAACTACAACTGCTCAAAACATTCGACTTACCCTTCTTCTCACGATCCTTTTCGGCTAGTCACCGATTCAGATCATGCATGCGTTCTTCCTGAGCCGCCTTCTCGGCCGGCTCTTTCTCGGCCTCCAACCGAAGGCGGTCCACCTCAGAGGTCAGAGCTTTGTTCTTGGCGACTAAACCTTCAATTTGGTCGAAGCACCTCTTTTTGGTACTTTGTCATTTTCATTGCACCCTGCGAGAAATATACATGTCACACATTGAGCAAGCAACAGTATATACATACTTTGGCAGAATACAAGACCACTTACCTTTACTTCATCAACGAGCCGCTTAGCAGCGCGCTCCACCCTTGCCGCCTCCTCGGTCTCGGCGAGCTCTTCGTGGCCGGCCCAGTGGTCCCCACGCTGGCGCCACACGTAAACGTGTTGGTGACCATCGTGGGGACACCCCTGGATCTCCTCCACTTCATCATCAGAGGTCGTTTGGGCCTCGGCGCCCTCCCTGCTACCCCCAGCCATGGTAACGGGTATCATCGGACCCTTACCTTGGCTAGGGGAGCCCTCTAGTGTGGAAGCTTCTGCCGGGACTAGAGTCGGGGCCCTCTCTTCTTCAGCAAGAGGGGGGATCGCGACCTTGTTTCCCTCCTCCGCAATGCTGCTCGGGGGAGGCGTCCTCTCCTTCTGATTGTTGACGGTTCTTAAGTATCAATTTTAATTATCAAATAAACATGAGAAAGGACCAATATGCAAACAACACCTAGAATTAGGGTTTGATCTGATAGAATTCCACGAGTTTTGTTGTTTATCTATTTCTGCAGGGGATTATCAGGAAATAAGGAAGAAAGGCCCACATGTCGGGATTACATAGAGATATAACTGCACCGCGCAATTTTCTACCATCTAGAAGACTCCAGAAGCCACGGGAACGAAGCGGAGGCAAAATGGGGCCTGGCCCAGGGCGCCCGCCCTAGGGATCAGGGCGCCCGCCCCCCTCTAGACTCCAATCAGGACTCTCTTCGCGGATTACGCTCCACCGACCTAAAGGATCAAGGATAATTGTTCATTCAATGTCGTTTGATCCAACGGCCCACGTTCACCTGAGGGGACTATATAAGCAGACCCCCTGGCCCCTGGAGGAGACATAAGTTCATCATAGAGTTGAGAGGAGCCCTCAAAGGAATACCTCTCCTCTAAATAGACTTAGGGCTTAGCATCCAATGTGAGTAGAATTAGATCTTCTAGTTTCTACTAGATTGAGAGAGATAGAGTGGAGGTGTAGATCGGAGGAAGCCTGGCCTGTCGGTGTCTACTCCGAGGTTGTACCTGCAGGATCAAGTTCTCCTAACCCGAAGCTTGTTCCTAGGATTCTTCAGTATTTCGACTTCTAAATTCTAGTAAGTTCTTGTTTTATTGTTCTTTGGTTTATGAGTTTACTTTAATCTCTTCGCGTAGAGTTTATAGTAATCATCTCTAGCGCAGACGTGGTGTTTGGGCTAGGATACTCATAGATATCCCCTGACTAGCTGGACCGTGGTAGTAGTGAGGAACGTGACATTTCCGAGTTACCTTTGCAGACCATATCTCGTTAGCAGGAATGATAGGGTTTATAGGTGCGTGTTGAACATCCTCTGTGGTGTCTAGATTACGTAAGCTTCCCTAATAGAACAGTAGATCATCCTTACCAAGGTTAGAAAGAGATTACGGTTGTAGTCTTCTCTATATATCACTCACATCGAGAAACATTCTTTGTAGCCTAAAGGTTAGTAGTAATAGACCGTGTTAGTCAGATGCACTCTTTCTCCTAGTGGTAAAAATATAAATACGATACTCTTGATAACCTCCCGGGTGAAGTGCTCACCGATATCCGTGCGCTTGCGGATCAATTCCTTATTGCGTTCCCAAATATCAACAAGCATTTCTGGCCCCGTTGCCGGGGAGAAAGACGGTTTGCTGAGATAACCATGAGTCTTACTACTAGCTTGTATCTATACTTTTATCTTTTCTTATCTTTTATATTCTTTATTTATTTTCTTTATTCTTACCTTATGGAAAGCCAAGATTCTAAATCAATCTATCAATTTGCAACACCTTCGGAAACTGACCTTTTACCATGGGAGTCATCACAGCCTATCCAAACATCCCAGTATAGGTTAAGTTCTAGGTTGATTGCCATGATTCAAAACCTATCTTTTTCAGGAAAGGAAGACGAAAATTAGAGATTTTGAGCAAACATGTGATTGTCTTCGCATTGAAGGCATTTCTGATAAAACTTTACGTTGGAAGCTTTTTCCTTTTTCTTTAAGGGGAGAAGCTAGAGAATGGTATAATCAGAAGGTAAGTCAACAACGAGGTGAATGGGGAGTTTTACGAGCCAACTTTTGTCTAGATTTTTATTCCCTCGACCGTATCGGCGACCTTAGACTCGAAGTCCTATCTTTTAAACAAAAAGATAATGAAACTTTGGGAAAATCTTGGAAACGTTTTTCTGATCTTTTAGAATGTGGTCCAAACCTTAATCTTGAAGAACCTGTTCTTTTATTTCACTTTTTTCGAGGTCTTCAGAAAGATCATAAACAAATGCTACATACAATGTCAAGAGGTTCTTTCTTTCGCATCCCTACTAATGATGCTAGAGGGATCTTAGATAGAATCCTAGAAGCTGAGATGGATAATACCCTTCATGATGAAACCCACGAAGCCGAAGTAGACACTGTGCCAAATTCTCCATCTACTTTAGCTATCCCAAGTTCTGAGCCACAAAAGGAAGAAATTCCACCACCTGATTTCATGCTGGATATAGAATGTGATCTTTTTGCCGATTTTGGAAACATTTCAAACTACCATTCTATTAACAGACCCCAAAATGGCCATTTTAGCATTTGTTTACCAAGTGAACATCAATTGAGAGAGCTTATCTCAGTCATGAGTAGCGAATGGTTGGAGGAATCCGAGCTTTCCTCTGAGGTGATCCGTTTGGACACACCCTCTATAACTATACGCTATGCTTATGATTCTGATCGATTTGATGCTCTCTATAATCCTATTGTAGGGATCAACATTATGTCTAAATCTTTTGCACTTAAATTATTTAAAAATTTGGTTTTATCCCTAACAACAAAAGTCATAAAGGAATCTTTGGGACGATTAGTCCCCAGTCTTGGAATTAAAAATGTCTTACCTCTTACGGTAGAAGGCTCCATGGTTCATTTAAACTTTTATACCTTTGATACATGGGACTTCAACCTGTTGATAGGACAACCTTTTAGAAGACTCCTTTATGAAGGTCATACTGGAAAGCTACACATTTCTTTTGGAAAAACTTTTAAATTTCCCATAACAATTTCACACTCCTTAAATAATATGGTCGAGTCATATCTTTTGCCTGATCCTATGGTGGAGATAAAGGCTGCATCTCTAGAGCTTTTAGATGAACCAGACTTAGAAGATGAAGCTCCTTTCTTCATAGAAGAAGAAGCTAAATCATCTGAACCTGAACCCGTAGACAAGTTTGCAGAAACGCCTAGACCTCCCATAGAGCTTAAAACTTTACCACCCGGGCTTATCTATGCTTTCCTAAACAATAATCCAGAATTTCCTGTGATCATTAGTGATAAACACACTCAGGAGCAAACTCTGCGATTGATGACCATTCTTGAGAAACATCACTTAGCTTTTGGCTACTCACTCCAAGATCTTACAGGAATCAGTCCTATGATTTGTACCCATCGTATTCCGACACATCCTTCTGTTTCACCTTCTCGAGAGCCCCAACGTAGACTTAACAACACGATGAGAGAGGTAGTTAAAAAGCAAGTTATAAAGTTGCTGCATGGAGGGATTATATATCCTGTGCCACACAGTGAGTGGGAGAACCCAGTTCAAGTTGTGCCTAAAAAGGGAGGCATGACTGTTAAGAACGAGCTAATTCCGCAACGCACCATCACAGGATGGTGGATGTGCATAGACTATAGAAAACTAAACAAAGCCACGAGAAAGGATCATTTTCCTTTACCTTTCATAGATGAGATGCTAGAGCGATTAGCAAGCCATTCGTTCTTCTGTTTCTTAGATGGATATTCAGGGTATCACCAGATCCCGATCCATCCCAATGATCAAAGCAAAACCACTTTTACATGCCCATACGGAACTTATGCTTACCGTAGAATGTCTTTTGGGTTATGTAATGCACCAGCTTCTTTTCAAAGATGCATGATGTCTATATTTTTCGATATGATTGAAGAGATTATGGAAGTTTTCATGGATGATTTCTCTATTTATCGAAAAACTTTTGATAGTTGTCTTGAAAACTTAGACAAGGTTTTGCAAAGATGTGAAGAAAAGCACTTAGTCCTTAATTAGGAAAAATGTCATTTCATGGTTAGGGAAGGAATAGTGCTGGGACACCTAGTGTCTGAAAGAGAGGTATTGAGGTAGACAAAGCTAAAATTGAAGTAATTGAACAACTACCTCCACCTGTGAATATAAAAGGAATTCGAAGCTTTCATGGCCATGCTGGTTTTTATCGTAGATTCATAAAAGATTTTTCATTCATTGCTAGACCACTTACTCTTTTGCTAGCCAAGGATGCTCCTTTCGAATTTGATGATTCATGTCTAACATCTTTCAATTTATTAAAGAAAGCACTCATCTCTGCACCAATCATTCAACCCCCTAATTGGTCGTTACCTTTTGAAATTATGTGTGATGCTAGTGTCTATTCTGTGGGGGCAGTTTTGGCACAAACTAAAAATAAGAAGCATCATGCAATTGCTTATGCCAGTAAAACTTTGACAGGAGCTCAACTTAATTATGCAACCACTGAAAAAGAGCTTCTGGCTGTTGTCTTTGCCATTGATAAATTTAGATCTTATTTAGTTGGAGCTAAAATAATTGTTTACACTGATCATGCTACACTAAAATATTTGCTCACTAAAAAAGATGGTAAACCTCGCCTAATTAGATGGATCTTATTACTTCAAGAATTTGACTTAGAAATAAAAGATAAAAAGGGAATAGAAAATTCTGTTGGTGATCACTTGTCAAGAATGTATTTTAAGAGTGCACAGGAAACCCCCATCAATGATTCACTACGGGACGACATGCTCTATGGGATTAACAGGTCTGACCCCTGGTATGCAGATATTGTTAATTTTATGGTTTCAGGGTATGTACCACCAGGAGCAAACAAGAAGAAGCTTATTCAAGAAAGTCGTTCACATATATGGGATGAGCCATACCTCTTCTGAGTATGCTCTGATGGCTTACTTAGGAGGTGTGTGACCACTGAGGAAGGATGGAAGATCATCGACAGATGTCATTCATCACCTTATGGAAGTCATTATGGAGCATTCCGTACACATTCAAAGATCTGGCAGTGAGGATTCTAATGGCCTACAATGTATGAAGACACGAAGCAATATATCAGAAGATGTGGGCCATGTCAAAGGCACGGAAACATAAACGCAAGAGATGCCAAGCCATTCACCAACAACCTTCAGATTGAGCTCTTCGATGTCTAGCGAATAGATTACATGGGTCCATTTCCCCCATCAAAGAAGTGTGAGCTCATCTTGGTGGCAGTTGACTACGTCTCCAAGTGGGTAGAGGCACTACCTTGCAATCATGCCAACAACATCAGTTCAAAGAGGATGTTTGATGAAATTATATTTCCAAGATTTGGAGTCCTCAGAGTAGTGATAAGTGATGGAGGAGCACATTTCATCGACAAACGCTTCAAGCAATTTCTATCAAAACATGGAATCCATCACAACATCGCTACCCCCTATCATCCTCAAACAAGTGGCCAAGCAGAGACTTCCAACAAGCAAATCAAGAATATTCTTCAGAAGATAGTGAATAAAATGGGAACGGCATGGAAAGACAAGTTACTCGATGCACTCTAGGCATACCGGACAGCATACAAGACCCAAGTTGGAATGTCCCCATACTAATGGGTGTATGGGAAGACTTGCCACCTACCTGTTGAACTAGAGTTCAAAGCACACTGGGCCATAAGGAGATGGAATATGGACCTACATGTCACTGGAGACCATAGAAGAATGCAACTATCAGAATTGGAAGAATGGCGAGAGAAAGCATATCACAATTCGAAGATCTACAAAAAAAGAGTCAAAAGGTGGCATGACAAGAGGATCAAGAAGGAGGAGTTCGCACCCGGAGATAAGGTATTACTTTTTAATTCCAGGGTGAAGCTTTTCGGGCATGGAAAACTCTGGAGTAAATGGGAAGGACCATTCAAGGTGATCAATTCATCATCCCACGGAGCTATCACACTTCAAAATGATGAAGGTACGTTATTCAAGGTAAATGGTCAACGTCTTAAATTATTTTTAGAGCCCAATAAAGAATTAAAAGAGATAGACGTGATCCATTTTTATCTTCCCATGGAGATTTAGAGCCCAACCTTGTTAATATGACGTTTTTGGGTCACACATATATTTTCCTAATAAGTTTTGCAACTAGAAACACGCTTGAGGAAGCGGGCCCACAGAGGGAACAGACACAGGGCGGGCGCCCTGATGAAGAGGGCGGGTGCCCAGCCCCTGACCCTCTCGGTCCTAATTTCCCCGGTCGCGGAAAACACACTTATAGTAAACCAAATATTCCTACAGATGGAAAGTTTCGGACGCACAGCGACGGGAGTAACCCGAACAACCCCTAGAGGCACTTTTTGACCCCTATATAAACAAACCCCTGACGTTAATTTTCAAACACCAATCCATACAAGCCTTCTCTCCTTTTTCAATTAGAGCTTGCTTAGTTCCTCGCTGCTCCAATGGCCGAAGAGTTCCACGATGATTGGGAAGTCGTTCCCTATGACCTGAACAAGAAGCCTAAGCAAGACCCCGACGCCCGTGTTCTCGTCCCGGCCAACACAGAGCGACAGCTAGAAGCCATGCCATTATACCAACGCAGCTCCGCCCAATCCTATCATGCTCAACCAGTTCTCACCGCACCACCGCAGCCCCTACTTCTCAAGGGACCGTCAGCCAAGAAGGAGACCACCATCAAGGTGCCAGCCGGCACGAGGATCCTTCCACCTAGACCCAATGAGAGGGTCGTTGGAGTCAAGACCAATCGGAGCTGTGAGATCAGCAGCATCCGCTACACTATGGAGGAAGAGAGGCCTTACTTTGATGGGATTAAAGCAGTCAAAGTCTGTTTCATCTCTCCAAAGGCAGCCCCGAAGCACGCTCTCCATGCTTTCGAGACACCTCCGAAGCGTCGCAAGACTATAGTAGATATTGATGAGGACGTTCGCAGGCTAGACAGGGTCATCATAGACCTCCAGTCCTCGGTTAATTCCATCGATAGGCAGCTCTCTAACCACAATACCGTTATACTAGGCCTTAGGTATGATCTTGCTAGTGCCAATAAGAAGATCAAGGAGTTAGAGCGCCGCTAAGTTATCTAGATTAGACCTTGAGGCAATGTATCTTAGTTATTTATCTTAAAATTCAGTTTAGATTTATTATCGTCAGTTTCCTACTAGTCATTTGTAATAAATGCCTCAAGATTAATAAATAGTATTGTTATTATTATTATGTCTTATGTGTCTCTACTTTATTTTTATACAAGAAAGCAGAAAACAATTATGGGGGAGATCCCTCGACATGCCAAAGACACTTCGACTACACCATTCCACGATTCAAGTACATATTCTGCACACTTTACACATACACTATATCTTGGATTATGCAGAATTTTGTCTCCGACATGATAAATTAAAAAGATTAAAATGTTTCTAATCATAATTAATCTCACTCTGTGATATTCCTGAAAACCTGCAATTATTGAAAAATCATATAACTATGATAAACTAAGAACAATATAATCTTGAATATAAACAAGTAGAGCAAAGTCATAAGCAATATATTGAAGTAGAACAAAGTCATATTCATAATATTGAAGAACAAAGATAATTAGAAGAACAATTTGAAGCACAATTAGAGAATTACCAAGAATCCTCTTGACAGATCCGGAAACCAATCGAAGATTCACTCCTTCTAGTTCTAATCCTATGTAGCTATGCTAACCTAGATACCTAATTGATGTGGTGGCTCTAATCTTGATGAGAGGCTTCTTCTCCCTTGAGGAATAATGAATTAGGGTTGAGAGCCTCTCTCCTCCAGGGGCTAGGGGGTCTGGTTTTATAGTCCCTTCAAGTGAATATGGGCCGTTGGATCAAACCGACATTGATTGAACGGTTATCCTTGATCCTTTAGGTCGGTGGAGATCTTTCCCGAGAGAGAGTCCTGATTGGACTCAGAGAGGGGGCGGGCGCCCAGTGCCTGGCCCCGTTCGGCCTCCGCTTCCTTCCTGTGGCTTCTGGAGTCTTCTGGATGTAAGATAATTGCGCGGCACGTTAATATCTCTATGTAATCCCGACGTGTGAGCCTTTATTCTGTATTTCCTGATAACCCCCTGTAGAAATAGACAAACACCAAAACTTTTGGAATTCTGTCAGATAAAACCCTAAGTCTAGATGTTGATTTCATTTGGATCCTTTTCTTTGTTTATTTGATAATAAAATTTGATACTTAAGGACTGTCAATAAACTCCCCCAAGCTTACCTCTTGCTCGTCCCTGAGCAAGGATAGACTCAGCTATGAATCATAAGTTGTTGCAATGCCTTTAAAAGTTGACGGTACACATGCTTTTAAATAAGATCTCATCTCTGAGTTAGAGTAAACTGTCAAGACTTAAAACTTACTTACTTTACCTTTCACCATGGGACTTGTAACCGCCACTTCCGTCTTGAGTAGTCAAAAGATAGAACAGTCTAGTCAAGTGCCATGTCTCTTTTTCTTGATCAGCTATAGCTCTAGAGTTTTTTGTAGATTTTCAAATAAAACTCAGAGATTCCTTATATGACTCTCTCAGATCTCTCTTTTGTGGTATTTCTGGATCCTTACCAAAGCAGTGATGGTATATGCCTTCTCTCAATATATGTGGTATTTGTGGTATAAAGCATAGTGACATTGCCTTCTCTCTCACCCTACTCTAATAAGGCTTTAATATCTGGAGCTCATAGGTGGGAGATAAAATATACATACTCATAAGACATGTATTGTATAGTCAAACCATGGATCCAATGAAACAAATCAATAAGTCAAATCAAGATGTGCATGTGTGGCGAATGAGTGGTATATGGTGATGATGGTGATAACAATGGTGAAAGTCTAATTCTACTTTTGCTCTTTTGAGGGGATACATACCTTCCTTGCTTTCTGAAACTTTTGAAGAGAATGAGATGCTCTACATTTTCTTTTTTCTTTCCTCTCAGGTGGGTATCTTGTACCCCTAATTCTACTGTAGGACACTTGTCCATTTTTACCTCTCATCTCACTTTTTCTTTCCTTTCGAGGTTCCGGACACTTGCCCCTTTTTATTTCCTCGTATTTTTTTCTCTTCTTTTTTTTAGAGCACTCATCTCTTAAGATAATATAGCAAGTGGTAGTAACAAGATAACTTGAGCATTTATTTCACAAAAAAAACAGAAATATTTTTGGCTATTCTCTCCCAGATTAGGAGTAGAATATTTTTAGGTGGTTCTGGAGATGGAAATGGGTGAATATATGTGGATGGTACTTCCGGAGTAGAAGTAGCATATGTGAGTAAACGTGCAAGCGAATCTTGATTTAACCACATGACAAGCTCCTAAGGGTCTACACAGCTTGACCACACTCAATGCTCATAAGCAGTAAATAATAAATGTGTGGCTCAAAGTCTAGCAAGCATGTATATATGGCTGTGGTAGGAATTTAAACTCTCATCATACAGGAACTCATCATGCAACATTTTAAAGATTTTGTAAGATAAAATTCTCCAGAATTCTAACATCTCTAGGAACAGATAAACAGCAGCTCAACCTTCCCATATCATATCTGTTAACAACTTAGACTTCAGATCAAGTTTACTTCCCACAAGTTTAGGTCTAGAGCAAGCTCTAAATTATAACAGTTATATCTAAACTTGGGAGAGAACTTAAAATTTGCAAATTAGGCAGAGCAACTATTCATCATATCCATGCTAGAGTTTTATTATTAAGATTCAGATTAGCATAGCTACTTTATTTATTTATTAAGCACACTAAGCAAAAGATATATATATAAGCACAAGATCTTTATTTGTTTTTCCATAATTATGTATATCTATATTTTAATATACTATAAGTATAAAGATAGATAGAAATACTTAGCGGGATGAATCGGGGTGCTCTCCCCCAAGCTGAATTTTGACGTAATTTCTCTTGATGTAGCTAGCAGGCGGCAGAGGTGTATATGAAAGTCGGCAGTATCCTGACAGCGATTAGAATGTCCTCCGTCTGCTAGTCTTCTTGATTCTTAAATTCTGTGGAGCTCAAATAGACAACAAAGCTTGTGGAACTGATTAAGTGTTAGCATAAATATCTAGCCTTTATCATGTTGAGACTCCTTAGTAAATATTACTCTCTACTTTTACATTTTCATTTTTATAGAGCAGAAAAATATTTATTTTATTTTTATGCCACCATAGTGAATGTACTTATGGGTTTTATGCCACTCGTATACTCACATGGGGCTTACTATTTTTTAACATTTTTATTTTCTTTTTAGGATAGTATAAATATAACTAATTAAGTAAACTATTTTAAATAATTGAAAGGGAAAGGATAACTACCAAGTTTACCTCTTGGCAAGGCGTTCGGTGTTTTTAAGTCCTCCGAACGGGACTCTCCGTTTTCTCAATTGTCCTGGGATTCGTTGGGTGGCGTAGTCAGTACTTCCGGCGGTGCCTCTTCTTCATGTATAGTTATCTTCTCTTTCCATACCTGACTCGGTGCTACGGTCTCCTCTGGATAATTCTATTTAAACTGTACGTCTTCTGACCTTACAACTTCTCCTTCATAGTCTGCCCATCCGTCCTTCATGATTTGCCTCCTCTGGTTGTGGTTGCGTCGTTTTCTTACCTACTTAGATTCTTCAACGATGTAGTTAGGGTCAGTAAAATAACGGCGTACCTTCTCTGAGGGGAAGTGCATATGGACTTCTCTGGTTTCAATGTAGATGATTGCTTTAACGGTGCTGAGGAACGATCTTCCAAGGATGATGGGTGGATCGTATTCGTCTTCTCCCATGTCAATAACCTGAAAGTCTGTGTAGACAAAATGATCGCCTATTTTGACAGGGACATCAGTTACTATTCCTTTAACTTCTCAAAACGTCTGATCTGCCATCTGGAGCTGAATGTATGTTGTTTTAGGGGCATGGTTCCGAACAAGAGCCGATAGGTGACTGCGGCCATTATGTTGACGCCCGATCCGGTGTCGCAAGTCGTCTTGTAGAAGTTGTATCCATTTATGGAGCAGTAGATGCTTGGCATTCCTGGATCGTCCTTCTTGGTCAAAAATGGTGACTTAAGTTGTTGATCTTGGCCTCCTTGAACTGCAGTGACCATCTTAGCTGACTCGGTCCAGACTTGCTTGTTCCTATTCCTCCTATTGGTCCTCTTCCTTGATTCATGTCTGGATTGATCTAGGATTTGTGTAGTCTTGTTCCTGAAGAAAAACGTCTTCTTCCTCCCTTTGATGTAGAAACTGATCTTGGCAGCACTGGCGTAGATGACAGCTCCCGAGGTGTTTAAGAATGGCCTCCCTAGGATGATGGGTGCCCTCTCATCATTACCGGTCTCTACCACTACGAAGTCTCCTGGGGCGTACAAGGTACCAACTCGGACACAAAGGTTCTTCAATATTCCTTTTGGAAAACTTATCGTCTGATCTGCAAACTGCAAACACATGGTTGTTTCTAATAAAGGATATGTAAAGATTTTTTCATAGAGTACCCTGGGCATAATGTTGACACTAGAGCCAAAGTCGCAGAGTGCTTCTAGGACGTCCACCATGCCGATGGCGATTGGGATGACGGGGCGTACTGGATCGCCTCTCTTGACCGGCAGAAGGTCAGTAGTGAATTACCTGCATCAAACATGTCTACAAGATTTGCAGATTCTAATCCTTCCGGTTGTGATGGTATACCACGGTTAGTAGCAGGAACAGCAGCAGCTATTTGATTTAACTGAGATTCAATCATTTTATTAAAGCTAATTTGATTCTTGATGGCAGTAGAGAAATTATCCATTCTATTATTTATATTTTCTAGCATTTTATCATTAGATGCCAATTTCTTAGATAGGTTATCCATTAGCTTTCCTTGATTAGACACTAACTCTCTTAGAGGTGGAAAATTATTATTATTGTTGTAAGAATTATTACCTTGATAATTATCTGAGTAGTTAGGCCTCTGTTGATTCCAACCTTGATTTTGTTGAGGACGGTTGTAGTAGTAGTTGTTGTTATTGTTGATGTAGTTCACATCCTCAAGCATCTCAAAGCAGTGATTGCCTGAGTGTCCAGTATCTCTACACTCCTCACAAGTCATGTGAGAGTCGTAGATGTGCATAACTTCTTTCTTATCTCCAGCTCTATCATCGAGCTTCTTCATGAGCAAGGTATAGCTTTGCAGACAACATGTCTACCTCCTTGAGCTGATGCATACCTCCACCTCTCTTGCGTGTCTGGGTCCTCTCTTCATTCCAGCCTTGATTGGACACCATCTTCTCCACAAGAGCTGTGGCTTGTAATATGGTGAGTGATAAGAATGCTCCTCCAGCTGTAGCATCCATGGTCTCTCGGGCACTGTTGCCGAGCCCATGATAAAACGTTTGCATTAGTAGCCAACTTTCCATTCCATGATGGGGACATTCTAGGATGTAGTCTTGGAAGCGCTCCCATGCTTCTGGAACGGATTCATCATTTTGTTGCTGAAAACTTGTAATCTTCCCACGGAGAGCATTGGTCTTGCCCATGGGAAAGAACTTAGCAAGGAAGTTCGTTGAGCAGAGTGCCCACGTAGTATTCTTCTCCTTTGTAGCATAGAACCACTGCTTCGCTCTTCCTAACAGTGAGAATGGGAAGAGGCGAAGTAGTATAGCATCTCTGGGGACTCCTGATATGGTAAATGTGTTGCAAATCTCTAGGAAGTGTTGGAGATGAGCACTAGCATCTTCATCTGCCTTCCCACAGAACTGGTTGGATTGCACCATATTGATAAGTCCAGGCTTGAGCTCAAAGTTGCCATCGATCTCTGCAGCAGGTCCAGTGCAGATGTTGTCCGTAGTGGGAGCTGAGAACTCGTGGATTGATTTGTTCGCCATGGCTTCGAACTCTGAAGACAAGTTCTGGTGATCTTCTTGATTAGATGAAGCTTCTTGCTGAAGTGTTGATGATCTCTTCTTGAGATTGGCTCTTGTTTTTCTGAATAACGCTTAGGGATGGTCAACAAAATTTCCTAGAAGATGTCTTCTATTCATACATTCCCCTTCATAAGATAAAATAGAAAATCTCGAGGTAAAACTGTATGAGAGAATAGATAAGCTCAATCATATTAGTGATGCGAATGATGACTCGAAAATCTATATCCATTCCTGATTAGTAATCAACCTTCCCCGGCAACGGCGCCAAAAATGCTTGTTGGGTATTCTTAACATCATTACCAAAAGTAGACTTAGTTTTCTAAATCTAATAATGGTGCCAAAAATGCCAAACCTATCCCTCATACCACTTAAGCCAAGTTGTCATCCCCAGCATGACATGAGAGACGCGGTATTGAAATATGCAATTGCTCTTCTAAATAAATAATGAATGGGATCTGCAAGCGCACAAATTAATACCGATGTAGCATTTTAACTGGGAAGTATTCCAGGTATCGTTATTTATATTTTTACCACTGGGAAGGGATTAACAATCATCAATATTGATTACAGAATAGAATATGAGATTGAGTATCTATCATTGTATATATAATTGAGAACATTGTATCTAACTCTTTCATACAGGGATAAGTTGTAATACTCGATTTTAAGAACAAAACCAGATATGCACCATATGTGAGTTGTAGAAGTCAAATCTCACATATAGCTACAAATAAGGGGTAATATTAAAAGACAATGCATAAATTATATAACGTACATAGTATAAAAGATATAACCTTTAATAGCAAACAGCGGATAAGTAACTCCAAACTTCGGGTATTAACTTCTCTCTACAGGATCCAACTGACTGGTTGATCACAAGCCTAACACTCCTCCTGATGTATGGGGGAAATAGCAAGAGTGAGTCCATGTCGAACTCCACAAGTATAGCAACTAGATTGTATAGCTCCCACAATCTCATGATCAATGTGACATAAATAATGTAAAGCATTAAATAATAAATAATGAGCATATTTAACACACAGGAATCATCATCGTCGCAGCAAGAATCCCCAAGGCCGCTCCTGACCGTGAGCTCAGCTAGTATACTAGTTTTTAACACTCTGCAGAGGTTGCACATCTTTACCCATGAGTCATGATTTACCCTTTCGCCCGAGGTAGCTAATCTCTTAACCCCCTTCCTAGGGAGGTCGGCAGGTATCACTATGAAGTCTTTCAAAGGTTCGTCTAACAAGTTAGGGCCGCTTGGTTTCATTAGTCAGTCCGTGTGATTCACCCGCAGGAATCCACGGTCTGCTATTCCCTAATTGCGCCACAACGGGTAACCGCTAACGAGCTAGAAAAGTTACTCATACTTAACTAAAGCCAGAGCCATTATAGCCCTCATGGTTGCACTGTTGTCCCGGTTATCACTTACAGATAAATCATCAAGTGGCTAAAAAGTCATTTTTATCATTTATTACTTAACATTAATCTAGTCATAGGATCATGGTCACAGAAATAAAATCCAAATCCTATACTTGCCTTAATCCAGATGCTCTTGCTTATCCTTTTGTTTCTGCTGGTCTCACTTGTCCAAAGCTCTGATCTTGATTACCAAAAATTGCTCTCCGTCTAAACTCGATCATCGATCACACAAACAATCGGAGAAAGCATACACGAGCAAACAAAGCTACAATTAGAACAGTACACCAATCATACAAAAACAGTATGAAGAGTTTATAAAATGATTCTACGCATCGCTACGATTTCATAGACGTAAAGATCACGAAAAACGGAGTTAAAACGGAGAAGTTATGAATTTTCTAAGATTTTCTATAGAAAAGTAATTAATTAATTAAAGTCACGTAATTAAAAAGTTTCAAACTGAGTAAATAATTTTACTAACATGTAGAGTTCATTAAAACGAACCTAACGCAATTTGAATGGGTCAAATCGGGATTAAAATGAATATTTTATGGCCAAAAGAAAACCAGTGGCAAACTTGTAAATACTAGAAAGTGTATTTTGTTTTAAGCCAATAAGAATACGTTTTCCGAATTGAAAAGCGTAAACCAGATAATACGCCAAGGGACGGCGGGTTCTAATCTAAAGTTTTTCGAGGTCTCTTTAGCAAATGTTACCCCGAAAGGGTAACTTCTAATCTCATGCGTCGATCGAAGATCCTACGGCTCTGGTCCGTCCAGGAGGGGCACATGGCCAGCGACGAGCCTCACACGGCCGGGCGCCATTGCCGGCATCTTGAGGTCGCCGGAGTTCGCCTAGAACACGTCTCGGTGCACCATTTTTCAAAAGGAAAACGCCAGGTGAAGGAGAAGCTCACCGCGGACTCACCAAGATGCTCGGTTCGCGCGGATGGGAAGGAGGGAGTGCTCGCCGCAGTGAAGGACGCGCGCGGCTTTCAGCGAGATCCGAACTTCCGCGTTCGTGGTGGCTAGGGCTTTGATTCGCGGTTTAGGAGCAAAAGGAAACTGCGGAGTTGTAGAAAACACTTTATAGGACCTCGGTTGGCGGAAAAGGAAACGAATTCGCGGTTTCCCCGGGGATCGATTCAGCGGGGAAGCTCCCGGTCGAGTCCGGCCTGGTGACGCTCGGTGGAGGGGATGACCAGGCGGACCCACCTGTCGGTGAAACAAAGAAGTGGGGCCTAGGTGTCAGTGAGAAGAGGGAGAGGGGAGGGCGCGCCTGCGTTGCTGGGCTTCGGCCCGCGGCTTGGGCCGGAAGAGGGAGCTGGGCTGCGGGGGTACTCTGGGCCGAAATCTGAGAAAGGGAGAGGTGTTGTTTCTTTTTTTCTTTTCTGTTTTCCTTTTCCAGAAACCTTTTTCCTAAAGGGATTTTAAATCATTCTCAGAGATTAAACAAAACACACAGTACAAAATATGCTTCAGCATGAATGCACAAACATGTTGCTAAAACCTATAATAACTTTTAGTTCGATGAAAAATATTATTTCTCTATATTCCATGAACACAAAAATACAGAATTAAATCATTTCCACCTATTTCAAAATTTGTAAAATTTTTTGGGTGTTACAAATCTACCCCCCTTAAAATGAATCTCGTCCTCGAGATTCGAAAGAGACACAGATTCCAAAAAAGAAACAGGAAAAAGATCTTGATCATTATTTCAACTTGACAACTTGTATTCCAAATGCAAGCACTTATGTTTCGGGATTACAACTTGTGAACAAAACTTCCATAAGATGTCTATTATTCGTAATTGCTCACTGTCCATCTTGACTACCAACTTTTCAGCTTATACAACTCAAAGATGTGATACCTCGGCATGGATATGCCTCCTCAGGTAGGAGTGGACCACCTTGATACTCAATTCTTTTCCCTGATGGTGCAGTTAAGAAAATTTTCCACTGGGTAGCATAGATCACTGCCTTGTGTGCACATAACCATCCATTGCCAAGAACCAAAGGAATATTGAGTGACTCTAGCACAATGAGGTTTACAGTGAACTTTTCCTTCTTTATGACAAGATTAATATTTGAGCAAACCTGATCTGCCTGTATTTCTCCCATTGGGGTTTGAACTAACAAAGGCTTTCTCGTCGGACACTTCACCCGTTCGATTGTCTTTACCAAGTCGGCGGATATGAAAGAATGCGATGCACTTCGATCAAACAGAGCAAAAACTAGTACTGAGTCCACTTAAATATAGCCTCCCACCACTTTGGTGGCTCCTTGAATGTTATGCATATCCACATTGTTCAGTCTTCCATTGATATAATTTCGTTGTACTTTATTTCCGAGAGCAGGCTTCTTATGAGCTTTCCTTTTACGCTTCCGTCGTTGTGGATTTTGATTTGATTCATTGTCAACTTGTTCTTCCATATTATTATTTTGATAACACTCAGCTTTGTCATACTCATAGCATCTTTCTTCAAAATTAAGATAATCATATTCTTCCCACCTATCCATGAGAGGTATCATATTGTGCTCCAGATTCATGGGACACTACACTCCCTGTCATCAAGTGACCAACGTCAGTAACATGGCAAGGGTAGATGATCAAAATCAGAGGATACTCAAGATGACAATTATCACTTCAAGATAGTGTAAATATGCATCATCCAGTGATATCAAGGTACTACCCCCCTTCAAATTAGATTGATTGGGGAGACATTAGGGACTAGTCCTCATAACCTTTTTAAATGCTACACATCATATAGCCTTTAAAATTCGCTGTACCGAGTCTCTTGATCCAACATTATCCAATTCTTCTCCATGTAATCCCCTTTATTTAGGCTACCCCCTTAAGAAAGGTCAACTAGGGGACACAAGAAAGGTAGCTAGCATGTTTTCCAGACAAGTCAACTAACATTGAGAACTTATGACATCCCAAAGAACTTATGTGTAAGGGAGAACAAACAGGTATCCTGAATTTTTCCCGCGATATGAAAAACACCAGCATAGAAAAACAGGTATAACTCCCATTCTGTTAATCCAATAGAGTTATAGCTTATATCGTTAGAAAACTTATGAAATTCACCACAACTTTTCTGTAGAAGACCTCCTTAGATTCTGTCGGTGTTTTCCCCCCGGGGGGTCACACCAACGAGTAAATTTGTATGCGTGCTCCCTTTCCCAGATGGTGATGCAAGAAGACACTGAGATTTATCCTGGTTCGGGCAAGAGAAGGCCCTACGTCCAGCGGGGGAGGGAAGTTTGTATTATCTTGCACCGAAGTGCTTGTACAGGGGTGAATACAAGCGTGGTATGAAGTGTGTAAGTTCTACTACTTATGAGCGTGGTGTTGTCCCCCTCCTATCTATTCCCGGGTCCTCCCTTTTATAGCACCCAGGGTACATGTATAGGTGTCAGAGTAGGGGTCGATAGGAGCATGGCGCGCTGACCTACTCGAGGCTTCCGTACCGGCGTGGCCTCGAGTCGTCCCATCTCGGTAGCCTGGTGATGATTACGCGTGCCCCTGTATCCCGCTCCACACGCCGTCTTGGGCTGGTTCACCTGTTGCACACCTGTACGGTATGGCGGCAAACCCGTCGGAGCGGTGGCAGTGTTGTTAGTCGACGCCCAGCTCGTCCCCAGGAAGTAGCTACATCTGGTCGAGGGTCGGACGTCGTGTAATGCCCTGATGTCCGGAGCGCTGAACTTGGTTGTCTCGAGGGGGTTCCGATTAGACGTTCCATCCTTGTTTCCCGCGTCCTGACACGCTCTGGGTCGTTTGGTGGGGAAGGCTGCAAAAAGAACGACGGGACGGGTGCCTGTTTCCTATCACGCCTCCCGTGACCAGTGTGTTAGGTGAGAATACGGCGGGCGCATTACATGTCCTGGCTCTCGTGCACGCATCAGACGGCGGACAATGTCCTTGCGCTCGACGCGTCTCGATTTGCTCAGACCCGTTTCCGTATTCGACGATAGGTGGTGCTCGACCCTTGATCGATTCGCTCGACGCCATTTCCGTCTTCGAGGCTGCGGTCGTTGATGGCTGCGCATATGTATGATCAGGGCGTCGAGTTGAGGGCCTCGACCTACGTACGGATAATCTCGTTATGTGCATCGGTGAGGGTACCCCTTATTGATACCCTCGACAGTAGCCCCCGAGTCTCCATTTGAGCGCTGGCGCTCGAGTGGAGGCTGTATTCTTGGGTCGAGTTTCCGTGGGGGCGCGCGAGCGACCCCGCGGGGGTAGCCCCCGAGCCGTTGAAGGAGTTTTTTGACTCCTTCGAGGGTTATATTGCCTAGTTCGCAGAAACGCTATCGACATCAGTGGTGGTAGGTTCTGATCGGCTCGTTTTGCGCGGAGGTTTCGATGTACTCTCGATAGAGCGAGCGTCTCCCCCCAAGATTGAGTTCCTAGCGGGTAGTCCAAGTGAGAACCTGTGCCCCTTTCGAGGGGGTCAGCTGTAGCCCGGAGGCGTTCTCATAAAGCAAGGTCGACGTGGTCGGGGATACTGGTCTCATTCGATAGAGTCCAGCGGCTCGATGCCTCCCGTCGGGGGGCTTCCTCTCGACTGTCTCGACCCTACCTTCGACATCGCCAGCGAGTCTTCAAGGCGGGCCTCGATCTCCGACCGCTCGCTGGGGATCCCTGACTCTGGAGCTCGAGATCAGGTGTCGAACCCTTTCGGTGGGCCAGCCTGTGACCTCTCGAGGCTTTCGCGGATACGCCCCTTGGCCTACAAGGGAAGGAAGAGGCCGTGGCGGTTCGCCTTTCTGCCCGTTGGGCGCGCCTTTTCAGGCGGGTGACGTTACGACACTGCGTCGGCGTGGAATTTGGAGCGTCCCATCTATGAAGAGGGGAAGGACTGTTAGATGGCGCATTTATGGGGGGAGTTACCTTTTTTATCGGATCTGCCCGTTGGTGGACTGCTGCCTATAAATGTGTCCTGGCATCGCCGCTGTTCTTCCTTCTGCTTCTCATCTTCATTCTCGCCTTAGCCCTTTCGCTTCCTTAGTTCCCTTGCCATCCCACGCGCGTGTGCCCCCTCGAGTAGTAGCGGATCCGCCATCCTTTCGGCAAGGATGCCTGTTAGGCTAGTCGCCGCTGACGACTGGCGCCCGTCGTCGATGACGGAGCGCCGGCTGCAAGAGCTTGAGAGGGAGGGACTCCTGCGCCGCCGCACCTCGCTGTCGTCGCCGGAGTGGATTGCGCCGGCGGCGGACCACAGGGAGCCCAGGCCGCCTAAGGGCTATGTGGTTTCGTTCGCCAAGTTCCACCGCCACGGGCTGGGCGCTCCCCCGAGCCGCTTCATGCGGGCGCTCTGCCACAACTACGGGGTGGAGCTTCAGCACTTCTCCCCAAACGCCATCACCGTCGTGGCGGTCTTCCCCGTTATGTGAGGGCTATTTGGGGATGATGCCCCACTGGGAGCTGTGGCTCCACCTCTACAGGGGCGAGCTCTTCAACGCCCCTACTGGGACCACCGGCGTGAGGAAGCCGGTGCGGGCGGGCTGCCTCAACCTCGTGCTGAAGACGGGGAAGACGGAGAGGCCACGCGAGTACATCCTGGTGGGGCTGTCGACCAACCACGCCGGCTGGGACTCCCAGTGGTTTTACTTGCAAAACGACGCCGACCTCCTGCCCGCCTACACCGAACGTCTGATCACGGAGCGTCCGGAAAATTGGACGTACGGCGTCGTCGTTGCTCACCAATCTCGGCTCGACCCCCTCCTCGACGTCATGAAGAAGCTACGCTCGGAGGGTTTGACCGCCGCTCTCGTTCTCTCAGCCGTCCATCATCGAAGGGTTCTCCCCTTGATGTCTCGCCCAATGAGGATGGACGAGATGGGCCCAGGTGTCTCGTCCCGGGACCTCGAGGCATGCCGGATGTCAAGCGAGGCTCCAGTGAACGACGAAGTAGCGGCCCGGGTCCGGGCCGCCATTGCTGGCGACTTCAAGCCGGAGCACGTTAACGGCTTCCCCATGAGGCCAGATGCAGGCTCGATCGATCTGGTATGCTTTCTTTTCGTGCGTAGCTTCGATTCTGGAATTCTTTTCTTTTTCTAAGTCCACCTTTGTTCTGGCAGGGACGGATTGACGTTCGGTCCTCGAGGTCTCTAGTAAAGGAGGACGAGGTCGATCGTGACGCGCGGCGCCGGTCCGCCGAGAAGCAGAAGTCCGCCAAGGACTCTGCGAAGAAAGGGGAGAAAAAGAAGAACCTCGACCGCCAAGCGTTAGAGGCGCGTGGGGCTAAATCCAGGCAGAGGGGGGAGCCTGAGGTCGATCGTGGCCTTGGCTCGACGATGATGGTGGGGATGAAGATAGCGACGACTCTGAGGGGATGGCCTCTCACCTCGACCGGATCCTCGAGGGTCCGCCTCGAGGCGACGTCGATGCCCCAAGGATAGAAACGCCAAGGGAAGGTCCAAGCGGATCTCACCGCCCCCATGCCGATACCCCTTCCGTGCCCGCGATAGGCCAGACCGCCCCGCGCCCTCCCCCGGTGCCGAAGGCGGGTAGCCATGCTAAGCCCCAGGCGACGGGGCCGCTGACCCGCGGTCGCGCCGTGGCCTCCGAGAAGGGCGAGACTGGCCGCAGAAGCGTCAGTCCCGGGGCCCGTCTGGCGGAAGATGCCGAGCCAAGGCCAGCGCCTGCCCTCGAGGAGCCCAAGATCTTGACACGGGGTGGGTCGAGACCCGCCGGTCGGGGCACTGGCAGGCGAGCAGTCCTCCCCGTCGGGTAAGCTCTTCGATGTTGTGACTTTTGTTCTGTGCCTCCTTGTTTACCAGTCTTTTTACGCTGGTTCTTTTTGTTTCAGATTAAAGCAGACGCTTGAACAAGCTCAGCCTTCGATGGCGAAGAGGCTCAAAGCGGGGGCAGCCTCCAAGGAGCCAGGTTTGTGGCTTACTTTTGGGACTTATGATGTTCTAATGTTGGGCATTATAGTGACCGGCCTCTATTCTTTGTTTTGCAGCTTCCTCCGACTCTCGACCTCCGGTAGACGACGAGAGTGCTCCGCCTCATCCTGAGCCTACCCCGATGCCGTCGACGCGTGACGAGGCACCCCAGACTCAAGGGCAAGAAGGAGCCCCCGAGCCTCCTCAACCGGGGGTCGAGGCGGACCCAATCACCATCAGCGACACGTCTGGTGGTAACGAGGCGTCAGGGGATGCCCGCCCTATGGAGGAGGAAACGTCAACTTCCCTCATCGCGGGTCAGACTCCCTGGCCCGCTGGCCTTCGAGCTCTCGAGGAGCAGAAAAAGAAAGAGGAGGAGGAGGAAGAGCGGGAGCGCGAGGCAATGGGGCAGCCGCAGGATCAGCAGCAGCAACAGCAGCAACAAGATCAAGGGGGCCAAGAGGCAGGACCGCTCGAGGCCCCGCCTCAAGGTCTGGCCCAACCAGTACCACCTGCACCGCAAGAGCCCGGCGAGCAGGAGGAAGATTTGCCGGTATATGGAGAACTGGTGCCCCGATCGAGAGATGGAGAACTGGTGCCTCGATCGGATTCGTATCCGGGCTTCCACCGATCCGTCCGAGCCCAACATATTCCTCGATGACAAAAAGGAGGCCGAGAAGTGGGAACATGTCGAGGAGCTCCGCCTTTGGATGAAGCACATGGTGGGGCTCCTGTCCGACATCATCAACAACGGGCTCCGGCCGGCTTATTTTGTAAGTATTTTTCGGTCCTTAATTCTCATAGATCCTTTGGTTTCTTGTTCTAACCGTTGTTGACGGTTCTTAAGTATCAATTTTAATTATCAAATAAACAAGAGAATGGACCAATATGCAACCATCACCTAGAATTAGGGTTTGATCTGACAGAATTCCACGAGTTTTGTGGTTTATCTATTTCTCCAGGGGGTTATCAGGAAATAAGGAAGAAAGGCCCACATGTCGGGATTACATAGAGATATCAACGCACCGCGCAATTTTACTTCATCTAGAAGACTCCAGAAGCCACAAGACCGAAGCAGAGGCAAAACTGGGCCAGGCCCAGGGCGCCCGCCCCCCTGCTGGAGCCAAATCAGAACTCTTTCGTTCGGGATATTCCACCGACCTATTGGATCAAGAAAAACATAGTACCACCTCGCCTATCGACCCAAAAACGCATAGAAGGGGAGGACTATATAAGCAAGGCCCCCTGGCCCCTGGAGAAGACATGAAGAAATTATCATAGAGACTGAGGGGTGCCCTCGAAGGAAACCCTCTTCTCTAATTAATATTTCTTTTTAGGCTTAGCAATCAATGTAAGGTAGAAATAGATCTTCTAGTTCTCCTAACCCGAAGCTTGCTCCTAGGATTCTTCAGTAATTTGACTTCTAAATTCTAGTAAGTTCTTGTTTTATTGTTCTTATGGTTTATGAGTTTACTTTAATCTCTTCGGGTAGAGTTTAGAGTAATCATTGCTGGCGTAAACGAGGTGTTTAGGCTGGGGTACTCATAAATATTCCCTGACTAGCTGGACCGTGGTAGTAGTGAGGAACGTGACAATTCCGAGCTACCTTTGTAGATCACATCTCGTTAGCAGGAAGGATAGGGTTTATAGGTGCGGGTTGAACATCCTTTGTGGTGTCTAGATTCCGTTAGCCTCCCCATTAGAACAGTAGATCATCCTTACCAAGGTTAGAAGGAGACTACGGTTGCAGTCTTCTCTATTTATCACTCACATCGAAAGACATTCTTTGTGCCTAAAGGTTAGTAGTAATAGACCGGTTAGTCAGATGCACTCTTTCTCCTAGTGGTAAAAAAATAAATACGATACTCTGGATAATTTCCCGGGTGAAATGCTCACCGATATCCGTGCGCTTGCGGATCAATTCCTTATTGCGTTCCCAAATATCAACAAGCATTTCTGGCGCCTTTGCCGGGGAGAAAGACGGTTGCTGAGATAACCTGTGTTTTGCTATTAGCTTGTATCTATACTTTTATCTTTTCTTATCTTTTATATCCTTTATTTATTTTCTTTACTCTTACCCTATGGAAAACCAAAACTCTAAATCGATCCATGAGTCTGCAATCCCTTTAGCAACTGACCTTTTACCATGGGAATCATCACAGCCTATCCAAACATCCTAGTATAAGTTAAGTTCTAGGTTGATTGCCATGATTCAAAACCTATCTTTTTCGGGAAAGGAAGACGAAAACCCTTACCTTCATATTAGAGATTTTGAGCAAACATGTGATTGTCTTCGCATTGAAGGCATTTCTGATAAGACTTTACGTTGGAAGCTTTTTCCTTTTTCTCTAAGGGGAGAAGCTAGACAATGGTACAGTCAGAAGGTAAGTCAACAACAAGGTGAATGGGGAGTCTTACGAGCCAACTTTTGTCTAGATTTCTATTCCCTTGACCGTATAGCCGACCTTAGACTCGAAGTCCTATCTTTTAAACAAAAAGATAATGAAACTTTGGGAAAATCCTAGAAACGTTTTTCTGATCTTTTAGAATCTGGTCCAAACCTTAATCTTGAAGACCCTGTTCTTTTATTTCACTTTTTTCGAGGTCTTCAGAAAAATCACAAACAAATGCTGCACACAATGTCTAGAGGTTCTTTCTTTCGCATCCCTGCTGATAAAGCAAGAGTGATCCTAGATAGAATCCTAGAAGCTGAGATGGATAATACCCTTCATGATGAAACCTACGAAGCCGAAGTAGACACTCTGCCAAATTCTTCATCTACTTTAGCTATCCCAAGTTTTGAGCCACAAGAGGAAGAAATTCCACTACCGGACTTCATGCTGGATATAGAATCCGATCTTTTTGCCGATTTTGGAAATATTTCAAACTACCATTCTATTGACAAACCCCAAAACGGCCAGTTTAGCATTTATTTACCAAGTGAATATCAATTGAGAGAGCTTATCTTAGTAATGAGTAGCGAATGGTTGGAGGAATCAGAGCTTTCCTCTGATGTGATCCGTTTGGACACACCCTCTATAACTATACGTTGTGCTTATAATTCTGATCGATTTAATGCTCTTTATAATCCTGTTGTGGGGATCAAAATCATGTTTGAATCTTTTGCACTTAAACTATTTAAAAATCTTGTCTTAACCCCCACAACAAAGATCATAAAGGAATCTTCGGGACGATTAGTCCCCAGTCTTGGAATTATTAATGTCCTACCTCTTACGGTAGAAGGCTCCATGGTTCATTTGAACTTCTATATCTTTGATACATGGGACTTTGACCTGTTAATAGGACAACCTTTTAGAAGACTCCTTTATGAAGGTCATACTGGAAAGCTACACATTTCTTTTGGAAAAACTTTTCAATTCCCAATGATAATTTCACACTCCTTAAATAATAAGGCCGAGTCATATCTTTTGCCTGATCCTATGGAGGAAGTAAAGGCTGCATCTCTAGAGCTTTTAGATGAATCAGACTTAGAAGACGAAACTCCTTTCTTCACAGAAGAAGAAGACGAACCTTCTGAGCCTGAACCCTTAGACGAGTTTGTAGAAACACCTAGACCCACAGAACTTAAAACTTTACCACCCGGTCTTACCTATGCTTTCCTAAACAATAATCCAGAGTTCCCTGTGATCATTAGCGATAAACTCACTCAGGATCAAACTCTGCGATTAATGACCATTCTTGAGAAACATCACTCAGTATTCGGCTACTCACTTCAAGATCTTACAGGAATCAGTCCTATGATTTGTACCCATCGTATTCCAACAGATCCTTCTGTTACACCCTCTCGAGAACCCCAACGTAGACTTAACAACACTATGAGAGAGGTAGTTAAAAAGGAAGTTATAAAGTTGCTGCATGCAGGGATTATATATCCTATGCCGCACAGTGAGTGGGTGAGCCCAGTCCAAGTTGTGCCCAAAAAGGGAGGCATGACAGTTATTATGAATGAAAAGAACGAGCTAATTCTGCAACGCACCGTCACAGGATGGCGGATGTGCATAGACTATAGAAAACTAAACAAAGCCACGAGAAAAGATCACTTTCCTTTACCTTTTATAGATGAGATGCTAGAGCGGTTAGCAAACCATTCATTCTTCTGTTTCTTAGATGGATATTCAGGGTATCATCAAATCCCGATCCATCGTGATGATCAAAGCAAAACCACTTTTACATGCCCTTATGGAACTTATGCTTACCGTAGAATGTCTTTTGGGTTATGTAATGCACCAGCTTCTTTTCAAAGATGCATGATGTCTATATTTTCTGATATGATTGAAGAGATTATGGAAGTTTTCATGGATGATTTCTCTATTTATGGAAAAACTTTTGATAGTTGTCTTGAAAACTTAGATAAGGTTTTGCAAAGATGTGAAGAAAAGCACTTAATCCTTAATTGGGAAAAATGTCATTTTATGGTTAGAGAAGGAATAGTGCTAGGACACTTAGTGTCTGAAAGAGGGATTGAGGTAGACAAAGCTAAAATTGAAGTAATTGAACAACTACCTCCACCTGTGAATATAAAAGGAATTCAGAGCTTTCTTGGCCATGCTGGTTTTTATCGTAGATTCATAAAAGATTTTTCATTTATTGCTAGACCACTTACTCTTTTGCTAGCCAAGGATGCTCCTTTCGAATTTGATGATGCATGTTTAACATCTTTCAATTTATTAAAGAAAGCACTCATCTCTGCACCAATCATTCAACCCCCTGATTGGTCGTTGCCTTTTGAAATTATGTGTGATGCTAGTGATTATGCTGTGGGGGCAGTATTGGGGCAAACTAAAGATAAGAAGCATCATGCAATTGCTTATGCCAGTAAAACTTTGACAGGAGCTCAACTTAACTATGCAACCACTGAAAAAGAGCTTCTGGCTGTTGTCTTTGCCATAGATAAATTTAGATCTTATTTAGTTGGAGCTAAAATAATTGTTTACACTGATCATGCTGCATTAAAATATTTGCTCACTAAAAAAGATGCTAAACCTCGCCTGATTAGATGGATCTTATTACTCCAAGAATTTGACTTACAAATAAAAGATAAAAAGGGAGTAGAAAACTCTATTGCTGATCACTTGTCTAGAATGTATTTTAAGAGTCCACAGGAAACCCACATCAATGATTCACTCCGGGACGACATGCTCTACGGGATTAACAGGTCTGACCCCTGGTATGCAGATATTGTTAATTTTATGGTTTCAGGGTATGTACCACCAGGAGCAAACAAGAAGAAGCTTATTCAAGAAAGTCGTTCACATATATGGGACGAGCCATACCTCTTCCGAGTATGCTCTGATGGCTTACTCAGGAGATGTGTGACCACTGAGGAAGGATGGAAGATCATCGACAGATGTCATTCATCACCATATGGAGGTCACTATGGAGCATTCCGTACACATTCAAAGATCTGGCAGTGTGGATTCTATTGGCCTACAATGTATGAAGACACGAAGCAATATATCAGAAGATGTGGGCCATGTCAAAGGCACGGAAACATAAATACAAGGGATGCAATGCCACTCACCAACAACCTTCAGATTGAGCTCTTTGATGTCTGGGGAATAGACTACATGGGTCCATTTCCTCCATCAAAGAAGTGTGAGTACATCTTGGTGGCGGTTGACTATGTCTCCAAGTGGGTAGAAGCATTACCTTGCAAGCATGCCGACAACGTCAGTTCAAAGAGGATATTTGAAGAAATTATATTTCCAAGATTTGGAGTCCCAGAGTAGTGATAAGTGATGGAGGAGCACACTTCATCGACAAACGCTTCAAGCAATATCTATCAAGACATGGAATCCGTCACAACGTCGCTACCGCTTATCATCCTCAGACAAGTGGCCAAACAGAGACTTCCAACAAACAAATCAAGAATATTCTTCAGAAGACAGTAAATGAAATGGGAACAGCGTGGAAAGACAAGTTACCCGATGCACTCTGGGCATACCGGACAGCATACAAGACCCCAATTGGAATGTCTCCATACCAATTGGTGTACGGGAAGACTTGCCATCTACCTGTTGAACTAGAATTCAAAGCACACTGGGCCATAAAGAGATGGAATATGGACCTAGATGTTGCTGGAGATTATAGAAGAATGCAATTATCAGAATTGGAAGAATGGTGAGAGAAGGCATATCACAATTCAAAGATCTACAAAGAAAGAGTCAAGAGGTGGCATGACAAGAGAATCAAGAAGAAGGAGTTCACACCCGGAGATAAGGTATTACTTTTTAATTCCAGGGTGAAGCTTTTTGGGCATGGAAAACTCCGGAGCAAATGGTGTCGACGAAAGCTGGTCGGCAGTCTACCTTGGGGTATACCCACGGTAGTAGTTTATCGGTAGACGGTGCGCAAACTACGAACTCGATGGTGACGCAAGACACGGACAAGCTTTTTATCCAGGTTCGGCCGCCGAGTTGGCGTAATACCTACGTCCTGCGTCTGGTTGTATTGATTTGTGTTGAGAGAATATGATGTATCCTAGGGGGGTCCCTTGCCCCTCCTTATATAGTCTGGAGGGCAGGGTTACAGATCTGGAAACTAATCCTAGTCGGTTACAATTGTCATGCATAATTCGATATCAATTCCTATTTTAACCGACTAGAATCCTGCTTAATCTCCACATCTTGTTTCCTTGCGCGAAACTCCAGGTTGTCAGATCAAGCCTTGAACTCGTCTCGTAATGGGCCAAGCCTCCTGGCAGAAGTCTAGCCGTAAGGGTATAGGGGTTTATACCCCCACAGCTAGTCCCCGAGCACCATGTATTGTGATGTAACACGCCGTCTTGAGCTTCTTCGATCAGTGAGACTTGACGTCTTCAATAAGTGGGAAAGTCGCCCAAACAGTTGCAACAGTATTTTGACCAACTCAAAAAACAGTTGATCAACATTGACATCGAAGAAGCAGGTTGTTTGAAGAATGCATGGTGCTCTAAATTGAAAAAGATTTCTTTCCTGGTGAAGTGTGCCCACTTTACTTTTTTGAAAGGTATAAACATCAAAAAAGCAAGCATATTCACCGCAAGGTGAAGTGTGCCCACTTAGTCCCCGAGCCTGGTAGTAGGTGACATAGGTACGTGGTGCCAGGGTCAAAATAAAAGTCCTCAAAGAAATTCTGAAACTGAGATGCATCGCCAGATGCATCGTACCGATGTAGTCCCCGAGCTTGCTGGAAGGCGAAGTATGAGCCTTGTAGCAAGGTCTAAAAAATTGAATTTACCAGTCCGTCTGCAATTGAATAGACCAATCGACCAGTCCCCAAGCACCAAGTGCGCTCCTTAGAATTCTGTGTTGCTGTACTGTACGACCAGTCCCCGAGCATCGAGTGCTCGGTGGTCGGTGCAGGCTTTAAAGCTTCGAGCTGATAGACTGGACGACCAGTCCCCGAGCGTCGAGTACTCGGTGGTCGGTGCAGTCCTTGAAGCTTCGAGCTGATAGACTGGACGACCAGTCCCCGAGCATCGAGTACTCGGTGGTCGGAGCAGTCCTTGAAGTTCCGAGCTGATAGACTGGGCGACCAGTCCCCGAGCGTCGAGTGCTCGGTGGTCGGTGCAGTCCTTGAAGTTCCGAGCTGATAGACCGAGCGACCAGTCCCCGAGCGTCGAGTGCTCGGTGGTCGGTGCAGTCCTTGGATTGTTGACTCTCTGGCATATGTGTCTTCTTGTTTTTGAAAAGATCTTTCCAGTTAAAGTTGACGTGACAAGACCTCCTGACGGGGTGTCAGATGGATGCATGAAAAATTGCTCCTGGCAACTGTGCAGCCGCCCTTTGCATGGTTTGAGAAAAGGAAACCATCAATTGGTACGAAAACTCCGCCGCATTAATTGTCTATAATCATTGAAAACCGAAACGCCGCATCCGCCGCATGGCCCGCCCACTTCCCGAGAATACGGGAAGTGGGAGAGGTGGAGTTGCGGGTTATAAGAGCCTGACAGTTCCGCCTGTACTGCTTACCCTGCCATTGCCTTCAAGCCTTCCACTCTCGCCTCCTTCAACCACCTGCATCTTCCTAACTCAAGCCCACTTTCGCACCTCCAATGGCGAAGAGCGACTCCAAGAAGAGGGCCGAACTGATGGCCAAGGAGTGGAAAAAGTCCCGCAGCACCACGAAATCTCTTGGTGACCTCGTCGATATGGGGCTTCTGCACAGCCCGGAGCTCGGCGGCTGGAGGGCACCGGAGGGGGAGAGCTACCCCGACCCCCACGCCGGTGAGATCGTCGTATTTGAAGATTTCATTAAGAGGGGCTTTGGTGTTCCTGTTCATCCTTTTCTTCAAGGTCTTCTTTTGTATTATGAGATCGGGATTTGCAATCTGCACCCGAACTCAATTCTCCTCATTTCCACTTTTATCCACCTGTGCGAGGCCTATGTTGGCATAGAGCCGCACTTCGATCTTTTTCGGTATCTTTTCTGCTTGAGGAAGAAGGGAGCAGTTGGAGGCTCCAAGGTTGCAGGTGGAGTATACCTCAACCTTCGTGATGGGATGAAGAATCGCTACCTGCACTGTCCATGGAACACTTCCTTGACCGAATGGTATAGGAAGTGGTTCTACATCAGGGAGGAACCGGGCAGCTCCACGTTCTGCGACGTGGGATACATTCCTGAGAAGAGGATGAGCTGGACCGACCGCCCGGAGTTCGACGGTCCAGTGGCGGATCTCATGAAGCTGATCGACTGGTCGCGCCTGGACGGGCTTGGCGTGGTCGGCAACTTCATTTGTCGTCGGGTGATGCCCTGCCAGAAGAGGGTGCACTCGGCGTACGAGTATGCCGGAAGCGTGGACCCGACCAGGATGCAGCCGGAGATCTTGGAGAAAGCGGAGGTACAACAGCTGTTGAACGAGCTGTTTAACTTCGCGGACGGAGGCTTCATCCGTGGCAGTGATCGGGTGCAAGCCTTCAAGTTAGGACGACCAGCACCAAAGGTATGTAGCAGATTATTTTGTTTTAGCATTCGTATATCGTCTGCAGCTGACTCATCTCTGTTGCTTTTTGCAGATCGGCGATGTCGACCGGTGCACAGTGTATGTATCACTGGCACCGGGGATGGAAAATCCTGCGGGAGAAGACCCGCCAGAGGAGGACGCTGCTCGGTGTACTCATTACACCAGCAGTGAGGAGGACCAAGCCCGCCCCGTCCCGACCTCCGAGGAGAGGGTAGCGGGGAAGAGGCCATTGCCGGCAGATCCCTTGCAGACACCGGAGCTGCCGGCAGATCTACCGGCGGAGAGCAGCCAAGCACCGAAGCGTCGTCGGCTCGTGCGGATCGTTGACGACGACGACGACGACGTCGAAGAGGCTGCGCCGTCGTTGGTCCGACGGCCTCGGAGCCGCCCAGATAATACGCTGGCCGCTACTGATCGAGTGGCCAGCGACCCCCCTGCACCGCAAGTTGTCGAGATGGGGGCACAGGTGCCAACCGGCCGGGCGAGGAGTAGGTTCACCACGACCCACCGCCGATCAGACCTGTAAGTGTTCGACTTACGTATTTTGGACTCCTCTTTGTTTTTTTTTTGAAATTACACTTTTGTTCCTGTAGTGCGGCGTCGGATGTCGACCCTGGCCAGGCTGCCAGCCAGGGGACGGGCGAGCCTGTCCGCGCTGCTGAAGATACAGCCCCCCAGACCACAGAGCAGCCTACAGCTGCAGTCGCGCCTGGGAGCACCGAGGGGCTCCCGACCGCGGCACCGACTACGACAGGCAGCCCGACCAGGGCTGAAGAGGCTCCCCCAGCTGGCTCCACAGAAGAGGAGGGAAGATCCCCGACCGCTCCTCCTGCCGGGGGGAGTGAAGTCCCCACGCCACCCCGAGCGGGAACCTCTTCGGCTGCAGGCTCCCCAGGTCTGGTCCGAGGGCCAGTAATACCTGGGACCACCACCGGGGGTGGCGCAGCGCAGGAGGAGGAAACCCGGGCGGCCTCCGATGACGAGGTGGAAGAGATTGAGGGTCGTCCCCGTGATGGCCGCCAACACGTTTATGTGTGGCGCCAACGCGGGGATCACTTTATCGGGCATGGGGAGCTCGCCGAGACCGAGGAGGCCGCCAGGGTGGAGCGCGCGGCCAAGCGCCTCGTCGACGAAGTCAAGGTAAGCGGCTTTTTGTACTGCTGCACATTGTATGCCTTGTCTTGCATGGTCGTTATATGCCCGCTTTGTAGGGTGCAATGAAAACGGCAAAGTACCGGAAATGGTGCTTTGACCAGATAGAAGGCGTCGTGGCCGAGAACAAGGCCCTTGCCGCAGAGGTAGACCGGCTGCGGTCGGAAGTCGGGGAGAAGGTGGCCGAGATGAGTGCCCAAGAGGAGCGTCGTCTCGACCTCACTCGTCGCTTGGCCGACCAGTACCGGCAGCGAGAAGGTTAGTCACACGCTCCGAGCAGCTTTGCGTACTTGTGTAGTTTGCTTTACTGACCAGTTTATGATTCATGCAGACTTGGAGGAGGAGGTGGCGCGCCTCCGACAAGAGAAGGAGCAGCTCAGCCAACAGCTCGCCGGTGCGCTGGAGTCCGGACGGCGAGCAGGAGAGGAATTGGGTCGAAAGGACCGGGAATTATCTGGTAATGGGTGCCGCCTTGCTAGCTGCTGCTTGTCGCCCTTTTGTTTGTTTGATATGCCGAAAATAACGCTTTGTTTCGTTTGCAGTGCTCAAGGTGAACGCCAAGAAGCACCTGGATGATCTGATCAAGGACCGGGACTCCTGGAAGGTCAACTGTTGCAGGATCTGGAAAGGAGTGTCCCCGGTCCTAGACCTGATCAGTCCCGAGCTCCCGGAGAGCCAGCCCCGCGCGCCACAGTTGACCCCGGTCAAGAAGGCGCAACGGGCGTGGGACTGGCTCCAGCAGTTCGTGAAGGACGCCGGGGAGTTTGCCGGCGCGCACGTCCTCAGCATGGTGCGCGCCAACTACCCCCTGGTCGACTTGAGCAGGCTGGAGAAGGGGTACCCGAAGGAAGTCGGTCCACAGGAAGCGGACGAGCTTCGGGGTAGTCTGCTGGACTTGTCGTCGACAGTGATCGGCGACATCAATCTGTGCGGAACGGCCACTCCCCCCGACCAGCCGAGTTCAGATAGGTCGGCCAGGGAGTTGTCGGGCGCGTCTGTTGCGGGAGATGGGCGGTCGACGCCTGCGGTCTCGACCAGCCAGGCGCCGGTGGCCCCGACCCCTTCGTCCGGGCAGCAGGGCCAGGCGGGTGATCAGCCCGAGCAGCTAGGCCAATAGAGTAGTCTGTAGAAATAGACTAGTGACTGCCCGTCAGGGTATTTATTGTAAACTTTGTATGTAAAGTTTGTAATAAAGTTTGCTTTTTTGTCATGACTGTTGTTTTGAGCGCTGTAAGATTATCTGAGTGACGTGTCACCGTATTCGTCTTGGTAGTCGTTAAGAGCATCCATTGCAGGAGTTTTGCCGAGTGCTGTGACAAGATATAGGCAAAAAAAAATAGAGAATTTCATTATCAACAATTATGAGACACTTACAAGGGAAAGTTATTAAAACTTTATGGATAGAAACGTCGCAGTTTGTCTATGTGCCAAGAGTTAGGCACTCGTGTTCCGTCTGGGTATGCCAATCTGTAGGACGTAGGTCGTGTGACCTCGGTCACCACGAAGGGTCCTTCCTAGGGAGTGGATAGCTTGTGCATTCCCTCCTGGCTTGTTTTCCATCGAAGTACCAGATCGCCGACCACGAAGGAACGGTCCTTGACGTTCCTGTTGTGGTATCGCCTGACTGCCGCGAGATACTTAGCTGTTCGGAGACACGAATCTAAACGCTTTTCCTCCATGCAATTGATTTCGAGTTCTCTGGCGTTGTCAGCGGTCGCCTGGTCGAAGTGTTCGATTCTGGGAGATCCGAAGTGTATGTCAGACGGCAGGACCGCCTCTGCGCCGTATACCATGAAGTAGGGAGACACCCCTGTGTTTCGACTGGTCTGAGTTCGGAGGCCCCAGACCACTGCCGGCAGTTCTTTCATCCATCGACCGGGTGCTCTGTCGTTTTCGGTGTACAACCTTTTCTTTAGGGCGTCAACGATCATTCCGTTAGCACGTTCCACTTGACCGTTGGCACGTGGATGTGCCACTGACACGTATTTTATGACTATGCCTCTGTCATCGCAGAAGTCCCAAAAAGTGGTGCCAGTAAACTGAGTGCCCAGGTCGGTGATTATGCTGTTCGGGATGCCGAATCTGTGTATGATTTGATTGAGGAACTCCACAGCTTTCTCGGAGGTTCCCTTGACCAGAGGCATGTATTCAATCCACTTGGAGAACTTGTCGATTAACACGAAAACAAACTTGAAATTGCCCGGGGCTGGTTTAAATGGCCCGATCATGTCAAGCCCCCAGCAAGCAAAGGGCCAAGACGACGGGATGGTTTGAATTTCGTGGGCAGGTACGTGGGTCCTCTTAGCGAAAAACTGGCATCCTTCACAATGTCGAACCAGTTTTTCTGCATCGCCGACCGTGGTTGGCCAATAAAAACCTGCTCAGAAAGCCTTTCCGACCAGCGTTCTGGATGCGGCGTGATTGCCGCAGGATCCAGCATGTATGTCCTCTAAGAGCTTGATACCATCATCTTGGGTTATGCACTTGAGCAGTACTTCGGAGCTTGCGTTTTTCCGCATGAGTTTGCTGTCGACCAGGATGTAGTTCTTTGATCGTCGAATGAGGCGCTCGTTCTCTGTTTTGTCCTGAAGGCCTGTCCCGTCCGATATGTATTTGATGAACGGGGTACGCCAGTCATGCCCACCGGTTGTCGGAGTGGCGTCGTCTATGAGCATTGCCTCGGTGGGCTGCTTGTCGACCAGGGAGGAGCCTACGCTCGGCTCGTGGATGTCCTGGACGAAAATACCCCGAGGGATCTGGGCCCGAGATGAGCCTAACTTCGACAACGCATCTGCTGCTTGGTTCTTATCCCGGACCACGTGGATGTACTCTATGCCGTAGAAGTTGGTTTCCCATTTGCGAATTTCTTTGCAGTAGAGATCCATCTTCTCGTGGGTTGCGTCCCACTCCTTGTTGAGCTGGTTGATGACCAAAGCGGAGTCGCCATAAACATAGAGGCGCTTGACTCCCAGCTCGACGGCTAGTCTTATGCTATGCAAGCATGCTTCGTATTCGGCGACGTTGTTTGACGCCGGAAAAAGGATCCGAAGGACGTAACGCAGTTTGTCCTTGTTGGGTGATACGAACAGTATCCCAGCGCCGGCACCGTTGATGTTCAAGGACCCGTCAAAAAACATTGACCAGTGGTCTGAGACATCGGGAACGGAAGGCTCGTTGAGATCCGTCCATTCAGCAATGAAATCGACCAGGGCCTGAGACTTGACAGTGGTGCGACTCTGGAACTCCAGGGAAAATGGACATAATTCCATTGCCCATTTCACGATTCTGCCATTGGCGTCTTTATTGCGCAGGATGTCCCCGAGAGGGAAACTGGTTGTCACCAGGACTCGATGGCCGTCGAAGTAGTGCTTTAGCTTTCTTGACGTTATTAGAATGGCGTATATGAGCTTCTGTATTTGTGGATACCTGGCCTTGGACTCGTTTAAGACTTCACTTATGAAGTAAACTGGTCTCTGGACCTTGTAGGCGTGACCTGGTTCACCTCGCTCGACCACTATTGCCGTGGAGACAACCCTGTCGGTTGCAGCAATGTAAAGGAGTAGGTCTTCATTGGGCTGAGGCGCTGTAAGGACAGGTGGTGAAGTGAGGAAGGTCTTAAGCTGGTTGAATGCGGTGTTGGCTTCTTCTGTCCAAGAAAATTTTTCCGACGCTTTTAACAGTTTAAAGAAAGGGAGGCCTTTTTCTCCTAGCCTTGAGATAAAGCGACTGAGGGCGGCCATACATCCTGTTAGCTTTTGGATATCCTTTACGTTCTTCGGTGGTCGCATGTCGAGTACCGCCTTTACTTTTGAAGGGTTTGGTCGTATGCCGTCGCGACTGACAACGTTGCCGAGCAGTAGACCGGAAGGAAGGCGAAAATGCATTTCTTGGGGTTGAGCTTCCACTTGTACCTATTAAGTGCCTTGAAGGTTCGGTCTAAGTTGTCGATTAGGGTGCTCGCGTCCCTTGTTTTTACGACCACGTCGTCCACATAGGCCTCGACGAGGTCATCACGAATCTCGTCGTGGAGGCATTGCTGGATGGCCCTTTGATAAGTGGCTCCGGCGTTTTTGAGTCCGAAAGACATGGTCGTGTAGCAGTATGCGCCGAAGGGTGTGATAAAGGATGTTTTGATCTGATCTTCTTCCTTTAGCGAGATCTGGTGATAACCAGAGTAGCAGTCTAGAAAGGAGAGGAGTTCGCATCCGGCCGTTGAGTCGACCACCTCGTCGATGCGAGGGAGACCAAAAGGATCTTTAGGACAGTGTTTGTTGAGATCAGTGTAATCAACGCACATTCTCCATTCATTATTCTTTTTGCGTACAAGAATCGGATTGGCGAGCCAATCGGGGTGATACACTTCTTTTATGAATCCGGCTGCTAGAAGCCGTGTTATTTCTGTCCTAATAGCCTCCTTTTTGTCACGAGCGAACCGTCGCAGTTTTTGCTTGATTGGTCTTGCGGTCTTCGAGACATTTAAGGAGTGCTCGATCAGGTTTCGTGGGACACCGGGCATGTCTGCGGGTTTCCATGCGAAAACGCTCACGTTGTCCCTTAGAAACCTGACGAGCGCGTCTTCCTATTTTGGATCCAGGTTGGCCCCGATGAGGGCTGTCTTCTCGGGGTTGCCTTCGACCAGCTGCACTTCTTTGTACTCCTTGGATTTTGAGTTCTTCCTGGCTGTCGCCTGTTCGGGTAATCGGAGCTGGTCGGGAGGCAGCTATGCGGCTTGGTTTGCTGTTTCCGCCATGCGGATTGAGAGGTCAATTGCCTCGGTGATCTTGAAGCTTTCTTCTTCGCAGGTGTACGCAGTGTAGACGTTGCCTCTGACGGTTAGGACACCCTTCTCCGTGGGCATCTTAAGGACTAGGTATGAGTAGTGCGGGACTGCCATGAACTTTGTCAGCGATGGGCGGCCCAGTATGGCGTGATAGGTCCCGTCGAAATCCGCGACTACGAAGTTGATGAACTCCGTCCGGAAGTGGTCGGGTGTGCCGAATTGGACAGGCAATGTTATCTGTCCGAGAGGCACGGAACTTTGACCTGGCAAAACCCCCCAGAATTGGGCGTCGTAAGGTTTTAGTTGTGCCGGGGATATCTTGAGGGCGGGTAGGCTGTTGCGGAAGAGGATGTCGATGGAGCTTCCCCCGTCCACGAGCACGCGCTCGAATCTGATGCTGTTGATGCAGGGGTCAAGAATCAGGGGGAAACGACCCGGCTCTGGGATAGCGGCCCACTGGTCCTTTCTGCTGAACGAGATCTCCCTGTGGGACCACGTGGGAAATTTCGGATCTGCGATCAGCCCGTCCGTGCTGTCTATGTTGAGGCAGGCTCTCTTTAACAGCTTTCTTTCTCGCTTGGACTCAGTGGAGACCTTGCCCCCGAAAATGGAGTGGACCACGTCAGTGGGGCTGACGTATTGGTGTCGGGGGTCCCTATCTTGGTCCTCATCCTCAACTTCGTGGTCGTGCCCGTCGCGCTTGTTATTTTTCTTGGCGGAGTCGTCTTGGGCGGCCCGCCGTGTATAGATACTTTTGAGGACGCGGCACTCTTCCATGGTATGATTGGACTTTGGGTGTAGTTGGCATGGTCCCTTCAACGTTTTGTTGTAGTCTTCTTGGTACTCCCGTCGTCCATTGGGTCGTTTGACCGTATTTACTTCGTGGTCGTAGTCGCGAGGGCGCTTTCCTCTGAAGTCGTCGCGGCTGTCGCGCCGCCGATCCCAACCCTCTCGGTGATCGCGGTTGTCGGAGCGGCGGTGATTTCTGCTGTCGTAGCGACCACGACCATCATCTCGCCGGGGAGGCTGGTCGGGACCTCTCGCATCGTCTCGGATTAGTTTTTCTGCGTCATCGGCATCGGCGTAATTTTTGGCTGTGGCGAGGAGCTCTGCTACCGTTGTTGGACGCTTACGCAACAGCTTGTTCCTCAGCGCTTCGTGGAAACGCAGGCCCTTGATGAAGGCTGAGATGGCCTCGTCATGAGAAATCTTCGGGATTTTGAGGCGCATATCCGAGAATCGTCGGATGTAATCGCGTAGAGGTTCGTTCTTCCTGTCCCTTATCCTTTCAAGGTCATACTTGTTTCCAGGCTGCTCGCATGTGGCGATGAAGTTGTCAATGAAAGCCTGGCGTAGCTCTTCCCAAGAGTCGAAGGAGTCCTCGGGCAAGCCGAGAAGCCACTGATGACCAGCTTGGTCGAGGACTACGGGGAAGTAGTTAGCCATGACGTGCTCATCCCCTGCCACTGATCGGACGGCGATTTCATAGAGGGTGATCCAGTTCTCTGGATTTTCCTTGCCGTCGTATTTTTTAAGTTTTTCGAGCTTGAAATTGCGGGGCCACACGACCTGGCGGAGGTGTGAGGAGAACTGTCTTAGGCCCGGAGGACCGTGCGTTGCATCGTACTCGATGCGGCGCAGGTTTTCGTGGACTGCTCTCTCTGCGGCGCGCCTGTTGATGCGGTCCCGGGCATCTTTGGAAGGGATGTTGTGGCGGAGATCCCTGTGTTGATCTTCTTCTTGGCCGCGTACGCGGTTCTGCTTGCGGCGGCCATCGGCGTCCCGACCACCATCGTCGCGCCGTGAGTCCCCCCGACGGTTGTCGGGGGAGCGGCTGCGGTGACGCCTGCTGGGTGAGGCCCGGCTACGATTAGTCTGGTCGGAGGCGGCTTCCGTATAAGAGACGTCCTGGACTCTCTTGAGCAGAGTGGCTGTCTGTCCCATTGCGGCGATCAGGTGTGCTCGGATGCTGGTCCGGACTCCCTGGCATTCGGGGGTGTCAGGAAGCCGATCCAGGTTAGCCATGGCGACAGCCACGTTGGCGCTTGGCGTTTTGTAGACTGGCTGGTCCCCGACCATGTCAAAGGCATCGTTGAGATTATTTGGTGGCATTTGTTGTTGCTCGTCCGCACGTCGTCGGGCGCGATTGGCGTTACGCTGTTCGCGGAGTTGCCTCTGGTCATCTGTTTCTCCATCAACGACCGGTTCGTCGGCGCTGACATTGAATACAATATCCCCTCGCCGGGGGGGGGGGGGGGAATATCGGGAATCGGTCGAAACCCGGAGGGTGTGAAGGGAAATCCAGGTCGTAGTCCTCGTCTTCGGTGTTTATAACCTCGGTGGGGACGGAACCGGTGCTTGAGTTGGTGCTGGAAACCTGGCCGTCCCGTAGTTCTCGGATTGTCACCATGTTGACGTAGTGACGATCGTTCCTTGTCGGCAACCAACCCGCCTTGCTGAAAACGGATTGGGTGTGCTGTGAGTAAACAGAGGCCGAGTTGTTCAGGCTGCAAGGATAATCTTCCTTCTTGAGCTCGACGGATCGTCCTGAGGGTGTTGAGGTTATCGTCAGAGACGTTCCCAGCCGTTCGTGTGTGGCGACACGAGTTGGCCGGCGGGATTTGAAAAAATCCGCTGGAGCAGCTTGGTCGGGCCGACGCAGAATTCCGTCTACTAGTTGGGAAACTTTGAGTAGCTTGGAGTCAGCGCGATCGAGCGCTTGGAGAAGGTCCGAGCTGTCGATCTTCTTTCCCTTGTAGAGCGGGAGCGGTGTTCGGGTGCTCGGTGCCGCCTCGTGTGTGGTCGGAGACGGCATGATCTCAGATTGGATCTGGGTCTCTTTTGAAATCGTGGTCGTGACGCCGCCACTGCACGTCGTCCACGTGATCTAGCCAACGGTGAACGTGAGGCCTTCAGGCACGGTCGCGGAAGCTGGGATCGTGACCGTCTTGTTCGCCGGAAAAGTTGCACGCACACCCCCTACCTGGCGCGCCACTGTCGACGAAAGCTGGTCGGCAGTCTACCTTGGGGTATACCCACGGTAGTAGTTTATCGGTAGACGGTGCGCAAACTACGAACTCGATGGTGACGCAAGACACGGACAAGCTTTTTATCCAGGTTCGGCCGCCGAGTTGGCGTAATACCTACGTCCTGCGTCTGGTTGTATGGATTTGTGTTGAGAGAATATGATGTATCCTAGGGGGGTCCCTTGCCCCTCCTTATATAGTCTGGAGGGCAGGGTTACAGATCTGGAAACTAATCCTAGTCGGTTACAATTGCCATGGATAATTCGATATCAATTCCTATTCTAACCGACTAGAATCCTGCTTAATCTCCACATCTTGTTTCCTTGCGCGAAACTCCAGGTTGTCAGATCAAGCCTTGAACTCGTCTCGTAATGGGCCAAGCCTCCTGGCGGAAGTCTAGCCGTAAGGGTATAGGGGTTTATACCCCCACAAATGGGAAGGACCATTCAAGGTAATCAATTCATCATCCCACGGAGCTATCACACTTCAAAACAGCGAAGGTACGTTATTCAAGGTAAATGGTCAATGTCTTAAATTATTTTTAGAGCCCAATGAGGAATTTGAAGAAATAGACGTAGTCCATTTTTACCTTCCCATGGAGAATTAGAGGCCGACACTTTTGGTCTGATGGTTTTGGGGCATATATATATTTTTCTAAATAATTTCGCATCTAGAAACGCGCTCGGAGAAGTGGGCCCACAGAGGGGCCAGAGAGACGGCGGGCGCCCAGGTCAAGTGGGTGGGCGCCCAGCCCCTGTTCCCCCTCGGTCCCGACTTTCTCTGTTATGGAAAATGCACTTAGGGTGATCCGAATAATCCCTCGGATGGAAAGTTTCGCACGCACATCGACGGGAGCAACCCGAACAACCCATAGAGGCATCCTTTTGACCCCTATATAAACAGACCCCTGACCTCAGTTTTCAAACACCAAGCCACCAAGCTTTCTCTCCTTCAACTAGAGCTTGATTAGCTCTCCTTTAATTAGAGCTTAATTAGCTCTACTTCAATTAAAATTTTATTAGTTCCTTGCTACTCCAATGGCCAACAAGTACCATGACGATTGGGAAGTCATCCCCTTCAACCTCAACATGGAGCTAGTGGAAGACCCCGATGCCCGTGCTCTCGTCCCGGCCAAAATAGAGCGTCAGCTAGAAGCCATGCCATTACGTCAACGCAGCTTCGCCCAATCTTACCATGCTCAACCAGTTCTCACCGCACCACCACAACCCCTACTCCTCAAAGGACCATCATCCAAGACGAAGACCCCTATCAAGGTGCCAATCGGCACAAGGATCCTTCCACCTAGACCCAATGAGAGGGTCGTTGGAGTCAAGACCAACCGGAGCGGCGAGATCAGCAGCGTACGCTACACTTCAGTGGAGGAAAGGCCTTACTTTGAAGGGATTAGAGCAGCCAAAGTCCGTTTCATCCCTCCAAAGGCAGCCCCAAAGCACGCTCTCAATGCTTTTGAAACACATCCCAAGCGTCGCAAGACTATAATGGATATTGATGAGGAAGTTCGCAGGCTAGATAGAGTTATCATAGACCTCCAGTCCTCAATTAATTCCCTCACTAGGCAGCTCTCTAACCACAACACCATTATACTAGGCCTTAGGCAGGATCTTGCCAGTGCCAACAAGAAGATCAAGGAATTAGAGCGCCGTTAAGTTATCTAGATTAGACCTTGAGGCAATGCATCTTAGTCATCTATCTTTAAATTTGGTTTAGGTTTGCAATTATCATCAGTTTACTATTATTATCAGTTTGCTATCAGTTTGTTATCAGTCTTTTGTACTAAATGCCTCAAGATCAATAAAGGGTATTACTATTATTATTATGTCTTATGTGTCTCTACTTTATTTTTATGCAAGAAAGCAGAAAACAAGTATGGGGGAGATCCCTCGACATGCTAAAGACACTCCGACTGCACCACTCCACCACTCAGGTACACACTCTGCACACTTTACTTCATACATACATTTATTTTGGATTATGCAGATTACTGTTTCCGACATGATAAAATAAAAAGATTAAAATATTTCTAATCATGATTAATCTCAATCTGTGATATTCTCTGAAAACTTACAATTATTATAAAATCATTTTAAAACCCTGTGTTACTTAAGTCAATATGGAATATGTGATGGTAGAGTATGAGTTTCTTATTCTTGATATCATTGTTGCTTGGAGAATTTATTTCAAAATATTTAAAATTCTAGCTACCATCCTCAGTGTTTTATATGCCTGATAAAAATAAAAATATTAATTATGATTATAAAAGCTATCTACTCTGTATTGAGTTTGTTCAAAATGAGTTAGACCCTTGTTGAGAGATTTATCATGCTCCCAAGATCAAGACACTATTTCAGTAAGATTCACTCTTCCGAAGTATTATTGCATTAGAGGCATGGGCTATGCAAAAATAAAAATATTTCGAATAAATAAAAAGGAGCAAGTGCTCGACAACCTCGCAGAAAAAAATGGACAAGTGTCCGGCAGTAGAATTAGGGGTACCTCGGTATCCACTTAAAAAAATGATAGCCCATGGTCCCTCTAATAAGCAATATGCCAGCAAGAGTTGACAAAGTTTTTAATTTTCAAAGACTTTGATCTAAGAGTATGACATTCCCCTCCTCGGATACCGTTTTGATCAGGCAATAAATGCAAAGTAATTATGCTTGAGAATTTTTGCAAAATAAAACAGCCTCGGTGAGATATATATAAAAGATAATGAGTGATCTGAGAGAACCTATGAGGATAAAAAGGTATGCTAACTTTCTTTCAAAAATATACAAAAACTCCAAGTGACAGGATCGAGAAGAAAGGATCTTTACTCTTAATCATAAACTTCCCTAACTATGGTACACAGTGGAATTTTAACACCCTGCAATTATATAAAGAGAATGTTTTAAATGTTTACCCCAGATATTTTTCTTAACCATCCTTTTCTCGAGGACGAGTAAAAGCCTAAGTATGGGGGTATTTGTTGACGGTTCTTAAGTATCAATTTTAATTATCAAATAAACAAGAGAATGGACCAATATGCAACCATCACCTAGAATTAGGGTTTGATCTGACAGAATTCCACGAGTTTTGTGGTTTATCTATTTCTGCAGGGGGTTATCAGGAAATAAGGAAGAAAGGCCCACATGTCGGGATTACATAAAGATATCAACGCACCGCGCAATTTTACTTCATCTAGAAGACTCCAGAAGCCACGAGACCGAAGCGGAGGCAAAACTGGGCCAGGCCCAGGGCGCCCGCCCTGGAAGCCTGGGCGCGCGCCCCCCTACTGGAGCCAAATCAGGACTCTTTCGTTCGGGATATTCCACCGACCTATTGGATCAAGAAAAACATAGTACCACCTCGCCTATCGACCCAAAAACGCATAGAAGGGGAGGACTATTTAAGCAAGGCCCCCTGGCCCCTGGAGAAGACATGAAGAAATTATCTTAAAGACTGAGGGGTGCCCTCGAAGGAAAACCTCTTCTCTAATTAATATTTCTTTTTAGGCTTAGCAATCAATGTAAGGTAGAAATAGATCTTCTAGTTTCTACTAGATTGAGAGAGATAGAGTGGAGGTGTAGATTGGAGGAAGCCCGGCCTGTCGGTGTCTACTCCAAGCTTGTACCTGCGGGATCAAGTTCTCCTAACTCGAAGCTTGCTCCTAGGATTCTTCAGTAATTCGACTTCTAAATTCTAGTAAGTTCTTGTTTTATTATTCTTATGGTTTATGAGTTTACTTTAATCTCTTCGCGTAGAGTTTAGAGTAATCATTGCTGGCGTAAACGAGGTGTTTAGGCTGGGGTACTCATAAATATTCCCTGACTAGCTGGACCGTGGTAGTAGTGAGGAACGTGACAATTCCGAGCTACCTTTGTAGATCACATCTCGTTAGCAGGAAGGATAGGGTTTATAGGTGCGGGTTGAACATCCTTTGTGGTGTCTAGATTCCGTTAGCCTCCCCATTAGAACAGTAGATCATCCTTACCAAGGTTAGAAGGAGACTACGGTTGCAGTCTTCTCTATTTATCACTCACATCGAAAGACATTCTTTTTGCCTAAAGGTTAGTAGTAATAGACCGGTTAGTCAGATGCACTCTTTCTCCTAGTGGTAAAAAAATAAATACGATACTCTGGATAATTTCCCGGGTGAAATGCTCACCGATATCCGTGCGCTTGCGGATCAATTCCTTATTGCGTTCCCAAATATCAACAACCGTTCGACCCCTGGCTCACAGGACATGAAAGAGACTTCCCGCATCAAGTCGAGCTTCATTCACGCCACAAGGGGCGGCTGGGAGCAGCTCCCCGTCCTCAAGGATCAACTCCTCGAGTCGCAAGAAAAGCTCCTTAAGGCCTATAAAGACCTCATAGCGCTCGAGGAGGAGAAGAAGGCGAGGGAGGCTGCCATGGTCGAGGCTCGAGAGGCCTCAAGGAAGGCGGAGGAGGAGACGACGTTGCTGCGGGAGCGCGCTCTGACGGTCGAGGAGGCCGCGTCCAAAGCCCGGGAGGAGGCCCTATCCCATAAGAGTGTCATTGCAGACTTGGATAAGGAGAAGGGCCTTCTCAAGACCGACTTGGACTCCCTTCGAGAGTCCTTCCAAAAGATGAAGGTGGAGCACGTGAACGGCGAGATCGCCAGGAGCGCCGCGGAGGAAACCAAGAAGAAGGCCCTCGAAGACCTCGAGGCGGAGCGGGCTCAATCCCGCAGGCTCTCTGACGACGTCGAACGTCTGAAGGGAGAGCTGTTGGAGAAGAGCGGGGCCATTGCTCAGGCTGGCAAGGCGATCGAGGATCTCTGCGTTGCCAACACCGAGCTGGCACGCTCCAACAGAGAGATCGAGAGGGCCAACACCAGGTTGGTCGGCGAGAACACGGCCCTGGAGGAGACCGTCCGCGGTACGTTTCCTCTGTCGGATTTCTTTTTTTGAGGTGTGCTTGGTTTTTTCTAAGGTTTGTTGTATTGGCATTTACAGGGCTTAAGGACGAACTCCTAGCCGCCCAAGTCGAGGCCCGTAATGCTAAGGCCCAGCTCGAGGCGGAGGTTGCTTTGAACCGTCGCGTGCGAACGGCGATAAACGACCTCTCGACCTCCTGGGAGGTCGAGCCTGTGGACGAATCGAAGGAGGATGCTCGAGGCGACGCACTGGTTGACCAGCTGTGCTACTTAGGCGCGACGCTGAGAGATCGGGTGCGGGATGCCCTCCACATCGGGGTGAAGCGGGCGATGGCTGTTGTCTGCTCCGGCTTCTCCTACGACATGGAGGTAGTGTCCCATGGCTTCGTCACCGACATCTCTAAGACCGACGCGGAGAACGAAGAGAGGCTCCACGCCTTGATCGACGATGCGGAGGCTCCTGGAGAGAGGCTGGCCAAGCTGTTTGAGCCTGAGGTGCTTCCTCCTGAGACTAGATCGGGCGGAGGCGAGGGTGCTGAGGATCGTGCCATGGACTGAGGCCTGCGAGCCTGCTTAGGGTGCCTGGGGCTCCTTGTATGATACTTTGTTAATTCTATTTTTAAGCGATACAGTATCTTTTTGTAATTGTTAAATGTTTATTTGTCTTTCCGCTCGAGGTTCTTTTATTTCTCTTTGCGCCTACGTATGTGTTCCTTGTTCGATTTTTCATAAAAGACAGCTTCGATCACCTCGAGGGTAAGGGAGCGAGTAGAGTTTCCATAGCCCGGGGGCGTAGGTGTTCTCAGGCTCGTTATCCCTCGGCCCTTAAGGGGCTCGAGGCGCCTCAACTACTCGACCATGCAAGGTTTACTAAGTAAGAAAGAGAGAAATTTTTTGGCTTTTTTCGACACTTGGGGGGGGGGGGTCGCCCCCCTGGTAGCCCCCGAGGGGGTGTTGACTATGATGGGTCATAGTCGGCACCCCCTTCTAACGTCGAGATTATAACTTGTAAAGCCTTGGTACAAAAAGAAGTTGCTCGAGGGAAGGACTTCATCTATTCATACATTCGTTTACAAAGTCTCGGTACCAAATATACGTAGGAACATAAAGTTTTGAACTTCTAGGGGTAGAATCGACGTAGCTGTTCGATGTTCCACGCGTTGGTGAAGACTGCCCCCTTCTCGTCCGCTAACTTGTACGTTCCTGGCTTCAATACCTCGGCCACCACGTACGGGCCTTCCCAAGGCGGAGTCAGCTTGTGGCGTCCTTGATTTCTTTGCCATCGTCGCAGGACAAGGTCGCCCACGTTTAAGTCCCTCTTTCGTACGTGTTTGTCGTGGTAGCGTCGAAGCTTCTGATGGTATCTGGCAGAATTGAGGAGGGCCATGTCTCGAGCTTCCTCGAGCTGATCGACCGTGTTCTCTGGGGTCACCTTATTCGATTGCTCGTTGTACGCTTTGAGTCGAGGGGACCCGTATTCGAGGTCTGTGGGGAGCACGGCCTTGGAGCCATAGACCATGAAGAATGGGGTGTATTTGGTGGCCCTGCTTAGCGTCGTTCTCAAACTCCATAGGACCGAGGAAAGCTCCTCGACCCACTTCTTGCCGAATTTCTTCAAGCGATTGTAGATCCTTGGCTTGAGTCCTTGCAAAATCATGCCGTTAGCACGCTCGACCTAGCTGTTAGTTCGAGGGTGGGCTACTGCAGACCAGTTCACACGGATCTGATGCTGATCGCAGAAGTCCAAGAACTTTTTGCCGGTGAACTGCGTGCCGTTGTCGGTGATGATGACGTTGGGAATCCCAAATCGGTGGATGATGTCGGTGAAGAAAAGGACGGCCTGCTCAGAGCGGATGTTGGTGATGGGTCGAGCCTCGATCCACTTGGAGAATTTGTCGATGGCCACCAACAAGTGGGTGTATCCTCCTTTTGCCTTTTGTAGGGGCCCTACTAAGTCGAGCCCCCATACCGCGAATGGCTAGGTGATGGGGATCATCTGGAGAGCGTGAGCGGGCAGATGCGTCTGTTTGGCGTAGAACTGGCACCCATGACATGAACGTACGAGCTCGATGGCATCTGCTACGGCCGTTGGCCAGTAGAAGCCTTGTCGGAAGGCGTTCCGTACGAGGGTCCATGGAGCAGCATGGTGACCGCAAGCCCCCGAGTGTAGGTCCTCGAGGAATTTCCGTCCTTCATCTATGGTGATGCAACGCTGCAAGACTCCCGTCGGGCTTCGTCGATATAGCTCATTGCCTTCGCCATAAATCACATATGACTTGGCCCATCGAGCGATACGGCGGGCCTCAGATCGATCCTCTGGCAGCTCGCAGCGGATTAGGCAATCGAGGAACGGTGTGCGCCAGTCGAACGGTCGACCGGGCCGCCGTTCCACCTCCATCACCTCAAGTGCATTGACGGTGTTGGTTGGCCGGGCGGGAGCGGCATCGATACCAGCCCCCGAGCCCAAGTCGACGGATGGCTCGTGGAGATCTCTCGAGAGCGCGTCAGGTGGTACCGTGCCTCGGGTCAACGCGATTTTGGTGAGTTCGTCGGCTGCTTCGTTGTAGCGTCGGGCGACATGGACGAGCTCGAGGCCATGGAACTTGTCCTCGAGTCGACGGACTTCTTTGCAGTACGCCTCCATTTTCAGGTCATGGCAGCTTGAGGTCTTCATTACTTGATCGATGATGAGTTGGGAGTCGCCTCGGACGTCGAGGCGTCGAACTCCTAGCTCGATGGCAATCTTGAGACCGTTGACGAGGGCCTCGTATTCTACGACGTTGTTAGATGCGGCAAAGTGAATCCTGATGATATACCTCATATGGACGCCCAAGGGTGAGATGAACAGCAGGCCGGCCCCGGCCCCTGTTTTCATGAGTGACCCGTCGAAAGACATCGTCCACAGCTCCGCCTGGACCTGAGTCGGGGGAAGCTGGGAGTCTGTCCATTCCGCGATGAAATCCACCAGGGCTTGCGATTTGATGGCCTTGCGAGGCGCATAAGTGAGAGTCTCACTCATAAGCTCGACCGACCATTTAGCTATTCTTCCCGTGGCATCTTTACTCTGGATTTCTCGCCTAGGGGGAAAGACGAGACCACCGTGATGGGGTGGCCGAGAAAGTAGTGCTGCAGCTTGCGGCGGGCGAGGATTACGGCGTAGATCAGCTTCTGGATTTGGGGGTAGCGTACCTTGGTCTCCGAAAGCACCTCGCTGATGAAATAGACCGGCCTCTGGACTGGCAGCGCGGGCCCTTCTTCCAGCCTCTCGACCACCACCGCTGCACTGACAACCTGAGTCGTCGAGGCAACGTAAAGGAGTAGTGGTTCCGCAGGTTGAGGTTTGACCAAGACTGGTGCTGAGGTCATTGTTTTCTTCAGGTTTTCGAGGGCTTCCTCGGCCTCGGGGTTCCAAGAAAAACGCTCGACCTTCTTCAGAAGCCGATACAGCGGTAACACCTTTTCTCCTAGTTTCGAGATGAAACGGCTCAGAGCCGCCAGGCATCCCGTGACTCTTTGCACACCCTTGATGTCTCGGATCGGCCCCATTCTTGCGATGGCCGAGACTTTCTCGGGGTTGGCCTTGATGCCGCACTGGGAAACAATGTAACCCAAGAGCATGCCTCGAGGCACGCCGAAGACGCATTTCTCGGGATTGAGCTTGATCTGGTTGGTGCGTAAGCAGCTAAAAGCAATCTCGAGGTCCTGGATCAGGTCTCCTCGCCACTTTGATTTGACGACAATGTCGTCGACATAAGCCTCGACCGTCGACCCTATGTGTTTGCCAAATACGTGGAGCATGCAGCGTTGGTACGTGGCTCCCGCGTTTCAAAGCCCAAATGGCATGGTTACATAGCAATACATCCCAAAAGGTGTGATGAAAGAGGTCGCGAGCTGGTCGGACTCTTTCATTTTTATTTGATGATAACCAGAATATGCATCAAGGAAAGAAAGGGTTTCACATCCCGCAGTGGAGTCGACAATCTGATCAATACGTGGTAATGGAAAAGGAACTTTCGGACATGCTTTATTTAGACTTGTATAATCGACACACATCCTCATTTTCCCATTCTTTTTCTTAACTAATACAGGGTTTGCTAACCAGTCGGGATGATGAACCTCCTTGATGAATCCGGCCGTCAAAAGCTTGTGGATTTCCTCGCCAATGATCTTGCGCTTCTCCTCGTCGAATCGGCGCAACCGCTGCTTCACTGGCTTGGAACCGGCTCGAATCTCCAAGGAGTGCTCGGTGACTTCCCTTGGTATGCCTGGCATGTCCGAGGGACTCCATGCAAACATGTCGGCGTTCGCACGGAGAAAGTCGACGAGCACAGCTTCCTATTTGGGGTCGAGGTCGGCGCTGATCGTCAGCACCTTACCGACGGAGTTGTTGGGGTCGAGCTAGATCTTCTTGGTTCCCTCCGCTGGCTCGAAGTTGCCCGCGTGGCGTTTGGGCTCTGGAGCCTCAGCGTCCAGGGCCTCGAGTTTTGCGACGAGCTCGGTGGAGTTCTCGACCGCCTCCCCATACTCGATGCACTCAACATCGCACTCGTAAGCGTGCTCAAAGGAGGAGCTGACAGTGATGACGCCTCTGGGACCGGGCATCTTCAGCTTCAAGTAGGTGTAGTTGGGTATGGCCATGAACTTGGCGTAGCCCGGGCGCCCGATGATGGCGTGGTACGTGCCTCGGAACCCGACCACCTCAAAGGTGAGGGTCTCCTTCCTGAAGTTGGCCGCCATGCCGAAGCAGACCGGTAGGTCGATTCGACCCACTGGTAGCGCCTTTTTCCCTGGCACGACGCCATGGAAACCGCCGGCACTTGGCTGGAGCCGTCCCCTATCGATGCCAAGGAGGTCGAGGGTCTCGAGGTAGATGATGTTGAGGCTGCTGCCTCCGTCCATTAGCACCTTTGAGAGCCGGGTGTTGACAATGATGGGGTCGACGACGAGCGGGTAGACGCCCGGGGCGACTACCTTGTCGGGGTGGTCCTCTCGATCGAAGGTTATGGGAGTGCTCGACCAGCTGAGGTACTGGGGCACCACCATTCTTGCCGCGAAGACCTCACGGCATTCCCTTTTGCATTGTCTCGTGGTCAACTGTGTCGAAGGCCCACCATAGATCATGTAGCAATTGTGGACGGTGGGGAAGCCGTCGTCATCTTTGTTGTCCTCCTTGTTGCCGCCCTTCTCTTTCTTGGAGTCGTCGCGCGCGTCCTTTTTGAACCCTAGACCATCGAAGTGCTTTCTCAGCATACGACAGTCCTTGAGCTTAAGGGCATGGTTCCTCTAGCATCTTATCAAAGATACCTCCATCTGGGGGGCCTCGAGGCTTCTTGCGCTCCATGGCGGCGACAAGGTTGTCGTCGAAATCTTCCCGTTGGAATTGTCGCGCTTTCTGCTTCTTCTTGTTCTTCTTGAGCCCTCGACTGGGGGTTCCATCTTCATCGACGGGCCGCTTGCCTTTCCCTCCTTCACAACTGAAGAAGGCGCCGACTGTCTCCTCCCCTGCTGCATAGTTTGCCACTACGTCCATCAGCTCATCGACGGTCTGAGGGCGATTTCGGCCCAATTCCCGCACTAAGTCTCGACTGGTGGTACCAGAGACAAAAGCTAGGATGACGTCATGGTCAGGGATGTGTGGCAGCTCAGTGCGCTGCTTCGAGAAGCGTCGAGCATACTCTCAAAGAGTTTCTCCTAACTTCTGCTTGCATTTGCTGAGGTCCCACGAGTTCCCTGGCCGTATGTAGGTCCCTTTGAAATTTCCCTCGAAGACTTTAACCAAATTGACCCAGTCGTGGATCTGATTTGCTGGAAGTTCCTCGAGCCATCGACGGGCGGTGTCGGAGAGGAAGAGGGGTAGCTGTCTGATGATGGCTCGATCATCCCCTCGAGCGCCACCTAGCTGACAGGCCAACCTAAAATCGGCCAGCCACAATTCTGGTTTGGTCTCACCATTGTATTTCGCGATGCTGGTCGGGGGTCGGAATGGACTGGGCAGGGGCGTGCTGTGGATTGCCCTGATGAACACCCGTGGGCCTGGTGGCTCGGGGGCCACTCGGTCCTCGTCGCTGTCGTACCTCCCACCGCGATGTGCGCTGTAACCGCGCTCTTCCGCGTCTCCGTGCCAGCGGCGTCGATTCTCTTCGATGTCATGCCGCGCGTCGTGTCGACGCTGATTGTCGATGGGGAGGACGAGAGTGGTCTTTCTTCCTCAGGGGGGCGGCTGTTGATGGACTAACACTTCCTTTTTATTTTGGGGCGGCTCGTCGCGCTTTTCAGTGGCTGCTCCTCGCCGTCGAGAAGCTGAGCTTTCGGCTTGTTGAACTGCCGCGACCTGGAGCAGAGTCTGCACCTCGTCTCGAATGCACTGAGCCTGGGAGTTCGATGGTTCTGGCATGTTGCGCAGTAGCATCGTCGCCGCTACTACATTCTGGCCCGCTCGAGGGAAACGGCTGATGGGCTGCTCTGGCTCTGCGTCTCCGATGATTTGTCGATGTACCTCTCGAGCGCATCTGCGGACACTTCCGCCCGGCGGGTAGGGTAGGTCATGCTCAAGGATTTGCTCGAGCAGGACGAGGCGCTCACGGTCTTCGTCGAGCTTCATCTTGAGCTCCCGTAGCTGTGCAAGCTGCGCAGCCCTGTCTTCCTGTGGAGGGGGGTCGACCTGTCCGTCGTTCCCAGGCGTCTTGGGGTCTTCCCGCGCTGCAGGGGCTCGACCGCCCGTAGCAGCATCATGCGTCTCATCGGTAGTCTCTACTGCCCCGTCGATGTGATAGCATTCCCTCGTAGGTTCGTAGCTATCAGTCTCGAAGTCGGAGTCCGGCTCGGCGGCGTGGAAACATCCACGTCCCTCCTCCAGCAGCCATTGCCTAAGTGAGGTGATCGTGTATCGCCCGGGGCCTAGGCGGCGGAGGCCTCGCACCTGGGAGAAATCCGGCATTTCGGACGTCGGCTGTAGTGCTTCAGAATCACGTGGTAGGACCATTGGTCTCTCCATGTACGTCTAGGCGTTTGGGCATATTCCCCTGGCGAGCGACGCCGCGGCGTTGTCTAATCCGAATGGCAGTGCCCTTCTTGGAGTGAACAACCTGTGTGGAAGTAGCTTAGCAGCGGTGGGGGAGGGCGCGCGAGACACGTCCCCTCCCGTCGTCGTGCGGTGCTGAGCCGTCGTGCCCGCGGTTCCGGCGCATGGTGTTGCCGGCTCGTGGCCCACCTCCTGCCTCGCACGAGTTGTCGGTCGTGATGAAGCAGAGGGGCGGCGGTGGTGCTGTCCACGCCTCTTCTTAGGCGGGGAGGCGTGGTGGCGAGGGCGTCTCAGGGCCCTCAATCGTGCTGGTGCAACGCGGGCTCCTCCTGGTCCTTTGACTGAGAGCAAGATCATGTCGTAGCCGGAGCCCGTAGACATGAACTCGAGACTCCCAAACCAAATCACCGTGGAGCGCGGAATCGGCGAGGCGAGAGTAGCCATCTGGAAAGGAGTGGGAAATCGATGAAAAACACGCAGGGCCCCTACCTGGCGCGCCAACTGTCGGTGTTTTCCCCCCGGGGGGTCACACCAACAAGTAAATTTGTATGCGTGCTCCCTTTCCCAGATGGTGATGCAAGAAGACACTGAGATTTATCCTGGTTCGGGCAAGAGAAGGCCCTACGTCTAGCGGGGGAGGGAAGTTTGTATTATCTTGCACCGAAGTGCTTGTACAGGGGCGAATACAAGCGTGGTATGAAGTGTGTAAGTTCTACTACTTATGAGCATGGTGTTGTCCCCCTCCTATCTATTCCCGGGTCCTCCCTTTTATAGCACCAAGGCGAGACCCAGGGTACATGTATAGGTGTCAGAGTAGGGGTCGATAGGAGCATGGCGCGCTGACCTACTCGAGGCTTCCGTACCGGCGTGGCCTCGAGCCGTCCCATCTCGGTAGCCTGGTGATGATTACGCGTGCCCCTGTATCCCGCTCCGCGCGCCGTCTTGGGCTGGTTCACCTGTTGCACGCCTGTACGGTATGGCGGCAAACCTGTCGGAGCGGTGGCAGTGTTGTCAGTCGACGCCCAGCTCGTCCCCAGGAAGTAGCTACATCTGGTCGAGGGTCGGACGTCGTGTAATGCCCTGATGTCCGGAGCGCTGACCTTGGTTGTCTCGAGGGGGTTCCGATTAGACGTTCCATCCTTGTTTCCCGCGTCCTGACACGCTCTGGGTCATTTGGTGGGGAAGGCTGCAAAAAGAACGATGGGACGGGTGCCTGTTTCCTATCACGCCTCCCGTGACCAGTGTGTTAGGTGGGAATACGGCAGGCGCATTAAATGTCCTGGCGCTCGTGCGCGCGTCAGGCGGTGGACAGTGTCCTTGCGCTCGACGCGTCTCGATTCGCTCGGACCCGTTTCCGTATTCGACGATAGCTGGCGCTCGACCCTTGATCGATTCGCTCGACGCCATTTCCGTCTTGGAGGCTGCGGTCGTTGATGGCTGCGCATATGTATGATCAGGGCGTCGAGTTGAGGGCCTCGACCTACGTACGGATAATCTCGTTATGTGCATCGGTGAGGGTACCCCTTATTGATACCGTCGACAGATTCTGTCTTTAAGCTAAGGTAAAACAACCAAACATAATATCCGTCCTGATAATGTCTCAGCAAAGGTGCACTAACTTCCAGAAATTATATCTCGAGCTACTTAACTCATATGGAGATGATCCTTACATTTTTGAAGAGCTTAGGAAATCCTCTACAACTTTCGTATACCATGTTTTCCCAGATTCTGTCTTTAACTTGGCCGAAATAGGGAATACCAAAACTGTCCAGACATTGATACAGAACAGAAACATCCAAGTGTAAATGTCATATCTCAGGTTCTACTAATCCAAATTAGTTCCAGCTTATACTGTTGGAAAGCATAGTAAATTGTGTACATCTTTTCTATAGAACACTTTCCCAAATTCTATAGCTATATTTGTCTCAGACTGTAAGCAACCAAAACTGGTCCAGGTTCTTGACAGCACAGTTGTATCATCTTGTGATTTTTGTAACTTCCAAACCATAACAGCTATGAGGGTGATTCTTGCGGTCAGAGAAAGATCTTGAAGTCTAGTTGTTTCTAGAAAAAGTTCATTGACTTTGCACGATCAAAACTTGAGATACACCAGAATTATTGTAGGCTGCTCCAGAAATCAGCAAAGGACAGAAACAGATATACCAAGCCCAACTACTTATTTCATTACTCCTTATTTCATTACTCCTTATGCCTTAGGCCTATGAACTAATGAAATTGTGAAGTAATTCCACAAGATCATTGCAATCATTACAAAGATCCAAATCAAGCATAAACATAATATCAAGCAATTAAGCATTAAAGGTTCACAAGGCACACAAACTTAACTTTCGCTACTAGCGTTTTTATTACACCGAGGGACACAAACACCTATATCTTAGACTTAGTGTGGTTATTTTCACGATGCATCTGTTGCTTCTTTTGTGGACAAGAGCTTATATAATGTCCTTCTTGTTGGCAGTGATAACACCTTCTCTTAGCTGGATCCTTCGTGATGTTATTTTCCACTGAAGTGTTGTTCGGTGTGTTATCAACTTGCGGACTCTGATAGTTTATCTTTGCCTGGTTAGATTTCTTTCCACATTGCTTGATCCTCCGAGGTTGAAACTATTTGTAAGTGATTGTCCATCCATCTATGCATACGTCATGAGCAGTGGGATTAGCTTGGGGAATTTGTTCATCTCCAAGGTTTGGGTTTTCCTGACAAGAATTCGAAGCTACCTGTGACATCTTAGGATTTGGGTGTTGATCACTTCCCAATGCCAGCTCTAGTGCTTTTGCCTTCCTCTTCTTATCCTCATTAGTCACGTGAGTTGGTTTTGCCTTAACTTCCTTTTTAGATGACATATTCCGAAGGCAAGGAAGACCATAATGCTCACAGCAGTGGCATTGATCCTGATATCCTGATGTATTACCCCCAACGCTTCCATGATTTCTCATATTTTTCCAAGCTTCTGCTACTTGTCTCCTCACTGGTCCTGAGATGCGTTGCTGAGAGTTCTTATTCTGAGTTATTCCTTCCACTACTTGTGTTTGCATGGCTAGAAGCTTCTCCATGTCGAATGCTTTAACAATTGGCAAATCTGGGTGCTTTTGTTCTTTCTTGTCAAAGGTCTCCTCGTTATGATCCATCTAAAGAGACAAAGAGGGAGGATTCAGAATAGAGACAAGATTTTATAAAAGAACTAGGCAAGAAGTAAGCATAACTTTTAGCAACTATCAAGGTCAAGGTGAAAGCAAGAGGTAAACAAAGATAGAAGCATGCTAAAACGTCCAGTTCTAACTAGGCTTGCGTCCTACAGTCAGCATTGCTTTGATAGCACTTTGTAATACCCGATTTTAAGAACAAAACCAGATATGCACCATATGTGAGTCGTAGAAGTCAAATCTCACATATAGCTACAAATAAGGGGTAATATCAAAAGACAATGCATAAATTATATAACGTACATAGTATAAAAGATGTAACCTTTAATAGCAAACAGCGGATAAGTAACTCCAAACTTTGGGTATTAACTTCTCTCTACAGGATCCAACTGACTGGTTGATCACAAGCCTAACACTCCTCCTGATGTATGGGCGAAATAGCAATAGTGAGTCCATGTCGAACTCCAAAAGTATAGCAACTAGATTGTATAGCTCCCACAATCTCATGACCAATGTGACATAAATAATGTAAAGCATTAAATAATAAATAATGAGCATATTTAACACACAGGAATCATCATCGTCGCAGCAAGAATCCCCAAGGCCGCTCCTGACCGTGAGCTCGGCTAGTATACTAGTTTTTAACACTCTGCAGAGGTTGCACATCTTTACCCATGAGTCATGATTTACCCTTTCGCCTGAGGTAGCTAATCTCTTAACCCCCTTCCTAGGGAGGTTGGCAAGGATCACTATGAATTCTTTCAAAGGTTCGTCTAACAAGTTAGGGCCGCTTGGTTTCATTAGTCAATCCGTGTGATTCACCCGTAGGAATCCACGGTCTGCTATTCCACAATTGCGCCACAACGGGTATCCGCTAACGAGCTAGAAAAGTTACTCATACTTAACTAAAGCCAGATCCATTATAGCCCTCATGGTTGCACAGTTGTCCCGGTTATCACTTACAGATAAATCATCAAGTGGCTAAAAAGTCATTTTTATCATTTATTACTTAACATTAATCTAGTCACAGGATCATGGTCACAGAAATAAAATCCAAATGCTATACTTGCCTTAATCTAGATGCTCTTGCTTATCCTTTTGTTTCTGCTGGTCTCACTTGTCCAAAGCTCTGATCTTGATCACCAAAAACTGCTCTCCGTCTAAACTCGATCATCGATCACACAAACAATCGGAGAAAGCATACACGAGCAAACAAAGCTACAATTAGAACAGTACACCAATCATACAAAAACAGTATGAAGAGTTTATAAAATGATTCTACGCATCGCTACGATTTCATAGACGTAAAGATCACGAAAAACGGAGTTAAAACAGAGAAGTTATGAATTTTCTAAGATTTTCTATAGAAAAGTAATTAATTAATTAATGTCACGTAATTAAAAAGTTTCAAACTGAGTAAATAATTTTACTAACATGTAGAGCTCATTAAAACGAACCTAACGCAATTTGAATGGGTCAAATCGGGAATAAAATGAATATTTTATGGCCAAAAGAAAACCAGTGGCAAACCTGTAAATACTAGAAAGCGTATTTTCTTTTAAGCCGATAAGAATTCATTTTCCGAATTGAAAAGCGTAAACTAGATAATAAGCCAAGGGACGGCGGGTTCTAATCTAAAGTTTTTTGGGGTCTCTTTAGCAAATGTTACCCAGAAAGGGTAACTTCTAATCTTATGCGTCGATCGAAGATCCTACAGCTCTGGTCCGTCCAGGAGGGGCACATGGCCGGCGACGAGCCTCACACGGCCGGGCGCCATTGCCGGCATCTCGAGGTCACCGGAGTTCGCCTAGAACACGTCTCGGTGCACCATTTTTCAAAAGGAAAATGCTAGGTGAAGGAGAAGGTCACCGCGGACTCACCAAGATGCTCAGTTCGCACTGATGGGAAGGAGGGAGTGCTCGCCGCGGTGAAGGACGCGCGCGGCTTTCGGCGAGTTCCGAACTTCCGCGTTCGTGGTGGCTAGGGCTTTGATTCGCGGTTTAGGAGCAAAAGGAAACTGCGGACTTGTAGAAAACACTTTATAGGACCTCGGTTGGCGGAAAAGGAAACGAATTCGCGGTTTCCCCGAGGATCGATTCGGCGGGGAAGCTCCCGGTCGAGTCCGGCCTGGTGACGCTCGGTGGAGGGGATGACCAGGCGGACCCACCTATCGGTGAAACAAAGAAGTGGGGCCTAGGTGTCAGCGAGAAGAGGGAGAGGGGAGGGCGCGCCTGCGCTGCTGGGCTTCGACCCGCGGCTTGGGCCGAAGAGGGAGCTGGGCTGCGGGGGTACTCTGGGCCGAAATCTGAGAAAGGGAGAGGTGTTGTTTCTTTTTTTTTCTTTTCTGTTTTCCTTTTCCAAAAACCTTTTTCCAAAAGGGATTTTAAATCATTCTCAGAGATTAAACAAAACACACGGTACAAAATATGCTTCAGCATGAATGCATAAACATGTTTCTAAAACCTATAATAACTTTTAGTTCGATGAAAAATATTATTTCTCTATATTCCATGAACACAAATATAAAGAATTAAATCATTTCCACCTATTTCAAAATTTGTAAAATTTTTTGGGTGTTACATAAGTGTCACATAAAGATATATGAAGTAATAAATAGTGACAAAGATAATTAATCTGATCAGCATAACTTAGCCACATATAAATATGATAAGCACCTCAATTAGATATTCTAGAAAGTCATTAGCATGGTATTAGAACGAACTACAAGAATAATTCCTAAGTTATGCTCAACTATATAGTCTAGCATTATCATAATTAGTGCAAACATACTTAGCAATCATTGTGAGACAAGACTATGCCCATGCATAGTGATATTAGCAAGGTAATTGAGAAACATAGCAATCACTCCCCTGGAATAATATTGCTCTGCCAGCCTAATACACGAGAGGGGGACAATATAAGAATCAATGAAGCTGTCACTATCACGAACTACCCCACGATCTGGCATATTGGGTACAATCGCAGATAAATATGGTATAAGCACCACGCCTACACAATATCTATCATTTACCCATGGATCCGATGGATAAACGCTATACGATCCTAAGCATGTATATAGATCCAATCTAACTAAGCCAAGTATATAACTATGATAAACTAAGAACAATATAATCTTGAATATAAACAAGTAGAGCAAAGTCATAAGCAATATATTGAAGTAGAACAAAGTCATATTCATAATATTGAAGAACAATGATAATTAGAAGAACAATTTGAAGCACAATTAGAGAATTACCAAGAATCCTCTTGACAGATCCAGAAACCAATTGAAGATTGACTCCTTCTAGTTCTAATCCTATACAGATATCTAATTGATGTGGTGGCTCTAATCTTGATCAGAGGCTTCTTCTCCCTTGAGGAATAATGAATTAGGGTTGAGAGGCTCTCTCCTCTAGGGGCTAGGGGGTCTGGTTTTACAGTCCCTTCAAGTGAATATGGGCCGTTGGATCAAACCGACATTGATTGAACGGTTATCCTTGATCCTTTAGGTCGGTGGAGATCTTTCCCGAGAGAGAGTCCTGATTGGACTCAGAGAGAGGGCGGGCACCCAGGGCAACTGGGCGGGCGCCCAGGGCCTGGCCCTGTTCGGCCTCCTCTTCCATCCCGTGGCTTCTGGAGTCTTCTAGATATAAGATAATTGCGCAGCACATTAATATCTCTATGTAATCCCGACGTGTGAGCCTTTCTTCCGTATTTCCTGATAACCCCCTGCACAAATAGACAAACACCAAAACTTGTGGAATTCTATCAGATAAAACCCTAAGTCTAGATGTTGATTTCATTTGGATCCTTTTCTTTGTTTATTTGATAATTAAATTTGATACTTAAGGACCGTCAACACCTTCTAAACCTGAACCCTTAGATGAGTTTGTAGAAACACCTAGACCTCCCACAGAGCTTAAAACTTTACCACCCGGTCTTATCTATGCTTTCCTAAACAATAATCCAGAGTTTCCTATGATCATTAGTGATAAACTCACTCAGGAGCAAACTCTATGATTGACGACCATTCTTGAGAAACATCACTCAGTTTTCGGCTACTCACTCCAAGATCTTACAGGAATCAGTCCTATGATTTGTACCCATTGTATTCCAACAGATCCTTCTGTTTCACCTTCTTGAGAACCCCAACGTAGACTTAACAACAATATGAGAGAGGTAGTTAAAAAGGATGTTATCAAGTTGCTGCATGCAGGGATTATATATCCTGTGCCGCATAGTCAGTGGGTGAGCCCAGTTCAAGTTGTGCCTAAAAAGGGAGGCATGACTGTTATTATGAATGAAAAGAACGAGCTAATTGCGCAACGCATCATCATAGGATGGCGGATGTTCATAGACTATAGAAAACTAAACAAAGCCACGAGAAAGGATCATTTTCCTTTACCTTTCATAGATGAGATGCTAGAGCGATTAGCGAACCATTCGTTCTTCTGTTTCTTAGATGGATATTCAGGGTATCATCAGATCCCGATCCATCCTGATGATCAAAGCAAAACCACTTTTACATGCCCATATGGAACTTATGCTTACCGAAGAATGTCTCTTGGGTTATGTAATGCACCAGCTTCTTTTCAAAGATGCATGATGTCTATATTTTCTGATATGATTGAAGAGATTATGGAAGTTCTCATGGATGATTTCTCTGTTTATGGAAAAACTTTTGATAGTTGTCTTGAAAACTTAGACAAGGTTTTGCAAAGATGTGAAGAAAAGCACTTAGTCCTTAATTGGGAAAAATGTCATTTTATGGTTAGGGAAGGAATAGTGTTGGGACACCTAGTGTCTCAAAGAGGTATTGAGGTAGACAAAGCTAAAATTGAAGTAATTGAACAACTACCTCTACCTGTGAATATAAAAGGAATTCGAAGCTTTCTTGGCCATGCTGGTTTTTATCATAGATTCATAAAAGATTTTTCATTCATTGCTAGACCACTTACTCTTTTGCTAGCCAAGGATGCTCCTTTCAAATTTGATGATGCATGTCTAACATCTTTCAATTTATTAAAGAAAGCACTCATCTCTGCACCAATCATTCAACCCCCTGATTGGTCGTTGCCTTTTGAAATTATGTGTGATGCTAGTGATTATGCTGTGGGGGCAGTATTGGGACAAACTAAAGATAAGAAGCATCATGCAATTGCTTATGCCAGTAAAACTTTGACAGGAGCTCAACTTAACTATGCAACCATTGAAAAAGAGCTTCTGGCTATTGTGGTTGCCATTGACAAATTTAGATCTTATTTAGTTGGAGCTAAAATAAGTGTTTATACTGATCATGCTGCACTAAAATATTTTCTCACTAAAAAAGATGTTAAACCTCGTCTGATTAGATGGATCTTATTACTTCAAGAATTTGACTTAGAAATAAAAGATAAAAGGGAGTAGAAAATTCTGTTGCTGATCACTTGTCTAGAATGTATTTTAAGAATCCACAGGAAACCCCCATCAATGATTCACTCTGGGACGACATGCTCTGCGGGATTAACAGGTCTGACCCGTGGTATGCAGATATTGTTAATTTTATGGTTTCAGGGTATGTACCACCAGGAGCAAAACAAGAAGAAGCTTATTCAGGAAAGTCGTTCACATATATGGGAGGAGCCATACCTCTTCTGAGTATGCTCTGATGGCTTACTTAGGAGATGTGTGACCACTGAGGAAGGATGGAAGATCATCGACAGATGTCATTCATCACCATATGGAGGTCACTATGGAGCATTCCGTACACATTCAAAGATCTGGCAGTGTGGATTCTACTAGCCTACAATGTATGAAGACACGAAGAAATATATCAGAAGATGTGGGCCATGTCAAAGGCACGGAAACATAAATACAAGGGATGCAATGCCACTCACCAACAACCTTCAGATTGAGCTCTTTGATGTCTGGGGAATAGACTATATGGGTCCATTTTGTAACACCCTAGGTGTTAAGCATGCACTTAGTCTTATCAAAGTCATGCATAAGCATCCTCATAAGCATCATGAGCATGTCATTCTTTTCAAGTATGATTTTATGTGCATCGTTTCATAAGTTCTAAATATATTAAAAATGTGATGCTTGCTTCAAAAATTGTGAAATATTCAAACTAGGTTGATTTAGGTGTAAGAAGAATTTAAAACATTTTTGTGCAATTTTTGGAGCCATGGAAATTGAGAAATGGAATTTATACAAAATATCCAAAATAAATTTATTTAAAAACCTAGAACTAAGCTTTAATTTGTAATTCAAATTCTATTTAGAATTTGGTCTTACTTATTAAAGCAAAGTTGTAGAGTTTTTAGTTTGGAACAACTTTGCCTTTGGGGGAAAGTGGGGAAAATGATTTGAAAATGGCCAAAATGAATTTATAAGAGAATTTGAGAAAAGAAATTCAAAAAAAAATAGGAAAGGGAAAAGGGGGGCGCTAGCAGGCCGCGGCCTCGCTTCTGGCCCGCTGGCCTGGCCCGCCCACGCCTTCCCCTTCCCCCTCCCCGCGCTCGCGCCCGCGTCCGCGCGCGCGGACGGCCTCGCCGTGCCGCCGTGGCGCGCCGGCAGAGCCTGGCCGCCGCGTGGCGAGCATGCGGCAGCGAGGACGCGTCCCGGTCGGCCACCAGAAGAGCTCGGCTGCGCCCGCCTCCGCCCCCGCTCCCATTCGCGCCCCTCGGCCCTCGCTCTCTCGCTCTCTCGCCCTCGCTCTGCACGCGCAGAGCGCCGCTGTCGCCATTGGAGCCCGAGCTCCGCCTCGGCCGTTCCTCCCCCGTGCGTGCGCCATTCTGCGATTAGTTCTCCCCCGAGCTCCGCCCTCGCTCCGCCGTTGCGGAACACCCGTCCGAGCGCTCGGTAAGGCACGGTGAGCCCCCGCTCGCTCTCGTTCTCTTCTCCGGCGAGAGCTCCGCCGCCGCGCACGTGATCCGCGCGTCCCCATGCCTTCCGGTGCTGCGTAGTTGGCGCATTATGCTCGCCTTGGCACCGCGATGCTCACGAGCCACTCCAGCCACACTCTACTGGGCCAGCGTCCCGTGCCGACGGTGAGCAGCGCCGCCGCCCCGCCATGGCCGGTGGCGAGCCTGCTCCGGTGTGTTTTAGGCCACGCAAATGGGTGCGCTAGGACCGCCGTGAGCCGTAGAGCGTGTAGAGCCGCTTGATTCGCCGAAAGGGGTCGCCGACGGTGAGCTCCGGCTCGCCGGAGCTCCTCCCCTCTGCGTCCTGACCAGTGGGCCCGGCTGGCAGGCGGGTCCGCTCATCAGCGACCGCGGGTGCACTGCACCGGGTGCACTGCACCGGGTGCACCTAGCCGGTTTCGGGGTGGATGACAGGTGGGGTCATCTGACTCGCGTGTCCCGCCTGTCAGTGACTCCGAGGGTTTGAATCCGGGTGCGCTTAGCGTTTTAGGTTGTTTTCCGTTTTAAAAGTTTTTCCAGAAAATGAGTTATGTATTCAAAAATCCATATCTTGAGGAATATAGCTCCAAAAATTGTGAAATAAATTTTGGTGTGTTCCCTATTTCCAGATCTATAGCCTAGTATGTTTGCATGTCATGTTTGAGTAACTTTTCCGTGTGAATATATTTAATCCATGTTTTTGCTAAACTTGGAAAATGCATAGTAAATAAAATATGGTTCGAAAAGATGTGAAACTAGATTTGCTGGCTCTGCATGTGTGTTTACTCACTGGGAAAATATTGTTACATATTATTTGGTGTATAAATGAATTTATGGTAATTTAAATGCTTGCATGGCAGTGATTTATGATTTTTAATAATTATTTGGGTCATGCAATAAATCTGGAAAATTTTGTGGGTATTTCTTATGATATTAGACAAATGGTAAAAATATGAAATCTGTTGTTTGACATTTATATCACAGTGGAGTAATTATGCTTACCTTATTAATTAATCTTGTGATTTTTGTGGCTCAAAATAAGTATCCAAAAATTATGAAAAATTTACAGTAGACTTTATGCTTAGCTAGTAGTCTCCTGTAATTTTTGTGGAATTTATTGATGAACAGAATTGCATGTGATTTTTAATGGGCCTAGAAATGAATAAAGAAAATTATGAATGCTTGTATATATAGGTTGAATGGAATAAGTTGGGTTTGGTGTATCTTTGAAGCATCATGTGGGTTGCTGGTTACATTGAAAAATAATTGTAGAAGAGAATGCAATAGATGTTTGATTCAATTGTTATTCTTGGATGATGTTGACTACCTTGTAATAAGCATGACCAAGTACATCACCTATGCATCATGTCATGACTCCTTTAGTACCTTCTCATACAAGCATCCACTCGGGCACCTCGCACTCCACTCATAAGCACACATGCAGCATACAGGCTCGCAGGAGAACGAGGTGGGACCCGAGGAGCCAGAGGAGATTCAGGAGCAGGAACCTCCGGAAGCACAGGAACCCGGAGAGGAACTGCAGGAGTGTCCAGATCACCGACCCAGCACCTTTGAGAAAGACAAGCCCCGGAGCATTCTAAGTCTCCCTATCCTCACTAACTTATATGAAGTACTATACTCGTGCTACTGTATTGCATATTAAGTGATAGGAGTTGCCTGATACCGTTGCTGCATGTGTACTCCTTGTTATCCCTACTCGTTTATCTACCTTGTCCTATGTAGATAGGCGCGGAGTCTATGCTTAGCTTGCTTAGTCGGTAGAAGTCGGGTGATTTCCTGTCACCTGCGAGATATAGGTGGATACCTGCTTGATTAAGCAGTGGTTGTTTGGGGAAAGGAATAACCAAGTGTGAAATGAATTTGGAGACCGGGCAGGGTCTTATGGTGGGTTGACCATAGTGCCCCTGCCTGTGTCGCTTAAGGACCGATCATTGACGGCCCTCTTGTCATGTTGAACGCATGCCTCACACTTAGCTGGAAGGATAAGTCGTTCCGACCGCGAAGCCTGAACACTATCCGGGCCGGGAATCGAGCCGCCATGCGCTGTATTGGTGATGGTTGAGGAGAACGACGAGGGCGCGGCGCGCAACCTTGGATACCTCGGTCGCCGGAACGGTCCTCGGGTACTGGCGGTGCCTGCCGAACCCGCGAATTGGTCCTGGATAGTGTAATACGGTGATCTGTAGCTCACTTGATCAGTGAGTGTGGTTTGTGTGGGGAATACCTCGCCAGCTGGTTAGAAATCGATTCGAATCGCCATCGCTCCTGGATAGTGAGCACTTGACATGAGCCCTGTCCTCGTAGTAAGGACTATGGAACACTTGGGTCATAATGATGAATGGTTTTAAGAGATGCTATGATGAGGTACTATCATAGTCTTATACTTGCTTGTAATAGTGCAGGTGCAAATCTAGATGATAGGTAATGATACTTTCAACTTGAGCAAATTAAAAGAAGAAAGACTTATGTAGGTTATGATAGCGAAATACTGCGGTTTTGCAAAATGGTTGTCAGCTACCCCACTATATAGCCTTCATGATCCTTGATGAGTCTTTATTTTAAGTTTATGACGGGTAAGTCTAGCTGAGTACCTTCTCATACTCAGGGTTCTACTCCCGTGTTGTTTTGCAGATGGTCAATTGTACTATGGTTATTGCATCCTCTGTCTGTACCCAGCCATGGGTGATGACTAGACCAAGGGCGATGGTCACTCCGTCTCTTCTTTTGCTTTTGTGGGAATGACCAAACTATGGCACTATATTAGACTAAGCGCGTGTGTTGTATTTTCGAACTATGAAGCTTCCGCTACTTGAAGAACTTGGTTTGTAATAACTTTAAGCACTCCGATGTATTTTTATAAATGTTGTAATCTGGACGTATTTGTGAATGGCGACCGCTAAGCTTATTACGATCTTGGCTGTTGTACGATGTGTGGTTTGAAATCCTTCGAGATTTCACGGACTACCGGGATTATATGGGCTTAAGCCTGATGGTTTGATTATGCAAATGGTCGCTGTTGGGCTTAATCTCTTATAATTTGGTCGGTTCTGTTACAGCTGGCATCGGAGCAAGGTTTAGCGAGTTACTGTTCATAAGTACGTTCTAAACAAAATCTAAACCGGTCTAATGAAGGATTTTGGTAATTAATAAAGATCAAGGTGTTAAACTAAGTTTTGGAAAACTATCTAGTGTGCCATGGTCATATCCTTTATGCCCAGTTAAGGACTCTAAGGTGGCTAGTTAAGTACTGACTTGGGGGTGAATTTATCATATTTTATTTCGTCGCTCATACGGCGTGCAATAGTATGAGTGCCATTCATTTGAGTGGTAATGTATGGATCAATTTTTCCTCTACGCCACGGTAAGTGGGAGCTGTGAGAGCATGATCGGATACACTGCCGGTCTAGGGGAGTGTTGCTAGGCGCTGTGCCATGCACACCTGTTTGGTGTGTCTTGGGAACAGTACCGCGTGTTGGGGATTCCGTCCTGAGAGGCGATGCCGTCATTAGGGCGAAGATGTGGGTAGCAACACATCACATGCATGGACGGGTGTCCGTGTATGTGAAGTGCATAGTTTTAAAAAAATTTCTTGCTCTGCATGATCATATTGTGGGTGGGCTGAAATGAGTTTTCTGCAGGTACCCTAACCACGTTCTCGCTTAGAACGCTAGTTACGTTATGAGCGAACGTTGTATGCCACCGCATATACCGCTTAGTGTTGACCTTGTTTCTAAGTTTGTGAGGTCGTAAGTTCGTGCATGCATCATGTTCATATCATATCATTGCTTACTTTCCCCCTTAATTTAATCTGTCCCAATTCTAAATAAAATAATTAAAGGTAATCCTCGCTCTTACCCACGGTATTGCATTTGCAGCAGATGGCACGCACTAGGTTCACCGCTCGCAAGTCCACTGGTGGGCGGGCCCCTCGCCATCCGTTGGCAGCTAGGAGCTCGCGACATAAGAGCAAGTTCCTGGAGGAGTTTGGGATGCCCACTTTGCTTTGGAGGGTGCTCAGTTCGATGGGGTATCCCGAAGGAAGGGAGCCTCGCTACTATTGGGATAAGGAGCCGCTTGGTGACGAGACCCTGGTGGGGATCGAGGCAGTTGTCCCTACCAGTGGAGGAGACCCTGCTTGGGGCGGCTGGGTGTACGAGTCTCGAGGTGTCACACCTTTCCACGGTGCCAGCAGGGCAGCTTTCGCAGTTCTGAGGGACCTCATGGAGAGGTTTCCACAGGAGCTGGCCCACGCCTTCGCTGGGGTGTTTCCCTGGGGTGACCCCTACACTTCGGTGTGGGATTAGTCCGAGGAGAATGCTCTAGAGAGGAGTGCGGATGAGGACCAGCACAGTGACAGTGCAGCTATCAGTGACATGTACGCGTTGATGAAGACCTATGGAGGCCTAGAGCGTTGTTTGGGTCACTTGTCCGGGTCCCTTCTCACCGTCCAGGATAAGAAGCGTCAGTTGCAGCGTGAGTTTGACTCTGAGGTTGAGAGGTTACAGGCAGAGTTGGCCCGTGTGACCAGAGAGAGAGACCAGGCAGTCCAGAAGAACAGTGAGCTGAGTCAGGACCTGCTTGCAGTACGGGAGCAGAAGGACAGGGTGACTACTGCTCACAGGAACTGCGAGCGCATGCTAGTCCATGTGCTTGGACAGAGGAATGAAGCCTGGCATGAGGAGGACACTTTGAGGGCCCGACAGCTAGAGCTAGAGCAGCAGCTAGCTAATGCTGAGGAGTACAATGAGAACTTGCATGAGGAGATCCACCAGCTGCATAACCAGCTCCACCCTCACCACCTACCTGGAGCAGCTGAGCTAGACTCTAAGGACGAGATGGACGTGGATCCTGAGATAGGAGCAGCTGCTAGTGGAGATGAGGATGAGGATGGCTCCGGCATGGACAGTGACCATAGCGAGTAGATGCCAGGGCTCTAGAGCTAGTCCTTCTTCTTTTGTGTTGTATGTTGCATGGCATGTCGTGTACTTTTGGATCTGGGCTATGTAAGACTTTATGAGTTAATGTTGAAAGTCCAGTGTATGTATGCTGGCAAGTTGGATGTACGCAAACCTTGTTGCGTGAATGTTGAGTAATCTGTTAGTGATGTTGTGCGTAGATGATGAATTGTTGTGCCTCTGTTTATTGTGCGAATTTATTCCCTCAGTAAATTCAGTACGGCATGATTCTACACATTTCTACCGATTGATGGCAACTCCTAACGATTGCTTATCGGTGGCGTATGCAGATGGTGCAAACACGTGGCGGGGGTAACAGCAATCCGGGTCTTGGAGCAGGTACATCCGGGGGTGAGGCTCAACGGAATGAGGACAGAGCACCAACACCGCCACCACCACCGCCTCCTCCGTACACTGCGGACGTGTTTTTCGCACAGTTTCTGGGGAGCCAACGCAACATGGAACAGATGCAGCGCAACATGGAAGAGGCTCTGCGCAACATAGCTGACAACACCCGTCGTGGGGATAACCAGGGCGGCCGTGAAGTCAACCAGTACAGTTCTTTCAAGGACTTCATGGATACCAAGCCACCAATCTTTAAGGAGACCTTGGAACCGCTCGAAGCAGATGAGTGGATCAACACCATGGAGTAGAAGTTTCGTCTTCTTCGGATGACCGAAGAACTCAAGGCTGAATATGCGGCACATAAGTTGCAAGGACCCGCTGGGATTTGGTGGTCCCATCACCGTACCACCTACCCAGAGGGGACCCCAATTACGTGGAACCGCTTCACCACCGCTTTCCGGGGAAATTATATTCCTCCTGGTGTGGTTGAAATGAAGGTTGGGGAGTTCATGAGGCTGTCCCAGGGGACGAAATCTGTGAAAGAGTATCTACATGCTTTCAATAATCTCGCTCGTTATGCCCCCGAGTTTGTGAACACGGAGGCCAAGAAGATTGCCAGTTTCCAGAGAGGCTTGAATCCAAAGATGCTGAAGACCATGGGTACAGGGGCCAGGGCTACCTTCAATGCTTACATCAGTGACTGTCTCACCCAGGAGAACAACAACAACAACTACAGTGCATCCAAGTCTCGTAAGAGGGCTTTTGAAGCCGGATCATCCCAGTCCAGGGCACCAGTGGTAGGGCGACAGCCATATCGTCCTCCTGCCCCAGGTGCTAGGTTCCGACCGCCGCAAAGGAGGAACACCGGGCATCCAACACAGCAGAAACCGTACAAGGTGGCGATAGCCCCTGCCAAGCCAAAGGCAATTCAAGCTGCAGCACCTGCCGTCAACAATGCGCCCAAGGGTCCGTACTATAACTGCCACAAGATGGGGCACTTTGCTAAGGAATGTCCCTACCCCAAGAGGCAGCAGCCAACCTATCCAACTCGTGTGCACCATACCTCGATCGAGGAAATCCCGGAAGGAGAACCGGTAACAGCTGCTATGTTTTCTGTCAACCAACATCTTGCAGTTGTTTTGTTTGATTCTGGATCATCGCATTCATTCATGAGCCAAGCATTTGCACAAAAGCATAGTCAACCAGTTACAGATCTGGGTTATGGTTACCGCATCAGCTCAGCAAGGGCAGATGTGTTGACCAATAGAGTGGTCCGAGGGGCAACTCTGGATATAAGTGGCCGAGTTTTTCGGGTGAATCTAGTGGTCATGCCTGGGTTAGTTCTGGATGTTATCATGGGCATGAACTGGATGAGAAAATGGGATGCTGTCATAGATACTGGAAAGAGGATGTTATCTCTCAGAGAACCGCAGGGCAGTAACTCTTTTCAAGTACCTCTGCCCCGTCGTCTTGACTTTGCTGGCATCTCCTGTGTTACGCACGTGGTTCCTTTACCACAGATTCCAGTAGTCTGTGAGTTCCCTGATGTTTTTCCCGAGGAATTGCCAGGACTTCCCCCAGATAGGGAGGTAGAGTTTGCAATCGAGTTGATACCAGGTACAGCACCAATATCTAGAAGGCCGTACCGGATGCCACCAAACGAACTCGCAGAGTTGAAGAAGCAACTGAAGGAGTTACTAGATAAAGGGTTCATCCGGCCAAGTTCGTCGGAATGGGGTTGTCCAGTGTTGTTTGTGAAAAAGAAGGATCAATCGTTGCGCATGTGCATGGAATATCGCCCACTCAATGCCGTGACGATCAAGAATAAGTATCCCTTGCCAAGGATTGATATCCTGTTTGACCAGTTATCCAAGGCAAGAGTGTTTTCTAAGATAGATTTGAGGTCTGGGTATCATCAAATCAAAATTCGTCCGCAAGATATCCCGAAGACTGCTTTTTCCACCAGATATGGGTTGGATGAGTATCTTGTCATGTCCTTTGGGTTGACAAATGCTCCTGCATACTTTATGTATCTGATGAATTCAGTCTTTATGCCAGAATTGGATAAGTTTGTTGTGGTGTTTATCGATGATATCCTGGTGTATTCAGAAAATGAGCAAGATCACGCCGAACATCTGAGAATTGTGCTGACACGATTACGAGAGCATCAGTTATATGCCAAGTTCAGCAAGTGTGAGTTCTGGTTGAAGAAAGTTCCTTTCCTAGGGCACATTTTGTCTGAAGATGGGATTGCCGTGGATCCATCAAAAGTGCAGGAAGTCATGGACTGGAAGGCACCAACTTCTGTCTCGGAAGTTAGAAGTTTTCTTAGTCTGGCCGGGTATTATCGTCGTTTCATACCTGACTTCTCCAAGATTGCTAAGCCAATGACAAGTTTGCTACAAAAGGATCATAAGTTTGTCTGGACGGAAGAGTGTGAGTTAGCCTTCCACACCTTGCGAAAGATGCTAACCACTGCTCCCGTTCTGGCACAACCTAATATCGAGAAGCCTTTTGATGTGTTTTGTGACACATCGAAGAGTGGCCTGGGGTGTGTGTTGATGCAAGATGGCAGAGTGATAGCTTATGCTTCCCGACAGTTGAGAAATCATGAAATCAACTACCCAACGCATGACCTCGAGTTAGCAGCAGTGGTACATGCTTTGAAGATTTGGAGACATTATCTGCTGGGAAATAAGTGTCACATTTATACCGATCATAAGAGTTTGAAGTACATCTTCACTCAGTCCAAGCTAAATATGAGGCAACGACGGTGGTTAGAGTTAATCAAGGACTACGATCTGGAGGTTCATTATCATCCAGGCAAGGCTAATGTGGTAGCAGATGCTTTGAGTCGCAAACCGCACTATCAAGTGGTTCAACCGTTGTTTGAAGATGGGTTCAATCTTATGCATCCTGAGGTCTTATGTCATATACAACTCAGTTGTTCACTCGAGAGTCAAGTCATTGAAGGTCAAAAAACAGACAAGGGTATTTTCCACATCAAAGAAAAGATCAAAGATGACCCAAAAACTCAGTTTCGAGTTGATGTGAAGGGGGTACTGTGGTTTCAACATCGGTTAGTAGTCCCGAAAGATCGGGAATTGAAGAATCGCATCATGGATGAAGCTCATCTCTCTAAGCTTTCTATTCATCCTGGCAGTAGAAAAATGTATCAAGATCTAAGACCCCACTTTTAGTGGACCAAGATGAAGAAAGAAATAGCCGCCTATGTGGCCCGTTGTGACACGTGTTGCAGAGTTAAGGCCATCCATATGAAGCCTGCAGGTCTGTTACAATCGTTATCCGTCCCAGAGTGGAAATGGGAAGAGGTCAGTATGGACTTTATCACAGGTTTACCAATCACAAGGAAGGGGAATGACTCGATTTGGGTAATCATAGATCGATTGACCAAATCGGCCCATTTCATTCCTGTGAAGACCCGTTACCGACCTCCTGAGTATGCCGATATATATATGGCTGAGATTGTCAAGTTGCATGGTATTCCCAAGACCATCATATCAGATAGAGGACCGCAGTTCACCGCTCACTTCTGGGAGCGCATGCATAAGAGTTTGGGGACCAGTCTGATAAGAAGCACGGCCTATCATCCCCAGACTTCAGGTCAAACCGAGAGGCTAAATCAAGTGTTAGAAGATATGCTGAGGGCCTGTGTGCTATCATCCGAGGGATCGTGGGAATCATGGTTACCTTTGGCTGAATTCTCCTACAATAACAGTTATCAAGAGAGCATCAAGATGGCCCCGTTCGAAGCTTTGTACGGTCGAAGATGTAGAACTCCGTTAAACTGGGTTGAACCTGGTGAAAGAAGATACTATGGTATCGACTTTGTGAATGAAGCAGAGAAAAAGGTGCAGATCATACAGCAACATATGCAAGCGGCACAGTCACGACAAAAGAGTTATGCTGATAAGAGAAGAAGGCCACTTGAATTCAATATAGGTGACTATGTGTATCTCAAAGTTACACCAATGAAGAAAGTCCAACGTTTCCGAGTTCGAAGCAAGCTTGCACCCAGATATGTGGGACCGTACCAAGTGCTAGAGAGGAAAGGCCCGGTGGCCTACAAGATTCAGTTACCTGAAGAATTGAGCTCGATCTTTCCGGTCTTCCATGTGTCGCAACTGCGGAAATGTCTGAAGGTACCTGAACAAAGAATTGAACCTCGAGGAATCAAGATAAAAGCAGACCTAGAGTATAAAGAGCAGCCAGTGGGGATTGTGGATACCAAGGAGCGAGTAACCCGAAACAAAATTGTCAGAACATATAAGGTGGTGTGGAGTCATCATGACGATAGGGATGCCACCTGGGAAACAGAGGATTACTTAAAAACAGTTTATCCAAAATTTCATAAGAAATGGTTAGTAACCCAAAATCTCGGGACGAGATTTCCCTAAGGGGGGAAGGGTTGTAACACCCTAGGTGTTAAGCATGCACTTAGTCTTATCAAAGTCATGCATAAGCATCCTCATAAGCATCATGAGCATGTCATTCTTTTCAAGTATGATTTTATGTGCATCGTTTCATAAGTTCTAAATATATTAAAAATGTGATGCTTGCTTCAAAAATTGTGAAATATTCAAACTAGGTTGATTTAGGTGTAAGAAGAATTTAAAATATTTTTGTGCAATTTTTGGAGCCATGGAAATTGAGAAATGGAATTTATACAAAATATCCAAAATAAATTTATTTAAAAATCTAGAACTAAGCTTTAATTTGTAATTCAAATTCTATTTAGAATTTGGTCTTACTTATTAAAGCAAAGTTGTAGAGTTTTTAGTTTGGAACAACTTTGCCTTTAGGGGAAAGTGGGGAAAATGATTTGAAAATGGCCAAAATGAATTTATAAGAGAATTTGAGAAAAGAAATTCAAAAAAAATAGGAAAGGGAAAAGGGGGGCGCTAGCAGGCCGCGGCCTCGCTTCTGGCCCGCTGGCCGAAGCCGGCCTGGCCCGCCCACGCCTTCCCCTTCCCCCTCCCCGCGCTCGCGCCCGCGTCCGCGCGCGCGGACGGCCTCGCCGTGCCGCCGTGGCGCACCGGCAGAGCCTGGCCGCCGCGTGGCGAGCATGCGGCAGCGAGGACGCGTCCCGGTCGGCCACCAGAAGAGCTCGGCTGCGCCCGCCTCCGCCCCCGCTCCCATTCGCGCCCCTCGGCCCTCGCTCTCTCGCTCTCTCGCCCTCGCTCTGCACGCGTAGAGCGCCGCCGTCGCCATTGGAGCCCGAGCTCCGCCTCGGCCGTTCCTCCCCCGTGCGTGCGCCATTCTGCGATTAGTTCTCCCCCGAGCTCCGCCCTCGCTCCGCCGTTGCGGAACACCCGTCCGAGCGCTCGGTAAGGCACGGTGAGCCCCCGCTCGCTCTCGTTCTCTTCTCCGGCGAGAGCTCCGCCGCCGCGCACGTGATCCGCGCGTCCCCATGCCTTCCGGTGCTGCGTAGTTGGCGCATTATGCTCGCCTTGGCACCGCGATGCTCACGAGCCACTCCAGCCACGCTCTATTGGGCCAGCGTCCCGTGCCGACGGTGAGCAGCGCCGCCGCCCCGCCATGGCCGGTGGCGAGCCTGCTCCGGTCGTTTTAGGCCACGCAAATGGGTGCGCTAGGACCGCCGTGAGCCGTAGAGCGTGTAGAGCCGCTTGATTCGCCGAAAGGGGTCGCCGACGGTGAGCTCCGGCTCGCCGGAGCTCCTCCCCTCTGCGTCCTGACCAGTGGGCCCGGCTGGCAGGCGGGTCCGCTCGTCAGCGACCGCGGGTGTACCGGGTGCACCTAGCCGGTTTCGGGGTGGATGACAGGTGGGGTCATCTGACTCGCGTGTCCCGCCTGTCAGTGACTCCGAGGGTTTGAATCCGGGTGCGCTTAGCGTTTTAGGTTGTTTTCCGTTTTAAAAGTTTTTCCAGAAAATGAGTTATGTATTCAAAAATCCAAATCTTGAAGAATATAGCTCCAAAAATTGTGAAATAAATTTTGGTGTGTTCCCTATTTCCAGATCTATAGCCTAGTATGTTTGCATGTTATGTTTGAGTAACTTTTCCGTGTGAATATATTTAATCCATGTTTTTGCTAAACTTGGAAAATGCATAGTAAATAAAATAGGGTTCAGAAAAATGTGAAACTAGATTTGCTGGCTCTGCATGTGTGTTTACTCACTGGGAAAATATTGTTACATATTATTTGGTGTATAAATGAATTTATGGTAATTTAAATGCTTGCATGGCAGTGATTTATGATTTTTAATAATTATTTGGGTCATGCAATAAATCTGGAAAATTTTGTGGGTATTTCTTATGATATTAGACAAATGGTAAAAATATGAAATCTGTTGTTTGACATTTATATCACAGAGGAGTAATTATGCTTACCTTATTAATTAATCTTGTGATTTTTGTGGCTCAAAATAAGTATCCAAAAATTATGAAAAATTTACAGTAGACTTTATGCTTAGCTAGTAGTCTCCTGTAATTTTTGTAGAATTTATTGATGAACAGAATTGCATGTGATTTTTAATGGGCCTAGAAATGAATAAAGAAAATTATGAATGGTTGTATATATAGGTTGAATGGAATAAGTTGGGTTTGGTGTATCTTTGAAGCATCATGTGGGTTGCTGGTTACATTGAAAAATAATTGTAGATGAGAATGCAATAGATGTTTGATTCAATTGTTATTCTTGGATGATGTTGACTACCTTGTAATAAGCATGACCAAGTACATCACCTATGCATCATGTCATGACTCCTTTAGTACCTTCTCATACAAGCATCCACTCGGGCACCTCGCACTCCACTCATAAGCACACATGCATCATACAGGCTCGCAGGAGAACGAGGTGGGACCCGAGGAGCCAGAGGAGATTCAGGAGCAGGAACCTCCGGAAGCACAGGAACTCGGAGAGGAACTGCAGGAGTGTCCAGATCAGCGACCCAGCCCCTTTGAGAAAGGCAAGCCCCGGAGCATTCTAAGTCTCCCTATCCTCGCTAACTTATATGAAGTACTATACTTGTGCTACTGTATTGCATATTAAGTGATAGGAGTTGCCTGATACCATTGCTGCATGTGTACTCCTTGTTATCCCTACTCGTTTATCTACCTTGTCCTATGTAGATAGGCGCGGAGTCTATGCTTAGCTTGCTTAGCCGGTAGAAGTCGGGTGATTTCCTGTCACCTGCGAGATATAGGTGGATACCTGCTTGATTAAGCAATGGTTGTTTGGGGAAAGGAATAACCAAGTGTGAAATGAATTTGGAGACCGGGTAGGGTCTTATGGTGGGTTGACCATAGTGCCCCTGCCTGTGTCGCTTAAGGACCGATCGTTGACGGTCCTCTTGTCATGTTGAACGCATGCCTCACACTTAGCTGGAAGGATAAGTCGTTCCGACCGCGAAGCCTGAACACTATCCGGGTCGGGAATCGAGCCGCCATGCGCTGTATTGGTGATGGTTGAGGAGAACGACGAGGGCGCGGCGCGCAACCTTGGTATACCTTGGATACCTCGGTCGCCGGAACGGTCCTCGGGTACTGGCGGTGCCTGCCGAACCCGCGAATTGGTCCTGGATAGTGTAATACGGTGATCTGTAGCTCACTTGATCAGTGAGTGTGGTTTGTGTGGGGAATACCTCGCCAGCTGGTTAGAAATCGATTCGAATCGCCATCGCTCCTGGATAGTGAGCACTTGACATGAGCCCTGTCCTCGTAGTAAGGACTATGGAACACTTGGGTCATAATGATGAATGGTTTTAAGAGATGCTATGATGAGGTACTATCATAGTCTTATACTTGCTTGTAATAGTGCAGGTGCAAATCTAGATGATAGGTAATGATACTTTCAACTTGAGCAAATTAAAAGAAGAAAGACTTATGTAGGTTATGATAGCGAAATACTGCGGTTTTGCAAAATGGTTGTCAGCTACCCCACTATATAGCCTTCATGATCCTTGATGAGTCTTTATTTTAAGTTTATGACGGGTAAGTCTAGCTGAGTACCTTCTCGTACTCAGGGTTCTACTCCCATGTTGTTTTGCAGATGGTCAATTGTACTATGGTTATTGCATCCTCTGTCTGTACCCAGCCATGGGTGATGACTAGACCAAGGGCGATGGTCACTCCGTCTCTTCTTTTGCTTTTGTGGGAATGACCAAACTATGGCACTGTATCAAACTAAGTGCGTGTGTTGTATTTTTGAACTATGAAGCTTCCGCTACTTGAAGAACTTGGTTTGTAATAACTTTAAGCACTCCGATGTATTTTTATAAATGTTGTACTCTGGACGTAGTTGTACAATGTGTGGTTTGAAATCCTTCGAGATTTCACGGACTATCGGGATTATATGGGCTTAAGCCTGATGGTTTGATTATGCAAATGGTCGTTGTTGGGCTTAATCTCTTATAATTTGGTCGGTTCTGTTACACATTTCCTCCATCAAAGAAGTGTGAGTACATCTTGGTGGCAGTTGACTATGTCTCCAAGTGGGTAGAGGCATTACCTTGCAAGCATGCCGACAACATCAGTTCAAAGAGGATGTTTGAAGAAATTATACTTCTAAGATTTGGAGTCCCCAGAGTAGTAATAAGTGATGGAGGAGCACACTTCATCGACAAACGCTTCAAGCAATATCTATCAAAACATGGGATCCGCCACAACGTCGCTACCCCCTATCATCCTCGGACAAGTGGCCAAGCAGAGACTTCCAATAAGCAAATCAAGAATATTCTTCAGAAGACAGTCAATGAAATGGGAACGGCATGGAGAGACAAGTTACCCGATGCACTCTGGGCATACCGGACAACATACAAGACCCCAATTGGAATGTCTTCATACCAATTGGTGTACGGGAAGACTTGTCACCTACCTATTGAACTAGAATTCAAAGCACACTGGGCCATAAGGAGATGGAATATGGACCTAGATGTCGCTAGAGATCATAGTAGAATGCAACTATCAGAATTGGAAGAATGGTGAGATTAGGTATTACTTTTTAATTCCAGGGTGAAGCTTTTCGGGCATGGAAAACTCTAGAGTAAATGGGAAGGACCATTCAAGGTAATCAATTCATCATCCCACGGAGCTATCACACTTCATAATGACGAATGTACGTCATTCAAGGTAAATGGTCAACGTCTTAAATTGTTTTTAGAGCCCAATAAAGAATTAGAAGAAATAGACGTAGTCCATTTTTACCTTCCCATGGAGAATTAGAGCCCGACACTTTTAATCTGATGTTTTTGGGTCATACATATATTTTCCTAAAAAGTTTTCCATCTAGAAACACGCCCAAGGAAGCAGGCTCACAGAGGAGCCAGGGAGAGGGCGGGCGCCCAGCCCCTGTTCCCCCTCGGTCGCGATTTTCTCTCTTATGGAAAATACACTTATGGTAACGCGAATAATCCCTCAGATGGAAAGTTTCTCGCGCACATCGACGGGAGCAACCAGAACAACCCCTAGAGGCACTTTTTGACCCCTATATAAATAGACCCCTAACATCAGTTTTCAAACACCAATCCACCAAGCCTTCTCTTCTTCTTCTTCAATTAGAGCTTGTTTAGTCCCTCGCTGCTCCAATGGATGAGAAGTTCCACGATGATTGGGAAGTCGTCCCCTTCAACCTCAACATGAAGCCTGAGGAAGACCCCGACGCCCGTGCTCTCGTCCCGGCCAACACAGAGCGACAGCTAGAAGCCATGGCATTACGCCAACACAGCTCCGCCCAATCCTATCATGCTCAACCTGTTCTCACCGCACCGCCACAACCCCTACTCCTCAAGGGGTCATGATCCAAGACAAAGACCACCATCAAGGTGCCAACTGTTGACGGTTCTTAAGTATCAATTTTAATTATCAAATAAACAAGAGAATGGACCAATATGCAACCATCACCTAGAATTAGGGTTTTATCTGACAGAATTCCACGAGTTTTGTTGTTTATCTATTTCTGCAGGGGGTTATCAGGAAATAAGGAAGAAAGGCCCACATGTCGGGATTACATAGAGATATCAACGCACCGCGCAATTTTACTTCATCTAGAAGACTCCAGAAGCCACGAGACTGAAGCGGAGGCAAAACTGGGCCAGGCCCAGGGCGCCCGCCCTGGAAGCCTGGGCGCCCGCCCCCCTGCTGGAGCCAAATCAGGACTCTTTCGCTCGGGATATTCCACCGACCTATTGGATCAAGAAAAACATAGTACCACCTCGCCTATCGACCCAAAAACGCATAGAAGGGGAGGACTATATAAGCAAGGCCCCCTGGCCCCTGGAGAAGACATGAAGAAATTATCATAGAGACTAAGGGGTGCCCTCGAAGGAAAACCTCTTCTCTAATTAATATTTCTTTTTAGGCTTAGCAATCAATGTAAGGTAGAAATAGATCTTCCAGTTTCTACTAGATTGAGAGAGATAGAGTGGAGGTGAAGAGTGGAGGATGCCCGGCCTGTCGGTGTCTACTCCAAGCTTGTACCTGCGGGATCAAGTTCTCCTAACCCGAAGCTTGCTCCTAGGATTCTTCAGTAATTCGACTTCTAAATTCTAGTAAGTTCTTGTTTTATTGTTCTTATGGGTTATGAGTTTACTTTAATCTCTTCGCGTAGAGTTTAGAGTAATCATTGCTGGCGTAAACGTGGTGTTTAGGCTGGGGTACTCATAGATATTCCCTGACTAGCTGGACCGTGGTAGTAGTGAGGAACGTGACAATTCCGAGCTACCTTTGTAGATCACATCTCGTTAGCAGGAAGGATAGGGTTTATAGGTGCGGGTCGAACATCATTTGTGGTGTCTAGATACCGTTAGCCTCCCCATTAGAACAGTAGATCATCCATACCAAGGTTAGAAGGAGACTACGGTTGCAGTCTTCTCTATTTATCACTCAGATCGAAAGACATTCTTTTAGCCTAAAGGTTAGTAGTAATAGACCGGTTAGTCAGATGCACTCTTTCTCCTAGTGGTAAAAAAATAAATACGATACTCTGGATAATTTCCCGGGTGAAGTGCTCACCGATATCCGTGCGCTTGCGGATCAATTCCTTATTGCGTTCCCAAATATCAACAAGCATTTCTGGCGCCGTTGCCGGGGAGAAAGACAATTGCTGAGATAACCTGTGTCTTGCTATTAGCTTGTATCTATACTTTTATCTTTTCTTATCTTTTATATCGTTTATTTATTTTCTTTACTCTTACCCTATGGAAAACCAAAACTCTAAATCGATCCATGAGTCTGCAATCCCTTTAGCAACTGACCTTTTACCATGGGAATCATCACAACCTATCCAAACATCCCAGTATAAGTTAAGTTCTAGGTTGATTGCCATGATTCAAAACCTATCTTTTTCGGGAAAGGAAGACGAAAACCCTTACCTTCATATTAGAGATTTTGAGCAAACATGTGATTGTCTTCGCATTGAAGGCATTTCTGATAAGACTTTACGTTGGAAGCTTTTTTCTTTTTCTCTAAGGGGAGAAGCTAGACAATGGTATAGTCAGAAGGTAAGTCAACAATAAGGTGAATGGGGAGTCTTACGAGCCAACTTTTGTCTAGATTTCTATTCCCTTGACCGTATAGCCGACCTTAGACTCGAAGTCCTATCTTTTAAACAAAAAGATAATGAAACTTTGGGAAAATCCTGGAAACGTTTTTCTGATCTTTTAGAATCTGGTCCAAACCTTAATCTTGAAGACCCTGTTCTTTTATTTCACTTTTTTCGAGGTCTTCATAAAAATCACAAACAAATGCTGCACACAATGTCTAGAGGTTCTTTCTTTCGCATCCCTGCTGATAAAGCAAGAGTGATCCTAGATAGAATCCTAGAAGCTGAGATGGATAATACCCTTCATGATGAAACCTACGAAGCCGAAGTAGACACTCTGCCAAATTCTTCATCTACTTTAGCTATCCCAAGTTCTGAGCCACAAGAGGAAGAAATTCCACCACCGGACTTCATGCTGGATATAGAATCCGATCTTTTTGCCGATTTTGGAAATATTTCAAACTACCATTCTATTGACAAACCCCAAAACGGCCAGTTTAGCATTTATTTACCAAGTGAATATCAATTGAGAGAGCTTATCTCAGTAATGAGTAGCGAATGGTTGGAGGAATCAGAGATTTCCTCTGATGTGATCCGTTTGGACACACCCTCTATAACTATACGTTGTGCTTATAAATCTGATCGATTTAATGCTCTTTATAATCCTGTTGTGGGGATCAACATTATGTCTGAATCTTTTGCACTTAAACTATTTAAAAATCTTGTCTTAACCCCCACAACAAAGATCATAAAGGAATCTTCGGGACGATTAATCCCCAGTCTTGGAATTATTAATGTCCTACCTCTTACGGTAGAAGGCTCCATGGTTCATTTGAACTTCTATATCTTTGATACATGGGACTTCGACCTGTTAATAGGACAACCTTTTAGAAGACTCCTTTATGAAGGTCATACTGGAAAGCTACACATTTCTTTTGGAAAAACTTTTCAATTCCCAATGATAATTTCACACTCCTTAAATAATAAGGCCGAGTCATATCTTTTGCCTGATCCTATGGAGGAAGTAAAGGCTGCATCTCTAGAGCTTTTAGATGAATCAGACTTAGAAGACGAAACTCCTTTCTTCACAGAAGAAGAAGACGAACCTTCTGAGCCTGAACCCTTAGACGAGTTTGCAGAAACACCTAGACCCATAGAACTTAAAACATTACCACCCGGTCTTACCTATGCTTTCCTAAACAATAATCCAGAGTTCCCTGTGATCATTAGCGATAAACTCACTCAAGATCAAACTCTGCGATTAATGACCATTCTTGAGAAACATCACTCAGTATTCGGCTACTCACTTCAAGATCTTAGAGGAATCAGTCCTATGATTTGTACCCATCGTATTCCAACAGATCCTTCTGTTACACCCTCTCGAGAACCCCAACGTAGACTTAACAACACTATGAGAGAGGTAGTTAAAAAGGAAGTTATAAAGTTGCTGCATGCAGGGATTATATATCCTGTGCCGCACAGTGACTGGGTGAGCCCAGTCCAAGTTGTGCCCAAAAAGGGAGGCATGACAGTTATTATGAATGAAAAGAACGAGCTAATTCCGCAACGCACCGTCACAGGATGGCGGATGTGCATAGACTATAGAAAACTAAACAAAGCCACGAGAAAAGATCACTTTCCTTTACCTTTTATAGATGAGATGCTAGAGCGGTTAGCAAACCATTCATTCTTCTGTTTCTTAGATGGATATTCAGGGTATCATCAAATCCTGATCCATCCTGATGATCAAAGCAAAACCACTTTTACATGCCCTTATGGAACTTATGCTTACCGTAGAATGTCTTTTGGGTTATGTAATGCACCAGCTTCTTTTCAAAGATGCATGATGTCTATATTTTCTGATATGATTGAAGAGATTATGGAAGTTTTCATGGATGATTTCTCTGTTTATGGAAAAACTTTTGATAGTTGTCTTGAAAACTTAGATAAGGTTTTGCAAAGATGTGAAGAAAAGCACTTAATCCTTAATTGGGAAAAATGTCATTTTATGGTTAGGGAAGGAATAGTGCTAGGACACTTAGTGTCTGAAAGAGGTATTGAGGTAGACAAAGCTAAAATTGAAGTAATTGAACAACTACCTCCACCTGTGAACATAAAAGGAATTCGAAGCTTTCTTGGCCATGCTGGTTTTTATCGTAGATTCATAAAAGATTTTTCATTTATTGCTAAACCACTTACTCTTTTGCTAGCCAAGGATGCTCCTTTCAAATTTGATGATGCATGTTTAACATCTTTCAATTTATTAAAGAAAGCACTCATCTCTGCACCAATCATTCAACCCCCTGATTGGTCGTTACCTTTTGAAATTATGTGTGATGCTAGTGATTATCCTGTGGGGGCAGTATTGGGACAAACTAAAGATAAGAAGCATCATGCAATTGCTTATGCCAGTAAAACTTTGACAGGAGCTCAACTTAATTATGCAACCACTGAAAAAGAGCTTCTGGCTGTTGTCTTTGCCATTGATAAATTTAGATCTTATTTAGTTGGAGCTAAAATAATTGTTTACACTGATCATGCTGCACTAAAATATTTGCTCACTAAAAAAGATGCTAAACCTCGCCTGATCAGATGGATTTTATTACTCCAAGAATTTGACTTAGAAATAAAAGATAAAAAAGGAGTAGAAAATTCTGTTGCTGATCACTTGTCTAGAATGTATTTTAAGAGTCCACAGGAAACCCCCATCAATGATTCACTCCGGGACGACATGCTCTACGGGATTAACAGGTCTGACCCCTGGTATGCAGATATTGTTAATTTTATGGTTTCAGGGTATGTACCACCAGGAGCAGACAAGAAGAAGCTTATTCAAGAAAGTCGTTCACATATATGGGACGAGCCATACCTCTTCCGAGTATGCTCTGATGGCTTACTCAGGAGATGTGTGACCACTGACGAAGGATGGAAGATCATCGACAGATGTCATTCATCACCATATGGAGGTCACTATGGAGCATTCCGTACACATTCAAAGATCTGGCAGTGTGGATTCTATTGGCCTACAATGTATGAAGACACAAAGCAATATATCAGAAGATGTGGGCCATGTCAAAGGCACGGAAACATAAATACAAGGGATGCAATGCCACTCACCAACAACCTTCAGATTGAGCTCTTTGATGTCTGGGGAATAGACTACACGGGTCCATTTCCTCCATCAAAGAAGTGTGAGTACATCTTGGTGGCGGTTGACTATGTCTCCAAGTGGGTAGAAGCATTACCTTGCAAGCATGCCGACAACGTCAGTTCAAAGAGGATGTTTGAAGAAATTATATTTCCAATATTTGGAGTCCCCAGAGTAGTGATAAGTGATGGAGGAGCACACTTCATCGACAAACGCTTCAAGCAATATCTATCAAGACATGGAATCCGTCACAACGTCGCTACCCCTTATCATCCTCAGACAAGTGGCCAAGCAGAGACTTCCAACAAACAAATCAAGAATATTCTTCAGAAGACAGTAAATGAAATGGGAACGGCGTGGAAAGACAAGTTACCCGATGCACTCTGGGCATACCGGACAGCATACAAGACCCCAATTGGAATGTCTCCATACCAATTGGTGTACGGGAAGACTTGCCATCTACCTGTTGAACTAGAATTCAAAGCACACTGGGCCATAAAGAGATGGAATATGGACCTAGATGTTGCTGGAGATTATAGAAGAATGCAATTATCAGAATTGGAAGAATGGCGAGAGAAGGCATATCACAATTCAAAGATCTACAAAGAAAGAGTCAAGAGGTGGCATGACAAGAGAATCAAGAAGAAGGAGTTCACACCCGGAGATAAGGTATTACTTTTTAATTCCAGGGTGAAGCTTTTTGGGCATGGAAAACTCTGGAGCAAATGGGAAGGACCATTCAAGGTAATCAATTCATCATCCCACGGAGCTATCACACTTCAAAACAGCGAAGGTACGTTATTCAAGGTAAATGGTCAACGTCTTAAATTATTTTTAGAGCCCAATGAGGAATTTGAAGAAATAGACGTAGTCCATTTTTACCTTCCCATGGAGAATTAGAGCCCGACACTTTTGGTCTGATGGTTTTGGGTCATATATATATTTTTCTAAATAATTTCGCATCTAGAAACGCGCTCGGAGAAGTGGGCCCAAAGAGGAGCCAGAGAGAGGGCGGGCGCCCAGGTCAAGTGGGCGGGCGCCCAGCCCCTGTTCCCCCTCGGTCCCGACTTTCTCTGTTATGGAAAATGCACTTAGGGTGATCCGAATAATCCCTCAGATGGAAAGTTTCGCACGCACATCGACGGGAGCAACCCGAACAACCCATAGAGGCATCCTTTTGACCCCTATATAAATAGACCCCTGACCTCAGTTTTCAAACACCAAGCCACCAAGCTTTCTCTCCTTCAACTAGAGCTTGATTAGCTCTCCTTTAATTAGAGCTTAATTAGCTCTACTTCAATTAAAATTTTATTAGTTCCTTGCTACTCCAATGGCCGACAAGTACCACGATGATTGGGAAGTCGTCCCCTTCAACCTCAACATGGAGCCAGTGGAAGACCCCGATGCCCGTGCTCTCGTACCGGCCAAAACAGAGTGTCAGCTAGAAGCCATGCCATTACGCCAACGCAGCTCCGCCCAATCTTACCATGCTCAACCGGTTCTCACCGCACCACCACAACCCCTACTCCTCAAAGGACCGTCATCCAAGACGAAGACCCCTATCAAGGTGCCAATCGGCACAAGGATCCTTCCACCTAGACCCAATGAGAGGGTCGTTGGAGTCAAGACCAACCGGAGCGGCGAGATCAGCAGCGTACGCTACACTTCAGAGGAGGAAAGGCCTTACTTTGAAGGGATTAGAGCAGCCAAAGTCCGTTTCATCCCTCCAAAGGCAGCCCCGAAGCATTCTCTCAATGCTTTTGAGACACCTCCCAAGCGTCGCAAGACTATAATGGATATTGATGAGGAAGTTCGCAGGCTAGATAGAATTATCATAGACCTCCAGTCCTCAATTAATTCCCTCACTAGGCAGCTCTCTAACCACAACACCATTATACTAGGCCTTAGGCAGGATCTTGCCAGTGCCAACAAGAAGATCAAGGAATTAGAGTGCCGCTAAGTTATCTAGATTAGACCTTGTGGCAATGCATCTTAGTCATCTATCTTTAAATTCGGTTTAAGTTTGCTATTATTATTAGTTTGCTATCAGTTTGTTATCAGTCTTTTGTACTAAATGCCTCAAGATCAATAAAGAGTACTACTATTATTATTATTATGTCTTGTGTGTCTCTACTTTATTTTTGTGCAAGAAAGCAGAAAACAAGTATGGGGGAGATCCTTCGACATGCTTAACACACTCCGACTGCACCACTCCACCACTCAGGTACACACTCTGCACACTTTACTTCATACATACATTTATTTTGGATTATGCAGATTACTGTTTCCAACATGATAAAATAAAAAGATTAAAATATTTCTAATCATGATTAATCTCAATCTGTGATATTTCCTGAAAACTTACAATTATTATAAAATCATTTTAAAACCCTGTGTTACTTAAGTCAATATGGAATATGTGATGGTAGAGTATGAGTTTCTTATTATTGATATCATTGTTGCTTGGAGAATTTATTTCAAAATATTCAAAATTCTAGCTACCATCCTCAGTGTTTTATATGCCTGATAAAAATAAAAATATTAATTATGATTATAAAAGCTATCTACTCTGTATTGAGTTTGTTCAAAATGAGTTAGACCCTTGTTGAGAGATTTATCATGCTCCCAAGATCAAGACACTATTTCAGTAAGATTCACTCTTCCGAAGTATTATTGCATTAGAGGCATGGGCTATGCAAAAATAAAAATATTTCGAGGAAATAAAAAGGAGCAAGTGCTCGACAACCTCGCAGAAAAAAATGGACAAGTGTCCGGCAGTAGAATTAGGGGTACCTCGGTATCCACTTAAAAAAATGATAGCCCATGGTCCCTCTAATAAGCAATATGCCAGCAAGAGTTGACAAAGTTTTTAATTTTCAAAATCTTTGATCTAAGAGTATGACATTCCCCTCCTCGGATCCCGTTTTGATCAGGCAATAAATGCAAAGTAAGTATGCTTGAGAATTTTTGCAAAATAAAACAGCCTCAGTGAGATATATAAAAGATAATGAGTGATCTGAGAGAACCTATGAGGATCAAAAGGTATGCTAACTTTCTTTCAAAAATATACAAAAACTCCAAGTGACAGGATCGAGAAGAAAGGATCTTTACTCTTAATCATAAACTTCCCTGACTATGGTACACAGTGGAATTTTAACACCCTGCAATTATATAAATGGAATGCTTTAAAATGTTTACCCCAGATATTGTTCTTAATCATCCTTTTCTCGAGGATGAGTAAAATCCTAAGTATGGGGGTATTTGTTGACGGTTCTTAAGTATCAATTTTAATTATCAAATAAACAAGAGAATGGACCAATATGCAACCATCACCTAGAATTAGGGTTTGATCTGACAGAATTCCACGAGTTTTGTTGTTTATCTATTTCTGCAGGGGGTTATCAGGAAATAAGGAAGAAAGGCCCACATGTCGGGATTACATAGAGATATCAACGCACCGCGCAATTTTACTTCATCTAGAAGACTCCAGAAGCCACGAGACCGAAGCGGAGGCAAAACTGGGCCAGGCCCAGGGCGCCCGCCCTAGAAGCGTGGGCGCCCGCCCCCCTGCTGGAGCCAAATCAGGACTCTTTCGCTCGGGATATTCCACCGACCTATTGGATCAAGAAAAACATAGTACCACCTCGCCTATCGACCCAAAAACGCATAGAAGGGGAGGACTATATAAGCAAGGCCCCCTGGCCCCTGGAGAAGATATGAAGAAATTATCATAGAGACCGAGGGGTGCCCTCGAAGGAAAACCTCTTCTCTAATTAATATTTCTTTTTAGGCTTAGCAATCAATGTAAGGTAGAAATAGATCTTCTAGTTTCTACTAGATTGAGAGAGATAGAGTGGAGGTGAAGAGTGGAGGATGCCCGGCCTGTCGGTGTCTACTCCAAGCTTGTACCTGCGGGATCAAGTTCTCCTAACCCGAAGCTTGCTCCTAGGATTCTTCAGTAATTCGACTTCTAAATTCTAGTAAGTTCTTGTTTTATTGTTCTTATGGTTTATGAGTTTACTTTAATCTCTTCACGTAGAGTTTAGAGTAATCATTGCTAGCGTAAACGTGGTGTTTAGGCTGGGGTACTCATAGATATTCCCTGACTAGCTGGACCGTGGTAGTAGTGAGGAACGTGACAATTCCGAGCTACCTTTGTAGATCACATCTCGTTAGCAGGAAGGATAGGGTTTATAGGTGCGGGTCGAACATCCTTTGTGGTGTCTAGATTCCGTTAGCCTCCCCATTAGAATAGTTGATCATCCTTACCAAGGTTAGAAGGAGACTACGGTTGCAGTCTTCTCTATTTATCACTCACATCGAAAGACATTCTTTGTGCCTAAAGGTTAGTAGTAATAGACCGGTTAGTCAGATGCACTCTTTCTCCTAGTGGTAAAAAAATAAATACGATACTCTGGATAATTTCCTGGGTAAAGTGCTCACCGATATCCGTGCGCTTGCGGATCAATTCCTTATTGCGTTCCCAAATATCAACACCAACTGGCACAAGGATCCTTCCACCTAGACCCAATGAGAGGGTCGTTGGAGTCAAGACCAACCGAAGCGGCGAGATCAGCAGCATACGCTACACTACGGAGGAGGAGAGACCTTACTTTGAAGGGATTAGAGCAGCCAAAGTCCATTTCATCCCTCCAAAGGCAGCCCCGAAGCACGCTCTCAATGCTTTTGAGACACCTCCCAAGCGTCGCAAGACTATAGTAGATATTGATGAGGACGTTCGCAGGCTAGACAGAGTTATCATAGACCTCCAGTCCTCAGTTAATTCCCTCACTAGGCAGCTCTCTAACCACAACACCGTTATACTAGGCCTTAGGCAGGATCTTACCAGTGCCAATAAGAAGATCAAGGAATTAGAGCGCCGCTAAGTTATCTAGATTAGACCTTGAGGCAATGCATCTTAGTTATCTATCTTTAAATTCGGTTTAGGTTTACTATTATTGTTAGTTTGCTATTATTGTCATCAGTTTGCTACTAGTCATTTGTAATAAATGCCCCAAGATTAATAAAGAATATTATTATTATTATGTCTTGTGTGTCTCCATTTTATTTTTGTAAGAAAGCAGAAAACAAGTATGGGGGAGATCCCTCGACATGCCTCGACTACACCACTCCACAATTCAGGTACATACTCTGCACACTTTACTTTACACATACACATATATATCTTGGATTATATAGAATATTGTTTCTGACATGATAAATTAAAAAGATCAAAATGTTTCTAATCATGATTAATCTCACTCTGTGATATTTCCTGAAACTTGCAATTATTCAAAATCATTTTAAAAACCCTGTGTTACTTAAGTCATTATGGAATGTGAGATGGTAGAGTATGAGTTTCTTATTCTTGACATCATTGTTGCTTGGAGAAGTTATCTTCAAAATTCTAGCTACCATCCTCAGTGTTTTATATGCCTGATAAAACTGAAAATATTAATTATGATTATAAAAGCTATCTACTCTGTATTGAGTTTGTTCAAAATGAGTTAGACCCTTGTTGAGAGATATATCATGCTTCTAAGATCAAGACATTATTCAAAAAGATTCACTATTCCGAAGTATTATTGCATTCGAGGCATGAGCTATGCAAAAATAAAGATATTTCGAGGAAATAAAAAAGGAGCAAGTGCTCGATAACCTCACAGAACAAGTGTCTTGTAACACCCTAGGTGTTAAGCATGCACTTAGTCTCATAAACTTATCCATAAGCATTATCATCAAGCATAGCATTGCATAAGCATGTCATTCATTCAAGTGTGATTTCATGTGCTTTATTTTATGTGAATTAAATATAGTAAAAATATTATGCTTTCTTCTAAATTCTTGAATTACCCAAATTAGGTTGAAATAAGTGTTAGAAGATTTAAGAGTAAATTCGTGATATTTTTTGGCGCTATAGAAATTGAGAAATTAATTTTATACAAAAATTCCCAAAATAGATTTATTTAAAAACCTAGGAGTAGTTTAAATCTGTGATTCAAATCCTATTTGGAATTTGGCTTTGCTTATTAAAATAAAGTTGTAGGGAATTTTGTGGGAACAATTCTTCTTTTTACTCCAGCCCCTGAAAAGTTTTGTAAAAGCTTAAAAGTCTCATTTAAACTTTTTGGAGAAAAAAAAATTCAAAAAAAAGAGAAAAGGGCACGCGCTGCTGGGCCGACCCGCCTCCCTTTCGGCCCAGCGAAGCCGCGTGGCCCGGCTTCCCCTCCCCTCTCTCCCGCGCGCGGGCGCTCGCCTCGCTCCACCCGGCGCCGGCCACGTGGCGGCCGTACGCCGGAGTCGTGGACGCGCCGCGGCCGACCATCTTACCCCGGTCGGGACGGCACCCCGCGCCCCAACGCGCCATTCTGTCTCTCCGCTTCTCTCTCTTCTTCCTCCCCACGCGAGCAGCAGCAACAGCTGCGGCGGCGCTCCGCCGTGCGCCATTGGCGCCGAAGCCCAGCTCCCAACTCCGGTCACCCGCGCTCGATTAAACCCACCCCTAGCTCCGCCTCGACGAGCGCAACCTCGTGCGCATGCTCTCTGCCGTCCGCGTCAAGGTAATAGGTGAGATTTCACCGCCGCGACATGGCCGGAGCTCCGGCGAGCTCTCGGTCCGCGCGGATCTTCCCTTCCCGACCTCCTTTTTCTTCGTTTGTTTGCGCGTTGTGGTCGCCGTGCTCCCGCGAACCCTAAGCACCCCTCCGTTCGCGCTCTATCGGCCGGAGACGGCCGGACGCCGGTGAGCAGCACCACCGAGCTCCGCCGTACGCCATAGCTGCCACTAGGGACCTCCTCCATCGATGAGAGTTAGCTCAACGTGTTCGTCTCATCGAGACGAAGCCGTAGGTGCCATCCGCGCCACCGGAGACCTCGCCGTCGGCGAGAGCCGGCCGGCCGAAGTTGGCCGGAGTACGGCGTGGCTGACCCGTGGGGCCACGACCCCTGGATCCCACCTGTCAGCGCCTCTGCGGGTGTGGATCTGGGTGGATCTAGCGTTTTCCGTCGGTTTTTCTTAAATAAAGGTTTTTCATAATTTGTTTAAATCTTGTATATTTCATAACTTGAGATCTTTAGCTCCAAAATTTGTGAAATAAAGTTTGATGAACTCTATAATTCCACATCTATAGCTTGGTGTGGTTGCATGTCATGTTTGAATAACTTTTCTGTACAATTATATTTTATCCATGTTTTTGATGAAAAATGGAAAATACATAGTAATTAAAATATAGCTTAGAAAATGTGAAACTTGTTTTGTTGGCTCGGTATGGATAATTAGGCTCTGGGAAAAATATGTTACACATTAATTGCTATGTGAATTAATTTGTGGTGGTTTAAATGCTTGCATGGCAGTGGTTTATGATTTTTAAAAAATAATTGGATCATGCTATTAATCTAGAAATTTTTGTGGGTGTTTCTTATGTTAATAAGTTAATTATAAAAATATCAAATCTGCTGTTTGACACTTATACCACAGTAGGGTATTTATACTTGCTTATATAGATGAATCTTGTAATTTTTGTAGTCCAAAATAAATGTCCAAATATTATGAAAAATTTATGGTAGACTTTATGATTGACTAGTAGTCTACTGTAATTTTTGTGGAATTTATTATTAAACAGAGATATATGCTACTTTTGTAGGTCCCAAAAGTGAGTAAATAAAATAAGAATTGTTGTGTATGAATTAGATAGAATAAAAGGTTGTTTAGTGTATCTTTGAAGCATCATGTGAGCTTGCTAGTTAACCTTGAAGATGTAATGGATGTTTAGTTCAATTTCATATTCTTGGATGATGTTGACTACGTTGCAAAAGTGACCGCTTATATCGTCTATGCACCATGTCATAGTCATCTGCTACCCACTTACATAAGCATTCGCATCCCGGGCATCTCGCACTCTTCTCATGAGCACACATGCATCATACAGGCTCGCAGGAGAACGAGGTGGGACCCGAGGAGCAAGAGGAGACCCAGAAGCAGGAACCTCTGGGAGGACCAGAGCCCGGAGAGAAGCTGCAGGAGTGCCCTGACCACAGACCGAGGACGTTTGAGAAAGGCAAGCCGCGGAGCATTCTAAGTCTCCCTATTCTCGCTAACTTAAATGATATATTATGCTTGTTCTACGATGTTGCATTTTAGTGATAGGAATTGCTTGATACCGTTGATGCATAAGTACTCCTTGATATCACCACTTGTTTATCTACCTTGTCCTATGTAGATAGGTACGGAGTCCATGCTTAGTTTGCTTAGTCCAGTAGAAGCCGGGTGATTTCCTGTCACCTGCGAGATATAGGTGGACACCTGTTTGATTAGCTGTAATTGCTATGGGGAAGAATAACCAAGTGTGGAAAGGAATTTGAGACCGGGCAGGGTCTTGTGGTGGGTTGATCATAGCGCCCCTGCTTGTGTCGATTAAGGACCGATCGTTGACGGCCCTCTTGTCATGTTGAACGCATGCCCCACACTTAGCTGGAAGCATAAGTCGTTACGACCGCGAAGCCTGAACACTATTTGGGCCGGGAGTCGAGCCGCCATGCGCTGTATTGGTGATGGTTGAGGAGAACGACGAGGGCGCGGCGCGCAACCTTGGTATACCTTGGATACCTCGTTCGCCGGAACGGTCCTCGGGTACTGGCGGTGCCTGCCGAACCCGCGAATTGGTCCTGTATAGTGTAACACGGTGATCTGTAGCTCACTTGATCAGTGAGTGTGGTTTGTGTGGGGAATAACTCGCCAGCTGGTTAGAAATCGATTCGAATCGCCATCGCTACTGAATAGTGAGCACTTGACATGAGCTTTGTCCTAGTAGTAAGGATTATGGAACACTTGGGTTATGATGATAAATGATTTATGAATGCTATGATGAGGTACCATCATATTACTACACTTGCTTGTAATAGTACAGGTGCAAACCTAGATAATAGGTAATGATATTATCAAACTTGAGCTAATTAAAAGAAGAATGGTCTCTAGACTATGTTTAGGGGAATAATGCTTTTATGCAAAACGTCTCAGTACCCCACTATACAGCCCTCATGTTCCTTGAAGAGTCTTTATTTTTGGTTTATGACGGGTAAGTCTAGCTGAGTACATTCTTGTACTCAGGGTTCTATTTCCCATGTTGTTTTGCAGATGGTCAAATGTACTATGGTTATTGCATCCTCTTCCTGTACCCAGCCATGGGCGATGACTAGACCAAGGGCGATGGTCACTCTTTCTTCTCTTTTGCTTTTGTGGGAATGACCAAGCTATGGCACTGTGTTACTTTCAAACTATGAAGCTTCCGCTACTTGAGAATTTGGTTTGTAATAATTTTAAGCACTCCGATGTATTTGATGAATGTTTGTGAACTGGATGTAATTGTGAATGGTGGCCGCTAAACTTATTACGATCTTGGCTATATGTACGAGTTGTGGTTTGAAATCCCTCAAGATTTCACGGTCTACCGGGATTATATGGGTTTAAGCTCGATGGTTTGACTGTGCAAATGGTCACTATTAGGCTTAATCTCTTATAATTTGGACGGTTCTGTTACAGCTGGCATCAGAGCAAGGTTTAGCGAGATACTGTTCATAAGTACGTTCTAAACTAAACTTAAACCGGTTTAATAGAGGATTATTATTAATCAAATGGTAATCAAGGTGTCAAACTAAGTTTTTGGAAAACTATCTGGTGTGCCATGGTCATATCCTTTATGCCCAGTTAAGGACTCTAAGGTGGCTAGTTAAGTACTGACTTGGGGGTTAATGCATGATATTTCTATTTCGTCGCTCATACGGCGTGCAATAGTATGAGTACCATTCATTTGAGTGGTAATGTATGGTTCAATTCTTCCTCTACGCCTCGGTAAGTGGGAGCTATGAGAGCATGATCGGATACACTGCCGATCTAGGGAAGTGTTGTTAAGGTGTTGTGTCATGCACACATGTTTGGTGTGCCTGGGGACAGTACCGCTTGTTGGGGGATTCCGTCCAAAGAGGCGATGCCGTCACTAGGGCGATGATGTGGGTAGTAACACGTCGTATGCATGGACGGGGTGTCTATGTATGTGGAGTGTATAGCTTTAAATTCTTGTTCTGCATGTTCATACTATGGTTGGGCTGAAATGAGTTTTCTGCAGGTACACTAACCACGTTCCCGCCTAGAACGCTAGTTACGTTATGAGAGAACGTTGTGTGCCACCGCATATGCCGATTAGTGTTAACCTTTGTTTCTAAGTTTGTGAGATCATAAGTCCGTGCATGCATCATGTTCATTTCATATCATTGCTTACTTTCTCCCCGTAATTTAATCTGTCCCGATTCAAAAAAAAAGATAATCCTCAATCTTACCTAAGGTACTCTCTTTGCAGCAGATGGCACGCACTAGGCTTATCGCTCGCTAGTCCACTGGTGGGCGGGCCCCTCGCCATCAGTTGGCAGCCAGGAGCTCACGTCATAAGAGCAAGTTCCTGGAGGAGTTTGGGATGCCCACCTTGCTTTGGAGGGTGCTCAGTTCGATGGGGTATCCCGAAGGAAGGGAACCTTGTTACTATTGGAACAAGGAGTAGCTTGGTGACGGGACCTTGGTGGGGATCGAGGCAGTGGTCCCTACCAGTTGAGGTGACTATTGACGGTCCTTAATGCTCACAATTAACTATCAATTAATCATGGAAAAGGATCAAAATGCAACCAACACCTAGACTTAGGGTTTTATCTGACAGAATTCCACGAGTTTTGGTGTTTGTGTATTTCTGCAGGGGGTTATCAGGAAATATGGAAGAAAGGCCCACACGTCGGCTTTACATAGAGATATTAACGTGTCGCGCAATTTTCTATCATCTAGAAGACTCCAGAAGCCATGGGAACGAACGGGAAGGAAATCGGGCTCGGAGGCAGGGCGCCCGCCCAACTCTCCTGGGCGCCCGCCCAGCTACAGTGTCCAATCAGGACACGTTTCGCGGATTATGCTCCACCGACCTAAAGGATCAAGGAAAACCGTGCGATCAATGTCGGTTTGATCCGACGGCCCAGATTCATCTGAAAAGACTATATAAGCAAGGCCCCCTGGCCCCTGGAGATCATACCTCTTCTACAGAATCAAAGTTAGGGTTTCAATTCTTCATCCAAGTAGAGAGGATCCCTCTAGTTCTTCTAGTTCTACCTCTAGTTCATCTAGATCTAGTTCTAGTTCATCTAGTTCTAGTTCTAGTTCCTCTAGTTCTAGTTCTAGTTCTAGTTAGTTCTAGTTGTAATCAAGAAAATAGGGAGAGAGAAGAGGAGAGCGGAGGAGGAGCCGGATCTGTCGGATCTTCCTCAACATTGTACTTTTGCAGCATCTGGTTCGTTCTTCATCGTTCTCCAGGTTCTTCAACTCATAACTCCTAAGTTCTCTAATTACTTTTATTTACATTCAAGTTATTTATTGGATTCCCGCTTGCATCAAGTGCTCTAATCTTTGAAACATTAGAGTAGTAATTAATAGATTAGACGTCGTGTTTAGTCTTGCAATTACCTGGAATTGCACCCAATCCTGCGGATTGTTGTGGTAGCCTTAGGGTAGTGACAACCCTAACGATCGACGTATTCCACCTCGTTCGGATCGGTATTTGTAGGACCGTAGTCGGAGCTTCCTAGCCCCCTTCTCATATCTTTCCGTGGTTAGTGTTCTGATGTCCCGATATAGATAATCTTGAAGTAATTCTTGATTCTTAGATCAACTAGAGAACTCTCAGGAAACTTCCTCTCTTCCCACCAAAAATACTTATATAGTTATCCTTGGGCGTTCTTGATTCTTAATTAGTACACTCACGTTCCCTGTGGAAAATCGATACTCTGGAATACTCCCGGGTGAAGGCTACATCGGTATCCGTGCGCTTGCGGATTTTTCTGTTTGCGTTTAAAATACCCAACAAGCTTTCTGGCACCGTTGCCGAGGAACGGTAGCTGTGCTAGTTTCGAACCAAGTCATCCGTGTATCCTTTTTCTTTTCCTTTTTTTACCACACTCACCTTATCATTTTCACCATACCACATGGATTTCACTCTAAGCATTAATGAGCATGGAATTTATTTCATAGCCACTTCATTTACTCCATGCTCATATGCAACATCTTCACAATCCATTGGTCTCTCCAACATCACCACATTCGAGATATCCAACCCCCTCTTCCTTCCTATTCATAAAAACTTTAAAAGGGCGGTTGTCAATGCATATGTCTATATTAAATATTGCAGATCTCGTTGAGTTGATCTCGATATAGGTCAGCGTTGGAGGGGAAACCACTTCACTGACATAAATTGATGGTTTCCCAAGGACAAGCTTAGTGTCCTAAAACAAGCACTGATCAGATTGTAACATGAGCTTTTAATTATTTGCAACATTGCCTTGTGTATTGAGCATATAAAGATAATTGTAGAAAAATTCCTTCGGGTATTCTTGTCACCAACCTTTCCAGGATTGGAGCAAGAAGATCGGATGAATGACAAGCACAAGGTATGTCCAACCAATCATCATACAACATTGAATTAAATTCATCCAAACTTGAATGTTGCAAAATTCAAGCTTGGGGGAGTACTTTACATAAAAACATCCTTTGCCATATTGTTATGTTGGTTGTCCCTACCTTTGAGGCATGCTCAATTTGTTAAATACTAATCACACTACTTCATCTCCACTTGAGTAGATCTCTATAAATGCTCTCATGGTACCTTTATTTGCTTTAGTATATGTCTAGGTTTGGAGTAGTCTCATTTATCTCTTAATTAAGCATGGTGCTTAGTTTAGGAATGATGATCTTACTTCCAAAGGATTTTAAATTAAGCATGATGCTTAGGTTAAAATTCCCTCCTAAATCAAATTAGACATGGTGTCTAGGTTGATTTTTGAGCCGATAGTATGCTATAGTAGATATGGGATATTTTGTTGGACTAACTCCTGCAGGAAAACTTTCAATATCAACCTAGGAAGTCCTGAGATAAACTCACATTGGAGACAAAGATAGAGACACATGAAGGTTAACAATTTACACAAGGAAGGCATAGCTCACAAGAGATGATCCATGGAGGGTGCCACAAACATGATGTACAACTGCTAAGAAAGGAAAGCTTCCACAAGGTGATACTGTACCATCACTCTTCAAGTAAGGTAACATCTTAAGGTACTTGACTATCATTTTTATAAGCTTCTCCTTGGTTCTGGCATTCATATGAATAAAAGAGACAAACATGTATGATTTACAACTCTAGATTAACCAACCCAGTCGATTCAACATGTTTAGTCCTTCCACCTTTGTGATCCCACACTCCTAATCATATGAGCTAAAATGTTGCACACTCAATCTTTGGAAGATATATTTTATAAAAAAAAACATAAATATAGAAAGATTATCTTTCCATTAGGTTGAGCGATCTGATCTGACAAATGTTTTAAATGTTACACTCATGATCTTATTATCCATCAACTTTGTCTTGCTCACTATGCTTAAGGTTAGAGAGAACAAATACACTTTTGGTTCTGTTGGTGTTTTCCACCAACCGGGCCCATGCACTTGATCTCTGCCTTGTCTCTATGAGCAGGTACACTTCAAGCAAACTATGAAGGACTTTTACAACTCCCAGACTCCACCAAGTGAAGAACCTAGATCAACGAGTACACACACTGGAGATACTGGACACTCAGGCAATCACTGCCCTGAGATGCTTGATGACGTAAACTACATCATCAACAACTATTACTACAACCGTCCTCAACAAAACCAAGGTTGGAATCAACGGAGGCCTAACTACTCAGAGAGGCAATCCAGGACGCCCCGTCATCCCGATCTCCATCGGCATGGTGGACTTCCTAGAAGCACTCTGCGACTTTGGCTCCAGCGTCAACATTATGCATAGGGAATATTGAAGAACCTCTGCGTCTGAGTTGGTACCTTGTACGCCCCAGCAGACTTTGTGGTGATAGAGACTGGTACTGATGAGAGGGCACCCATCATCCTTGGGAGGCCATTCCTGAACACCTCGGGAGCTGTCATCTACGCTAGTGCTGCCAAGATCAGTTTCTACATCAAGGGGACGAAGGAGATGTTTTCCTTCAAGAACAAGACTACCCAAACCCTAGAGCAATCCCGACATGAACCAAGGAAGAGGACCAACAGGAGGAACAGGAACAAGCAAATGTGTACCGAGTCAGCTAAGATGGTCACTGCAGCTCAAAGAGGTCAAGATCGTCAACTCAAGTCACCTTTCTTGATCAAGAAGGACGACCCTAGTGTTCCAAGCATCGAGTGCACAATCAACGGATATTCTTTTTAGAAGACACTCTACGACACCGGATCTAACGTCAACATAATGGCCGCAGTCACTTATCAGCTCCTGCATGGAACCATGTCCCTACAACCAACATACATTCAGCTCCAGAAGATTTTAAGGTTATTGACATGGGAGAAGATAAGTACGATCCACCCATCATCCTTGGAAGACCGTTCCTCAGCACTGTTAAAGCAATCATCTACATTGGAACCGGAGAAGTCCACATGCACTTCCCCTCTGAGAAGGTACACTGCTATTTTACTGACCCTAACTATATAGTTGAAGACTCTAAGCAGGTCAGGGCAAGAAGAAGACAACGCAACCGCAACCAGAGGAGGCAAATCATCAAGGACGGATGGGCAGACTATGAAGGAGAAGTCGTAAGGTCTGAAGACATACAGCTTGAACATAACTGTCCTGAGGAGACCGTAGCTCCGAGTCAGGTGTGGTGAGAGAAGATAGTTATACATGAAGATCAAGCGCTGCCGGAACCACCGACTACGCCATCGAGCGAATCCCAGGACAACTGAGAAAATAGAGAGTCCCGTTCGGAGGACTTAAAAACACCGAACGCCTTGCCAAGAGGTAAACTTGGTAGTTATCCTTTTTCCCTTTCAATTATCTAAAATAGTTTGCTTAGTTAATCAGGTTCATATCATCTTAAAAAGAAAATAAAAATGTTAAAAATAGTAAGCCCCATGTGAGTATGCTCATGGAATAAAACCCATAAGTACATTCACTGTGGTGGCATAAAAATAAAATAAATATATTCCTGTCCTATAAAAATGAAAATATAAAAATAAATTTATGATCCTAATAAAGAGAGTAACATTTATTGAGGAGGCTCAACATGATAAAGGCTAGGTATTTACGCTAACCCTTAACCAGTTCCACAAAGCTTTGTTGTCTATTTGAACTCTACAGAATTCAAGGATCAAAGAAGACTAGCAGACGGAGAACATCCTAATCGCTGACAGAGTGCTGCCGACATTCAAATACACCTCCGCCAGCTGCTAGCTACATCAGAAGAAATTACGTCAAAATCCAGCTTGGGGGAGAGCACCCCCATTTATCCAGCTAAGTGTTCTACTCACGTTGATATTTTACTCAAATAATAAAAAGATGCATGATCATAAAAACCCAAATAAAGATTTTGTGCTTATATATATCTTTGCTTAGTTTGCTAAATAAATAAATAAAGTTTGCTATGAACCCTCATGATAAGCTCTCACATGGAAATGATGAATAGTTGCTCTGCCATGACTAGTTCTCAAAATTGAAATCTCTCTCAAGTTTAGGCCTAACTGTTATTAAATAAGATTTGCTCTAAACCTGAACTTGTGGGAAGAGTACTTGATCTGAAGTCTAAGTCGTTAACGGATATGATATGGGAAGGTTAAGCTGCTGTTTATCTGTTCTTAGAGATGCTAGAATTCTGGAGAATTTTATCTTTGAAAATCTTTAAAGTGTTGCATGATGAGTTCCTGTATGATGAGAGTTTAAATTCCTACCACAGCCATATATACATGCTTGCTAGACTTTGAGCCACACATTTACTTTTTACTGCTTATGAGCATTGAGTGTGGTCAAGCTGTGTAGACCCTTAGGAGCTTGTCATGTGGTTAAATTAAGATTCACTTGCACGTTCACTCACACATGCTGCTTCTACTCTGGAAGTACGCATCCACATATATCCATCCATTTCCATCTCCAGAACCACCCAAAAATATTCTACTCCTAATCCGGGAAAGAATAGCTAAAAACATTCTCCTATTTCTGTTTTCCCCTGTGAAATAAATGCTCAAGTTATCTTGGTTACTACCACTTGCTATATTATTTCAGGAGATGAGTGCTCTAAAAAAATAAAAAGAAGAAGAAGAAAAAAAGAAAGATACGAGGAAATAAAAAGGGGCAAGTGCCCGGAACCTCGAAAGAAAAGAAAAAGTGAGACGAGAGGTAAAAATGGACAAGTGTCCAACAGTAGAATTAGGGGAACAAGATACCCACCTGAGAGAAAAGAAAAAGAAAATATAGAGCATCTCATTCTCCTCAAAAAGTTTCAAAAGAGCAAGAAAGGTATGTATCCCTTCGAAAGAGCAAAAGTAGAATTAGACTTTCACCATTGTTATCACCATCATCACCATACACCATTCATTCACCACACATGCACATCTTGATTTGACTTATTGACTTGTTCTTCTGGATCCATGGTTTGACTATGCAATAAATGTCTTGTAAGTATGTATTAGCTGTCTCCCACCTATGAGCTCCAGATATCAAAAGCCTTATTAGAGTAGGGTGAGAGAGAAGGCAATGCCACTATGCCTTATACCACAAATACCACATACTTTGAGAGAAGGCATACACCATTAATGCCTTGGTAAGGATCCAGAAATACCACAAAAGAGAGAATAGAGAGAGTTATACAAGGAATCTTTGAGTTTTATTTGAAAATATGCAAAAACTCCAGAGCTATAGTTAATCGAAGAACAAGAGACATGGCGCTTGACTAGACCGTTCTATCTTTTAACTGCTCAAGACAGAAGTGACGGTTACAAGTCCCATGGTGGAAGGTAAAATGAGTAAGTTTAAATCTTAACAGTTTACTCTAACCAGAGATGAGATCTTGTTTAAACGCATGTGTATCTTTAAGTTATGAAACCACTGCAGAAACTCTTGAGTTCATCTTTGCTCAGGGACGAGCAAAGGTTAAGCTTGGGGGAGCTTGTTGACGGTCCTTAATACTCACAATTAACTATCAATTAATCATGGAAAAGGATCCAAATGCAACCAACACCTAGACTTAGGGTTTTATCTGACAGAATTCCACGAGTTTTGGTGTTTGTGTATTTCTGCAGGGGGTTATCAGGAAATATGGAAGAAAGGCCCACAGGTCGGGTTTACATAGAGATATTAACATGTCGCGCAATTTTCTATCATCTAGAAGACTCCAGAAGCCACGGGAACGAACGGGAAGGAAATCGGGCTCGGAGGCAGGGTGCCCGCCCAACTCTCCTGGGCGCCCGCCCAGCTACAGTGTCCAATCAGGACACGTTTCGCGGATTATGCTCCACCGACCTAAAGGATCAAGGAAAACCGTGCGATCAATGTCGGTTTGATCCGACGGCCTAGATTCATCTGAAAAGACTATATAAGCAAGGCCCCCTGGCCCCTGGAGATCATACCTCTTCTACAGAATCAAAGTTAGGGTTTCAATTCTTCATCCAAGTAGAGAGGATCCCTCTAGTTCTTCTAGTTCTACCTCTAGTTCATCTAGATCTAGTTCTAGTTCATCTAGTTCTAGTTCTAGTTCCTCTAGTTCTAGTTCTAGTTAGTTATAGTTGTAATCAAGAAAATAGGGAGAGAGAAGAGGAGAGCGGAGGAGGAACCGGATCTGTCGGATCTTCCTCAACATTGTACTTTTGCAGCATCTGGTTCATTCTTCATCGTTCTCCAGGTTCTTCAACTCATAACTCCTAAGTTCTCTAATTACTTTTATTTACATTCAAGTTATTTATTGGATTCCCGCTTGCATCAAGTGCTCTAATCTTTGAAACATTAGAGTAGTAATTAATAGATTAGACGTGGAGTTTAGTCTTGCAATTACCTGGAATTGCACCCAATCCTGCGGATTGTTGTGGTAGCCTTATGGTAGTGACAGCCCTAACGGTCGACGTATTCCACCTCGTTTGGATCGGTATTTGTAGGACCGTAGTCGGAGCTTCCTAGCCCCCTTCTCATCTCTTTCCATGGTTAGTGTTCTGATGTCCCGATATAGATAATCTTGAAGTAATTCTTGATTCTTAAATCAACTAGAGAACTCTTAGGAAACTTCCTCTCTTCCCACCAAAAATACTTATATAGTTATCCTTGGGCGATCTTGATTCTTAATTAGTACACTCACGTTCCCTGTGGAAAATCGATACTCTGGAATACTCCCGGGTGAAGGCTACATCGGTATCCGTGCGCTTGCGGATTTTTCTGTTTGCGTTTAAAATACCCAACAGTGACCCCGCCTAAGGCGGTTGGGTATACGAGTCCCGAGGTACCACGCCTTTCCACGGTGCCAGCAGAGCAGCTTTCGCAGTTCTGAGGGACCTCATGGAGAGGTTTCCATAGGAGCTGGCCCACGCCTTCGCTGGGGTGTTTCCCCGGGGTGACCCCTACAGTTCGGTGTGGGATCAGTCCGAGGTGAATGCTCTAGAGAGAAGTGCGGACGAGGACCAGCACAGTGACAGTGCAGCTATGAGTGCTATGTTCGCCTTGATGAAGACCTATGGGGGTCTGGAGCGTTGTTTGGGACGCTTGTCTGGGTCTCTTCTCACAGTTCAGGATGAGAAGTGCCAGCTGCAGCGTGAGTTTGACACTGAGGTTGAGAGGTTGCAAGCATAGTTGGCCCGCATGACTCGAGAGAGGGATCAGGCGGTCCAAAAGAACAGTGAGCTGAGTCTGGACCGGCTTGCAGTAAGAGACCAGAGGGACAGGGTGACTACTTCTCACAGGAACTGCGAGCGCATGCTAGTTCATGTGCTTGGTCAGAGGAATGAAGCCTGGCACGAGGAGGACACCCGAAGGGCCCGACAGCTAGAGCTTGAGCAGCAGCTAGCTAATGCTGAGGAGTACAATGAGAACCTGCGTGAGGAAATCCACCAGCTGCATAACCAGCTCCACCCTCACCACCTGCCTGGAGGAGCTGAGTTAGACTCTGAGGACGAGATGGATGAGGGCCCAGAGTTGGGGGCAGCTGCTAGTGGAGATGAGGACGAGGAGGGCTCTGGCGTGGACAGTGACCATAGCGAGTAGATGTTAGGGATATAGAGCTAGTCCTTCTTCTTTTGTTGTTGTTGTTGCATGGCATGTCTTGTAATCTGTGGATCTGGGCTGTGTAAAACTTTATGTGATGACGCTGAAAGTCCAGTGTATGTATGCTGGCAATTTTGGATGTATGCGAACCTGATTGTTTAATGTTAAGTAATTCGTTAGTGAGGTTGTGTGGATGATGAATTGTTGTGCCTTTGTTTATTGTGCGAATTTATTTCCTCAGTAAATTCAGTATGGCATAATTCTACATATGTCTACCGTTGATGGCAACTCCTAACGACTGCTTATCATTGACGTGTGCAGATGGTGCAAACCCGTGGCTGGGGTAACAGCAACCCCGGACTTGGAGCAGGTACTTCCGGAGGTGGGGCTCAACGGAATGAGGAAAGAGCACCATCACCGCCACCACCACCGCCTCCTCCGTACACTGCGGACGTGTTTTTTGCATAGTTTCTGGGGAGCCAACGCAACATGGAGCAGATGCAGCGCAACATGGAAGAAGCCCTGTGCAATATCGCTGACAATACCCGCCGTGGGGATAACCAGGGCGGCCGTGAAGCCAATCAGTATAGCTCTTTCAAGGACTTCATGGATACCAAACCACCCGTCTTCAAGGAGGCCCTAGAACCGCTTGAGGCAGATGAGTGGATCAACACCATGGAGCAAAAGTTCCATCTTCTTTGGATGACTGAAGAACTTAAGGCTGAGTATGCAGCGCATCAGTTGCAGGGACCGGCTGGGATTTGGTGGTCCCATCACCGTACCACCTACCCAGAGGGGACCCCAATTACCTAGAACCGCTTCACCGCCGCTTTTCGGGGAAATTGCATTCCTCTGGGTGTGGTGGAAATGAAGGTTGGGGAGTTCATGAGGCTGTCCCAGTGAACGAAGTCTGTAAAGGAGTATCAACACGCTTTTAACAATCTCGCTCGTTACGCCCCCGAGTATGTGAACACGGAAGCCAAGAAGATCGCTAGTTTCCAGAGAGGCTTGAGCCCAAAGATGTTGAAGACTATGGGTACAGGAGCCCGGGCTACCTTCAATGCTTACATCAGTGACTGTCTCACCCAGGAAAACAATAACAACAACTACAGTGCATCCAAGTCTCGTAAGAGGGCTTTTGAAGCTGGGTCATCTCAGTCTAGGGCACCAGTGGCGGGGCGACAGCAGTATCGTCCTCCTGCCCTAGGTGCAGTATGGACTTTATCATGGGTTTACCGACAACATGAAAAGGGAATGACTTGATTTGGGTAATCATAGATCGATTCACCAAGTCGGCTCATTTCATTCCAGTTAAGAACACGTACAGACCTCCCGAGTATTCCTAAGGCCATTATATCAGATAGAGGACCACAGTCCACTGCTCATTTCTGGGAGCGAATGCATAAGAGTTTGGGGACTAGTCTGATAAGAAGCACAGCGTATCATCCCCAAACCTCGGGTCAAACGGAAAGACTCAATCAAGTGCTCGAAGATATGCTGAGGGCTTGTGTGTTATCATCCAAAGGATCATGTGAGTCATGGTTGCCTTTGTCTGAGTTCTCATACAATAATAGCTATCAAGAGAGTATCAAGATGGCTCCGTTCGAAGCGTTGTATGGTCGTAAGTGTAGAACTCCGTTAAACTGGGTTGAACCGGGTGAAAGGAGATACTATGGTATCGACTTCGTGAACGAGGCTGAGAAAAAGGTGCAAATCATACAGCAGCATATGAAGGCGGCACAATCGCGACAAAAGAGTTATGCTGATAAGAGAAGAAGGCCGCTCGAATTCAATATAGGTGATTATGTTTACCTCAAGGTTACGCCAATGAAGATAGTTCAGCGTTTCTGAGTTCGAAGCAAGCTTGCACCCACATATGTGGGACCATATCAGATACTAGAAAGGAAAGGCCCTATGGCCTACAAGATTCAGTTACCCGAAGAGTTAAGTTCAATCTTCCCAGTCTTCCATGTGTCGTAGCTGCGGTAATGTTTGCAAGTACCCGAGCAGAGGATTGAACTGTAACAGAACCGACCAAATTATAAGAGATTAAGCCTAATAGTGACCATTTGCATAGTCGAACTATCACGCTTAAGCCCATATAATCCCGGTAGTCCGTGAAATCTCGATGGATTTCAAACCACACATCACATAACAGCCAAGATCGTAATAAGTTTAGCGGTCGCCATCCACAAGTACATCCAGATTACAACATTCATAAAATACATCGGAGTGCTTAAAGTTATTACAAACCAAGTTCTTCAAGTAGCGGAAGCTTCATAGTTTGAAATTTACAACACACACGATAAGTCTGTTACAGTGCCATAGTTCGGTCATTCCCACAAAAGCAAAAGAAGAGACGGAGTGACCATCGCCCTTGGTCTAGTCATCACCCACAGCTGGGTACAGACAGAGGATGCAATAACCATAGTACATTTGACCATCTGCAAAACAACATGGGAATAGAACCCTGAGTACGAGAAGGTACTCAGCTAGACTTACCCATCATAAACTTAAAATAAAGACTCATCAAGGATCATGAAGGCTATATAGTGGGGTAGCTGACGACCATTTTGCAAAACCGCAGTATTTCGCTAACATAACCTACATAAGTCTTTCTTCTTTTAATTGGCTCAAGTTGAAAGTATCATTACCTATCGTCTAGGTTTGCACCTGCACTATTACAAGCAAGTAGGAGACTATGATAGTACCTCATCATAGCATTTCTTAAAACTATTCATCATTATAACCCAAGTGTTCCATAGTCCTTACTACGAGGACAGGGCTCATGTCAAGTGCTCACTATCTAGGAGCGATGGCGATTCGAATCGATTTCTAACCAGTTGGCAAATTTATTCCCCACACAAACCACACTCACTGATCAAGTGAGCTACAGGTCACCGTGTTGCACTATCCAGGACCAATTCGCGGGTTCGACAGGCACCGCCCGTACCCGAGGACCGTTCCGGCGACCGAGGTATCCAAGGTATACCAAGGTTGCGCGCCGCGCCCTCGTCGTTCTCCTCAACCATCACCAATACAGCGCGTACATCGGGCCGATTCCCGGCCCGGATAGTGCTCAGGCTTCGCGGTCGGAACGACTTATCCTTCCAGCTAAATGTGGGGCATGCGTTCAACATGACAAGAGGGCCGTCAACGATCGGTCCTTAATCGACACAGGCAGGGGCTCTATGGGCAACCCACCATAAGACCCTGCCCGGTCTCCAATTACAGTTCACACTTGGTTATTTCTTTCCCCAAGCAACCACTGCTTAATCAAGCAGGTATCCACCTATATCTCGCAGGTGACAGGGCATCACCCGACTTCTACCGGACTAAGCAAGCTAAGCATAGACTCCGCGCCTATCTACATAGGACAAGGTAGATAAACGAGTAGGGATGACAAGGAGTACATATGCAGCAACGGTATCAGGCAACTCCTATCACTTAATATGCAATACAGTAGAACAAGTATAACACTTTATATAAGTTAGCGAGAATAGGGAGACTTAGAATGCTCCGGGGCTTGCCTTTCTCAAAGGTGCTGGGTCGGTGATCCGGACACTCTTGCAATTCCTCTCCGGTTTCCTGTGCTTCCGGAGGTTCCTGCTCCTGTATCTCCTCGGGTTCCTCGGGTCCCACTTCGTTCTCCTGCGAGCCTGTATGATGCATATATGCTCATGAGTGGAGTGCTAGATGCCCGAGTGGATGCTTGTATGAGAAAGTACCAAAGGACCATGACATGATGCATGGATGATACACTTGGTCATGTTCATTACAATGTATGCAACATCATCCAAGAACAGGCACTTGGATTAAGCATCTATTGCATTCTCCTCTACAATTATTTTTCAAATGAAATCAGCAACCTACATGATGCTTCAAAGATACACCAAACCCAACTTAGTCCATTCAACCTACATACACAACCATTCATAATTTTCTTTATTCATTTCTAAGCCCATTAAAAATCACATGCAATTCTGTTCATCAATAAATTCCAGAAAAATTACAGGAGACTACTAGTTAATCATAAAGTCTACTGTAAATTTTTCATAATTTTTGGTTACTTATTTTGAGCCACAAAAATCACAATATTAATGGATAAGGCAAGTATAATCACCCTACTGTGATATAAGTGTCAAACAACAGATTTCATATTTTTACAATTTATCTAATATCATAAGAAACACCCACAAAATTTTCCAGATTTATTGCATGACCCATTTAATTATTAAAAATCATAAAGCACTGCCATGCAAGCATTTAAATTACCATAAATTCATTTATTCACCAAATAATATGCAACAATATTTTCTCGGTGATTAAACACACATGCAGAGCCAGCAAAACAAGTTTTACATTTTTCTGAACCCTATTTTATTTACTATGCATTTTCCAAGTTTAGGAAAAACATGGATTAATTATATTCTTACAGGAAAGTTACTCAAAAATGACATGCAATCATACTAGGCTGTAGATCTAGAAATAAGGAACACACCAAAATTTATTTCACCATTTTTGGAGCTATATTCATCAAGATATGGATTTTTGAACATTTAAATCATTTCGTGGAAAAACTTTTAAAACGGAAAACCACCTAAAACACTAAACGCACCCGGATCCATTCCCTCGGAGTCACTGACAGGCGGGACACGCGAGTCAGAGGACCCCACCTGTCATCCACCCCGTGACCCCGCGGCCAAAGATCGGCCGGAATCTCGCCGCCGGTGAGGTTTCTGGCGACACCGTGAGCACCTACGGCTTCGCGCGAACGAAACGAGTCCAGCCGTACCCTCTTTGGCACCGGACGAGCACCGGAACTACCTCGCCGTCGTGAATGGCGGACGCGGCGGCGTTGCTCGCCGTGGTCCGGCCGTTTCACGGCGGTAGAGCGTGAGCTAGTGACGGGAAAAGGTGCGCGAGGTCAAGGCGGACCCAAAGCACCTACGAGCGCAAGCAGAGAACCGCGCGAGCCGAGAGGTCGCCGGAGCTCCGACTTACTCCGGTGAGCTCTAGCGGACACGCAGGGCTTACCGAGCGCGGAAGAGCGTAAGCACGCGACGCGGAAGGACGAGGCGGAGCCGGTGGTGGTCGCGAAGGGGAAGGAGAGGGCCGGAGCTGGCCGGGAGAGGAGCTCCGAGCCGTCGGCGGCTATGGCGTGCGGCGGAGCGGCGAGCGCTGCGCGAGAGCGAGCAGAGAGGCGAGAGCGAGCGGTGGAGGGTGCAAATGGAAGCGGGGGCTTCGGCGGGCGCGTCCAGGGGCTCCTGGTGGCCGACCAGGGCGTCTCCACGCCGCCGCATGCCCGCCACGCGGCGGCCAGGCTCTGCCGGCGCGCCACGGCGGCACGGCGAGGCCGTCCGCGCGCGCGGACGCAGGCGCGAGCGCGAGGAGGGGGAAGGGGAAGGCGCGGGCGGGCCAGGCCGGCTTCGGCCAGCGGGCCAGAAGCGAGGCCGCGGCCTGCTAGCGCCCCCTTTCCCTTTTCTATTTTTTTTTGAATTTCTTTTCTCAAATCCTCTTCCAAAAGCATTTTGACCATTTTCAAATCATTTTCACCATTTTCACCCAAAAGCAAAGTGGTGCCAAACTAAAAGCTCTACAACTTTGCTTTAATAGGTAAGACCAAATTCTAAATAGAATTTGAATTACAAATTAAAACTTAGTTCTAGGTTTTTAAATAAAGTTATTTTGGATATTTTGTATAAATTCCATTTCTCAATTTCCATAGCTCCAAAAATTGCACAAAAATGTTCTTAATTCTTCTTACACATAAAGCAACCTAATTTGAATATTTCACAATTTTTGAAGCAAGCACCACATTTTTAACATATTTAAAACGTATGAAATGATGCACTTAAAATCATATTCTTAGAAGAATGACATGCTCATGATGCTTATGATTGATGAGAGTGCTTATGCATGACTTTGATGAGACTAAGTGCATGCTTAACACCTAGGGTGTTACAGCCCTTCCCCCCTTAGGGAAATCTCGTCCCGAGATTTTGGGTTACTAACCATTTCTTGTGAAATTTTGGATAAACTGTTTTTAAGTAATCCTCTGTTTCCCAAGTGGCATCCCTATCGTCATGATGACTCCACACCACTTTGTAAGTTCTGACAACTCTGTTTCGGGTTACTCGCTCCTTGGTATCCACAATCCCCACTGGCTGCTCCTTATACTCTAGGTCTGCTTTTATCTTGATCCCTCGAGGTTCAATTCTTTGCTCAGGCACTTTCAAACATTTCCGTAGTTGCGACACATGGAAGACCGGAAAGATCGAGCTCATCTCTTCAGGTAACTGAATCTTATAGGCCACTGGGCCTTTCCTCTCTAGCACTTGGTACGGTCCCACATATCTGGGTGCAAGCTTGCTTCGAACTCGGAAACGTTGAATTTTCTTCATTGGCGTAACCTTGAGGTACACATAGTCACCTATGTTGAATTCAAGTGGCCTTCTTCTCTTATCCGCATAACTCTTTTGTCGTGACTGTGCCACTTGCATATGCTGCTGTATGATATGCACCTTTTTCTCGGCATCATTCACAAAGTCGATACCATAGTATCTTCTTTCACCAGGTTCAACCCAGTTTAACGGAGTTCTACATCTTCGACCATACAAAGCTTCAAACGGGGCCATCTTGATGCTCTCTTGATAACTATTATTGTAGGAGAATTCAGCCAATGGTAACCACGACTCCCATGATCCCTTGGATGATAGCACACAGGCCCTCAGCATGTCTTCTAACACTTGATTTAGCCTCTCGGTTTGACCTGAAGTCTGGGGATGATACGCCGTGCTTCTTATCAAACTGGTCCCCAAGCTCTTATGCATGCGCTCCTAGAAGTGAGCGGTGAACTGCGGTCCTCTATCTGATATGATTGTCTTGGGAATACCATGCAACTTGACAATCTCAGCCATATATATATCGGCATACTCAGGAGGTCGGTAACGAGTCTTCACAGGGATGAAATGGGCCGATTTGGTCAATCGATCTATTATTACCCAAATCGAGTCATTCCCCTTCCTGGTTGTCGGTAAACCCGTGATAAAGTCCATACTGACCTCTTCCCATTTCCACTCCGGAACTGATAACGGTTGCAACAGACCTGCAGGTTTCATATGGATGGCCTTAACCCTGCAACACGTGTCACAACGGGCCACATAAGCGACTATTTCTGTCGAGGGTATCGGTAGGGGGTACCCTCAGCGATACGCATTATGAGATTGCCCATACGAAGGTTGGGACCCCCAACTCGACGCCTTAATCTTACTTACGCGCCGCCAACGACGATCGCAGCCTCGAATACGGAGATAGCGTCGAGCGAATCAGTCAGGGCTCGAGCAACGACTACCGTCGAAGACGGAAGCGGGCTCGAGCGAACCGAGAAACGTCGAGCGTTAGGACACTGTCCGCCGCCTGACGCGCGCACGCGAGCGGGAGCATTGAATGCATCTGACGTTTCCCACCTAACACCCGGGTCACGGAAGGCGTGATAGGGAACAAGCTTCTGTCCCATCGTTCTTTTTGCAGCCTTCCCACCGAACGACCCAGGGTGCGTCAGGACGCAGGAAACGAGGATGGAACGTCTAATCGGGACCCCCTCGAGACACCCAAGGTCAGCGCTCCGGATGTCAGCCTATTACGCGGCGCCCGAACCTCGACCGAACGAGGTCCCTTCCCAGGGACAAGTCGGGCATCGACTGACAACACCACAGCTGCTCCGCCGGATCCGCCACCATACCATACGAGCATGCGATCTCAGAACCAGCACAAGGCGGCTGGCAGGGCAGCACGCAGGAGCACGCGTAATCATCACCAAGCTATCAAGATGGGACGGCTCGAGGCCATGACGTACGGAAGCCTCGAGTAGGTCAGCGCTCCATGCGGCTATCGATCCCTACTCTAATATCTATGCATGTACCCTTTGTCTCTCCTTGGAGCTATAAAAGGAGGGACTCAGGAATAGAAGGGAGGGATCACAACGCAAGCACACACACACACGTAGTAGAGCGGCACATTTCATTCCACACTTGTATTCGCCCCTGTACAAGCACTTAGGTGCAAGATAATACAAACTCTCCCCCCCCACTGGACGTAGGGCCTTCTCTTGCCCGAACCAGGATAAATCTCTGTGTTTTCTCGCATCACCATCCGGAAAGGGGAGCACGCATATAAATTTACTCGTTGGTGTGATCCCCCCCCGGGGGAAAAACACCGACAGTTGGCGCGCCAGGTAGGGGTCCTGCGTGTTTTTTACCGATTTCCCACCACTTTCCGGATGGCTACTCCTGCCTTGCCGCTTCCACGCTCCACGGTGATTTGGTTTGGGAGTCTCGAGTTCATGTCTACGGGCTCCGGCTACGACATGATCTTGCTCTCAGTCAAAGGACCAGGAGAAGTCCGCGTTACGCCAGCACGGTTGAAGACCTCAAGACGCCCTCACCACCACGCCTCCCCGCCTAAGAAGAGGCGCGGGCTCAACCACCGCGGCCCCTCTGCTTCAGCGCGACCAGCAACTCGCGCAAGGCAGGATGTGGGCCGCAAGGCAGCGACACCGCGTGACCGAGCAACAAGCACAACGACTCAGCACCACGCAACGACAGGGGGAGACGCGTCTCGCGCGCCCACCCCCACCGCAGCTAGGCTACTTCCACACGGGTTGTTCTTTCCAAGGGCGGCACTGCCGTTCGGGTTGGACAACGCCGCGGCGTCGCTCGCCAAGACGATACGCCCAAATGCTCAGACGCACGTGGAAAGACCAATGGTCATCCCACGTAGCTCTGAAGAGCAGCGGCCGACGTCCAAACTGCCGGACCTTTCCCGAGTACGAGGCCTCCGCCGTCTAGGCCCCGGGCGATACTCGATCACCTCCCTCGAGCAACGATGGTCGGAGGAAGGACGTGAGCGTTCCCACACTGCCGAACCAGACTCCGACTCCGAGACAGACAGCTACGACCCTACGAGGGAATGCTATCACCTCGACGGAGTGGCAGAAACCACCGACGAGATACGGGACGCCGTTGCGGGTGGACGAGCCCCCGCGGCGCAAGAAGACCCCAGGACGCCTGGGAACGACGGAAGGTTCGACCCTCTTCCTCAGGAAGATAGAACTGCGCAACTCGCGCAGCTGCGGGAGCTCAAGATGAAGCTCGACGAAGATCGCGAGCGCCTCGTCCTGCTCGAGCAAATCCTCGAACAAGACCTGCCCTACCCGCCAGGCGGAAGTATCCGCAGACGCGCTCGAGAGGTACATCGACAGATCGTCGGTGACACGGAGGCGGAGCAACCTGTCGGCCGTTTCCCTCGAGCAGGCCAGAATGTAGTGGCGGCGACGATGCTGCTACGTAACATGCCAGAACCATCGAATTCCCAGGCTCGACGAATTCGAGATGAGGTTCAGACGTTGCTCCAGGTGGCAGCAGTTCAACAAGCCGAAAGTTCGGCATCTCGACGACGAGGAGCTGCCACAGAGAAGCGCGACGAACAGCCTCTAATCGAAGAGGAGGTGTCTGTCCAGCAACAACCTCCCCCTCGAGGCAGAAAGACCACTCTCATCCTCCCTACCAACAATCAACGTCGACACGACGCGCGACACGACGTCAGAGAAAGTAGACGCCGACGGCACGGAGACGCGGAAGAACGTGGTTATAGCGCGCATCGCGGTGGGAGGTACGACAGTGACGCGGACCGGGTGGCCCCCGAGCCACCAGGCCCGCGGGTGTTCAGCAGAGCAATTCGCAGCACACCCCTGCCTAGTCCATTCCGACCCCCAACCAGCATCGCGAAGTACAATGGAGAAACCAAGCCAGAGCTATGGCTGGCCGATTTCAGGCTGGCTTGTCAGCTAGGCGGCGCTCGGGGGGATGATCGAGCCATCATCAGACAACTACCCCTTTTTCTCTCCGACACCGCCCGTCGATGGCTCGAGGAGCTCCCAGCCAATCAGATTCACAACTGGGTTGACCTGGTCAGAGTCTTCGAAGGTAACTTCAAAGGGACCTATATACGGCCAGGGAACTCGTGGGACCTCAGCAAATGCAAGCAGAAGACAGGAGAGACTCTTCGGGAGTATGCTCAACGCTTCTCGAAGCAACGCACTGAGTTACCACACATCCCCGACCACGACGTCATCTTGGCGTTTGTCTCGGGCACCACCAGTCGAGACTTGGTGCGGGAATTAGGCCGCAATCGACCTCAGACCGTCGACGAGCTGATGGACGTAGTAGCTAACTACGCGGCAGGGGAGGAGGCAGTCGGCGCTTTCTTCAGCTCAGAAGGAAGAAAAGGCAAGCAGCCCGTCGATGAAGAAAGGACTAGGCCTCAAGAAAAATAAAAAGAAGCAGAAAGTACGGCAATTCCACCAGGGAGATTCGGATGACGACCTCGTCGCCACGGTGGATCGAAAGAAGCCGCGAGGCCCTCCGGAGGGAGGCATCTTCGACAAGATGTTGGAGGAGCCGTGCCCTTACCATAAGGGGGGCGCTAACCACAAACTCAAGGATTGTCGCATGCTGAGAAAGCATTTCGACGGTCAGGAGCTCAAAAAAGATGCGCGTGATGACTCCAAGAAGGAGAAGGCCGGCGGCAAGGAGGACAACAAAGATGACGACGGCTTCCCCGCCGTCCACGACTGCTACATGATCTATGGCGGGCCTTCGACTCAGTTGACCACGAGGCAGCGCAAGAGGGAGCGTCGCGAAGTCTTCGCGGCGAGGATGGCGGTGCCCCAGTACCTTAGCTGGTCAAGCACTCCCATCACCTTCGACCGAGAAGATCACGCTGACAAGGTGGTCGCCCCAGGCGTCTACCCGCTCGTCGTCGACCCCATCATCATCAACACCCGACTCTCGAAAGTGCTGATGGATGGTGGCAGCAGCCTCAACATCATCTACCTCGAGACCCTCGACCTCCTCGGCATCGACAGAGGACGCCTCCAGCCAAGCGCCGGTGGTTTCCATGGCGTCGTACCAGGGAAAAAGGCACTGCCAGTAGGTCGAATCGACCTACCGGTCTGCTTCGGCACGGCGGCCAACTTCAGGAAAGAAACCCTCACCTTTGAGGTGGTCGGGTTCCGAGGCACGTACCACGCCATCATCGGGCGCCCGGGCTACGCCAAGTTCATGGCTATACCCAACTACACATACTTGAAGCTCAAGATGCCTGGTCCCAAAGGCGTCATCACCTTCAGTTCCTCCTTTGAGCACGCGTACGAGTGCGACGTCGAGTGCGTCGAGTACGGGGAGGCGGTCGAGAGCTCCACCGAGCTCGTTGCAAAGCTCGAAGCCATGGCCACTGAGGCTCCAGAACCTAAACGTCATGCGGGCAGCTTCGAGGCGGCGGAAGGAACTAAGAAGATCCCACTCGACCCCAACAACTCCGACGGCAAGGTGCTGACGATCAGCACCGACCTCGACCCCAAATAGGAAGCCGTGCTCGTCGACTTTCTCCGTGCGAATGCTGATATGTTTGCATGGAGTCCCTCGGATATGCCGGGCATACCAAGGGAAGTCGCCGAGCACTCCTTGGAGATTCGAGCCGGTTCCAAGCCAGTGAAGCAGCGTTTGCGCCGATTCGACGAGGAAAAGCGCAAGATCATTGGCGAGGAAGTCCACAAGCTTTTGACGGCCGGATTCATCAAGGAGGTTCATCATCCTGACTGGTTCACCATCCCCTCGGAGTCGTCGCTACTCTCGTCGTCATCATCATCGTCGTTGGGGGATTCTTCCTCCGGCTCCCCCCTCTGCCTGGATTTGGCTCGACGCGCCTCTAATGCTTGGCGGTCGAGATTCTTCTTCTTCTCCCCCTTTTTTGCGGAGTCCTTGGCAGACTTCAACTTCTCGGCGGATTGGCGCCGTTTGTCGCGATCGACCTCGTCCTCCTTTACTGGAGGCCTCGAGGACCGGACATCAATCCGACCCTGCCAAAACTAAGGTAGACTTAGAAAACAAAGAGAGGGGAGAGGGGAAACCTAGAATCGAGGATGCGCGCAAGAAGAAAGCGTACCAGATCGATCGAGCCCGCGTCGGGTCGCATGGGGAAGCCGTTGACGTGCTCCGGTTTAAAATCACCGGCAATTGCGGCCCTGACTCGGGCCGCGACTTCATCGTCCGTCGGAGGCTCGCTGGACATCCGACATGCCTCGAGGTCCCGAGACGAGACGCCAGGGCCCATCTCGTCCATCCTCAGCGGTCGTGACATCAGAGGGAGAACTCTCCGATGATGGACGGCCGAGAGGACGAGGGCGGCGGTCAAACCTTCCTGGCGAAGCTTCTTCAGGGCGTCGAGGAGAGGGTCGAGCCGAGGCTGATGAGCTTGGACGACGCCGTATGTCCAGTCCGCTGGGCGCTCCAAGATCAGACGGCCCGAGTAGGGAGGTAGGAGGTTGTCGTCATTCCGCAGGTAGAACCATTGAGAGTCCCAACCGGCATGGTTGGTCGACAACCCTACCGGGATGTACTCCCGCGGCCGGTCCGTCTTCCCCGTCTTCTGCACCAGATTGAGGCAACCCGCTCGCACGGGTTTCCTCACGCCCGTGGTTCCGGTGGAGGCGTGAAACAGCTCGCCCCTATAGAGGTGGAGCCACAGCTCCCAGTGCGGCATCATCCCTAGGAAGCCCTCACACACGGCGGCGAAGACCGCCGCCACGGTGATGGCGTTCGGGGAGAAGTGCTGCAGCTCCACCCCATAATGGAAGCAGAGGGCCCGCATGAAGCGGCTGGGAGGCGCGCCCAGACCGTGGCGGTGGAACTTGGCGAACGACACCACGTAGCCCTCGGGTGGCTGAGGCGTCCTGTGGCTCGCTGGCGGCGCGATCCACTCTGGCGACGACAGCGAGGTGCGGCGGCGCAGCAGTCCCTCCTTCTCGAGCTCCAACAGCCGGCGCTCCGTCATCGACGACGGGCGCCAGTCATCGGCGGCGACGAGTCTTACAGGCATCTCGGCTAACGGGACGGTGGGTTCGCTACGGCTCGAGGGGGCGCGTCTGCGTGAGATGACGAGAAAGCAAGGGCAGCGAAAGAACGAGAGCGAGAAGGCGGAAGGGAGAGGAACGGCGGTGACGCGACGACATATTTATAGGCAGCTGTCCGCCAACGGACAGATCCGAGAAGTAAGGTAACTCCCCCATAAATGCGCCGCCTGACAGCTCTCTCTCTCTCCTCACAGGCCGGACTCTCCGAATTCCTCGCCGATACGGTGTCGCAACGTCATCCGCCTAAAAAGACGCGCCCAACGGGCAGAAATGCGAACCGCCACGACCGTTTCCTTCCCTCGTAAGCCAGGGGACATAACCGCAGAAGTCTCGGGAGGTCGATGGCTGGCCCGACGAAAGGGTTCGACAGCCGATCTCGAGCGCCAGAGTCAGGGATCCCCAGCGAGTGGTCGAAAATCGAGGCCCGCCTCGAGGACTTGCTGGCGATGTCCAAGGTAGGGTCGAGACAGTCGAGAGGAATCCCCGCGAAGGGAGGCATCGAGCCACTGGACTCTATCGAATGAGACCGGTATCCCCGACCACGTCGACCCTGCTTTATGAGGACGCCTCCGGGCTACAGCTGACCCCCCTCGAAAGGGGCACAGGTTCTCACTTGGACTACCCGCCAGGAACTCAATTTGGGTTGAAAGACGCTCGCTCTATCGAGAGTACGTCAAAACCCATGGGCAAACACGAGCCAGTCAGAATCTTCCACCACTGGTGTCGAAAGCGTTTCTGCGAATTAGATAACATAACCCTCGAAGGAGTCAAAAACTCCTCCGAGGTCTCGGGGGCTACCCCGCGGGGTCGCTCGCGCGCCCCCACGAAAATTCGACCGCAAATCAAAACCTCCATTCGAGCGCTAGCGCTCGAATGAAGGCTCGGGGGCTACTGTCGAGGGTATCGGTAGGGGGTACCCTCAGCGATACGCATTATGAGATTGCCCATACGAAGGTTGGGACCCCCAACTCGACGCCTTAATCTTACTTACGCGCCGCCAACGACGATCGCAGCCTCGAATACGGAGATAGCGTCGAGCGAATCAGTCAGGGCTCGAGCAACGACTACCGTCGAAGACGGAAGCGGGCTCGAGCGAACCGAGAAACGTCGAGCGTTAGGACACTGTCCGCCGCCTGACGCGCGCACGCGAGCGGGAGCATTGAATGCATCTGACGTTTCCCACCTAACACCCGGGTCACGGAAGGCGTGATAGGGAACAAGCTTCTGTCCCATCGTTCTTTTTGCAGCCTTCCCACCGAACGACCCAGGGTGCGTCAGGACGCAGGAAACGAGGATGGAACGTCTAATCGGGACCCCCTCGAGACACCCAAGGTCAGCGCTCCGGATGTCAGCCTATTACGCGGCGCCCGAACCTCGACCGAACGAGGTCCCTTCCCAGGGACAAGTCGGGCATCGACTGACAACACCACAGCTGCTCCGCCGGATCCGCCACCATACCATACGAGCATGCGATCTCAGAACCAGCACAAGGCGGCTGGCAGGGCAGCACGCAGGAGCACGCGTAATCATCACCAAGCTATCAAGATGGGACGGCTCGAGGCCATGACGTACGGAAGCCTCGAGTAGGTCAGCGCTCCATGCGGCTATCGATCCCTACTCTAATATCTATGCATGTACCCTTTGTCTCTCCTTGGAGCTATAAAAGGAGGGACTCAGGAATAGAAGGGAGGGATCACAACGCAAGCACACACACACACGTAGTAGAGCGGCACATTTCATTCCACACTTGTATTCGCCCCTGTACAAGCACTTAGGTGCAAGATAATACAAACTCTCCCCCCCCCCGCTGGATGTAGGGCCTTCTCTTGCCCGAACCAGGATAAATCTCTGTGTTTTCTCGCATCACCATCCGGAAAGGGGAGCACGCATATAAATTTACTCGTTGGTGTGATCCCCCCCCGGGGGAAAAACACCGACAATTTCTTTCTTCATCTTGGTCCACCAAAAGTGGGGCCTTAGATCTTGATACATTTTGCTGCTGCCAGGATGAATATAAAGCTTAGAGAGATGGGCTTCATCCATGATGCGATTCTTCAACTCCCGATCTTTCGGGACCACTAACCGCTGTTGAAACCACAGTACCCCCTTCTCATCAACCCGAAACTGAGTCTTTGGGTAATCCTTGATCTTTTCTTTGATATGGAAGATACCCTTGTCTGTTTTCTGACCTTCAATGATTTGACTCTCGAGTGAGCAACTGAGTTGTATATGACATAAGACCTCAGGATGCATGAGATTGAACCCATCTTCAAACAACGGTTGAACCACTTGACAGTGTGGTTTACGACTTAGAGCATCTGCTACTACATTAGCCTTGCCTGGATGATAGTGAACTTCCAGGTCATAGTCCTTGATTAGCTCTAACCACCGTCGTTGCCTCATATTCAGCTCGGACTGCGTGAAGATGTACTTCAAGCTCTTATGATCGGTATAAATGTGACACTTATTTCCCAGCAGATAATGTCTCCAAATCTTCAAAGCATGCACCACAGCTGCTAACTCGAGGTCGTGCGTTGGGTAATTGACTTCATGCTTTCTCAACTGTCGGGAAGCATAAGCTATCACCCTGCCATCTTGCATCAACACACACCCCAGGCCACTCTTCGATGCGTCACAAAACACATCAAAAGGCTTCTCTATATTAGGTTGTGCCAGAACGGGAGCAGTGGTTAGCAACTTTCGCAAGGTGCGGAAGGCTAACTCACACCCTTCCGTCCAGACAAACTTATGGTCCTTTTGTAGCAAACTTGTCATTGGTTTAGCAATCTTGGAGAAGTCAGGTATAAAACGACGATAATACCCGGCCAGACCAAGAAAACTTCTAACTTCCGAGACCGAAGTTGGTGCCTTCCAGTCCATGACTTCCTGCACTTTTGATGGATCCACAGCAATTCCTTCTTCAGACAGAATGTGCCCTAGGAAAGGAACTTTCTTTAACCAGAACTCACACTTGCTGAACTTGGCATATAACTGATGCTCTCGTAACCGTGTCAGCACGATTCTCAGATGTTCGGCGTGATCTTGCTCATTTTCTGAATACACCAGGATATCATCGATAAACACCACAACAAACTTATCCAATTCAGGCATAAAGACTGAATTCATCAGATACATAAAGTATGCAGGAGCATTCGTCAACCCAAAGGACATGACAAGATACTCATACAACCCATATCTGGTGGAAAAAGCAGTCTTCGGGATATCTTGCGGACGAATCTTGATTTGGTGATACCCAGATCTCAAATCTATCTTAGAAAACACTCTTGCCTTGGATAACTGATCAAACAGGATATCAATCCTTGGCAAGGGATACTTATTTTTGATTGTCACTGCATTGAGTGGACGATAGTCCACGCACATGCGCAACGACTGATCCTTCTTTTTCACAAACAACGCTGGACAACCCCATTCCGACGAGCTTGGCCGGATGAACCCTTTATCCAGCAACTCTTTTAGTTGATTCTTCAACTCAGCGAGTTCATTTGGGGGCATCCGATACGGCCTTCTAGATATTGGTGCTGTACATGGTATCAACTCGATTGCAAACTCTACCTCCCTATCTGGGGGAAGTCCTGGTAAATCCTCAGGAAACACATCAGGGAACTCACATACCACGGGTATGTGTTCTAGAGGGACTACCTGTACTGCACATGAAAGACTGGCGAAGTCCAACCGTCTAGGTAGCTTGACCTGAAGCACCCCCTTCCCTTGCGGGTCTCTAAGGGAAAGAGTTCTATTCTCGGTATCTATAACCGCGCCCCAATCAGTCATCTTGTTCATTCCAATGATGACATCCAAAACCAGTCCTGGCATGACCACAAGATTTACACGGAACCTCCGACCACTGATATCCAAGGTAACTCCTGTTACCGTTTTATTAGTCAACACATCGGCTCCGGCTGAGCTGATGCGATAGCCATAACCTAACTCAGTAACTGGCTGATCATGCTTTTGTGCAAATGCTTGGCTCATGAATGAATGCGATGATCCAGAATCAAACAAAACAACTGCAAGATGTTGGTTGACAGAAAACATACCAGCTGTTACCGGTTCTCCTTCCGGAATCTCCTCGATCGAGGTATGGTGCACACGAGCTGGATAGGTTGGCTGCTGCCTTTTGGGGTAGGGACATTCCTTAGCAAAGTGCCCCATCTTGTGGCAGTTATAGCATGGACCCTTGGGCGCATTGTTGGCGGCAGGTGCTGCAGCTTGAATTGCCTTTGGCTTGGCAGGGGCTATCGCCACCTTGTACGGCTTCTGTTGTGTTGGATGCCCGGTGTTCCTTCTCTGCGGCGGTCGGAACCTAGCACCCGGGGCAGGAGGACGATACTGCTGTCGCCCTGCCACTGGTGCCCTGGACTGGGATGATCCTGCTTCAAAAGCCCTTTTACGTGACTTGGATGCACTGTAGTTGTTGTTATTGTTCTCTTGGGTCAGACAGTCGCTGATATAGCCATTGAAAGTAGCCCTGGCCCCTGTACCCATGGTCTTCAGCATCTTTGGATTCAAACCTCTCTGGAAACTAGCAATCTTCTTAGCCTCCGTGTTTACAAACTCAGGGGCATAGCGAGCGAGATTATTGAAAGCGTGTAGATACTCCTTCACAGACTTCGTCCCTTGGGATAGCCTCATGAACTCCCCAACCTTCATTTCAACCACACCAGGAGGAATGTAATTTCCCCGGAAAGCGGTGGTGAAGCGGTTCCAAGTGATTGGGGTCCCTTCTGGGTAGGTGGTACGGTGATGGGACCACCAAATCCCAGCGGGCCCTTGTAACTGATGTGCCGCATATTCAGCCTTGAGTTCTTCTGTCATTCGGAGAAGACGAAACTTCTGCTCCATGGTGTTGATCCACTCATCTGCTTCGAGCGGTTCCAAGGCCTCCTTAAAGATTGGTGGCTTGGTATCCATGAAGTCCTTGAACGAACTGTGCTGGTTGACCTCCCGGCCACCCTGATTATCCCCACGACGGGTATTGTCAGCTATGTTGCGCAAAGCTTCTTCCATGTTGCGCTGCATCTGCTCCATGTTGCGTTGGCTTCCCAGAAACTGCGCGAAAAACACATCCGCAGTGTACGGGGGAGGTGGTGGTGGTGTTGGCGCTCGGTCCTCATTCCGTTGAGCCCCATTTCCGGATGTACCTGCTCCAAGACCCGGGTTGCCGTTACCCCCGCCACGTGTTTGTACCATCTGCATACGCCAATGATAAGCAATCGTTAGGAGTTGCCATCAACCGGTAGAAAATGTGTAAAATTGTGCCATACTGAATTTACTGAGGGAATAAATTCACACAATAAACAAAGGCACAACAACTCATCATCCACGCACAACATCACTAACAGATTACTTAACATTCACGCAACAAGGTTCGCGTACATCCAACTTGCCAGCATACATACACTGGACTTCCAGCATCAACTCATAAAGTCTTACACAGCCCAGATCCAAAAGTACATGACATGCCATGCAACATACATCACAAAAGAGGAAAGGCTAGCTCTAGAGCCCTAGCATCTAGTCGCTACGATCACTGTCCATGCCAGAGCCATCCTCATCCTCATCACCACTAGCAGCTGCCCCTATCTCGGGATCCGCGTCCATCTCGTCCTCAGAGTCTAGCTCAGCTGCTCCAGGCAGGTGGTGAGGGTGGAGCTGGTTATGCAGCTGGTGGATCTCCTCATGCAAGTTCTCATTGTACTCCTCAGCATTAGCTAGCTGCTGCTCTAGCTCCAGCTGTCGGGCCCTCAAAGTGTCCTCCTCGTGCCAGGCTTCATTCCTCTGTCCAAGCACATGGACTAGCATGCGCTCGCAGTTCCTGTGAGCAGTAGTCACCCTGTCCTTCTGCTCCCGCACTGCAAGCAGGTCCTGACTCAGCTCACTGTTCTTCTGGACTGCCTGGTCTCTCTCTCTGGTCACACGAGCTAACTCTGCCTGTAGCCTCTCAACCTCAGAGTCAAACTCACGCTGCAACTGACGCTTCTCATCCTTGACGGTGAGAAGAGACCCGGACAAGCGACCCAAACAACGCTCCAGGCCTCCATAGGTCTTCATCAATGCGTACATGGCACTCATAGCTGCACTGTCACTGTGCTGGTCCTCATCCGCACTCCTCTCTAGAGCATTCACCTCGGACTGATCCCACACCGAAGTGTAAGGGTCACCCCGGGGAAACACCCTAGCGAAGGCGTGGGCCAGCTCCTGTGGAAACCTCTCCATGAGGTCCCTCAAAACTGCGAAAGCTGCCCTGCTGGCACCGTGGAAAGGCGTGACACCTCGGGACTCGTACACCCAACCGCCCCAAGCAGGGTCTCCTCCACTGGTAGGGACAACTGCCTCGATCCCCACCAGGGTCTCATCACCAAGCGGCTCCTTATCCCAATAGTAGCGAGGCTCCCTTCCTTCGGGATACCCCATCGAACTGAGCACCCTCCAAAGCAAAGTGGGCATCCCAAACTCCTCTAGGAACTTGGTCTTATGTCGCGAGCTCCTAGCTGCCAACGGACGGCGAGGGGCCCGCCCACCAGTGGACTTGCGAGCGGTGAGCCTAGTGCGTGCCATCTGCTGCAAATGGAATACCGTGGGTAAGAGTGAGGATTACCTTTAATTATTTTATTTAGAATTAGGACAGATTAAATTAAGGGGGAAAGTAAGCAATGATATGAAATGCACATGATGCATGTACGAACTTACGATCTCACAAACTTAGAAAACAAAAGTTAACACTAAGCGGTATACGCGGTGGCATACAACGTTCGCTCATAACGTAACTAGCGTTCTAAGCGAGAACGTGGTTAGGGTACCTGCAGAAAACTCATTTCAGCCCACCCACAGTATGATCGTGCAGAATAGGAATTTAAAACTAGGCACTTCGCACACACAGACACCCGTCCATGCATGCGATGTGTCACTACCCACATCATCGCCCTTTTGACGGCATCGCCTCTCAGGACGGAATTCCCAGCATGCGGTACTGTTCCCAAGACACACCAACATGTGCGCATGGCACAGCACCTGACAACACTCCCCTAGACCGGCAGTGTATCCGATCATGCTCTCACAACTCCCACTTACCATGGCGTAGAGGAAGAATTGATCCATACATTACCACTCAAATGAATGGCACTCATACTATTTGCACGCCGTATGAGCGACGAAATGAAAATATGATGCATTAACCCCCAAGTCAGTACTTAACTAGCCACCTTAGAGTCCTTAACTGGGCATAAAGGATATGACCATGGCACACTAGATAATTTTCCAAAACTTAGTTTAACACCTTGATCCTTACTAACTACCAAAATCCTTCATTAGACCGGTTTAGATTTTGTTTAGAACATACTTATGAACAGTAACTCGCTAAACCTTGCTCCGATGCCAGCTGTAACAGAACCGACCAAATTATAAGAGATTAAGCCTAATAGTGACCATTTGCATAGTCGAACTATCACGCTTAAGCCCATATAATCCCGGTAGTCCGTGAAATCTCGATGGATTTCAAACCACACATCACATAACAGCCAAGATCGTAATAAGTTTAGCGGTCGCCATCCACAAGTACATCCAGATTACAACATTCATAAAATACATCGGAGTGCTTAAAGTTATTACAAACCAAGTTCTTCAAGTAGCGGAAGCTTCATAGTTTGAAATTTACAACACACACGATAAGTCTGTTACAGTGCCATAGTTCGGTCATTCCCACAAAAGCAAAAGAAGAGACGGAGTGACCATCGCCCTTGGTCTAGTCATCACCCATAGCTGGGTACAGACAGAGGATGCAATAACCATAGTACATTTGACCATCTGCAAAACAACATGGGAATAGAACCCTGAGTACGAGAAGGTACTCAGCTAGACTTACCCATCATAAACTTAAAATAAAGACTCATCAAGGATCATGAAGGCTATATAGTGGGGTAGCTGACGACCATTTTGCAAAACCGCAGTATTTCGCTAACATAACCTACATAAGTCTTTCTTCTTTTAATTGGCTCAAGTTGAAAGTATCATTACCTATCGTCTAGGTTTGCACCTGCACTATTACAAGCAAGTAGGAGACTATGATAGTACCTCATCATAGCATTTCTTAAAACTATTCATCATTATAACCCAAGTGTTCCATAGTCCTTACTACGAGGACAGGGCTCATGTCAAGTGCTCACTATCTAGGAGCGATGGCGATTCGAATCGATTTCTAACCAGCTGGCGAATTTATTCCCCACACAAACCACACTCACTGATCAAGTGAGCTACAGGTCACCGTGTTGCACTATCCAGGACCAATTCGCGGGTTCGACAGGCACCGCCCGTACCCGAGGACCGTTCCGGCGACCGAGGTATCCAAGGTATACCAAGGTTGCGCGCCGCGCCCTCGTCGTTCTCCTCAACCATCACCAATACAGCGCGTACATCGGGCCGATTCCCGGCCCGGATAGTGCTCAGGCTTCGCGGTCGGAACGACTTATCCTTCCAGCTAAATGTGGGGCATGCGTTCAACATGACAAGAGGGCCGTCAACGATCGGTCCTTAATCGACACAGGCAGGGGCTCTATGGGCAACCCACCATAAGACCCTGCCCGGTCTCCAATTACAGTTCACACTTGGTTATTTCTTTCCCCAAGCAACCACTGCTTAATCAAGCAGGTATCCACCTATATCTCGCAGGTGACAGGGCATCACCCGACTTCTACCGGACTAAGCAAGCTAAGCATAGACTCCGCGCCTATCTACATAGGACAAGGTAGATAAACGAGTAGGGATGACAAGGAGTACATATGCAGCAACGGTATCAGGCAACTCCTATCACTTAATATGCAATACAGTAGAACAAGTATAACACTTTATATAAGTTAGCGAGAATAGGGAGACTTAGAATGCTCCGGGGCTTGCCTTTCTCAAAGGTGCTGGGTCGGTGATCCGGACACTCTTGCAATTCCTCTCCGGTTTCCTGTGCTTCCGGAGGTTCCTGCTCCTGTATCTCCTCGGGTTCCTCGGGTCCCACTTCGTTCTCCTGCGAGCCTGTATGATGCATATATGCTCATGAGTGGAGTGCTAGATGCCCGAGTGGATGCTTGTATGAGAAAGTACCAAAGGACCATGACATGATGCATGGATGATACACTTGGTCATGTTCATTACAATGTATGCAACATCATCCAAGAACAGGCACTTGGATTAAGCATCTATTGCATTCTCCTCTACAATTATTTTTCAATTGAAATCAGCAACCTACATGATGCTTCAAAGATACACCAAACCCAACTTAGTCCATTCAACCTACATACACAACCATTCATAATTTTCTTTATTCATTTCTAAGCCCATTAAAAATCACATGCAATTCTGTTCATCAATAAATTCCAGAAAAATTACAGGAGACTACTAGTTAATCATAAAGTCTACTGTAAATTTTTCATAATTTTTGGTTACTTATTTTGAGCCACAAAAATCACAATATTAATGGATAAGGCAAGTATAATCACCCTACTGTGATATAAGTGTCAAACAACAGATTTCATATTTTTACAATTTATCTAATATCATAAGAAACACCCACAAAATTTTCCAGATTTATTGCATGACCCATTTAATTATTAAAAATCATAAAGCACTGCCATGCAAGCATTTAAATTACCATAAATTCATTTATTCACCAAATAATATGCAACAATATTTTCTCGGTGATTAAACACACATGCAGAGCCAGCAAAACAAGTTTTACATTTTTCTGAACCCTATTTTATTTACTATGCATTTTCCAAGTTTAGGAAAAACATGGATTAATTATATTCTTACAGGAAAGTTACTCAAAAATGACATGCAATCATACTAGGCTGTAGATCTGGAAATAAGGAACAAACCAAAATTTATTTCACCATTTTTGGAGCTATATTCATCAAGATATGGATTTTTGAACATTTAAATCATTTCGTGGAAAAACTTTTAAAACGGAAAACCACCTAAAACACTAAACGCACCCGGATCCATTCCCTCGGAGTCACTGACAGGCGGGACACGCGAGTCAGAGGACCCCACCTGTCATCCACCCCGTGACCCCGCGGCCAAAGATCGGCCGGAATCTCGCCGCCGGTGAGGTTTCTGGCGACACCGTGAGCACCTACGGCTTCGCGCGAACGAGACGAGTCCAGCCGTACCCTCTTTGGCACCGGACGAGCACCGGAACTACCTCGCCGTCGTGAATGGCGGACGCGGCGGCGTTGCTCGCCGTGGTCCGGCCGTTTCACGGCGGTAGAGCGTGAGCTAGTGACGGGAAAAGGTGCGCGAGGTCAAGGCGGACCCAAAGCACCTACGAGCGCAAGCAGAGACAGAGAGGAGAGGGAGAACCGCGCGAGCCGAGAGGTCGCCGGAGCTCCGACTTACTCCGGTGAGCTCTAGCGGACACGCAGGGCTTACCGAGCGCGGAAGAGCGCAAGCACGCGACGCGGAAGGACGAGGCGGAGCCGGTGGTGGTCGCGAAGGGGAAGGAGAGGGCCGGAGCTGGCCGGGAGAGGAGCTCCGAGCCGTCGGCGGCTATGGCGTGCGGCGGAGCGGCGAGCGCTGCGCGAGAGCGAGCAGAGAGGCGAGAGCGAGCGGTGGAGGGCGCAAATGGGAGCGGGGGCCTCGGCGAGCGCGTCCAGGGGCTCCTAGTGGCCGACCAGGGCATCTCCACGCCGTCGCATGCCCGCCACGCGGCGGCCAGGCTCTGCCGGCGCGCCACGGCGGCACGACGAGGCCGTCCGCGCGCGCGGATGCGGGCGCGAGCGCGAGGAGGGGGAAGGGGAAGGCGCGGGCGGGCCAGGCCGGCTTCGGCCAGCGGGCCAGAAGCGAGGCCGCGGCCTGCTAGCGCCCCCTTTCCCTTTTCTATTTTTTTTGAATTTCTTTTCTCAAATCCTCGTCCAAAAGCATTTTGACCATTTTCAATTCATTTTCACCATTTTCACCCAAAAGCAAAGTGGTGCCAAACTAAAAGCTCTACAACTTTGCTTTAATAGGTAAGACCAAATTCTAAATAGAATTTGAATTACAAATTAAAACTTAGTTCTAGGTTTTTAAATAAAGTTATTTTGGATATTTTGTATAAATTCCATTTCTCAATTTCCATAGCTCCAAAAATTGCACAAAAATGTTCTTAATTCTTCTTACACATAAAGCAACCTAATTTGAATATTTCACAATTTTTGAAGCAAGCACCACATTTTTAACATATTTAAAACGTATGAAATGATGCACTTAAAATCATATTCTTAGAAGAATGACATGCTCATGATGCTTATGATTGATGAGAGTGCTTATGCATGACTTTGATGAGACTAAGTGCATGCTTAACACCTAGGGTGTTACATGAACCCCGCGGAATCAAGATAAAGGCAGATTTGGAATACAAGGAACAACCAGTGGGTATCAAAGATACCAAGGAGCGAGTAACCCGGAATAGAGTTGTCAAGACTTACAAGGTGGTGGGGAGTCATCATGATGATAGGGATGCTACATGGGAAACCGAGGATTACCTAAAAACAGTTTATCCAAAATTTCATAAGAAATGGTTAGTAACCCAAATCTCGGGACGAGATTTCCCTAAGGGGTGAAGGGTTGTAACACCCTAGGTGTTAAGCATGCACTTAGTCTCATAAACTCATCCATAAGCATTATCATCAAGCATAGCATTGCATAAGCATGTCATTCATTCAAGTGTGATTTCATGTGCTTTATTTTATGTGAATTAAATATAGTAAAAATATTATTCTTTCTTCTAAATTCTTGAATTGCCCAAATTAGCTTGAAATAAGTGTTAGAAGATTTAAGAGAAATTGGTGATATTTTTTGGAGCTATAGAAATTGAGAAATTGATTTTATACAAAAATTCCCAAAATAGATTTATTTAAAAACCTAGAACTAGTTTTAATCTGTGATTCAAATTCTATTTGGAATTTGGCTTTGCTTATTGAAACAAAGTTGTAGGGAATTTTATGGGGAGCAATTCTTATTTTTACTCCAGCCCCTGAAAAGTTTTGTAAAAGCTTCAAAAGTCTCATTTAAACTTTTTGGAGAAAAGAAATTCAAAAAAAAGAGAAAAGGGGCAGGCGCTGCTGGGCCGACCCGCCTCCCTTTCGGCCCAGCGAAGCCGAGCGGCCCGGCTTCCCCTCCCCTCTCTCCCGCGCGCGGGCGCCCGCCTCGCTCCACCCGGCACCGGCCACGTGGCGGCCGTATGCCGACGTCGTGGATGCGCCGCGGCCGACCGGCTTACCCCGGTCGGGACGGCACCCCGCGCCCCAACGCGCCAATCTGTCTCCCCGCTTCTCTCTCTTCTTCCTCCCCGCGCGAGCAGCAGCAGCAGCCGCGGCGGCGCTCCGCCGTGCGCCATTAGCGCCGAAGCCCAGCTCCCAACTCCGGTCACCCGCGCTCGATTAAACCCACTCCTAGCTCCGCCTCGACGAGCGCAACCTCTTGCGCACGCTCTCGGCCGTCTGCGTCAAGGTAATAGGTGAGATTTCACCGCCGTGACATGGTCGGAGCTCCAACGAGCTCTCGGTCTACGCAGATCTTCCCTTCCCGACCTCCTTTTTCTTCGTTTGTTTGCGCGTTGTGGTCGCCGTGCTCCCGCGAACCCTAAGCACCCCTCCGTTCGCGCTCTATCGGCCGGAGACGGCCGGACGCCGGTGAGCAGCGCCACCGAGCTCCGCCGTACGCCATAGCTACCGCTACGGACCTCCTCCATCGATGAGAGTTAGCTCAACGTGTTTGTCTCGTCGAGACAAAGCCGTAGGTGCCCTCCGCACCACCGGAGACCTCGCCGTCGACGAGAGCCGGCCGGCCGAAGTCGGCCGGAGTACGACGTGGCTGACCCGTGGGGCCACGACCCCTGGATCCCACCTGTCAGCGCCTCTGCGGGTGTGGATCTGGGTGGATCTAGCGTTTTCCGTTGGTTTTTCTTAAATAAAGGTTTTTCAGAACTTGTTTAAATCTTGTATATTTCATAACTTGAGTTCTACAGCTCCAAAATTTGTGAAATAAAGTTTGATGAACTCTATAATTCCAGATCTATAGCTTGGTGTGGTTGCATGTCATGTTTGAACAACTTTTCTGTACAATTGTATTTTATCCATGTTTTTTATGAAAATTAGAAAATGCATAGTAATTAAAATATAGCTCAGAAAAATGTGAAACTTGTTTCTTGGCTTGGTATGGATAATTAGGCTCTGGCAAAAATATGTTACACATTAATTGCTGTGTGAATTAATTTGTGGTGGTTTAAATGCTTGCATGGCAGTGGTTTATGATTTTTAATAAATAATTAGATCATGCAATTAATCTGGAAATTTTTGTGGGTGTTTCTTATGTTAATAAGTTAATTATAAAAATATGAAATCTGTTGTTTGACACTTATACCATAGTAGGGTATTTATACTTGCTTATATAGATGAATCTTGTAATTTTTGTAGTCAAAATAAATGTCCAAATATTATGAAAAATTTATGGTAGACTTTATGATTGACTAGTAGTCTACTGTAATTTTTGTGGAATTTATTATTAAACAGAGATATATGCTAATTTTGTAGGTCCCAAAAGTGACTAAATAAAATAAGAATTGTTGTGTATGAATTAGATAGAATAAAAGGTTGTTTGGTGTATCTTTGAAGCATCATGTGAGCTTGCTGGTTAACCTTGAAGATAGCTTGTAGAAGAGAATGTAATGGATGTTTAGTTCAATTTCATATTCTTGGATGATGTTGACTACCTTGCAAAAGTGACCGCTTATATCGTCTATGCACCATGTCATAGTCATCTGCTACCCACTTACATAAGCATTCGCATCCCGGGCATCTCGCACTCCACTCATGAGCACACATGCATCATATAGGCTCGCAGGAGAGCAAGGTGGGACCCGAGGAGCAAGAGGAGACCTAGGAGCAGGATCCTCTGGGAGGACTAGAGCCCGGAGAGGAGCTGCAGGAGTGCCCGGACCACAGACCGAGCACGTTTGAGAAAGGCAAGCTCCGGAGCATTCTATGTCTCCCTATTCTCGCTAACTTAAATGATATATTATGCTTGTTCTACGATGTTGCATTTAAGTGATAGGATTTGCTTGATACAGTTGATGCATAAGTACTCCTTGATATCACCACTTGTTTATCTACCTTGTCCTATCTAGATAGGTACAGAGTCCATGCTTAGTTTGCTTAGTCCGGTAGAAGTCGGGTGATTTCCTGTCACCTGCGAGATATAGGTGGACACCTGTTTGATTAGCTGTAATTGCTATGGGGAAGAATAACCAAGTGTGGAAAGGAATTTGAGACCGGGCAGGGTCTTGTGGTGGGTTGATCATAGTGCCCCTGCCTGTGTCGATTAAGGACCGATCGTTGACGGCCCTCTTGTCATGTTGAACGCTTGCCCCACACTTAGCTGGAAGGATAAGTCGTTCCGACCGCGAAGCCTAAACACTATCCGGGCCGGGAGTCGATCCGCCATGCGCTGTATTGGTGATGGTTGAGGAGAACGACGAGGGCGCGGCGCGCAACCTTGGTATACCTTGGATACCTCGGTCGCCGGAACGGTCCTCGGGTACTGGCGGTGCCTACCGAACCCGCGAACTGGTCCTGGATAGTGTAACACGGTGATCTGTAGCTCACTTGATCAGTGAGTGTGGTTTGTGTGGGGAATAACTCGTCAGCTGGTTAGAAATTGATTCGAATCGCCATCGCTCCTGGATAGTGAGCACTTGACATGAGCTTCGTCCTCGTAGTAAGGATTATGGAACACTTGGGTTATGATGATAAATGATTTATGAATGCTATGATGAGGTACCATCATATTACTACACTTGCTTGTAATAGTACAGGTGCAAACCTAGATAATAGGTAATGATATTATCAAACTTGAGCTAATTAAAAGAAGAATGGTCTCTAGACTATGTTTAGGGGAATAATGCTTTTATTCAAAAAGTCTCAGCTACCCCACTATACAGCCCTCATGAAACTTGAAGAGTCTTTATTTTTGGTTTATGATGGGTAAGTCTAGCTGAGTACATTCTCGTACTCAGAGTTCTATTTCCCATGTTGTTTTGCAGATGGTCAAATGTACTATGGTTATTGCATCCTCTGCCTATACCCAGCCATGGGCGATGACTAGACCAAGGGCGATGGTCACTCTATTTTCTCTTTTGCTTTTGTGGGAATGACCAAACTATGGCACTGTATCAAACTGAATTGTGTGTGTTACTTTCAAACTATGAAGCTTCCGCTACTTGAGAACTTGGTTTGTAATAATTTTAAGCACTCCGGTGTATTTGATGAATGTTTGTGAACTGGATGTAATTGTGAATGGTGGCCGCTGAACTTATTATGATCTTGGCTGTATGTACGAATTGTGGTTTGAAATACCTCGAGATTTAACGGACTACCGGGATTATATTGGTTTAAGCTCGATGGTTTGACTATGCAAATGGTCACTATTAGGCTTAATCTCTTATAATTTGGACGGTTCTGTTACATGTCCGGCAGTAGAATTAGGGGTACCTCGGTATCCACTTAAAAAAAGAGAATGAAAGAAAATAATAGCCCATGGTCCCTCTAATAAGCAATATGCCAGCAAGAGTTGACAAAGATTTAATTTCCAAAGTCTTTGATCTAAGAGTATGACATTTTTCTCCTCGGATCCCGTTTTGATCAGGCAATAAATGCAAAGTAAGTATGCTTGAGAATTTTTTCAAATTAAAATAGCCTCAGTGAGATATATAAAAGATAATGAGTGATCAAAGAGAACCTATGAGGATAAAAGGTATGCTAACTTTCTTTTCAAAAATATACAAAAACTCCAAGTGACAGGAATGAGAAGAAAGGATCTTTACTCTTAACCATATACTTCCCTGACTATAGTACACAGTGGATGTTAATACCTTGCAAATATGAAGAGAATGTTTCACCCTAGATATTGTTCTTAACCATCCTTTTCTCAAGGACGAGTAAAAGCCTAAGTATGGGGGTATTTGTTGACAGTTCTTAAGTATCAATTTTAATTATCAAATAAACAAGAGAAAGGACCAATATGCAAACAACACTTAGAATTAGGGTTTGATCTGACAGAATTCCATGAGTTTTGTTGTTTATCTGTTTCTGCAGGGGGTTATCAGGAAATAAGGAAGAAAGGACCACATGTTGGGATTACATAGAGATATCAACGAACCGCGCAATTTTCTACCATCTAGAAGACTCCAGAAGCCACGGGAAGGAAGCGGAGGCCGAACGGGGCCAGGCACTGGGCGCTCGCCCAGTTGATCTAGGCGCCCGCCCCTATTGACACTTGCTAACACCACTTGAATACTAGGTTGTCATCCCAGCATGGCACTAGAGTGTACTATGGTATTTATATGCACACAGATAATCCGCAAGCGCACGGATACCGTTGAAGCTTTTTACCCGGTTAAAGGTTTTATCGTATCCATAGGGAAACGGGGGAACTGATCTATGCTCTAACTTAACCAAGATAAGTAAATAAGTGTAAATAGGAAAGATGGTAGAATCGAATAAGAACAATATTAAAGGTAAGATAACAGTGAGTGATAACATGGGAATAGAGAGTAGAGCAACTATAGTATATGGGCGATGGTAGCAGAATAGAGAGAATAACTATGGTTTCTCTACTTCAAAGGGGTATGTCTATGTCTGGGACGAACCACGTGATAAGAGTACACCACAAAGGATGCTTATCCTTAGGCCGATAAACCCTACCCATCCTGCTAACGAGAGGTGGACTACAGAGGACCAACGTAACTGTCACCTACGCGGCCTACCACACGATCCAGCTAGACAGGGGATATCCACAAGTAATCTAGATCTAAGCACCTCGCTTACACCTATACTACAACTCTCACCTATAGCGTCCTATAGATTAAAGTACTCAAAAGAGTTGTGAACCAGAACATATATAATTAGTAATTGCATAATGAATTAGAAGTAGATTACCAGAGTCATCCCATGAGCAAGCTTGATTAGAGCTTGATCATGATGAAGTACAACTGGAGGAAGAACCGACAGGCCGGCCTCTCCTCTAATCCTCCTTCGCTCTCCATCTTGCTACTATCTAGATCTACTCTTGTTTAGAGAAGAGAGGAGAGCTCTCATCTCTAAACCCTAGCTTTTGCTCTATCTATGAATAATGAATAATGATCAAGGGGGTGCCTCCTCCAGGGGCCAGGGGGTCTGGTTATATAGTCTTTTCAGATGAATCTGGGCCGTCGGATCAAACCGACATTGATCGTGTGGTTTTCCTTGAAGTATTAGGTCGGTGGAGAATGATCCACGAAGTTGAAGCTGATTGGTTACTGTAGCTGGGTGGGCACCCAAGGGACTTGGGCGGGCGCCCTGCCCCCGGGCCCGATCGGCCTCCCGTTCGTTCCCGTGGCTTCTGGAGTCTTCTAGATGGTAGAAAATTGTGCGGCACGTTAATATCTCTATGTAAAACCGACGTGTGGGCCTTTCTTTCATATTTCCTGATAACCCCCTGCAGAAATAGACAAACACCAAAACTCGTGGAATTCTGTCAGATAAAACCCTAAGTCTAGATGTTGATTTCATTTGGATCCTTTTCTTTGTTTATTTGATAATTAAATTTGATACTTAAGGACAGTCAACAAACTCCCCCAAGCTTACCTCTTGCTCATCCCTGAACAAGGATAGACTCAGCAATGGATCAGAAGTTGTTGCAATATCTTAAAAATTTGACGGTACACATGCTTTTAAATAAGATCTCATCTCTGAGTTAGAGTAAACTGTCAAGAACTAAAACTTACTTACTTTACCTTTCACCATGGGACTTGTAACCGTCACTTCTGTCTTGAGTAGTTAAAAGATAAAACAGTCTAGCCAAGTGCCATGTCTCTTATTCTTGATCAGCTATAGCTCTGGAGTTTTTTGCAGATTTTCAAAGAAAACTCAGAGATTCCTTGTATGACTCTCTAAATCTCTCTTTTGTGGTATTTCTGGATCCTTACCAAGGCAGTGATGGTATATGCCTTCTCTCAAGATATGTGGTATTTGTGGTATAAGGCATAATGACATTGCCTTCTCTCTCACCCTACTCTAGTAAGGCTTTAATATCTGGAGCTCATAGGTGGGAGATAAAGTATACATACTTACAAGACATTTATTGTATAGTCAAACCATGGATCCAAAGAAACAAATCAATAAGCCAAATCAAGATATGCATGTGTGGCGAATGAATGGTGTATGGTGATGATGGTGATAACAATGGTGAAAGTCTAATTCTACTTTTGCTCTTTTGAGGGGATACATACCTTCCTTGCTTTTTGAAACTTTATGAGGAGAATGAGATGCTCTTCTTTTTCTTTCCTCTCAGGTGGGTATCTTGTACCCCTAATTCTACTGTCGGACACTTGTCCATTTTTACCTCTCGTCTCACTTTTTCTTTCTTTCGAGGTTCTGGGCACTTGCCCCTTTTTATTTCCTCGTTTTTTTTTTATTTTTTTTCTTCTCTTTTCTCTCTTTTTTTTTCTTTTCAGAGCACTCATCTCTTGAGATAATATAGCAAGTGGTAGTAGCAAGATAACTTGAGCATTTATTTCACAAGGGAAAACAGAAATATTTTTGGCTATTCTCTCCCGGATTAGGAGTAGAATATTTTTGGGTGGTTCTGGAGATGGACATGGGTGTATATATGTGGATGGTACTTCCGGAGTAGAAGTAGCATATATGAGTGAACGTGCAAGTGAATATTGATTTATCCACATGACAAGCTCCTAAGGGTCTACACAGCTTGACCACACTCAATGCTCATAAGTAGTAAATAGTAAATGTGTGGCTCAAAGTCTAGCAAGCATGTATATATGGTTGTGGTAGGAATTTAAACTTTCATCATACAGAAACTCATCATGCAATATTTTAATGAGTTTTCAAAGATAAAATTCTCCACAATTCTAGCATCTCTAGGAACAGATAAACAGCAGCTCAACCTTCCCATATCATATCCGTTAACAACTTAGATTTCAGATCAAGTTTTCATCCCACAAGTTTAGATCTAGAGCAAGCTTTAAATTATAACAGTTAAGTCTAAACTTGAGAGAGAACTTCAAATTTGCAAATTAGGCAGAGCAACTATTCATCATATCCATGCTAGAGTTTTATTATTAAGATTCAGATTACCATAGCCACTTTATTTATTTATTAAACACACTAAGCAAAAGATATATATAAGCACAAAATCTTTATTTGGTTTTTCATAGGTTATGTATTTTAATATTCTAATATAATATAAGTATAAAGATAGATAGAAATACTTAGCGAGATAAATGGGGGTGCTCTCCCCCAAGCTGAATTTTGACGTAATTTCTTTTGATGTAGCTAGCAGGTGGCAGAGGTGTATTTGAAAGTCAGCAGCATTCTGGCAGCGAGTAGAATGTCCTCCGTCTGCTAGTCTTCTTGATTCTTAAATTCTGTGGAGCTCAAATAGACAACAAAGCTTGTGGAACTAATTAAGTGTTAGCATAAATATCTAGCCTTCATCATGTTGAGCTTCCTCAATAAATATTACTCCCTATTTTTATATTTTTTATTTTATAAAGCAGAAAAGAAATATTTATTTTATTTTTATGCCACCACAGTGAAGGTACTTATGGGTTTTATGCCACTCGTATACTCACATGGGGCTTAGTATTTTTTAACATTTTTATTTTCTTTTCAAGATAGCATGACTAACTAACAAGCCATTTAAGGAAAGTAAATAATTTAAGGAAAAATGCAGAAAGGATAAATATGATAACTACTGATCTTACCTTTCGGCGAGGGTTCAATGTTTTAAGTCTTCTTAACAAGACTTCTCACCGTGTTCATTCTTCAGGTACGTCATTTGATTCAGGTGCGGACCTTGACGTCTGCACCTCTTGATACGGTGTCACCCATGTTCTTCGTTTGCCCAGCAGTTCGAAGTGCGGCGTTGGCAGTAACCTGCTCAGTGTGTTTGTGCTCGAAGATCCTGGTCCTTCACTAGGTAGAGTCTGAGAGTTATAAAACTCCTCCGTGTTTTGCTCAAAGTGTACCTGCTCATAAAGACAAGGCAGAGATCAAGTGCATGGGTCCTGTTCGTGGAAAACACCAACAGAACCTAAAGTATATTTATTCTTCTCTATCCTTAAGGATAGGGAGCAAAACAACGTTGATGGATGAAAAGTTCATGAGTGTAGCACTTATAACATTTGTCAGATCAGATCGCTCCACCTTATGGAAAGATAATCTATCTAGGTATATGTCTTTTTCTTTATATCTCTCAATGATTGAATGTGTAATATTTTAGCTCATATGATTAGGAGTGTGGGATCATGGAGGTGGTACTAAGAACAAGGGTTAAAGGACTAAACATGTTGAATCAGTTGGGTTGGTTAATCTAGAGTTGTAAATCATACATGTTTGTCTCTTTTATTTATATGAACGCCAGAACCAAGGAGAAGCTTATAAAAGTGATAGTCAAGTACCTTAAGGTGTTACCTTACTTGAAGAGTGATGGTACAGTATCACCTTGTGGAAGCTTTCCTTTCTTTGTGCCTCGTGTTTGTGGCACCCTCCATGAATCATCTCTTGTGAGCTACGTCTTCCTTGTGTAAATTGTTAAACTTGATGTGTCTCTCTCTTCATCTCCGATGTGAGTTTATCTCAAGACTTCCCATGTCGATATTGAAAGTTTTCCTGCAGGGGTTAGTCCAACAAAATATCCAATATCTACTATAGCAAACTATCGGCTCAAAAATCAACCTAGACACCATGTCTAATTTGATTTAGGAGGGCATTTTAACCTAAGCACCATGCTTAATTTAAAATCCCTTGGAAGTAAGGTCATCATTCCTAACTAAGCACCATGCTTAATTAAGAGATAAATGAAACTACTCCAAACCTAGACATATACTAAAGCAAATAAAGGTAGCATGAGAGCATTTATAGAGATCTACTCAAGTGGAGATGAAGTAGTGTGATTAGTATGTAACAAATTGACCATGTCTCAAAGGTAGGGACAACCAACATAGCAACATGGCAAAGGATGTTTTTATGTAAGGTACTCCTCCAAGCTTGAATTTTGCAGAATTCAAGTTTGGATGAATTTAATTGAGTGTTGCATGATGATTAGTTGGACATACCTTGTGCTTGTCATTCATCCGATCTTCTTGCTCCAATCCTGGAAAGGTTAGTGACAATCCAATCCTGGAAAGGTTAGTGACAAGAATACCCGAGGGAATATTTTTACAAATATCCTTATATGCTCAATACACAAGGTAATGTTGCAAATAATTAAAAACTCATGTTACGATCTGATCAGTGCTTATTTTAGGACACCAAGCTTGTCCTTGGGAAACCATCAATTTATGTCGGCGAAGTGGTTTCCCTTCCAACGCTGACCTAAATCAAGATCAACTCAACGAGATCTGCAATATTTATTATAGACATATGCATCAACAACCGCCCTTTTAAAGTTTTTATAAATATAAAGGAAGAGGGGGTTGGAGATCTCAAATGTGGTGATGTTGGAGAGGCCAATAGATTGGGAAGATGTTGCATATGAGCATGGAGTAAACAAAGTGGATATGAAATAAATTCCACGCTCATTAATGTTATCTTCGTCTCCAATCTGAATGTTCAGAGTTTCTCTTGGACTGGTCTCACATATGTCCTCTTCTATAGTTGGATGAATCTCATCTTCAAAGGGAGTCAAGAACTCACCATTTGAAATTGAGCCCAAGTTAGAATCCATTAAGGCTTCTTCCTTATCCATCCATTCTACACATTCTAGCCATTTAGAACTTGTGATCAGGAAAGGGGAGGTGATAGAATTTTCAATATGGCTTAGCTCTCCTTCACTTGATATGTCATCCTCGACTTCTTCATAACAGGAACCAGGACATTCTCTAAGAGAACCATTATTGTGAGGATTTGAATTATCCCTGCTTGAAGGTCTCTTATGGAACCAGAAGTCTAAACCATCAGCATCTGAAAGATTTAAGGTCGGAATTCCTTCCTCCCTTAGAGAATTTTGGGGTATTCATGGTTTAGGATCGATAGTTAAAGTTTGGGATTGAAGTGGTTGTGATCTGGCTATCGAAACTTCTTCTTCTTGTCTAGGAACTGGTTGTGTCTCTTTCTCAGGGATATAAAAGCTAGGAGACTTTCCACTTAATAAATCAATCAAATTCCAAGCTTCACTAGCAGGTAGGTGATAGAAGGATCCTCTAGAGGCTGTATTCAAGGTTTGCTTATTTTCCCCATTAAGGCCCTCAAAAAAGTGAATTAGAAGAACTTCTTCTGGAATAGAAAGCTTTGGGCCAGTGAGAGTAAGGTTAATAAAGCGGTCCCATGATTTGCTAAGAGATTCTTCTTCCAGTTGTCTGAAAGAAATAATCTCACGCCGAAGTTCCGCCACTTTGGAGATTGGAAAATATTTTAAAAGAAAACTATTATATAACTCCTTCCAATCTCCATGAACACTCCCTACTTTGAGTTTGTACCAATGTCTAGCTTTTCCCGTTAAAGAGAACGGAAAGAGCTTCCATTTGAGGGTCCCATCGTACATTCCTTCTATGCGAAGGAGGTCACAGACTATATAAAACTCTCTTAGGTGTGTGTATGGGTTTTCCTCACCTTCTCCTGAGAAAGGTTGTTTTTGAACAAATTCTATGTATTCGGGGTCTATCTCAAAACTAGATGCTATGATAGGCTTTGAAGATTTTGGTGGTTCGAGATGTGTGCGCGTAGGTCTATGAAATTCATAGATAGACATGTTTGAATTCATGATAGACCAGAGATCAAGGATTAGATAAGAAGAAAGATTAGCAGAGATGAGGCAAAGGATAAAAGGAAAATATTTTTTTTTTATTTTTTTAGAAAATGATTAAGCTAGTTCGTAGTCAACTCAGCAACCGTTTCCGCGGCAGCGGCGCCAAAAATGCTTGTTGACACTTGCTAACACCACTTGAATACTAGGTTGTCATCCCCAGCATGGCACTAGAGTGTACTATGGTATTCATACGCACACAGATAATCCGCAAGCGCACGGGTACCGTTGAAGCTTTTTACCCGGTTAAAGGTTTTATCGTATCCATAGGGAAACGGGGGAACTGATCTACGCTCTAACTTAACCAAGATAAGTAAATAAGTGTAAATAGGAAAGATGGTAGAATCGAATAAGAACAATATTAAAGGTAAGATAACAGTGAGTGATAATATGGGAATAGAGAGTAGAGCAATTATAGTATATGGGCGATGGTAGCAGAATAGAGAGAATAACTATGGTTTCTCTACTTCAAAGGGGTATGTCTATGTCTGGGACGAACCACGTGATAAGAGTACACCACAAAGGATGCTTATCCTTAGGCCGATAAACCCTACCCATCCTGCTAACGAGAGGTGGACTACAGAGGACCAACGTAACTGTCACCTACGCGGCCTACCACACGATCCAGCTAGACAGGGGATATCCACAAGTAATCTAGATCTAAGCACCTCGCTTACACCTATACTACAACTCTCACCTATAGCGTCCTATAGATTAAAGTACTCAAAAGAGTTGTGAACCAGAACACACATAATTAGTAATTGCATAATGAATTAGAAGTAGATTACCAGAGTCATCCCATGAGCAAGCTTGATTAGAGCTTGATCATGACGAAGTACAACCGGAGGAAGAACCGACAGGCCGGCCTCTCCTCTAATCCTCCTTCGCTCTCCATCTTGCTACTATCTAGATCTACTCTAGTTTAGAGAAGAGAGGAGAGCTCTCATCTCTAAACCCTAGCTTTTGCTCTGTTTATGAATAATGAATAATGATCAAGGGGGTGCCTCCTCCATGGGCCAGGGGGTCTGGTTATATAGTCTATTCAGATGAATCTGGGCCGTCGGATCAAACCGACATTGATCGTGTGGTTTTCCTTCAAGTATTAGGTCGGTGGAGCATGATCCGCAAAGTTGAAGCTGATTGGTTACTGTAGCTTGGCGGGCACCCAAGGGACTTAGGCGGGCGCCCTGCCCCCGGGCCCGATCGGCCTCCCGTTCGTTCCCGTGGCTTCTGGAGTCTTCTAGATGGTAGAAAATTGCGCGGCACGTTAATATCTCTATGTAAACACGACGTGTGGGTCTTTCTTTCATATTTCCTGATAACCCCCCGCAGAAATAGACAAACACCAAAACTCGTGGAATTCTGTCAGATAAAATCCTAAGTCTAGATGTTGATTTCATTTGGATCCTTTTCTTTGTTTATTTGATAATTAAATTTGACACTTAAGGACCGTCAACAGCCCCCTCCTGGACTTGGTTCGGGACTCTTTTCGCGGACGACGCTCCACCGACCTAAAGGATCAAGGATAACCATCCAATCAATGTCAGTTTGATCTAATGACTCACGTTCACTTGAGGGGACTATAAAACCAGACCCCCCTGGCTCCTGGAGGAGACAAGTTTTTCATAGAGTTGAGAGGGGCTCTCGAAGGAATACCTCTCCTCTAAATAAAATTTCTTTTTAGGCTTAGCAACCAATGTGAGTAGAAATAGATCTTCTAGTTTCTACTAGATTGAGAGAGATAGAGTGGAGGTGTAGATCGGAGGAAGCCTGGCATGTCGGTGTCTACTCTGAGCTTGTACTTGCGGGATCAAGTTCTCCTAACCCGAAGCTTGCTCCTAGGATTCTTCAGTATTTTGACTTCTAAATTCTAGTAAGTTCTTGTTTTATTGTTCTTTTGGTTTATGAGTTTACTTTAATCTCTTCGCGTAGAGTTTAGAGTAATCATCTCTAGCGTAGATGTGGTGTTTGGGCTAGGATACTCATAGATATTCTCTGACTAGCTAGACTGTGGTAGTAGCGAGGTACGTGACATTTCCGAGTTACCTTTGCAGACCATATCTCATTAGCATGAAGGATAGGGTTTATAGGTGCGGGTTGAACATCCTCTGTGGTGTCTAGATTCCGTTAGCCTCCCCAATAGAACAGTAGATCATCCTTATCAAGGTTAGAAAGAGATTACAGTTGTAGCCTTCTCTATTTATCACTCACATCGAGAAACATTCTTTGTTTCCTAAAGGGTTAGTAGTAATAGACCGGGTTAGTCAGATGCACTCTTTCTCCTAGTGGTAAAAAAATAAATACGATACTCTGGATAACCTCCCAGGTGAAGTGCTCACCGATATCCGTGCGCTTGCGGATCAATTCCTTATTGCGTTCCCAAATATCAACATCTAGGAGTCGATAGAGATTGGCTATGGCAATAGCTACGTTAGCGCTTGGGGTCTTAAACAATTGCTGGTCCCCCACCATGTCGAAGGCATCGTCGAGGTTGTCTGGAACCAACTGTCGTTGTTGTTCTTCTCCTCGTCGCTGAGCGCGATCGGCGTTGCGCTGCTCGCTGTTGGGTATTCTTAACATCATTACTAAAAGTAGACTAAGTTCTAAATCTAGCAACGGTGCCAAAAATGCCAAACCTATCCCTCACACCACTTAAGCCAAGTTGTCATCCCCAGCATGATATAAGAGACGCGGTATTGAAATATGCAATTGCTCTTCTAAATAAATAATAAATTGGATCTGCAAGCGTACAGATTAATACCGATGTAGCATTTTAACCGGGAAGTATTCCAGGTATCGTTATTTATATTTTTACCACTGGGAAGGGATTAGCAATCATCACTATTGATTACAGAATAGAATATGAGATTGAGCATCTATCATTGCATGTATAATTGAGAACATTATATCTAACTCTTCATACAGGGATAAGTGTCACATAAAAGATATATGAAGTAATAATAGTGACAAGGATAACTAATCTGATCTAGCCACATAATAAATATGATAAGCACCTCAATTAGATACTCTAGAAAGTCATTAGCATGGTATTAGAACGAACTACAAGAATATTCCCTAAGTTATTCTCAACTATATAGTCTAGCATATCATAGTTAGTGCAAGCATACTTAGCAATCATTGCGAGACAAGACTACGCCCATGCATAGTGATATTAGCAAGGAATATGAGAAACATAGCAATCACTCTCCTGTAATAATGTTGCTCTGCCAGCCCAATACATGAGAGGGGGACTATATAAGAATCAATGAAGCTGTCACTATCACGAACCACCCCACGATGTGGCATATTGGGTACAATCGCAGATAAATACGGTATAAGCACCACGCCTACACAATATTTATCATTTACCCATGGATCCGATGGATAAACGCTATACGATCCTAAGCATGTATATAGATCCAATCTAACTAAGCCAAGTACATAACTATGATAAACTAAGAACAATATAATCTTGAATATAAGCAAGTAGAGCAAAGTCATAAGCAATATATTGAAGTAGAACAAAGTCATATTCATAATATTGAAGAACAAAGATAATTAGAAAGCAATTAGAAGCACAATTAGAGAATTACCAAGAATCCTCCTGACAGATCCGGAAACCAATCGAAGATGGACTCCTTCTAGTTCTAATCCTATGTAGCTATGCTAATCTAGATATCTAATTGATGTGGTGGCTCTAATCTTGATCAGAGGCTTCTTCTCCCTTGATGGAACAATGAATTAGGGTTGAGAGGCTCTCTCCTCCAGGGGCCAGGGGGTCTGGTTTTATAGTCCCTTCAAGTGAATATGGGCCCTTAGATCAAACCGACATAGATTGTATGGTTTAGATTCATCCTTTAGGTCGGTGGAGATCTCTCGCAAAGCAGAGTCCTGATTGGACTCAGGAGGTGGGCGGGCGCCCTGACCAACTGGGCGGCCGCCTAGGGTCTGGCCCCGTTTCGCCTCCGCTTCGGTCTCGTGGCTTCTGGAGTCTTCTAGATGTAAGATAATTGCGCAGCACGTTAATATCTTTACGTAATCCTGACATGTGGGCCTTTCTTCGATATTTCCTGATAACCCCCTGCAGAAATAGACAAACACCAAAACTCGTGGAATTCTGTCAGATAAAACCCTAAGTCTAGATCTTAATTTCATTTGGATCCTTTTCTTTATTTATTTGATAATTAAATTTGATACTTAAGGACCGTCAACAAACTCCCCCAAGCTTACCTCTTGCTCGTCCCTGAGCAAGGATAGACTCAGCTATGGATCATAAGTTGTTGCTATATTTTAAAATTTTGACGGTACACATGCTTTTAAATAAGATCTCATCTCTGAATTAGAGTAAAATGTCAAGACTTAAAACTTACTTACTTTACCTACACCATGGGACTTGTAACCGTCACTTCTGTCTTGAGTGGTTAAAAGATAGAACAGTCTAGCCAAGTGCCATGTCTCTTATTCTTGATCAGCTATAACTCTGGGGTTTTTTGCAGATTTTCAAATAAAACTCAGAGATTCCTTGTATGATTTTCTCAGGTCTCTCTTTTGTGGTATTTTTGGATCCTTACCAAGGCATTGATGGTATATGCCTTCTCTCAAGATATGTAGTATCTGTGGTACAAGACATTTATTGCATAGTCAAACCATGGATCCAAAGAAACAAATCAATAAGCCAAATCAAGATGTGCATGTGTGGCGAATGAATGGTGTATGGTGATGATGGTGATAACAATGGTGGTGGAGGTCTAATTCTACTTTGCTCTTTTGAGGGGATACATACCTTCCTTGCTTTTGAAACTTTATGAGGAGAATGAGATGCTCTTCTTTTTCTTGTCTCTCAGGTGGGTATCTTGCACCCCTAATTCTACTGTCGGACACTTATCCATTTTTACCTCTCGTCTCACTCTTTCTTTTCTTTCGAGGTTCCGAGCACTTGCTCCTTTTTATTTCCTCATATATTTTTTTTATTTTCTTCTTTTTTTAGAGCACTCATCTCTTGAGATAATATAGCAAGTGGTAGTAACAAGATAACTTGAGCATTTATTTCACAAGGGGAAACAGAAATATTTTTGGTTATTCTCTCCCGGATTAGGAGCAGAATATTGTTGGGTGATTCTGGAGATGGAAATGGATGGATATATGTGGATGGTACTTCCGGAGTAGAAGTAGCATATATGAGTGAACGTGCAAGTGAAATCTTGATTTAACCACATGACAAGCTCCTAAGGGTCTACACAGCTTGACCACACTCAATGCTCATAAGCAGTAAATAATAAATGTGTGGCTCAAAGTCTAGCAAGCATGTATATATGGCTGTGGTAGGAATTTAAGCTCTCATCATACAGGAACTCATCATGCAACATTTTAAAGATTTTCAAAGATAAAATTCTCCAGAATTCTAACATCTCTAGGAACAGATAAACAGCAGCTCAACCTTCCCATATCGTATCCGTTAACAACTTAGATTGCAGATCAAGTTTTCATCCCACAAGTTTAGGTCTAGGGCAAGGTTTAAATTATAACAGTTATATCTAAACTTGAGAGAGAACTTAGAATGTGCAAATTAGGCAGAGCAACTATTCATCATATCCATGCTTAAGTTTTTGTTTAGATACAGATTAGCATAGCCACTTTATTTATTTATTAAACACACTAAGCAAAAGACATATATAAGCATAAAATCTTTATTTGGTTTTCCCATAGTTTATGTGTATTTTAATATTCTAAAATAATATAAGTATAAAAATAGATAGAAATACTTATCGAGGTAAATGGGGGTGCTCTCCCCGAAGCTGAATTTTGACGTAATTTCTCTTGATGTAGCTAGCAGGTGGCAGAGGTGTATTTGAAAGTCAGCAGCATTCTGACAGCGATTAGAATGTCCTCCGTCTGCGAGTCTTCTTGATTCTTAAATTCTGTGGAGCTCAAATAGACAACAAAGCTTGTGGAATTGATTAAGAGTTAGCATAAATATCTTGCCTTTATTATGTTGAGACTCCTTAATAATTGTTACTCCCTGTTTTTATATTTTTGTTTTTATAAAGCAGAAAAAATATTTATTTTATTTTTATGCCACCACAGTGAATGTACTTATGGGTTTTATGCCACTCGTCTACTCACATGGGGCTTACTATTTTTTCACATTTTTATTTTCTTTTTAGGATAGTGCGAACATGATTAACTAAGTAAACTAGTTGAAATAATTAAAAGGGAAAAGATAACTACTAAGTTTACCTCTTGGCAGGGTGTTCGGTGTTTTTAAGTCCTCCGAACGGGACTCTCCAATTTCTTAATCGTCCTGAGGTTCGTTGGGTGGCGAAGTCGGTACTTCTGGCAGCGCCTCCTCTTCTTGTATAGTTATCTTCATTTTCCATACCTGACTCGGTGCTTCAATCTCCTCTGGATAATTCTGTTTAAACTCTACGTCTTCTGACCTTACAACTTCTCCTTCATAGTCTGCCCATCCGTCCTTGATGATCTGCCTCCTCTGGTTGCGGTTGCGTCTCTTTCTGACCTGCTTAGATTCTTCAATGATATAGTTAGGGTCAGTAAAATAACGGCGTACCTTCTCTGAGGGGAAGTGCATATGGACTTCTCCGGTTCCAATGTAGATAATTGCTTTAACGGTGCTGAGGAACGGTCTTCCAAGGATGATGGGTGGATCATAATCGTCTTCTCCCATGTCAACAACTTGAAAGTCTGTGTAGACAAGGTGATCGTCTATTTTGACTGAGACATCAGATACTATTCCTTGAACTTCTTGAAATGTCTGATCTGCCATCTGGAGCTGAATGTATGTTGGTCTTAGTGGCATGGTCCCGAACAAGAGCCGATAAGTGACTGCGGCCATTATGTTGACGCCCGATCCGGTGTCGCAAATCGTCTTGTAGAAGTTATATCCATTTATGGAGCAGTAGATGCTTGGCATTCCTGGGTCGTCCTTCTTGATCAAGAAAGGTGACTTAAGTTGGTGATCTTGGCCTCCATGGACTACAGTGACCATCTTAGCTGACTCGGTCCACACTTGCTTGTTCCTATTTCTCCTGTTGGTCCTCTTCCTTGATTCACGTCTGGATTGATCTGGAATTTGTGTAGTCTTGTTCTTGAAGAAAAATGTCTCCTTCTTCCCTTTGACGTAGAAACTGATCTTGGCAGCACTGGCGTAGATGATAGCTCCCGTGGTGTTCAAAAATGGCCTTCCTAGGATGATAGGTGCTCTCTCATCATTTCCGGTCTCAACCACTACGAAGTCTGCTGGGGCATATAAAGTACCAACTCGGACACAAAGGTTCCTCACTATTCCTTTTGGAAAAGTTATCGTCTGATCTGCAAACTGCAAACACATGGTTGTTTCTAATAAAGGATATGTAAAGAATTTTTCATAGAATACCCTGGGTATAATGTTGACGCTAGAGCCAAAGTCACAGAGTGCTTCTGGAACGTCCACCATGCCGATGGAGATCAGGATGACGGGGCGTCCTGGATCGCCTCTCTTGACCGGCAGACGGTCAGTAGAAAATTCAGTGACGGGGTTACTCCAATTACCTGCATCGAACATGTCTACAAGATTTGCAGATTCTAATCCTTCCTATTGTGATGGTATACCGGGGTTAGTAGTAGGAACAGCAGCAGCTATTTGATTTAACTAGGATTCAATCATTTTATTAAAGCTAATTTGATTCTTGATGGCAGTAGAGAAATTATCTATTCTATTATTTATATTTTCTAGCATTTTATCATTAGATGTCAATTTCTTAGACAGGTTATCCATTAGCTTTCCTTGATTAGACACTAACTCTCTCAAAGGTGGAAAATTATTATTGTTGTTGTAAGAATTGTTACCTTGATAATTACCTGAGTAGTTAGGCCTCTGTTGATTCCAACCTTGATTTTGTTGAGGACGGTTGTAGTTGTTGTTGTTGTTGATGATGTAGTTCACATCCTCAAGCATCTCAGGGCAGTGGTTGCCTGAGTGTCCAGTGTCTCCACACTCCTCACAAGTCATGTGAGAGTCGTAGATGTGCATAACTTCTTTCTTGTCTCCAGCTCTATCGTCGAGCTTCTTCATGAGCAGGTCTAGCTTTGCAGACAGCATGTCTACCTCCTTCAGCTGATGCATACCTCCACCTCTCTTGCGTGTCTGGGTCCTCTCTTCATTCCAGCTTTGGTTGGACGCCATCTTCTCCACAAGAGCTGTGGCTTGTGGTATAGTAAGTGATAAGAATGCTCCTCCAGCTGCAGCATCCATGGTCTCTCGGGCACTGTTGCTGAGCCCATGATAGAATAGATAAGCTCAATCATATTAGTGATGCGAATGATAACTCAAAATCTTTTTATTCCATTCTTGATTAGTAATCAACCTTCCCCGGCAACGGCGCCAAAAATGCTTGTTGGGTATTCTTAACATCATTACTAAAAGTAGACTAAGTTCTAAATCTAGCAAAGGTGCCAAAAATGCCAAACCTATCCCTCACACCACTTAAGCCAAGTTGTCATCCCCAGCATGATATAAGAGACGCGGTATTGAAATATGCAATTGCTCTTCTAAATAAATAATAAATTGGATCTGCAAGCGCACAGATTAATACCGATGTAGCATTTTAACCGGGAAGTATTCCAGGTATCGTTATTTATATTTTTACCACTGGGAAGGGATTAGCAATCATCACTATTGATTACAGAATAGAATATGAGATTGAGCATCTACCATTGCATGTATAATTGAGAACATTATATCTAACTCTTCATACAGGGATAAGTGTCACATAAAAGATATATGAAGTAATAATAGTGACAAGGATAACTAATCTCATCTAGCCACATAATAAATATGATAAGCACCTCAATTAGATACTCTAGAAAGTCATTAGCATGGTATTAGAACGAAATACAAGAATATTCCCTAAGTTATTCTCAACTATATAGTCTAGCATATCATAGTTAGTGCAAGCATACTTAGCAATCATTGCGAGACAAGACTACGCCCATGCATAGTGATATTAGCAAGGAATATGAGAAACATAGCAATCACTCCCCTGTAATAATGTTGCTCTGCCAGCCCAATACACGAGAGGGGGACTATATAAGAATCAATGAAGCTGTCACTATCACGAACCACCCCACGATCTGGCATATTGGGTACAATCGCAGATAAATACGGTATAAGCACCACGCCTACACAATATCTATCATTTACCCATGGATCCGATGGATAAACGCTATACGATCCTAAGCATGTATATAGATCCAATCTAACTAAGCCAAGTACATAACTATGATAAACTAAGAACAATATAATCTTGAATATAAGCAAGTAGAGCAAAGTCATAAGCAATATATTGAAGTAGAACAAAGTCATATTCATAATATTGAAGAACAAAGATAATTAGAAAGCAATTAGAAGCACAATTAGAGAATTACCAAGAATCCTCCTGACAGATCCGGAAACCAATCGAAGATTGACTCCTTCTAGTTCTAATCCTATGTAGCTATGCTAATCTAGATATCTAATTGATGTGGTGGCTCTAATCTTGATCAGAGGCTTCTTCTCCCTTGATGGAACAATGAATTAGGGTTGAGAGGCTCTCTCCTCCAGGGGCCAGGGGGTCTGGTTTTATAGTCCCTTCAAGTGAATATGGGCCCTTGGATCAAATCGACATAGATTGTATGGTTTAGATTCATCCTTTAGGTCGGTGGAGATCTCCCACAAAGCAGAGTCCTGATTGGACTCAGGAGGTGGGCGGGCGCCCTGACCAACTGGGCGGCCGCCCAGGGTCTGGCCCATTTTCGCCTTCGCTTCGGTCTCGTGGCCTCTGGAGTCTTCTAGATGTAAGATAATTGCGCATCACGTTAATATCTTTACGTAATCCTGACATGTGGGCCTTTCTTCCATATTTCCTGATAACCCCCTGCAGAAATAGACAAACACCAAAACTCGTGGAATTCTGTTAGATAAAACCCTAAGTCTAGATCTTAATTTCATTTGGATCCTTTTCTTTATTTATTTGATAATTAAATTTGATACTTAAGGACCGTCAACACTCGCAATGCTGTGTTTGATCATCATTTCTCCTTCGAGGACTGGTTCGTCGTTGCTGACATTAAGGACTAGATCTCCTCGGTGAGGGGGGAAACCAGAAAGCGAGAGAAACACTAGGGTATGGGGGAAGATCCAACTCGTAGTCTTCGTCCTCAAGGTGTAGGACCTTGGTGGGGACGGAGCCCGTGCTTGAATTCATGCTGGTAGTAATGCCCTCCAGCAAAGTACCGACAGAGACAATGTTGACGAAGTGATGTGCCAGTCGTAGGGGTTGTCTCGGTGACAGATCTATCGCCTTGAATAGCTGCTAGGTATAATGCACGACCGACTAGGTCACGCTACTCAGGCCATGAGGGAAACTCCCATCTAGAGGGGTTGCCTTGAACCAAACAGTCCGCCCCTCGGGGGTGGCTGTTATCGCCAAAGACGTCCCCAGCCATTCGTGCATGGTGACACGAGTTGGCCAAGTGGACTTGTGACAATCCGGTGGCGCTGTCCAGGTTATCTCGCTCGAGATTAAATTCACCAGATCGGAAACCTCAGAGAGGTTATGGTTGGTGCGTTCTATGGCCTCAACCAGGTCGGAGTTGTCGACCTGTTTCCCCTTGTAGCAGGGAAGCAGAGGACGAGTTGTCGGCGTGGCCGGCGAGGTTGTCGGAGCAGAGGTGGTCGAAGTCGATGTGATCGGGATCACCACCCTTGCTGCCCCATATGATATCTAGTTTTTTTTCCAAAGTTGTGGTCGTGTGGCCACTGGCGTGAGTTGTCCAGGTGATCTGGCAGACAGTAAACGTCTGGCCTTCGGCCACGACAGCGGAAGCAGGGATGACGACCATCTTGTTCATCTGGAGAGCAGTACGCATACCCACAACCTTGCACGCCACTGCCGATGAAAGCTAGTCGGCAGTCTACCTTGGGGTATACCCACGATAGTAGTTTATCGGCTGACAGGTGCACAAGCTACGAACTCGTTGGTGACGCAAGACACAGACAAGGATTTTATCCAGGTTCGGCCGCCATGTGGGCGTAATACCAATGTCCTGCGTCTAATTGTATTGATCTGAGATGTGTTTGATTTGTGTATGACTCTAGGGGGTCCCTTGCCTCTCCTTATATAGTTAGAGGGCATGGTTACCGATCTAGAAACTAATCCTAGTTGGTTACATTTACCATAGATAACACGATATCAATCCCTATTCTAACCAACTAGAATCCTGCTTGATCTCCATGTCTTGTTTTCTTGCGTGAAACTCCAAGCAGTTGGATCAAGCCTCGAGCTGTCTTGTAATGGGCCAAATCTCCTAGCCCAAGTCTAGCTGTAAGGGTATAGGTGTTTATACCCCCACACTAATAGACTCTCTCCTTGTCATAATGTTATTCCTACATAACTACGCTCAAAAAGAAAATCAAAACTCGAGGCTCGAATTTAATAATAGGTTAGCAGTCAGCTAGTAAGTAATTGATTGTTCTTTGAGTTGATTTGAATTGATAGATTCTTGCAGGATTCTCTTTTTTAGGATTTTTTTAGTTTAATTATGTAGAAATTAAAAATGTGTGCATGATATATATAGTTGTATTTTTATGCCTCCGCAGAGAATATTTATTCTTATAGGGCTTAAGATTTTTTTTCATACTGCAAGAAAGTAAATACATGAGCTATTATTATTTGTGCCACCCAAGTAAATATTCCTATATGGTTATCATAAGTTTATTGACGTGGGGCTTTAAATATTTTATGATGTAGTAAATGAAGGAATAAAGATTTTTATTTTCTTTTATTTTTAATATTTATGAAGATGAATATGTTATGGTAAATTTATTAATGTAGATAGAAATACTAATTAAATATATAACTACCATATTACCTTATGACAGGAATATAATTTTTTAAAAAATTTACCGAAGGACTTGTTCCACTCTTGTGTATCTCTCTATCTTGAGAGATGGAGGTCTTGTTAGTTGCATACCTCTAGTGATGATGATGTCACCTTTGTTCTTTGATTTGGCCAGCAGGTTGAAGGATAGTTTTAATAGTAGTTGGCAGCATCTTGTTCAGTGAGCATGTTCACAGAACTTTCACTTGTAGAATTAATAAATTTTCTTTGATGTGTTGTCCTGTTTGCAAAACTAAGGTAGAGATCAAGTGCATGGGCTCTGCTGGTGGAAAAACACCAACAGAACCAAATATATTTCTTTATTTATTTTTCTCCACCCTTAGGCACATTAAACAAGATAAAGTTATGTTACATGATTTATTTATTTATGAGTGATACGATCAAAAGATTAAGCCTTTAATGTTGCATTTAAGTTCACATTACAGAAAAAAAAATGAAATTGCTTAACAAATAGAAGGATTGTCTATCTTTATATATAAATTTTCAAATAAGTATGATTATCATCTTCCCAAGATTGAATATAATGTTTTAATTTGTTTAGTTAAGACTGAGATTAAGAGAATGGTGCCATGAACAGTTTTAAAGAGCAAAGTATATTGAGTTAATCAATTTAAGTTGTAACTCTAATATATTTGTGTCTTCACTTATGTGCACACCAAGGTCAAAAGAAGAGAGTGACCACTTACCTTAGAATATTGTTGACATTTACTACCGCCATCACTAAAAATAGAGATAACCCTACTCCTAGTAACAACACTAGAAATGCACGATATTTAATTTACTTGTCAAATAGCAACTAACCACTCAAACATTCCTAAGCACAAAGTAGGTTGTCATCCCTAGTTATATTGCTAGGAATTTAATATAGATTCACATGTTCTACTGTAAAGACAGAAAAACAAATATGAATATAATTATAAACTAAATGGGTTCCGCGAGCGGACAGATAATTATACCGTTGTAGCATTTTACCTAGGGAAGTATCCAGGTTGTCGATTTATATTTATACCAATCGGGAGGCTAAGGGTCAAACTATATTCTATTATATTGATAAGAATGAATAAATGATATTACCTAAGTCCTATAATCTACTCATAACAGGTAGATGTCACAAGATAAATAATGATAAATAATAGTGATAGCATAATCATCAAGTATCATGTATCAGAATAATCATCAGAGCATCTACTAGTCATAATAATAGGTACCCAATGGATAAACTAGGGAGTTGGATCTAAGGTAATCCTATAACTACACCAATGAATAACTCTAATTAGTGCAATTACTTCTAGAAATCATCGTTAAGTCAACCCTATATTATAATTACATATAAAGAGACATCAACTAATGAGGGTTTTAAGAAGCAACCGTCACCTCCTTCGCGACAGCGCCCATGCTAGCCCTACGTACGAAGGGTGGACAGCAGAGGAACCAATGCAGCTGTCACCTACGTGGACTACCACACGACCCAGCACGTCACAGGGGGCACTCGCAGATAAACAAAATATCTAGACACCACGTCTACATATTGTCTATCTCTACCCAATGATCGATTAGGTAAACGCTATACGAGCAATTACATGAATTCAATAAGATCAAACCAACTATCCTAGACATATAATCAAAGTAGACAATGACTAATGTAATTAAGAACATATGAATCTATTAAGAATAAAGTCTCCCTAATATACAGAGAAATACTATAAAGTAGAACTAGAACTATTACCGTGTTGGGAATATGCCCTAGAGGTAATCATAGAGATGATGATATTACGATTGTATCCATGACATATATTATGAGTTCAGTGAATATCCATTATAGACAAACTTGTATTGATTAACAATTATGTGAATTGTTTGTGAAACTCTTTTACTTGTATGGTTATTCTAAAGTTGTTCCTGATCAGAGTTCGTGTGAGGATGCACATGAACATTAGATTGGCACATGTATTAGTTGATGACTTTGTTTCACAAGTCATAGACATAGAGATGTCAAACTAATAATGTGGGCACATGTATGACATGGGGCTGGACTAACCCAACATGAGATGTTCTTATTATCTCTTTATACATAATGTACGTTATGTCCTTAGACCTGAGATTGTCATATGTTCTCAAGATGTGAAACGACCTACTTAGGGACTATTAAACGCTACTCCGTTACAGGGTAGTTATAAAGGTGGTCTTTGGGTTGTTCGGGGAACATGCTATGAGACATAGATGATCAAGATGGAACTTGCCCCTATCTAAGTGAGAGAGATATCACTGGATCACTCAAGTGATTGGATCAACAAATGCATGTCCATGCTTGGGTTACGTGTTAACCCACGAGTTGGACCAAATATCGTGTGGCAAGGGAATAACATGTATATGTATGTAGTGATTCGTCTGATATGATCATTGCGTACGTATAGGAGTTGTCACGCCTTGCTAGAGGCTGCTGTCAACTATTGGGTGAGTAGGAGTACTCGGCCCATGTCTATATGTCCTACTATCGGGTCAGTAGGAGTACTCGGCCCATGTCTACTATAGGATTTGAAGGAGACCTCCCACCTGAAATCAGGCTTTATTCACACGACAAGAGGCGGTTGGCAGCAGCTCCCCCTTCTTAAGGATCAACTCCTCGAGTCTCAAGAAAAGCTCCTCCAGGCTTACAAGGATCTTACAGTGGCTTTGGAGGAGAAGAAGGAGATGGAGGCCGCTCTGACCAAGGCTCGGAAGGTTCTGTCTAGTATGGACAGCAAAGTCTCCCAAGCGGAGGGAGATGCCCAAGTCGCTCGAGAGGCCTCGGAGAAGGCAAAGGAGGAAGCTGTGCAGTCGAGGGAGCGAACCATCTCGGCTGAGGAGGGGGCTACCAAAGTGCAGGAGGAGGCTGCACGGTATAAGGGCGCGGCCACCGAGCTATACAAGGAGAAGAGCCTTGTCAAGTTATATCTCGTCGCTGCCCAAAACGCTTACCGTGGAATAAAAGAGGAACTTCTGACGAGCGAAATTGCTCGAGGCACTGCGGAGGAGGCTGAGAAGAAAGCGTGCGAGGACCTCGAGGCAGAGCGGATCCGCTCTCGCGGCCTTTCTGACGACGTTGATCATCTGAAGAGAATGCTGCGAGAAAAGGAGGAAGCCAACTTACAGTCTGGTAAGATTGTCGAGGACCTGTGGGTCAAAAATATGGATCTGGCTCGCTCTTACAAGGAGATTGATGTTGACGGTCCTTAAGTATCAAATTTAATTATCAAATAAACAAAGAAAAGGATCCAAATGAAATCAACATCCAGACTTAGGGTTTTATCTGACAGAATTCCACGAGTTTTAGTGTTTGTCTATTTCTGCAGGGGGTTATCAGGAAATACGGAAGAAAGGCCCACACATCGGGATTACATAGAGATATCAACATGCCGCGCAATTATCTTACATCTAGAAGACTCCAGAAGCCACGAGAACGAAGCAGAGGCAGAACAGGGCCTGGCCCAGGGCGCCTGCCCTAGGGACCAGGGCGCCCGCCCCCTGTTAGAGTTGAATCAGGACTCTCTTTCGGGATCAAGCTCCACCGACCTAAAGGATCAAGGATAACCGTTCAATCAATGTCGGTTTGATCCAACGGCCAATATTCACTTGAAAGGACTATAAAACCAGACCCCTCGGCCCCTGGAGGAGAGGAGCTCTCAACCCTAATTCATTATTCATCAAGGGAGAAGAAGCATCTGATCAAGCCTAGAGCCACCACATCAATTAGACATCTAGATTAGCATAGCTACATAGGATTAGAACTAGAAGGAGTCAATCTTCGATTGGTTTCCGTATCTGTCAGGAGGATTCTTAGTAATTCTCTATTGTTCTTCAATTGTTCAACTTTGTTCTTCAATGTTATGAATATGACTTTGTTCTACTTCAATATATTGGTTATGACATTGCTCTACTTGTTTATATTCGCAATTATATTGTTCTTAGTTTATCATAGTTATATACTTGGCTTAGTTAGATTGGATCTATATACATGTTTAGGATCGTATAGCGTTTATCCATCGGATCATGGGTAAATGATAGATATTGTGTAGGCGTGGTGCTTATACCGTATTTATCTGCGATTGTACCCTATATGCCAGATCGCGGGGTAGTTCGTGGTAATGACAGCTCCATTGATTCTTATATAGTCCCCCTCTCGTGTATTGGGCTGGCAGAGCAACATTATTACAGTGGAGTGATTACGATGTTTCTCATATTCCTTGCTAATATCACTATGCATGGGCGTAGTCCTGTCTCGCAATGATTGCTAAGTATAATTGCACTAACTATGATATGCTAGACTGTATAGTTAAGAATAACTAAGGAAATATTCTTGTAGTTCGTTCTAATTCCATGCTAATGACTTGCTAGAATATCTAATTGAGGTGCTTATCATATTTATATGTGGCTAAGTTATGCTGATCAGATTAATTATCTTTGTCACTATTCATTATTTCATATATCCTTTATGTGACACTTATCCCTGTATGAAAGAGATAGATAAATGTTCTCAATTATATATGCAATGATAGATAATCAATCTTATATTCTATTCTATAATCAACATTGATGATTGCTAATCCCTTCCTAGTTGTAAAAATATAAATAACAATACCTAGAATACTTCCCGGTTAAAATGCTACATCGGTATTAATCTGTGCGCTTGCAGATCCCATTCATTATTTATTTAGATGAGCAATTGCATATTTCAATACCGCGTCTCTCATGTCATGCTGGGGATGACAACTTGGCTTAAGTGGTATGAGGGATAGCTTTGGCATTTTTGGCGCCGTTATCAGAATTAGAAAACTAAGTCTACTTTTGGTAATGACGTTAAGAATACCCAACAATTGAGAGGGCCAACACTGACTTAGTTGGTGAGAACACGGCTCTCGAGGAAAAGGTTTGTGGTAAGTTTTTCATGCTCTCATGTTTCTTTTGCTGGGTTTTTCTTTTGTATTGTCTAACTCTCCTGTCTCGATCTTTGTAGGACTTAAGGATGATCTGTTGGCCGCCCAAGTCGACGCCCGATCTTCTAAAAGGACCATGATAAATGACCTCTCGACCTCCTGGGAGCTCGAGCCTGCAGATGATTCAAGGGAGGCAGCTCGAGGCGACGCTCTGGTCGATCAGTTGTGATACCTGGGTGCCACACTGAGGGATCGGGTGCGGGACGCACTTCATACCGGGGTGAAGCGGGTGATGGCGGTTGTCTGCTCGGGCTTCCCCTACGATATGGAGGTGGTATCCTATGGTTTCGTCACCGACATCTCCAAGACTGACGCTGAGAACGAGGAGAGGCTCCATGCCTTGATCGACGACGCGGAAGCTCTTGGCGAAAGACTGGCAAAGCCGTTCGAGCCAGAGATGCTACCCCTCGAGACTGGCGTGGGCGCAAAAGACTAAAGGCGGAAGGGAGGACTAAGGTCCTGCGAGCCTAATCTGGGTATCTAGACCCATTGTAATATACTTAGCACTTGTCTCGATTAAATGTTGTGGCTCGAGTGGCCTTAGGACTCGTGGTTTTCATGTATATTTGTTTATTTTTATGCTCGAGTTTCCTTTGTTGCCTAAGTTTGTGTTCCTCGTTCGATCTTTTCTTAGGACGACCTGGATTGCCTCGTGTTGACACCATTTTTGGACACGTGCCTAGGATTGGTAGAGTATAGATCGGCGAGACAGGGCAACGGTAATTGGTCTACAGAAGAGTTGCGGATGAGGGTGGTTGCCGATGAGGGGACGGCTGGATATGGCTAAGTCCAAGGGTGGTGATGTATTTGTGCCGATGGCCGGCATTAACCTTTGCCGATGGCTACGATGGAGAGTCTGCTGATAACGCGGAAGGAAGACTTGAAGGTTGCCGATTGGTCTATGGTGGCATCCCAGGTTGTCATAGGGGGATAGTTTTATGTTTTTCCTTAGTTATTTAAATCGTTTTGTATACAGATTCTGTTTAATTTGTAATTCGAGTTCTAGTCGTGTCTGGTTGTAGCTATTTTGAGCAGGGTATAAATGTGGACCCTAGGGCCTGGTAATCGAAATCTATCAATCAATCAATCAAACACAAGTTTTTACTCATATTCCAGCACCTACTTTTTCGACGACTTCGTCATACTTTTTCCTTTTATTACGAGTTCTTTAGAATTCGTCGACTTAAGCTCGGCGTGTTCTCGGGTTCCGCGTGATCACCTCTTGGCCGTGACATCTGGGCGCATCGCTGTTGTCAGGACCAAAGTGGTCGAGTTATCACCTTTGCCGATAGTAAGGTCAAATTGGCTGGCACGCCTTAACGTTTGAATTGGGTATTAGCCCTTTGTGTTTGCAGATCCAGCTTTTGCATCAACACATCATTTGGCACGCCTGGTGGGACAAGATTCAAGATCAAGATCGACATGTCGACTACTGAGTTTGATTAGGAGAATGTCATCCCTGTGACGGAAGCCAATCTCAAGGATGAGCAGAAGCAAGCTATTGCGAAAGCTATGGAGGATTACAAGCAGCAATGTTTGAGATCCTTCAGTATCAACAGGAGCAGCAAAGTGATCCAGAAGGAAGCGCTGCCGATGCCTCGTCAGGTTACCTTTGATGCCAATCCTGGTAAACTTCAAGACATGGTTGATAATGCTATTAATCGTGCTTTGATCAATCAAGCTGGTGTGCTGTCCAATAAGGTTTTCAATGCCATGGCTAGAACTTTCAAGGAAGGACAGTTGCCACCAAATTATGTGGGCCCTTCTCATCATCAGCCTGGATCACCGGTGGTCACAGCTCCATCGGCTGCTACAGCCGCTGCGGGCACAGAAACTGCTGTTCCACCAAGCGCTTTAGGAGTTACCAATGCACAATCTACGCTGATGACGACCAATCCATCGACCTCAGATGGGCAGATTAAGCTTACAACAGATCTATTGGCATTGACAATGTCAGGACCGGTTCCTCCTCCTAACTAGTGGGGTTTTGGTATGCCCCCAGAGTTCACGTTGAAGACACCTAGTACATCTCATATGGCTGATATTAGAGGCAAGGCTCCTATGGCATCGGCACCTCCAAACATGCCGATGAATCAGAGTCCCCAGTTTACTACAACTACTACTGCAAGACATTACACTGGGAATTCTCAAGCTCTAACTTTCCAGATGCCTAATGCATCAGCAGATTCAAGGCTGGTGCAATAGAGGTTTATGACTCAACCAAGGTATGTCAATTCAATGATGATGCTCAATTACCAGTCATCGGCAGGTCCTATGCCGATGAATGCTAATAGTGGATGGCCTGAGCAGCAAGTCTTTCCACAAATGCCCCAGCAGCACCATCAAGCTATAGGGTTTCAACAAGGTCAGATCTACCCCGGGTTCCAGAATCAGGGATTGCCCAACCAGCCAATGAATCATGGGCTGCAGATCAGCGGACAGCAGATCGGCGGGCAACAGTTTGGTGGTCAGCAGATGGGTGGCCAAATGATTAACCCAATGTTCCATGCAGATCGCGCACCGCACAGACACGTGGAAGCTTACCAGCAGATGCCAGATCCGCAACCGCCTCATCGACAAGATGTCGATGCTTATTGGGCCGATAAGATCGCCGAAGTAATGAGAGACCAATTTGGGATAAAACCCAAAGCCAATACTTACTCTTATCGGACACCGTATCCTCCTGCATATGATTTAATCCCACTTCCAAATCGGTACAAGGTGCCGGATTTTACTAAGTTTTCTGGACAGGATGATACATCAACCATGGAGCACGTTAACAGGTTCATCATTCAATGTGGAGAAGCTGCTAACAGGGACGAGTTGAGGGTTCACTTATTCTCGTCATCATTATCTGGATCGGCTTTCACTTGGTTTATATCGTTACCTCCCAACTCAGTGATTACTTGGGCTGATCTAGAAAAGCAATTCCACAAGTACTTCTTTTCTAGAGTCCATGAGAAAAGATGACCGACTTGGTCAAATTGAAGCAGCGCAATGATGAATTGGTTGAAAGTTTTGTGCAGAGGATACGGGAGGTCAAGAACAAATGTTATAGTTTGGTTCTGGATGATCGGCAGCTAGCCGTTTTGGCTTTTCAGGGTTTGTTGCCACATATCAGGGACAAGTATGCATCTCAGGAGTTTGAAAGCTTAAGTCATTTAGTGCAGAGGATTTCTGATCAAGATATCAAGCCTTTTGAGCCCAAGAGAGCATGGAACAAAAGGGTATCATTTGTTGATGAGGTAGCAAGTTCAGATTCTAATGAGGTACCAGTCATCGGCTTGGCAGAATGGGTGAAGAATAAGAAGCCGATGTCTTGCCCTTTTGGGCATAAAGAGCCAGAAAAGTTTGCGTTTGATATCACTAAAGCCGATAGGATATTTGACTTTCTACTTTAGGAAGGTCAGATCAAGCTGTCACCTAATCATGTGATCCCATCGGCTCAGGAATTGAAAAGGATGAAATATTGTAAGTGGCACAATGCAACTTCTCACGACACGAATGAGTGTAAAGTTTTTAGACAGCAGCTGCAATTGGCTATAGAATCTGGGAGGATCAAATTTGACAGCTCCAAAACTCAGAAGCCGATGAAGATTGATCAGCATCCTTTCCCAACAAACATGTTGGATGCTAAGGGAAAGGCCAAGGTCTTGACATCTTAGGCAGCTGAAAGAAGTGCATTGGTGGATCCTCAGCATCAGATCACTACTGCCGATGCGAAAGGAAAAGGCTTGATCCAGGAGGGAACTAACTCAGGAAGGCCTCCCCGATCTGGTATTGTCATAACTCACAGGAGGCCTCGGGAGACTTGGCAGCAACGTGAGGATCGGTATCGGTGCCAGCAAGAGGACTATCGTCGGGAAGAAGAAAGACGCCGACATGAGTGGAATCAGCATAGGGATCACTGGAATTGTCCATTCTTTATCCATTGTTGGGAGGAAAACATCAAGCTTCCTACTGTCAGAGATTGTCCTGTGTGCAATGGTTATGATCGGTATGATAGATATGATCGGCGCTATCACGATAATGATCGCCGATTCAATGGGCCGATTAGGGGTAGAGCGTCCATTCATGTAACATCCCTGATGTTACGGATACTAAAATTGGATCATGTCATCATAAGCATTGCATAGCATATGTGTTAAGCACATCCTGATGCATTAACTTAAAATAAGTTTAAGTTGGTTGAATGTGCTTAGAGAAGTAGAGTGTGCTTAGGTTGTGAAGTAAGGCTTGTGTTGGTTGTATAATCCCTAGCGTGGAATGTTTCTAAGAAAATAGGGGGGAAAACCCTGATTTTAGAACCCTAGATTTGCCCCCTTTTGTGTAACTTAAAAACTAAGCAAAATTTGGGGATGAGTTCAAAAGCAAAGTTGTAGATCTTTTCAAGATGTACAACTTTGGTGTTTTGAGTTTTTGAAGTTTCAATACAAAATTCAATGTAATTTTGAAAATACAGATTTCCAGAAAATGTCCCCCTTTCCAATTTGAATCCCCAATTCAAGATCTGTTTGGAATCTCGAAAAGTGACCAACATGAAAGTTGTAGAGCTCAAAAAGTTGAACAACTTTCATGTTGGTAATTTTCCAAGTTGTTATGGAAAATCAAAAGTAATTTTGGAAATTCTGATCTGCCCCAATTCAAAATTGGAATTTCCCCAATTTGGGATTTGAAATTCAAACTGTTTTGTCAAATTCATCTTTTTCCATTTGGAATCAGCTTTGGACACCAAAACATGTTTTGTAGCTTGTGAAATTCTGAACAACTTTCATTTTAACAGATTTTGAACTTTAGTTCAAAGTTTGGGCGAATTTTGCAAAAAACAGAAAGGAGGGGATAGGGATGGCTACACTGATCCGATGGGGATCACGAGCTCTGTCCAGTGCGGCCGCAGAGCGGGCAGGCGCCGCCTTCGCACGTGCCGCCACGCACCTAGCCACGCAGCTGCTCGCCTGCTGACTGTCGTAGTGAAATGGACGAGCCGCTGGCATCCTCATCCACTTCTTCCCGTGGTTAACACCCCGCTGCGACCTTGTTCTTCTCTTCTTGCTCAACGCCGACGACCTTGCTGCGCCTGCGAAATTCGCCTCACTCGCTCCCTTTCCAAGCTACCCGAGCACACCAGCGGCTCCGCCAAGACCCTAGCAACCGATTGCGCGCCCTCTCGCAAGCTCTGACCCCTTGTAGCTCTCAACCGATCCATCCTTCTCCAATCCCGGCCGAAACGCTGCCGTGGACACCTCACCGCGGCCAGCTCCTCTCCGAGCTTCTCAACTGTCGCTCTCTGCTTCGTTGAAGTCGCGGTGAGCCACTGATGCCTATACGCTATTAGGTTCATGCTCTACTCGCTCGTAGCGGCCGGTGCTGGTACGGCCGAGGTGGCCGTCCGCCGAGCCCGTGGCCGTGGGGGCTAGGCTAGGAGAGAGCGAGTGAGGGGGTCCAGGGGTGCGCCATCGAACGGAGAACGCGACCAACAAGTCGCGAGGGTCGGAAGAGCGCCATTGGGCCGGTCGCGCCATTGATCTGGCCAGCCGGAGCTTGAAGACGAAGCTGACAGCGGGGGCCCGCTGTCAGCGACGCCGTGTGTAGGAGAAGGCGCGCACAACGCGCATGTGGGCCGAGCGAGAACGGGCCGGCCTGCGGGCCGAGTTCCTGGGCCACTCGCAGCATAGCGTTTTTTCCTTGCATAGGGGTTCCTTGCATAGGGGTTCTCTCGCAAAATTTGTTTTATGTTTGATTTTGTGTATAAAATTGGAGACTGATTCAAAAATCATGGAAATTTTTGTATAGGTACCGGAAAATGAGTAGAGCACAGGAAAACTATTAGATTCTATTTTCTTGTAGTTTGCATGTATATAAAAATTGCCTCTTTTATTTGGTAAATGAAACTTCCATGAATTATAATAATTTATGGGTATATCCAAAAATCACCAAAAATTGTGAGGAACCTCTGAATATTATTCCCTGGCTTCACACAAAATTTGCATTTGGATAATGTTTGAATAAAATATCATTAAACCCTTAATTAGTAATTAAATAATAATTCTAGAATAATTAGATGATAATTAGTTTAAATTCTCAAAATTAGGGTTTGAGTGATTTTAGGATTGTGTGATGACCTGAGGTCATTAACCTTAATGACCTTTGGCATTTAATTATTGTTTGGCATTAATGCTTAATTACTGCCATCAATACTTAATTAAGAATTAATTGAGATAAAAAGGTTTAATAGTCAGTTAATTAAGGATAATTATGAATTAAGAGAAATCTTAATTTACTGATGCAACTTCTTGGGTAAAAACACTAAAATGATAAACAACTTTAATTATTGTTTAGTCTGTGTTGCACCGAGAAGGCCAGTTGTACTTAACTCGGTCCTTCTTAAATATTTGTCATATGCATATCATGAGCATCCATCATTTTGCGTATAGTGCACGTGACTCAAGGAGCGACCGTTGAACCGAACCCCGAGGTCGGTGCTCCGTTCGAGGAAGTAGGATCCGAGGCTTGGGTAGTCTCCGAGGGTCCCTCTCAGCTCTGCAACCAAGGCAAGCCCCAGATGCATTAAGCCCTCCTTGAATGTTTTAAATCTTTTATCACTTATGAATTGAAAATGCTGCATTAGGTAGTTGAGAATTGGGTTAACCTACTTGCTGCATTTACTACCTTGATAGTTGTTATCCTGTCCTTGACACCTGTTTTATTTTAAAATCGCGTAGTAATGCTTAGCCCTGCTACTAGATAGGTCAATGATGTTTGAAGGGTTGTTGTGGAATACACTTATGGTCAATGATGTTTCAATTTGAGACCGGTAGGTGGACTTGCTTTAAGAATGGAGTCTTAAAGTAGTGTCTCCAACTGTGTCGGTTAAGGACCGGTCCGTTGATGGCCTGCTGGGTTGAGAATTTATAGTACTAGCCACTTGCCCTCGGTAAGCCCGGTCTTGTGATCCCTCGATGCGAACAGCTACTCGCGCACTGGGCGTGGAGCGATGGCGAGAGTAGCGTGTACCCACCTTACGGATCTGAGATGACCGGGAAACATCTAGATCGGCTGTAGGATGGTGGGGTATTGTGCTCTCGGGTGTCGCGAACCTGGTCAAATTTGGGGAGAGCTCGATTTGGGTTGACATATGCAAGATTTGGTTCTACATATGTCGGGTGGTTAGGAACTCCAGCAGGATTGCTAAGCGGTTCGAATCGTCGTTGCTCCCCGATTGGGAGACTCAATCCACTGACCCTCATCGTAGTTAAATATGCCACTAAGTGGAAAAATGAGAAAGGGGGAAATGTCTCATGAGGTTCGGATCCCAATTCCCGGACTCAGAGTGACATGAAGCTATGGCCGTTGGAAGGATAATACTTCGATTAAGGACTAGGAACTTACAGACTTGTCTGTGAGAAGCAACTAGATAGACTGTCCTCGAACTCCTTGACCTCTTAAGGAGAGGAATTCGTGGGTAAAACTTGAAAGTAAGGATGCACTATTAGTAAGCTTTTTGGCAAAACAATTTGGCTCCTTGCTCAGCCACTCCTTGTCTACCCTAAGCCTGCATCCCTAATTTCTCCTCTTTTTCCGCCGGGTATGTCTTGTTGAGTACTCCTGTACTCAGGGTTTTATAACCCCTGTTGCAGGTGAAGCTCAGGAGCCGACATGTTTTGGACCCTGTTGTGTGACCGTCGTCGAGGTTGACGACGAGAAAGAGTGAGCGTGACCCATGGGCAGGGTCTGTAAATTTGTAATCTGTGTACTAAAGTTTAAGTTGCTACGCTGGACTTGGCTTGTAATAAAACTCTACTATTTGGAAGAACTACTTTTGTAAATTAAGTTACGTAATGCTTTCACTGTTTTACTCTGAAATATTATTTTGGTCTTATGTTGTTTGTGATACTGCAATGTGTTCGCAACGAGTGATCCTGGTGTTAAGGTGGCCACTTGCTATCCTGTAAGGGCGAGAAGAAGAAGTTCTCGTTAATTGACCATCGCTAGTGGTCAGGACGAGCTTGCTTGATACGCCACAGGTAGCGGTGGAATGAGCGTCCTGAGATGCTCATCGGACTTCTAGAGTGGGAGGATCCCCGGCATCACCGTCAGAGGTCCTTAGGACAATGACAGGTGTCGGTGGGCCCAAACACTTAGGAGGTTCTGCAACAGCTGGTATCGGAGCATTCGTTGCTAAGATGACTGCTGTATCTTTTGAAAAACTTCAAAACCATTTGGATCCAATACTATAAACTGGCCTATTTTGAGTCCAAGTGCTTTAGTCCTACCTTACCCTTGTCTATAGGCTTTGCTAGAATTTTTGAAGTCGTGTGGAGGAGCAACATAAAGTATTGCCCTATGTTGTAAAAGTTTGAAGTAATAACGTTATGAATTTTTAGTACGAATCGTAAGTACGTCCATGCATCATGATATGTCACCTGGTTAAATTCCTTCCTCTTTGTTCGGGTTGGGCTGTATAGAATCAATCCCATTCTTGCTAACCCTTAAGGTCTTCCTTACTAATTCAAACTTACCCTCTATAGGATGGGTCGTTGGAAGCAGACTCCGCGCAAGAGAACTGGTCCTAAAGGGGTGCCTAGACACCAGTTGGCCCCGCATAGCGATCAAGCTAGCAGTAGTCGTTCCCCATCTCAGCAGGAGATGGAAAGGTTGTCCGCCGAGCTGACCGAAGTGATTAGAGAAAGGATGTATAATGTCATGGAGATTGGTGAACTTAAAGCTCAACTAACAAAACAAAAACAAGCCACCGAGAACTGCGAGGCGATGCTGTCCCGTATGGTGGAAGAGAGAAATGCCGCTATTACACGAGAAGAGGAGGCCAGGAGCGCACATATGCACGAGCTGACCAGAATGAAGGCTAAGCTGGACAAAACCAAGTACCTTAAAGATCTGTATGTGAAGATGGTGGCCACTGTCACCGCACAGAGGGACGTCACGTGGCAGCGGGAGGATCAGTTGCAGCTAGAGAAGCTCGAGCTGGCACATCATCTGGGCACCGTCAACGACTTGGCGATGCAGTACCATGATATTGCATTCGATTTATACCATCAGCTCCATCCACCTCCAGGTGTAGCGGAGATGGACACGGACGGAGAGTTGGCGGACGATGGGGGGCCCGACCAAGACCTCAATGACGAGGAGGAATCCGACTCCGGCGACGATAACCCAGGGGGTAACCATGGCAATGACAATGACGACCCGGGCTACGGCTCTGACCACACCGACTAGTTCGGTGAAGTTGCGGGCAACGTCGTTGTAGGATTCCTAGTCTATGTTGACGGTCCTTAAGTATCAAATTTAATTATCAAATAAACAAAGAAAAGGATCCAAATGAAATCAACATCTAGACTTAGGGTTTTATGTGACAGAATTCCACGAGTTTTGGTGTTTGTCTATTTCTGCAGGGGGTTATCATGAAATACAGAAGAAAGGCCCACACGTCGGGATTACATAGAGATATTAACGTGCCGCGCAATTATCTTACATCTAGAAGACTCGAGAAGCCATGGGAAGGAAGCGGAGGCCGAACGGGGCCAGAGGCAGGGCGCCCGCCCTCCTGCCATGGGCGCCCGCCCTGACTTGGAGCCCAATCAGGACTCTTTCTCTCAGGATATCTCCACTGACCTAAAGGATCAAGAATAACCATTCAATCAATGTCAGTTTGATCCGACAGCCCAGGTTCACTTGAGGGGACTATATAACCAGACCCCCTGGCCCCTGGAGGAGGCACCCCCTTGATCATTATTCATTATTCATAGACAGAGCAAAAGCTAGGGTTTAGAGATGAGAGCTCTCCTCTCTTCTCTAAACTAGAGTTGATCTAGATAGTAGCGAGATGGAGAGCGAAGGAGGATTAGAGGAGAGGCCGGCCTGTCAGTTCTTCCTCCGGTTGTACTTCGTCATGATCAAGCTCTAATCAAGCTTGCTCATGGGATGACTCTGGTAATCTACTTCTAATTCATTATGCAATTACTAATTATATATGTTCTGGTTCACAACTCTTTTGAGTATTCTAATCTATAGGACGCTATAAGTTAGAGTTGTAGTATAGGTGTAAGCATGGTGCTTAGACCTAGATTACTTGTGGATATCCCCTGTCTAGCTGGATCGTGTGGTAGGCCGCGTAGGTGATAGTTACGTTGGTCCTCTGTAGTCCACCTCTCGTTAGCAAGACGGGTAGGGTTTATCGGCCTATGGATAAGCATCCTTTGTGGTGTAATCTTATCACGTGGTTCGTCCCAGACATAGACATACCCCTTTGAAGTAGAGAAACCATAGTTATCCTATCTATTCTGCTACCATCGCCCATATACTAGATTGCTCTACTCTCTATTCCCATATTATCACTCACTGTTATCTTACCTTTAATATTGTTCTTATTCGATTCTACCATCTTTTCTATTTACACTTATTTTCTTATCTTGGTTAAGTTAGAGCGTAGATCAGTTCTCCCGTTTCCCTATGGATACGATAAAACCTTTAACCGGGTAAAAGCTTCAATGGTATCCGTGCGCTTGTGGATTATCTGTGTGCGTATAAATACCATAGTACACTCTAGTGCCATCCTAGGGATGACAACCTAGTATTCAAGTGGTGTTAGCAAGTGTCAATAAGCATTTTTGGCGCCGTTGCCGGGGAACGGTTGCTGAGTTGACTACGAACTAGCTTAATCATTTTCTAAAAGAAATATAAAAAAAATATTTTCTTTTTATCCTTTGCCTCATCTCTGCTATTCTTTATTCTTATCTAATCCTTGATCTCTGGTCTATCATGAATTCAATCATGTCTATCTATGAATTTCATAGACCTACGGGCACACGTCTCGAACCACCAAAATCTTTAAAGCCTATCATAGCATCTAGTTTTGAGATAGACCCCGAATACATAGAATTTGTTCAAAAACAACCTTTCTTAGGAGAAGGTGAGGAAAACCCATACACACACCTAAGAGAGTTTTATCGAGTCTGTGACCTCCTTCGCATAGGAGGAATGTCCGATGAGACCCTTAAATGGAAGCTCTTTCCGTTCTCTTTAACATGAAAAGCTAGACATTGGTATAAACTCAAAGTAGGGAGTGCTCATGGAGATTGGAAGGAGTTACATAATAGTTTTCTTTTTAAATATTTTCCAATCTCCAAAGTGGTGAAACTTCAGCGTGAGATTATTTCTTTTAGACAACTGGAAGAAGAATCTCTTAGGAAATCATGGGACCGCTTTATTAACCTTACTCTCACTGGCCCAAAGCTTTCTATTCCAGAAGAAGTTCTTCTAATTCACTTGTTTGAGGGCCTTAGTGGGGAAAATAAGCAAACCTTGAATACAGCCTCTAGAGGATCCTTCTATCACCTACCTGCTAGTGATGCTTGGAATTTTATTGATTTATTAAGTGGAAAGTCTCCTAGCTTTTATATCCCTGAGAAAGAGACAGAACCAGTTCCTAGACAAGAAGAAGAAGTTTCGATATCCAGATCACAACCACTTCAATTCCAAACTTTAGCTATCGATCCTAAACCATCAATACCCCAAAATTCTCTAAGGGAGGAAGTAATTCCGACCTTAAATCTTTCAGATGCTGATGGTTTAGACTTCTGGTTCCATAAGAGACCTTCAAGCAGGGATAATTCAAATCCTCGCAATAATGGTTCTCTTAGAGAATGTCCTGGTTTCTGTTATGAAGAAGTCGAGGATGACATATCAAGTGAAGGAGAGCTAAGCCATATTGAAAATTCTAACACCTCCCCTTTCCTGATCACAAGTTCTAAATGGCTAGAATGTGTAGAATGGATGGATAAGGAAGAAGCCTTAATGAATTCTGACTTTGGTTCAATTTCAAATGGTGAGTTCTTGACTCCCTTTGAAGATGGGATTCATCCAACTATAGGAGAGGACATAGGTGAGACCAATCCAAGAGAAACTCCGAACATTCAGATTGGAGACGAAGATAACATTAATGAGCATGGAATTTATTTCATAGCCACTTTGTTTACTCCATGATCATATGCAATATCTTCCCAATCTATTGGTCTCTCCAACATCACCACATTTGATATCTCCAACCCCCTCTTCCTTTCTATTCATAAAAACTTTAAAAGGGCGGTTGTCGATGCATATGTCTATAATAAATATTGCAGATCTCGTTGAGTTGATCTTGATTTAGGTCAGCGTTGGAAGGGAAACCACTTCGCCGACATAAATTGATGGTTTCCCAAGGACAAGCTTGGTGTCCTAAAATAAGCGCTGAGCAGATCATAACATGAGTTTTTAATTATTTGCAACATTACCTTGTGTATTGAGCATATAAGGATAATTGTAAAAATATTCCTTCGAGTATTCTTGTCACTAACCTTTCCAAGATTGGAACAAGAAGATCAGATGAATGGCAAGCAAGTACAAGGTATGTCCAACCAATCATCATGCAACACTGAATTAAATTCATCCAAACTTGAATTTTGCAAAAATTAAAGCTTGGGGGAGTACTTTACATAAAAACATCATTTGCCATGTTGCTATGTTGGTTGTCCCTACCTTTAAGACATGCTCAATTTGTTAAATACTAATCACACTACTTTATCTCCACTTGAGTAGATCTCTATAAATGCTGTCATGTTACCTTTGTCTATTTACTAGTAAGTGTTAGTTTGGAAGTACTGCACATACTTCTATGGGCTTTTAAATTAAGCATGGTGCTTAGGTTAAACAGCCTTCCTTAATCTGATTAGTGTTGACGGTCCTTAAGTATCAAATTTAATTATCAAATAAATAAAGAAAAGGATCCAAATGAAATTAAGATCTAGACTTAGGGTTTTATCTGACAGAATTCCACGAGTTTTGGTGTTTGTCTATTTCTGCAGGGGGTTATCAGGAAATACGGAAGAAAGGCCCACATGTCGGGATTACGTAAAGATATTAACGTGCTGCGCAATTATCTTACATCTAGAAGACTCCAGAAGCCACGAGACCGAAGCGGAGGCGAAACGGGGCCAGACCCTGGGCGGCCGCCCAGTTGGTCAGGGCGCCCGCCCACCTCCTGAGTCCAATCAGGACTCTCCTTTGCGGGAGATCTCCACCGACCTAAAGGATGAATCTAAACCATACAATCTATGTCGGTTTGATCCAAGGGCCCATATTCACTTGAAGGGACTATAAAACCAGACCCCCTGGCCCCTGGAGGAGGGAGCCTCTCAACCCTAATTCATTGTTCCATCAAGGGAGAAGAAGCCTCTGATCAAGATTAGAGCCACCACATCAATTAGATATATAGATTAGCATAGCTACATAGGATTAGAACTAGAAGGAGTCAATCTTCGATTGGTTTCCAGATCTGTCAAGAGGATTCTTGGTAATTATCTAATTGTGCTTCTAATTGCTTTCTAATTATCTTTGTTCTTCAATATTATGAATATGACTTTGTTCTACTTCAATATATTGCTTATGACTTTGCTCTACTTGCTTATATTCAAGATTATATTGTTCTTAGTTTATCATAGTTATGTACTTGGCCTAGTTAGATTGGATCTATATACATGCTTAGGATCGTATAGCGTTTATCCATCGGATCCATGGGTAAATGATAGATATTGTGTAGGCGTGGTGCTTATACCGTATTTATCTGCGATTGTACCCAATATGCCAGATCGTGGGGTGGTTCGTGATAGTGACAGCTTCATTGATTCTTATATAGTCCCCCTCTCGTGTATTGGGCTGGCAGAGCAACATTATTACAAGGGAGTGATTGCTATGTTTCTCATATTCCTTGCTAATATCACTATGCATGGGCCTAGTCTTGTCTTGCAATGATTGCTAAGTATGCTTGCACTAACTATGATATGCTAGACTATATAGTTGAGAATAACTTAGGGAATATTCTTGTAGTTCGTTCTAATACCATGCTAATGACTTTCTAGAGTCTCTAATTGAGGTGCTTATCATATTTATTATGTGGCTAGATCAGATTAGTTATCCTTGTCACTATTATTATTTCATATATCTTTTATGTGACACTTATCCCTGTATGAAGAGTTAGATATAATGTTCTCAATTATACATGCTATGATAGATACTCAATCTCATATTCTACTCTGTAATCATTAGTGATGATTGCTAATCCCTTCCCAGTGGTAAAAATATAAATAACGATACCTGGAATACTTCCCGGTTAAAATGCTGCATCGGTATTAATCTGTGCGCTTGCAGATCCCATTCATTATTTATTTAGAAGAGCAATTGCATATTTCAATACCGCGTCTCTTATATCATGCTGGGGATGACAACTTGGCTTAAGTGGTGTGAGGGATAGGTTTGGTATTTTTGGCACCGTTACTAGATTTAGAGAACTTAGTCTACTTTTGGTAATGATGTTAAGAATACCCAACAAGCATTTTTGGCGCCGTTGCCGGGGAAGGTTGATTACCAATCAGGAATGGAATAAAAGATGTTGAGTTATCATTCGCATCACTAATATGATTGAGCTTATCTATTCTCTCATACAGTTTTACCCCGATATTTTTCTATTTTATCTTATGCAGGGGAATGTATGAATAGAAGACATCTTCCAGGAAATTTTGTTGACAATCCTGAAGCATTATTCAAGAAGACGAGAGCCAAGCTAAAGAAATCATCAACACTTCAGCAAGAAGCTTCATCCAATCAATAAGATCACCGGAACTTGTCTTCAGAGTTCGAGGCCATGGCGAACAAATCAATCCGCGAGTTCTCAGCTCCCACTACGGACAACATCCGCACTGGACCTGCTGCAGAGATCGATGGCAACTTTGAGCTCAAGCCTCGACTTATCAACATGGTGCAATCCAACCAGTTTTGTGGGAAGGCACACGAAGACGCTAGTGCTCATTTACAACACTTCCTGGAGATTTGCAACACATTCACCATAGCAGGAGTTTCCAAAGACGCTATACTACTTCGCCTCTTCCCATTCTCACTGTTAGGAAGAGCGAAGCAGTGGTTCTACGCTACAAAGGAGAAGAATACTATGTGGGCACTCTGCTCAACAAACTTCCTGGCTAAGTTCTTTCCCAAGGGCAAGACCAATGCTCTCCGTGGGAAGATTACAAGTTTTCAGCAACAAAATGATGAATCTGTTCCAGAAGCATGGGAGCGCTTTCAAGACTACATCCTAGAATGTCCCCATCATGGAATGGAGAGTTGGCTACTGATGCAGACATTCTATCATGGGCTCAGCAACAGTGCCCGAGAGACCATGGATGTTGCAGCTGGAGGAGCATTCTTATCACTTACTATACCACAAGCCACAGCTCTTGTGGAGAAGATGGCGTCCAACCAAAGCTGGAATGAAGAGAGGACCCAGACACGCAAGAGAGGTGGAGGTATACATCAGCTCAAGGAGGTAGAAATGCTGTCTGCAAAGCTAGACCTGCTCATGAAGAAGCTCGATGATAGAGCTGGAGACAAGAAAGAAGTTATGCACATCTACGATTCTCACATGACTTGTGAGGAGTGTGGAGACACTGGACACTCAGGCAACCACTGCCCTGAGATGCTTGAGGATGTGAACTACATCAACAATAACAACAACTACTACAACCGTCCTCAACAAAATCAAGGTTGGAATCAACAGAGGCCTAACTACTCAGGTAATTATCAAGGTAACAATTCTTACAACAATAACAATAATTTTCCACCTTTGAGAGAGTTAGTGTCTAATCAAGGAAAGCTAATGGATAACCTGTCTAAGAAATTGGCATCAAATGATAAAATGCTAGAAAATATAAATAATAGAATGGATAATTTCTCTACTGCCATCAAGAATCAAATTAGTTTTAATAAAATGATTGAATCTCAGTTAAATCAAATAGCTGCTGCTGTTCCTACTAATAACCCCGGTATACCATCACAACCGGAAGGATTAGAATCTGCAAATCTTGTAGACGTGTTTGATGCAGGTAATTGGAGTAACCCCGTCACTGAATTTTCTACTGACCGTCTGCCGGTCAAGAGAGGCGATCCAGGACGCCCCGTCATCCCGATCTCCATCGGCATGGTGGACGTTCCAGAAGCACTCTGTGACTTTGGCTCTAGCGTCAACATTATACCCAGGGTACTCTATGAAAAATTCTTTACATATCCTTTATTAGAAACAACCATGTGTTTGCAGTTTGCAGATCAGACGATAACTTTTCCAAAAGGAATAGTGAGGAACCTTTGTGTCCGATTTGGTACTTTATATGCCCCAGCAGACTTCGTAGTGGTTGAGACCGGAAATGATGAGAGAGCACCTATCATCCTAGGAAGGTCATTTTTGAACACCACGGGAGCTATCATCTACGCTAGTGCTGCCAAGATCAGTTTCTACGTCAAAGGGAAGAAGGAGACATTTTTCTTCAAGAACAAGACTACACAAATTCCAGATCAATCCAGACGTGAATCAGGGAAGAGGACCAACAGGAGGCACAGGAACAAGCAAGTGTGGACCGAGTCAGCTAAGATGGTCACTGTAGTCCATGGAGGCCAAGATCACCAACTTAAGTCACCGTTTTTGACCAAGAAGGACGACCCAGGAATGCCAAGCATCTACTGCTCCATAAATGGATATAACTTCTACAAGACGATTTGCGACACCAGATCGGGCGTCAACATAATGGCCGCAGTCACTTATCGGCTCTTGTTCGGGACCATGCCACTAAGACCAACATACATTCAGCTCCAGATGGCAGATCAGACATTTCGAGAAGTTCAAGGAATAATATCTGATGTCCCAGTCAAAATAGACGATCACTTTGTCTACACAGACTTTCAAGTAATTGACATGGGAGAAGACGAGTACGATCCACCCATCATCCTTGGAAGACCGTTCCTCAGCACCGTTAAAGCAATTATCTACATTAGAACCAGAGAAGTCCATATGCACTTCCCCTCAGAGAAGGTACGCCGTTATTTTACTGACCCTAACTATATCATTGAAGAATCTAAGCAGGTCAGAAAGAGACGCAACCGCAACTAGAGGAGGCAGATCATCAAGGACGGATGGGCAGACTATGAAGGAGAAGTTGTAAGGTCAGAAGACGTGGAGTTTAAACAGAATTATCCAGAGGAGATTGAAGCACTGAGTCAGGTATGGAAAATGAAGATAACTATACATGAAGAGGAGGCGCTACCGGAAGTACCGACTTCGCCACCCAACGAACCTCAGGACGATTAAGAAATTGGAGAGTCCCGTTCGGAGGACTTAAAAACACCGAACGCCCTGCCAAGAGGTAAACTTGGTAGTTACCCTTTCCCTTTCAATTATTTCAAATAGTTTACTTAGTTAATTATGTTCGTGCTATCCTAAAAAAAATAAAAATGTGAAAAACAGTAAGCCCCATGTGAGTAGACGAGTGGCATAAAACCCATAAGTACATTCACTGTGGTGGCATAAAAATAAAATAAATATTTTTTCTGCTTTATAAAATAAAAATATAAAAACAGGGAGTAACAATTATTAAGGAGTCTCAACATGATAAAGGCTAGATATTTATGCTAACACTTAATCAGTTCTACAAGCTATGTTGTCTATTTGAGCTCCACAAAATTTAAGAATCAAGAAGACTCGCAGACGGAGGACATTCTAATCGCTGTCAGAATGCTGCTGACTTTCAAATACACCTCTGCCACCTACTAGCTACATCAAGAGAAATTACGTCAAAATTCAGCTTGGGGGAGAGCACCCCCATTTACCTCGATAAGTATTTCTATCTATTTTTATACTTATATTATTTTAGAATATTAAAATACACATAAACTATGGGAAAACCAAATAAAGATTTCATGCTTATATATGTCTTTTGCTTAGTGTGTTTAATAAATAAATAAAGTGGCTATGCTAATCTGTATCTAAACAAAAACTTAAGCATGGATATGATGAATAGTTGCTCTGCCTAATTTGCACATTCTAAGTTCTCTCTCAAGTTTAGATACAACTGTTATAATTTAAAGCTTGCCCTAGACCTAAACTTGTGGGATGAAAACTTGATCTGAAGTCTAAGTTGTTAACGGATACGATATGGGAAGGTTGAGCTGCTGTTTATCTGTTCCTAGAGATGCTAGAATTCTGGAGAATTTTATATTTGAAAATCTTTAAAATGTTGCATGATGAGTTCCTGTATGATGAGAGCTTAAATTCCTACCACAGCCATATATACATGCTTGCTAGACTTTGAGCCACACATTTATTATTTACTGCTTATGAGCATTGAGTGTGGTCAAGCTGTGTAGACCCTTAGGAGCTTGTCATGTGGTTAAATCAAGAATTCACTTGCACGTTCACTCATATATGCTACTTCTACTCCAGAAGTACCATCCACATATATCCATCCATTTCCATCTCCAGAATCACCCAAAAATATTCTGCTCCTAATCCGGGAGAGAATAACCAAAAATATTTCTGTTTCCCCTTGTGAAATAAATGCTCAAGTTATCTTGTTACTACCACTTGCTATATTATCTCAAGAGATGAGTGCTCTAAAAAAAGAAGAAAATAAAAAAAATATACGAGGAAATAAAAAGGAGCAAGTGCTCGGAACCTCGAAAGAAAAGAAAGAGTGAGACGAGAGGTAAAAATGGACAAGTGTCCGACAGTAGAATTAGGAGACACCCACCTGAGAGACAAGAAAAAGAAGAGCATCTCATTCTCCTCATAAAGTTTCAAAAGCAAGGAAGGTATGTATCCCCTCAAAAGAGCAAAGTAGAATTAGACTTCCACCACCATTGTTTTCACCATTGTTATCACCATCATCACCATACACCATTCATTCGCCACACATGCACATCTTGATTTGGCTTATTGACTTGTTACTTTGGATCCATGGTTTGACTATGCAATAAATGTCTTGTAAGTATGTATACTTTATCTCCCACCTATGAGCTCCAGATATTAAAGCCTTATTAGAGTAGGGTGAGAGAGAAGGCAATGTCACTATGCCTTATACCACAGATACTACATATCTTGAGAGAAGGCATATACCATCAATGCCTTGGTAAGGATCCAAAAATACCACAAAAGAGAGACCTGAGAGAATCATACAAGGAATCTCTGAGTTTTATTTGAAAATCTGCAAAAACCCCAGAGCTATAGCTGATCAAGAATAAGAGACATGGCACTTGGCTAGACTGTTCTATCTTTTAACCACTCAAGACAGAAGTGACAGTTACAAGTCCCATGGTGGAGGTAAAGTAAGTAAGTTTTAAGTCTTGATAGTTTACTCTAACTCAGAGATGAGATCTTATTTAAAAGCATGTGTACCGTCTATTTTTTAAAAATATTGCAACAACTTATGATCCATAGCTGAGTCTATCCTTGCTCAGGGACGAGCAAGAGGTAAGCTTGAGGGAGTTTGTTGACGGTCCTTAAGTATCAAATTTAATTATCAAATAAATAAAGAAAAGGATCCAAATGAAATTAAGATCTAGACTTAGGGTTTTATCTGACAGAATTCCACGAGTTTTGGTGTTTGTCTATTTCTGCAGGGGGTTATCATGAAATACGGAAGAAAGGCCCACATGTCAGGATTACGTAAAGATATTAACGTGCTGCGCAATTAGCTTACATCTAGAAGACTCCAGAAGCCACGAGACCGAAGCGGAGGCGAAACGGGGCCAGACCCTGGGCGGCCGCCCAGTTGGTCAGGGCGCCCGCCCACCTCCTGAGTCCAATCAGGACTCTGCTTTCCGGGAGATCTCCACCGACCTAAAGGATGAATCTAAACCATACAATCTATGTCGGTTTGATCCAAGGGCCCATATTCACTTGAAGGGACTATAAAACCAGACCCGCTGGCCCCTGGAGGAGGGAGCCTCTCAACCCTAATTCATTGTTCCATCAAGGGAGAAGAAGCCTCTGATCAAGATTAGAGCCACCACATCAATTAGATATCTAGATTAGCATAGCTACATAGGATTAGAACTAGAAGGAGTCAATCTTCGATTGGTTTCCGGATCTGTCAAGAGGATTCTTGGTAATTCTCTAATTGTGCTTCTAATTGCTTTCTAATTATCTTTGTTCTTCAATATTATGAATATGACTTTGTTCTACTTCAATATATTGCTTATGACTTTGCTCTACTTGCTTATATTCAAGATTATATTGTTCTTAGTTTATCATAGTTATGTACTTGGCTTAGTTAGATTGGATCTATATACATGCTTAGGATCGTATAGCGTTTATCCATCGGATCCATCGGTAAATGATAGATATTGTGTAGGCGTGGTGCTTATACCGTATTTATCTGCGATTGTACCCAATATGCCAGATCGTGGGGTGGTTCGTGATAGTGACAGCTTCATTGATTCTTATATAGTCCCCCTCTCGTGTATTGGGCTGGCAGAGCAACATTATTACAGGGGAGTGATTGCTATGTTTCTCATATTCCTTGCTAATATCACTATGCATGGGCGTAGTCTTGTCTTGCAATGATTGCTAAGTATGCTTGCACTAACTATGATATGCTAGACTATATAGTTGAGAATAACTTAGGGAATATTCTTGTAGTTCGTTCTAATACCATGCTAATGACTTTCTAGAGTATCTAATTGAGGTGCTTATCATATTTATTATGTGACTAGATCAGATTAGTTATCCTTGTCACTATTATTATTTCATATATCTTTTATGTGACACTTATCCCTGTATGAAGAGTTAGATATAATGTTCTCAATTATACATGCTATGATAGATACTCAATCTCATATTCTATTCTGTAATCATTAGTGATGATTGCTACTCCCTTCCCAGTGGTAAAAATATAAATAACGATACCTGGAATACTTCCCGGTTAAAATGCTACATCGGTATTAATCTGTGCGCTTGCAGATCCAATTCATTATTTATTTAGAAGAGCAATTGCATATTTCAATACCGCGTCTCTTATACCATGCTGGGGATGACAACTTGGCTTAAGTGGTGTGAGGGATAGGTTTGGCATTTTTGGCACCGTTACTAGATTTAGAGAACTTAGTCTACTTTTCGTAATGATGTTAAGAATACCCAACAATTAGACATGGAGTCTAGTTCGGTTATTGAACTAAAAACTGCTTGTGTAGACATTGGTATATTTTTGTCGGACTAACCCCTGCAGAAAAACTTTCAATATCGATTTGGGAAGTCCTGAGATAAACTCACATCAGAGACAAAGAGAGTGACACATGAAGTTTAACAATATGCACAAGAAGGACATAGCTCATTCATCATAGAGAGATGATCTATGGAGGGTGCCACAAACAAGATGCACAACCGCTAAGAAAAGAAAGCTTCCACAAGGTGATACTGTACCATCACTCTTCAAGCAAGGTAACATCTTAAGGTACTTGACTATCACTTTTATAAACTTCTCCTTGGTTCTGGCGTTCATATAAATAAAAGAGACAAACATGTATGATTTACAACTCTAGATTAACCAACCCAACTGATTCAACATGTTTAGTCATTTAATCCTTGTTCTTAGTACTACCTCCATGATCCCACACTCCTAATCATATGAGCTAAAATGTTACACATTCAATCATCGAGAGATATAAAGAAAAAGACATATACATAGATAGATTATCTTTCCATAAGGTTGAGCGATCTGATCTGACAAATGTTATAAGTGCTACACTCATGAACTTTTTATCCATCAACTTTGTCTTGCTCACTATGCTTAGGGTTAGAGAAGAACAAATACACTTTAGGTTCTGTTGGTGTTTTCCACCAAGAGCACCCATGCACTTGATCTCTGCCTCGTCTCTATGAGCACGTATACTTCGAGCAAAACACGGAGGAGTTTCATAACTCTCAGACTCTACCAAGTGAAGGACCTGGATCTACGAGCACAAACACACTGAGGAAGATACTGCCAACGCCGCACTTCGAACTGTTGGGCAAACGAAGAGGTGCAGACGTCAAGGTCCGCACCTGAATCAAATGACGCACCTGAAGAATGAACACGGTGAGAAGTCTTGTCAAGAAGACTTAAAACATTGAACCCTCGCCGAAAGGTAAGATCGGTAGTTATCCATATTTATCCTTTCTGCATTCCCTTTTCCCTTTAATTATTTACTTTCCTTAAATAGATTATTAGTTAAATCATGCTATCTTGAAAAGAAAATAAAAATGTTAAAAAAATACTAAGCCCCATGTGAGTATACGAGTGGCATAAAACCCATAAGTACCTTCACTGTGGTGGCATAAAAATAAAATAAATATTTCTTTTCTGCTTTATAAAATAAAAATATAAAAACAGGGAGTAATATTTATTGAGAAAGCTCAACATGATGAAGGCTAGATATTTATGCTAACACTTAATTAGTTCCACAAGCTTTGTTGTCTATTTGAGCTCCACAGGATTTAAGAATCAAGAAGACTAGCAGACGGAGGACATTCTAATCGCTGTCAGAATGCTGCTGACTTTCAAATACACCTCTGCCACCTCCTAGCTACATCTAGAGAAATTACGTCAAAATTCAGCTTGGGAGAAGAGCACCCCCATTTATCTCGCTAAGTATTTCTACCTATCTTTATACTTATATTATGTTAGAATATTAAAATACATAAACTATGAAAAACCAAATAAAGATTTTGTGCTTATATATATATCTTTTGCTTAGTGTGTTTAATAAATAAATAAAGTGGCTATGCTAATCTGAATCTTAATAATAAAACTCTAGCATGGATATGATGAATAGTTGCTCTGCCTAATTTGCAAATTTGAAGTTCTCTCTCAAGTTAGACATAACTGTTATAATTTAAAGCTTCCTCAAGATCTAAACTTGTGGGATGAAAACTTGATCTGGAATCTAAGTTGTTAACGGATATGATATGGGAAGGTTGAGCTGCTGTTTATCTGTTCCTAGAGATGCTAGAATTCTGGAGAATTTTATCTTTGAAAAATCTTTAGAATATTGCATGATGAGTTCCTGTATGATGAGAGTTTAAATTCCTACCACAGCCATATATACATGCTTGCTAGACTTTGAGCCACACATTTACTATTTACTGCTTATGAGCATTGAGTGTGGTCAAGCTGTGTAGACCCTTGTGAGCTTGTCATGTGGTTAAATCAAGATTCACTTCCACGTTCACTCATATATGCCACTTCTACTCCGGAAGTACCATCCACATATATCCATCCATGTCCATCTCTAGAACCACCCAAAAATATTCTACTCCTAATCAGGGAGAGAATAGCCAAAAATATTTCTAGTTTCCCTTGTGAAATAAATGCTCAAGTTATCTTGCTACTACCACTTGCTATATTATCTCAAGATATGAGTGCTCTGAAATCAAAAAAAAGAAAATAGAAGAAAAGAAAGTAATAATAATAAATGAGGAAATAAAAAGGGGCAAGTGCCCGGAACCTCGAACGAAAGAAAAAGTGAGACGAGAGGTAAAAATGGACAAGTGTCCGACAGTAGAATTAGGGGTACAAGATACCCATCTGAGAGGAAAGAAAAAGAAGAGCATCTCATTCTCCTCATAAAGTTTCAAAAAGCAAGGAAGGTATGTATCCCCTCAAAAGAGCAAAAGTAGATTAGGCTTTCACCATTGTTATCACCATCATCACCATACACCATTCATTCGCCACACATGCACATCTTGATTTGGCTTATTGATTTGTTTCTTTGGATCCATGGTTTGACTATACAATAAATGTCTTGTAAGTATGTATACTTTATCTCCCACCTATGAGCTCCAGATATTAAAGCCTTATTAGAGTAGGGTGAGAGAGAAGGCAATGTCACTATGCCTTATACCACAAATACCACATATCTTGAGAGAAGGCATAGACCATCACTGCCTTGGTAAGGATCCAGAAATACCACAAAAGAGAGATTTAGAGAGTCATACAAGGAATCTCTGAGTTTTATTTGAAAATCTGCAAAAACTCCAGAGCTATAGCTGATCAAGAATAAGAGACATGGCACTTGGCTAGACTGTTCTATCTTTTAACTACTCAAGACAGAAGTGACGGTTACAAGTCCCATGGTGAAAGGTAAAGTAAGTAAGTTTTAGTTCTTGACAGTTTACTCTAACTCAGAGATGAGATCTTATTTAAAAGCATGTGTACCGTCAAATTTTTAAGATATTGCAACAACTTCTGATCCATTGCTGAGTCTATCCTTGCTCAGGGATGAGCAAGAGGTAAGCTTGGGGGAGTTTGTTGATGGTCCTTAAGTATCAAATTTAATTATCAAATAAACAAAGAAAAGGATCCAAATGAAATCAACATCTAGACTTAGGGTTTTATCTAAGAGAATTCCACGTGTTTTGGTGTTTGTCTATTTCTGCAGGGGGTTATCAGGAAATATGGAAGAAAGGCCCACACGTCGGGATTACATAGAGATATTAACGTGCCGCGCAATTATCTTACATCTAGAAGACTCCAGAAGCCACGGGAAGGAAGCGGAGGCCGATCGGGGCCAGAGGCAGGGCGCCCGCCCTCCTGCCCTGGGCGCCCGCCCTGACTTGGAGCCCAATCAGGACTCTTTCTCTCGGGAGATCTCCACCGACCTAAAGGATCAAGAATAACCGTTCAATCAATGTCGGTTTGATCCGACGGCCTAGGTTCACTTGAGGGGATTATATAACTAGACCCCCTGGCCCCTGGAGGAGGCACCCCTTGATCATTATTCATTATTCATAGACAGAGCAAAAGCTAGGGTTTAGAGATGAGAGCTCTCCTCTCTTCTCTAAACTAGAGTAGATCTAGATAGTAGCGAGATGGAGAGCGAAGGAGGATTAGTGGAGAGGCCGGCCTATCGGTTCTTCCTCCGGTTGTACTTCGTCATGATCAAGCTCTAATCAAGCTTGCTCATGGGATGACTCTGGTAATCTACTTCTAATTCATTATGCAATTACTAATTATGTATGTTCTGGTTCACAACTCTTTTGAGTATTCTAATCTATAGGACGCTATAGGTTAGAGTTGTAGTATAGGTGTAAGCGTGGTGCTTAGACCTAGATTACTTGTGGATATCCCCTGTCTAGAAGGATTGTGTGGTAGGCCGCGTAGGTGACAGTTATGTTGGTCCTCTGTAGTCCACCTCTCGTTAGCAGGACGGGTAGGGTTTATCGGCCTATGGATAAGCATCCTTTGTGGTGTAATCTTATAACGTGGTTCGTCCTAGACATAGACATACCCCTTTGAAGTAGAGAAACCATAGTTATCCTCTCTATTCTGCTACCATCGCCCATATACTAGATTGCTCTACTCTCTATTCCCATGTTATCACTCACTGTTATCTTACCTTTAATATTGTTCTTATTCGATTCTACCATGTTTCCTATTTACACTTATTTACTTATCTTGGTTAAGCTAGAGCGTAGAACAGTTCTCCCGTTTCTCTGTGGATACGATAAAACCTTTAACCGGGTAAAAGCTTCAACGGTATCCGTGCGCTTGCGGATTATCTGTGTGCGTATAAATACCATAGTACACTCTAGTGCCATGCTGGGGATGACAACCTAGTATTCAAGTGGTGTTAGCAACTGTCAACAGTCTACCGTAGTGGGGTCGGGTCTGTAGTATAGTGTTTTTCTTTAAAGTTGTACTCGTTTATTTCCAGTGTGCTGAACTGATGTTTGATAAATAAATTCAAGTATGTAAGATATGCTTTAAGATATGGATTCCATGTGGTAACGAGTACATATGATCCTTGTAGCAGATGCCGATGCGCACACGTGGATCTGATGGGGCCGGGTCTTCTCACGGAGGGGAGGACATCCCTAGTCCTCCACCTGCTCCACCTTCCCTAGCAGATGCTATTGCTGTTCTTTTGAGTGCCACTACCGACAATGCTCGCTTGTTGCGCGAGTTAGCACAACGCCAACCACACCCCGCCCCAAACTTCAGAGCACAGCACAATGGGGAGGGAGAAACTCGGTACGTGGACTTTACCGAGACAAGGCCCCCGGTATTCACCAACGCTGATGAACCTTTAGAGGATGACGACTGGCTCCGGATTGTGGAGCACAAGTTCAGTCTCATCCGATGTTCGGAAACTCAAAAGCCCCTATTCGTAGCCCAACAGCTTCGGGGAGCTGCGGGGGCCTGGTGGGAGAATTTCCTAGCTATCCAAAATCCAGGACACCAGGTCACCTGGGCAGAATTTAAGGACGCATTCTGCGCCCATTATATTCTAGAAGGGCTTATGTCCATGAAGGCCGAAGAATTTCTCGCCTTGCAGCAAGGCGATAAGAGTGTGATGGAGTACGTGGCAAAATTTAATCATCCTTCTCAGTATGCCACGGACCATGTGAACACGGATAAAAAGAAGAAGGCCTGTTTCATGCGTGGTCTCAATACCAAACTTCAGACCATGATGACCACATGTCAAAATGCTACTTTCTATGAGGCGGTAAATATTGCCATCGCCTCGGAAGAAAAGAATAGAAAACACAAAGAAGCAAAGAAGAAGGCCGCTTCTTCCTCCGTCTCTGGTCGCGGTCAAAAGCGCCAGAGGATCATTTGTCACCCACAGGGCCACGGACGCTTTCTAGCGCCGTCACCTTCTCGTGGTCCCTTTTCTCCTCCACAATATAGAACAGGGCAGCATGTATATCCTCGACCTACTGCCATCGCTATTACACCACGCCAGCCGAACGCCCTAGGTGTTCGTCCCACCGCTCCGCCCAACCACAATTATCCTTGTTTCAATTGTGGTAAGCCTGGGCATTTTTCTAAAGAATGCCCCTACCCTCGCCAAACTAACCCCACTTTCCAAAGGCCACCTATTGGCCAACCCCAGCCGAGCCAATTCAAAAATGGGGCTCAGAAAGGACAAAATGCGCAAAGGGGCAAACCTGTAAAGAAGGTGGGACAAGTCTTCCATACAGAGGTGGAGACAATACCGGAAGGAGAACCGGTAATGATGGGTACGTTCCCTGTTGCGAAACATTCTGCCTTAATGCTTTTCGATTCTGGTGCATCTCATACATTCATCAACCGCACCTTTGTGATGAAGCATGGCATACCCATTGGGGAAACAAAAGATCATTTTTATATACAGTCGCCAGGAGGACGGCTGAGTTCTAAAGAAATGGTTCACCAGATACCCATCGAATTTGGTGGGCATAGTTTTCCCACTAGCATGATTGTTCTTAAAGACCAGGAGATTGATGTCATACTAGGCATGAACTAGATGGCACAACGAGGGGTTGTGCTAGACACCTTGCATCAAACCATTAAAATACCATTGCCCAATGAGAATTCTTACCTTCTAATCCAATTAGCTACTCCCAAACGGGCAATTGGGCAAGTTCATGCCACTAATGTGACTGCAGTCGAAAATATCCCGGTAGTTCGGGATTTTCCGGATGTGTTTCCTGAAGACCTACCAGGTCTGCCACCGGACCGGGATGTCCAGTTCAGTATAGAATTGAAACCAGCGACAGCCCCAATATCTCGAAGGGCCTACCGAATGGCACCGAAAGAATTGGCCGAATTGAAAACCCAACTACAAGAGTTGTTGCAAAAAGGTTTTATTCAGCCTAGTTCCTCTCCATGGGGTTGCCTAGCCTTATTTGTGAAAAAGAATGATCAAACATTAAGGTTGTGTGTCGATTATCGTCCCTTGAATGAGGTGACGATTAAAAACAAGTACCCATTGCCCCGTATTGACTTGCTATTTGACCAGTTAGCTAGGGCCAAGGTGTTCTCAAAAATTGATTTGAGATCAAGGTACCACCAAATTAAAATTAGGCCGGAAGATGTACCCAAGTCGGCTTTTACAACCCTATATGGGCTGTATGAATACTTGGTGATGTCTTTTGGGTTGACTAATGCACCGGCCCATTTCATGTATTTGATGAACTCTGTCTTCATGCTAGAGCTGGACAAATTGGTGGTCGTCTTCATTGATGACATTTTGATCTATTCCAAAACTAAGAAAGAACATGCTGAACATCTGAGAATTATGCTGACTCGTCTCAGGGAGCATCAGCTATATGCCAAGTTCAGCAAATGTGAGTTCTGGCTGGACAAAGTCCATTTCCTGGGTCATGTATTATTAGCGGAGGGAGTCGCTGTAGACCCAGGTAAAGTAGAAGACGTTTTGAATTGGAAGCCCCCGACTACGGTACATGAGGTCCGTAGTTTTCTGGGTATGGTGGGATATTATCGTTGCTTCATCTCGGACTTTTCAAGAGTCGCTAAACCAATCACGACCTTGCTCAAGAATCAAACAAAATTAGTTTAGTCATCTGAATGTGAGCAAGCCTTCCAGACTCTGAAATGATTATTGACAACTGCACCTGTCTTAGCCCAGCCAGATATTGAAAAACCCTTTGATGTGTATTGTGACGCATCAGGGATAGGGATAGGCTGTGTGCTAATGCAGGAGGGTCGAGTAATTGCATATGCTTTTCGACAGCTTAAACCACATGAAGAAAATTACCGGACCCATGATCTTGAACTAGCCGCCGTGGTACATGCATTGAAGATCTGGCGCCATTATCTGTTGGGGAACACTTGTCACCTATACACAAATCACAAGAGCTAGAAGTACATCTTCACTCAAGCTGAACTTAATATGCACCAGCGAAGGTGGCTAGAATTGATCAAAGATTACGACCTTGAGGTGCATTATCACCCTGGCAAGGCAAAGGTAGTAGCTGATGCCCTCAGTCGTAAGGCTCACTGTAATTGCTTAACAGTGACGCCTAAAGATATAACTTTGTGCCAAGAGCTAGAGAACCTGGGAATAGACATGATTTCCCAAGGAAGCCTTGAGACTCTAAAGATTGATTTCAATCTTGAAACTCAAATCATGGAGGCACAAAAAGAAGACAAAGGTATGAAATATCTTAAAGAGAAAATTTCTAACAGAGCACCCACAGACTTTAAAGTTGATGATGCAGGAGTAATCTGGTTCAAAAATCGGTTAGTGGTTCCAAAGGTACCTGAGCTACGTCAGCAAATCCTGGATGAAGCTCATACCACGAGATATTCTATTCATCCAGGGAGCAATAAAATGTATCAGGACCTAAAGCAAAGGTTTTGGTTGATGAAAATGAAGATAGAAATAGCCCGCTATGTGGCCCAATGCAACACCTGCCGAAAGGTCAAAGCTATTCATCTCAAATCCGCTGGAGAGTTGCAACCTTTGCCTATTCCAGCATGGAAATGGGATGATATTAGTATGGATTTCATAGTAGGATTGCCCAAGACGGCCAAAGGCTTTGATTCTATTTGGGTCACTGTGGACCGTCTCACCAAAACAGCACACTTCTTACCTGTAAAGAAATCATATTATACCTCCACCTTTGCTAAGATTTATTTTGATCGTATACTAAGTCTGCATGGGGTGCCAAAGACAATAGTGTCAGATAGAGGCACACAATTTGTCTCCCTGTTCTGGAAATGCTTACATGAATCTTTAGGCACCAAGCTTTTGTACAGTACCGCCTACCACCCTCAAACAGGTGGGCAAACAGAAAGGGTGAATCAAACCCTAGAAGATCTATTAAGATCTTGTGCCCTAAATTTTCCAGATAAGTGGGATGACTGCTTACCTCTAGCAGAGTTTTCCTACAACAATAGCTACCAAAAAAGTATTAAGATGGCTCCCTTCGAGGCACTATATGGCCGTCGATGCCGAACTCCACTATATTGGTCGGAACCTAGAGAAAGGTGGTTCTTTGGGGTTGACTTAGTAAAGGAAACTGAGAACAAAGTTAGACAAATCCAAAATAACTTGAAGATTGTTCAGTCGCGACAGAAAAGCTATGCCGATAAAAGACGTCGACCCATAAGGTTCACCAAGGGTGACCATGTGTATCTGAAAGTATCCCCAATGAAAGGAGTAAATCGTTTTGGCGTTAAAGGCAAGTTAGCGCCTCGTTACATTGGTCCATTTCCAATCATTGACCGATGTGGACAAGTAGCTTACTGCCTTAAACTGCCCGAACGATTATCCGGGATACACAATGTATTTCATGTGTCTCAACTGAAAAAGTGTCTTCGAGTACCGGACCAGGTTTAAGATATTGAAGATGTGGAACTTGAACCAGATCTGACCTATGCGGAATATCCTATCCGAGTATTGGATCGCAAGGATAGAGTTACTCGAAGGACAACTACCAAATGGTATAAGGTGCAATGGAGCCAGCACTCCGAAGAGGAAGCCACATGGGAATCTGAGGATTATCTAATGGAGAATTTTCCTGAGTTTCATGCTTCTCTTCCCGATAACATCCCATAACAAGGAGTGTACTCTAGTGAAGGAAAAGAGTAGCCAAAGCCATGTACTTAATGTACCTATATGTTTATAATTAAATAGTCTTCCCCAGTCCCTTGTCTTATGAAAAGGTTGAAGATAAAATAGTATGACAAATTTCCTTTTCCATTACATACCCTAAGGTTTTAAATCTCAGGGACGAGATTTCTTTAAAGGGGAAGGGCTGTAACATCCGTGATGTTACGGATACTAAAATTGGATCATGTCATCATAAGCATTACATAACATATGTGTTAAGCACATCCTGATGCATTAACTTAAAATAAGTTTAAGTTGGTTGAGTGTGCTTAGAGAAGTAGAGTGTGCTTAGGTTGTGAAGTAAGGCTTGTGTTGGTTGTATAATCCCTAGGGTGGAAGGTTTCCGAGAAAATAGGGGGAAACCCTGATTTTAGAACCCTAGATTTGCCCCCTTTTGTGTAACTTAAAAACTAAGCAAAATTTGGGGATGAGTTCAAAAGAAAAGTTGTAGATCTTGTCAAGATGTACAACTTTGGTGTTTTGAGTTTTTGAAGTTTCAATACAAAATTGAAAGAAATTTTGAAAATACATATTTCCAGAAAATGTCCCCCTTTCCAATTTGAATCCCCAATTCAAGATCTGTTTGGAATCTTGAAAAGTGACCAACATGAAAGTTGTAGAGCTCAAAAAGTTGAACAACTTTCATGTTGGGTGTTTTCCAAGTTGTTATGGAAAAACAAAAGTAATTTTGGAAATTCTGATCTGCCCCAAATCAAAATTGGAATTTCCCCAATTTGGGATTTGAAATTCAAACTGTTTTGTCAATTCATCTTTTTCCACTTGGAATCCGCTTTGGACACCAAAACATGTTTTGTAGCTTGTGAAATTCTGAACAACTTTCATTTTAACAGATTTTGGACTTTAGTTCAAAGTTTGGGCGAATTTTGCAAAAAAACAGAAAGGAGGGGATAGGGACGGCTATAGTGATCCGATGAGGATCACGAGCTCTGTCCATTGCGGCCGTAGAGCGGGCAGGCGCCGCCTTCGCACGCGCCGCCACGCACCTGCTCACGCACCTGCTTGCCTGCTGACGGTCGCAATGAAGTGGACAAGCCGCTGGCATCCTCATCCACTTCTTCCCGTGGTTAACACCCCGCTGCGACCCTGTTCTTCTCTTCTTGCTCAACGCCGACGACCTTGCTGCGCCTGCGAAATTCGCCTCACTCGCTCCCTTTCCAAGCTACCCGAGCACACTAGCAGCTCCGCCAAGACCCTACCAACCGATTGCGCGCCCTCTCGCAAGCTCTGAACCCTTGTAGCTCTCAACCGATCCATCCTTCTCCAATCCCGGCCGAAACGCCGCCGTGGACACCTCACCGCGGCCAGCTCCTCTCCGAGCTTCTCAACCATCGCTCTCTGCTTCGTTGAAGTCGTGGTGAGCCACTGATGCCTATACGCTATTCGGTTCGTGCTCTACTCCCTCGTAGCGGCCGGCGCTGGTACGGCTGAGGTGGCCGTCTGCCGTGCCCGTGGCCGTGGGGGCTATGCTAGGAGAGAGCGAGTGCTAAGGGGGTCCAGGGGTGCGCCGTCGAACGAAGAACGCGACCAACAAGTCGCGAGGGTCGGAAGAAGCGCCGTTGGCCCGGTCGTGCCATTGATCCGGCCAGCCGGAGCTTGAAGACGAAGCTGATAGTGGGGGCCCGCTGTCAGCGACGCCGTGTGTAGGAGAGAAGGCGCGCGCAGCGCGCGCGTGGGCCAAGCGAGAACGGGCCGGCCTGCGGGCCGAGTTCCTGGGCCACTCGCAGCATAGCGTTTTTTTCCTTTTTCCTTTTATGCAAAATTTGTTTTGTGTTTGATTTTGTGTAGAAAATTGGAGACTGATGCAAAAATCATAGAAATTTTTGTATAGGTTCCAGAAAATGAGTAGAGCACAGGAAAAATATTAGATTCTATTTTCTGGTAGTTTGCATGTATATAAAAATTGCCTCTTTTATTTGGTAAATGAAACTTCCATGAATTTTAATAATTTATGGGTATATCCAAAAATCACCAAAAATTGTGAGGAACCTCTGAATATTATTCCCTGGCTTCACAAAAAATTTGGTGGCATTTGGATAATGTTTGAATAAAATATCATTAAACCCTTAATTAGTAATTAAATAAAAATTCTAGAATAATTATATGATAATTAGTTTAAATTCTCAAAATTAGGGTTTGAGTGATTTTAGAATTGTGTGATGACCTGAGGTCATTAACCTTAATGACCTTTGACATTTAATTATTGTTTGGCATTAATGCTTAATTACTGCCATCAATACTTAATTAAGAATTAATTGAGTTAAAAAGGTTTAATAGTCAGTTAATTAAGGACAATTATGAATTAAGAGAAATCTTAATTTACTGATGCAACCTCTTGGGTAAAAACACTAAAATGATAAACAACTTTAATTATTGTTAAGTCTGTGTTGCACCGAGAAGGCCAGTTGTACTTAACTCGGTCCTTCTTAAATATTTGTCATACGCATATCATGAGCATCCATCATTTTGCGTATAGTGCACGTGACCGAAGGAGCGACCGTTGAACCGAACCCCGAGGTCGGTGCTCCGTTCGAGGAAGTAGGATCCGAGGCTTGGGAAGTCTCCGAGGGTCCCTCTCAGCTCTGCAACCAAGGCAAGCCACGGATGCATTAACCCCTCCTTGAATGTTTTAAATCTTTTATCACTTATGAATTGAAAATGCTGCATTAGGTAGTTGAGAATTGGGTTAACCTACTTGCTGCATTTACTACCTTGATAGTTGTTATCCTGTCCTTGACACCTGTTTATTTTAAAATCACGTAGTAATGCTTAGCCCTGCTACTAGATAGGTTTTCAAACAAGAAAGTTTGAAGGGTTGTTGTGGAATACACTTATGGTCAATGATGTTTCAATTGGAGACCGGTCGGTGGACTTGCTTTAAGAATGGAGTCTTAGAGTAGTGTCTCCAACTGTGTCGGTTAAGGACCGGTCCGTTGATGGCCTGCTGGGTTGAGAATTTATAGTACTAGCCACTTGCCCTCAGTAAGCCCCGTCTTGTGATCCCTCGACGCGAACAGCTACACGCGCACTGGGCGTGGAGCGATGGCGAGAGTAGCGTGTACCCACCTTACGGATCTGAGATGATCGGGAAACATCTAGATCGGCTGTAGGATGGTGGGGTACTGTGCTCTCGGGTGCCGCGAACCTGGTCAAATTTGGGGAGAGCTCGATTTGGGTGGACATATGCAAGATTTGGTTCTACATATGTCGGGTGGTTAGGAACTCCAGCTGGATTGCTAAGCGGTTCGAATCGTCGTTGCTCTCCGATTGGGAGACTCAATCCACTGACCCTCATCGTAGTTAAATATGCAACTAAGTGGTAAAATGAGAAAGGGGGAAATGTCTCATGAGGTTCGGATCCCAATTCCCGGACTCAGAGTGACATGAAGCTATGGCCGTTGGATAGATAATACTTCGATTAAGGACTAGGAACTTACAGACTTGTCTGTGAGAAGCAACTAGGTAGACTGTCCTCGAACTCCTCGACCTCTTAAGGAGAGAAATTCGCGGGTAAAACTTGAAAGTAAGGATGCACTATTAGTAAGCTTTTTAGCAAAACAATTTGGCTCCTTGCTCAGCCACTCCTTGTCTACCCTAAGCCTGCATCCCTAATTTCTCCTCTTTTTCCACCGGGTAAGTCTTGTTGAGTACTCCCGTACTCAGGGTTCTATAACCCCTGTTGCAGGTGAAGCTCAGGAGCCGACATGTTTCGGACCCTGTTGTGTGACCGTCGTCGAGGTTGACGACGAGGAAGAGTGAGCGTGACCCATGGGCAGGGTCTGTAAATTTGTAATCTGTGTACTAAAGTTTAAGTTGCTTCGCTGGACCTGGCTTGTAATAACACTCTACTATTTGGAAGAACTACTTTTGTAAATTAAGTTACGTAATGCTTCCGCTGTTTTACTCTGAAATATTATTTTGGTCTTATGTCGTTTATCATACTGCAATGTCTTCACGACGAGTGATCCTAGTGTTAAGGTGGCCACTTGCTATCCTGTAAGGGCGAGAAGAAGAAGTTCTCGTTAATTGACCATCGCTAGTGGTCAGGACGAGCTTGCTTGATACGCCATAGGTAAAGGTGGAATGAGCGTCCTGAGATGCTCATCGGACTTCTAGAGTGGGAGGATCCCCGGCATCACCGTCAGAGGTCCTTAGGACAATGACAGGTGTCGGTGGGCCCAAACACTTAGGAGGTTCTGCCCAGTTCATGATCGGCTGAGGGGCAGGCTCAGTGTGCACGACAGGCTCGGCGATCGTGTTGAATATTTTCCCAGAAGCCAGGAAGAATTTGAAGAGATGGCTAATGCTCGAGTTCCCGATGAGTTCATATTTTGCAGGGATGCCAATACTTATCGGATGGAGTCAAGGGAGAATTGTCGCCCATCGGTAAGGCAGCAACAGCTCCCTCCATGGTGTCTAGAGGGGTTAACTAGGACCCAAAAAAGGAGGCTGCAGCGCGAAAGACGAGAAGAGTTGAGCAAGGGTGAGAACTCTGGCCAGTCTGGGGATCAACAACAATCAGATCCTAAAGGAAAAGGTCCCTCGGCAGATGTCAACATGGTGTTTATGTTGCCGATGGAATTTCTTGCACCATCCAGCGATGATGAGTTGGAGTTTTCCGACCAAATAGCGCAGTTGGCTCTGGATCCGATGACAGCCATCTTCGAAAAGCCTGCCGATGATGAAAGACAACATCTTAAGGCTCTGTTTGTCAAAGGAAAGGTTGATGGTCAGCCGATGACTGAGATTTTGATTGATGGTGGAGCTGCTATCAATATCATGCCATATGCAGTGTATCGGAAGCTTCGGAAAGGAGATCAGGATTTGACCAAGACCGATATGATGCTCAAAGACTTTGAGGGCAACGTGTCTCCGGTTAAGGCGGCAATATGCGTTGAGTTGACCATCGGCAGCAAAACTTTGCCGATGAACTTCTTCGTGATCAGTGGGAAAGGTGCTTATAACTTGCTGCTGGGAAGAGTTTGGATTCATGCCAATTGTTGCATCCCGTCTACAATGCAACAATGCTTGGTCCAGTGGGTAGGTGACAAGATTGAGATTGTCCCGAGAGATTCTTCCTATGTCATTGCATCGGCTGAGGCAGACACCTACGAAAGAACTAGGTGTATTTCAGGAGAAGTTTGGGAAAAGGATTTTCTCAAGGTTGCCGATTATGAGATTCCACCGATCCAAGCAGTCAGTTCTGATGAAGGTTTTTAATGGATAGGTTCGCCGATGATGGAAAATTAGGCCAGGGGTTCACATCGGCCGATGATTTGGTAGAAGTAGATATAGGTAGTGGTGATAAGCCTAGACCTACTTTTATTAGTGCTAAGTTAGATTCTGAGTGCAAGCAGCTGTTAACCGATTTGTTAAAAGAATATAAAGATTGCTTTGCTTGGGATTATACTGAGATGCCTGGTTTAGACCAATCAATTGTTGAACATCGGTTGCCTATCAAGTCTGGATTTCGGCCACATCAACAGCCAGCTCGCCGATGTAATCTTAATATTATTCCTGATATTAAGGCCGAAATAACCAAACTCATTGAGGCTAAATTTATTCGGCAATGTCGGTATGCCGAATGGATTTCTAATGTTGTTCCAGTCTACAAGAAAAATGGGAAGCTTCGGGTTTGCATTGATTTCAGGAATCTCAATAAAGCTACGCCGATGGATGGCTACCCAATGCCAGTTGCTGATTTACTAGTTGATGCTGCGGCTGGGCATCGGATCATCAGCTTTATGGATGGCAATGCGGGAAATAATCAAATATTCATGGCTGAAGAAGATATTTCAAAGACTGCATTTAGATGTCCTGGTCATGTTGGGTTGTTTGAATGGATAGTCATGACCATTGGATTGAAAAATGCAGGTGCCACCTATCAGAGGGCTATGAATTTTATATTTCATGAGTTCATCGGCAAGCTGGTGGAAATTTATATTGATGATGGGGTGGTTAAGTCTGGGACTTCACAAAGCATCTTGCCGATTTGCGAAAGGTGTTGGAATGCACAAGGAAGCATGGTTTGAAGATGAATCCCAATAAGTGTGCATTTGATGTATCGGCAGGACAATTTCTTGGTTTCATGGTGCATCAAAGGGGGATTGAAATTAGTCGAAGATCTATTGATGCTATCAACAAAATAGTTGCCCCTACCAACAAGATTGAGCTCCAATCCTTGATCGGCAAGGTAAATTTTATCAGGAGATTTATATCTAATTTGTCTTGTAAAATTCGTGCTTTGTTTGGGGGAAAGAACAACAGTTGGCCTTAGATGAAATCAAGAATTATTTGGTAAATCCTCTAGTTCTGATTCCACCTCAGCAAGGGAAGCCTTTTAGATTATATTTGTCTACCGATGGGATGGTCATCGGTTCGGCTTTAATTCAAGAATTTGAAGGGAAAGAGCGTGTGATTTACTATTTAAGCAGGAGGTTGATTGATGCTGAGACCAGGTATTCAGCTATTGAGAAACTGTGCTTATGCTTGTATTTCTCCTGCATTAAGTTGAGGCATTATTTGCTATCGGCCGAATGCACTGTTATTTGCAAAGATGATGTGGTCCGATACATGCTATCTATGCCGATCATGAGCGGTAGGATCGGTAAGTGGATTTTGGCACTGTCAGAATTCGATCTGCGTTACGAATCGGCTAAAGCGGTTAAAGGACAAATTATGGCCGATTTTGTGACTCAACATTGTGGTACAGTGGAGACTTTGGAGATTGTACCTTGGACGCTTTTCTTTGATGGATCCATGTGTGACCGGGGGGCAGGAATCGGCATAGTATTAATCTCCCCTCGGGGGAGGAAATATGAGTTCTCCTTGCCGATTGTTGCCACGTCAACAAATAATCAGGCTGAGTACCAAGCCCTAATAAAGGGGTTGGAGTTACTAAGAGAAGTTCATGTCGGTGTTTTTCCCACGGGGGGTCACACCAACGTGTAAATTTGTATGCGTGCTTCCCTTTCCCAGATGGTGATGCAAAAAGACACAAGGATTTATCATGGTTCGGGCAAGAGAAGGCCCTACGTCCAGTGGGGGGGGAGAGTTTGTGTTATTTTGTACCTAAGTGCTTGTACAGGGGTGAATACAAGCGTGGTATGAAGTGAGGCGGAGTATGGAAGATCTACTGCGTATGAGTGTAGTGTTGCGTGGTTGATCTCCTGCCGTGGTCGCTCCCGGGCTTCCCCTTTTTATAGTTCCAAGGGGAAGACCAGGGTACATGTGTAGGTATCATAGTAGGGGTCGATAGGGGTATGGCGCGCGGACCAACTCGAGGCCTCCGTACCGGCGTGGTCTCGAGCCGTCCCGTCTTGGTAGCTTAATGATGATTACGCGTGCCCCTGTATCCCGCTCTGCACGCCGTCTTGGGCTGGTTCACCGGTTGCACGCCCGTACGGTATAGCGGCAAATCCGGCGGAGTGGTTGCGATGCTGTCAGTCGACGCCCAATCCTTCTCCTAGAAGGGAACATGTCTGGTTGAGGGTCAGACGCTGTGTAGCGCCTTGTTGTCCAAAGCGTTGACCTCAGATGTCTCGAGGGGGTCCTGATTAGACGTTCCATCCCTGCTTCCTGCGTCCTGGCACGCTCTGGGTCCTTATCACGCTTCGCGTGACTGGCGTGTTAGGTGAGAACGCGATAGGCGCATTAAATGCCCTGGTTCCCGTGCGCACGTCAGGCAGCGGGCGGCGTCCTTGCGCTCGACGCCTCCCGGTTCGCTCGAGCCTGTTTCCCTATTCAATGGTAGCTCGAGCTCGAGCTCTGATCGATTCGCTCGACGCCTTTTCCGTCTTCGAGGCTGCGGTCGTCGACGACCGTATGCATGTCTGACTAGAGCGTCGAGTTGAGGGCCTCGGCCCGCGTACTTATAATCTCATTATGTGCATCAGTTAGGGTACCCCTTACTGATACCGTCGACAGTAGCCCCCGAGTCTCCATTTGAGCGCTGGCGCTCGAGTGGAGGCTTTATTTCGCGGTCGAATTTCCGTGGGGGCGTGCGAGCGACCCCGCGGGGGTAGCCCCCGAGCCCTTGGAGGAGTTTTTGACTCCGTCGAGGGTTATATTGCCTAATTCTCAGAAACGCTGTCGACACCGGTGGTGCAAGGTTCTGATTGGCATGCTTTGTGCGAGGGTTTCGATGTACTCTCGATAGAGCGAGCGTCATCCACCCCAGATTGAGTTCCTAATGGGTAATCCAAGTGAGAACCTGTGCCCCTTTCGAGGGGGTCAGCTACAGCCCAGAGGCGTTCTCATAAAGCGGGGTCGACGTGGTCGGGGATGCTGGGCTCGTTCGATAGAGTCCAGTGGCTCGATGCCTCCCGTCGAGGGGATTCCTCTCGACTGTCTCGACCCTACCTTGGACATCCCCAACGAGTTCTCGAGGCAGGCCTCGAATTTCGACCACTCGCTGGGCATCCCTGACTCTAGTGCTCGAGATCGGCTGTCGAACCCTTTCGGCGGGTCAGCCTGTGACTTCTCGAGGCTTTGGTGGGTGCGTGCCTTGGCTTACAAGGGAAGGAAGAGGCCGTGGCAGTTCGCCTTTCTGCCCGTTGGGCGCGTCTTTTCAGGCGGGTAAGGTAAGTCCTGCTCGAGGATCTGTTCGAGTAGAACAAGGCGCTCGCGATCTTCGTCAAGCTTGGTCTTGAGTTCTCGCAACTGCACAAGTTGCGCGGCTCTGTCTTCTTGCAGTGGTGGGTCATCCTGTCTGTCGTTCCTAGGCATCCTGGGATCCTCCCTTGCTGCAGGGGCTCGACCGCCTGCAGCCGCATCTTGTGTCTCTTCGGTAGTTTCTACCGCCCCGTCGATGTGATAGCATTCCCTGGTAGGGTCATAGCTATCGGTCTTGGAGTCAGACTCCGGCTAGGCGGCGTAGAAACATCCGTGTCCTTCCTCCAGCAGCCGCAGCCTGAGGGAAGTGATCGTGTACCGTCCAGGGCCCAGGCGATGGAGGCCTCGTACCTAGGAGAAATCTGGTAGCTCGGATGCCCGTGGCCGTGCTTCAGGGTCACGCGGGAGGACCATTGGTCTCTCCACGTACGTCTGGGCGTTTGGGCATATCGCCCTGGCGAGTGAGGTTGCAGCATTGTCCAAACCGAACGGCAAGGCTCCTTTTGAGGCGAACAGTCCGTGTGGAAGTAGCCTTGCGGTGGGGGAGAGTGCGCGGGGCGCGCCACCACCTGTCGTTGGGTGATCCTCGCGGTATTGAACCATCGTGCCTGTGGCATGGTAGGCTGTCAGCTCTCATGCCACCTCCTGCTTGGCACGGACTGCCGGTCGTGGCAAGGCAGAAGGGCGATGGTGGTGCTGTCCACGCCTCTTCTTGGGCTGGGAGGCGTGGTGGTGAGGACATCTCGGGGCCCTCATCCGGGTTGGCGCAATGCGGGCTCCTTCTGGTCCTTTGATCGAGAGCAAGATCATGTCATAGCCGGAGCCAGTAGATATGAACTCGAGACTCCCAAACCAAATCACCGTGGAGCGCGGAATTGGCGAAGCGAGAATGGCCATCTGGAAAGGAGTGGGAAATCGGTGAAAAACACGCAGGACCCCTACCTAGCGCGCCAACTGTCAGTGTTTTTCCCATGGGGGGGTCACACCAATGAGTGAATTTGTATGCGTGCTTCCCTTTCCCAGATGGTGATGCAAAAATACACAAGGATTTATCCTGGTTCGGGCAAGAGAAGGCCCTACGTCCAGCGGGGGGAGAGTTTGTATTATTTTGCACCTAAGTGCTTGTACAGGGGTGAATACAAGCATGGTATGAAGTGAGGCGAAGTATGGAAGCTCTACTGCGTATGAGTGTAGTGTTGTGTGGTTGATCTCCTGCCGTGGTCGCTCCCAGGCTTCCCCTTTTATAGTTCCAAGGGGAAGACCAGGGTACATGTGTAGGTATCAGAGTAGGGGTCGATAGGGGTATGGCGCGCGGACCTACTCGAGGCCTCCGTACCGTCGTGGTCTCGAGCCGTCCCGTCTTGGTAGCTTGACGATGATTATGCGTGCCCCTATATCCCGCTCTGCGTGCCATCTTGGGCTGGTTCACCGGTTGCACGCCTGTACGGTATAGCGGCAGATCCGGCGGAGTGGTTGCGATGTTGTCAGTCGACGCCCAATCCTTCTCCTAGAAGGGAACATGTCTGGTCGAGGGTCAGACGCCGTGTAGCGCCCTGTTGTCCAAAGCGTTGACCTCGGATGTCTCGATGGGGTCCTGATTAGACGTTCCATCCTTGCTTCCTGCGTCCTGGCACGCTCTGGGTCGTTTGGTGGGGAAGGCTGCAAAAAGGATGATGGGACGGATGCCTGTTCCCTATCACGCTTCCCGTGACTGGCGTGTTAGGTGAGAACGCGACAGGCGCATTAAATGCCCTGGTTCCCGTGCGCGCGTCAGGCGGCGGGCGGCGTCCTTGCGCTCGACGCCTCCCGGTTCGCTCGAGCGTGTTTCCGTATTCGACGGTAGCTCGCGCTCGAGCTCTGATCGATTCGCTCGACGCCTTTTCCGTCATCGAGGCTACGGTCGTCGACGACCGTATGCATGTCTGACTAGAGCGTCGAGTTGAAGGCCTCGGCCCGCGTACTGATAATCTCATTATGTGCATCAGTTAGGGTACCCCTTACTGATACCCTCGACAGTCGGTATGCCGAATGGATTTCTAATGTTGTTCCAGTCTACAAGAAAAATGGGAAGCTTCGGGTTTGCATTGATTTCAGGAATCTCAATAAATCTACGCCGATGGATGGCTACCCAATGCCAGTTGCCGATTTACTAGTTGATGCTGCGGCTGGGCATCAGATCATCAGCTCTATGGATGGCAATGCGGGATATAATCAAATATTCATGGCTGAAGAAAATATTTCAAAGGCTGCATTTAGATGTCCTGGTCATGTCTGGCTGTTTGAATGAATAGTCATGACCTTTGGATTGAAAAATGCAGGTGCCACCTATCAGAGGGCTATGAATTTTATATTTCATGAGTTCATCGGCAAGCTGGTGGAAATTTATATTGATGATGTGGTGGTTAAGTCTGGGGACTTCACAAAGCATCTTGCCGATTTGCGAAAGGTGTTGGAATGCACAAGGAAGCATGGTTTGAAGATGAATCCCAATAAGTGTGCATTTGGTGTATCGGCAGGACAATTTCTTAGTTTCATGGTGCATCAAAGGGGGATTCAAAATTAGTCGAAGATCTATTGATGCTATCAACAAAATAGTTGCCCCTACTGTTGACGGTCCTTAAGTATCAAATTTAATTATCAAATAAACAAAGAAAAGGATCCAAATGAAATCAACATCTAGACTTAGGGTTTTATTTGACAGAATTCCACGAGTTTTGGTGTTTGTCTATTTCTGCAGGGGGTTACCAGGAAATACGGAAGAAAGGCCCACACGTCAGGGTTACAGAGATATTAACGTGCCGCACAATTATCTTACATCTAGAAGACTCCAGAAGCCACAAGACCGAAGCGGAGGCGAAACGGGGCCAGAGGCAGGGCGCCCGCCCTCCTGCCCTGGGCGCCCGCCCCCTCCCTGAGTCCAATTAGGACTCTGCTTCGTGGGAGATCTCCACCGACCTAAAGGATGAATCTAAACCATACAATCTATGTCGGTTTGATCCAACGGCCCATATTCACTTGAAGGGACTATAAAACCAGACCCCCTGGCCCCTGGAGGAGAGAGCCTCTCAACCCTAATTCATTATTCTCAAGGGAGAAGAAGCCTCTGATCAAGATTAGAGCCACCACATCAATTAGATATCTAGATTAGCATAGCTACATAGGATTAGAACTAGAAGGAGTCAATCTTCGATTGGTTTCCAGATCTGTCAAGAGGATTCTTGGTAATTCTCTAATTGTGCTTCTAATTACTTTCTAATTATCTTTGTTCTTCAATATTACGAATATGACTTTGTTCTACTTCAATATATTGCTTATGACTTTGCTCTACTTGCTTATATTCAAGATTATATTGTTCTTAGTTTATCATAGTTATGTACTTGGCTTAGTTAGATTGGATTTATATACATGCTTAGGATCATCTAAATGATAGATATTGTGTAGGCGTGGTGCTTATACCGTATTTATCTACGATTGTACCCAATATGCCAGATCGTGGGGTAGTTCGTGATAGTGACAGCTTCATTGATTCTTATATAGTCCCCCTCTCGTGTATTGGGCTGGCAAAGCAATATTATTACAGAGGAGTGATTGCTATGTTTCTCATATTCCTTGCTAATATCACTATGCATGGGCGTAGTCTTGTCTCGCAATGATTGCTAAGTATGCTTGCACTAACTATGATATGCTAGACTATATAGTTAAGAATAACTTAGGGAATATTCTTGTAGTTCGTTCTAATACCATGCTAATGACTTTCTAGAGTATCTAATTGAGGTGCTTATCATATTTATATGTGGCTGATCAGATTAATTATCTTTGTCACTATTTATTATTTCATATATCTTTTATGTGACACTTATCCCTGTATGAAGAGTTAGATAAATGTTCTCAATTATACATGCAATGATAGATGCTCAATCTCATATTCTATTCTGTAATCATTATTGATGATTGCTAATCCCTTCCTAGTGGTAAAAATATAAATAACGATACCTAGAATACTTCCCGGTTAAAATGCTACAACGGTATTAATCTGTGCGCTTGCAGATCCCATTCATTATTTATTTAGCAGAGCAATTGCATATTTCAATACCGCGTCTCTCATGTCATGCTGGGGATGACAACTTGGCTTAAGTGGTGTGAGGGATAGGTTTGGCATTTTTGGCACCGTTACTAGATTTAGAGAACTTAGTCTACTTTTGGTAATGATGTTAAGAATACCCAACAAGCATTTTTGGCGCCGTTGCCGGGGAAGGTTGATTAATAATCAGGAATGGAATAAAAGATTTTGAGTTATCATTCGCATCACTAATATGATTGAGCTTATCTATTCTCTCATACAGTTTTACCCCGATATTTTTCTATTTTATCTTATGCAGGGGAATGTATGAATAGAAGATATCTTCCAGGAAATTTTGTTGACAATCCCGAAGCATTATTCAAGAAGACGAGAGCCAAGCTCAAGAAGAGATCATCAACACTTCAGCAAGAAGCTTCATCCAATCAAGAAGATCACCGAAACTTGTCTTCAGAGTTCGAGGCCATGGCGAACAAATCAATCCGCGAGTTCTCAGCTCCCACTACGGACAACATCCGCACTGGACCTGCTGTAGAGATCAATGGCAACATTGAGCTCAAGCCTGGACTTATCAACATGGTGCAATCCAACCAGTTCTGTGGGAAGGCACACGAAGATGCTAGTGCTCATCTACAACACTTCCTGGAGATTTGCAACACATTCACCATATCAGGAGTTTCCAAAGATGCTATACTACTTCGCCTCTTCCCATTCTCACTGTTAGGAAGAGCGAAGCAGTGGTTCTACGCTACAAAGGAGAAGAATACTACGTGGGCACTCTGCTCAACAAACTTCCTGGCTAAGTTCTCTCCCATGGGCAAGACCAATGCTCTCCGTGGGAAGATTACAAGTTTTTGGCAACAAAATGATGAATCTGTTCCAGAAGCATGGGAGCGCTTTCAAGACTACATCCTAGAATGTCCCCTTCATGGAATGGAGAGTTGGCTACTAATGCAGACGTTTTATCATGGGCTCGGCAATAGTGCCTGAGAAACCATGGATGCTGCAGCTGGAGGAGCATTCTTATCACTTACTATACCACAAGCCATAGCTCTTGTGGAGAAGATGGCGTCCAATCAAAGCTGCAATGAAGAGAGGACCCAGACACGCAAGAGAGGTGGAGGTATGCATCAGCTGAAGGAGGTAGACATGCTGTCTGCAAAGCTAGACCTGCTCATGAAGAAGCTCGATGATAGAGCTGGAGACAAGAAAGAAGTTATGCACATCTACGACTCTCACATGACTTGTGAGGAGTGTGGAGACACTAGACACTCAGGCAATCACTGCCCTGAGATACTTGAGGATGTGAACTACATCAACAACAACAACAACTACTACTACAACCGTCCTAAACAAAATCAAGGTTGGAATCAACAGAGGCCTAACTACTGAGGTAATTATCAAGGTAACAATTCTTACAACAATAATAATAATTTTCCACCTCTGAGAGAGTTAGTGTCTAATCAAGGAAAGCTAATGGATAACCTATCTAAGAAATTGGCATCTAATGATAAAATGCTAGAAAATATAAATAATAGAATGGATAATTTCTCTACTGCCATCAAGAATCAAATTAGCTTTAATAAAATGATTCAATCTCAGTTAAATCAAATAGCTACTGCTGTTCCTACTACTAACCCCGGTATACCATCACAACCGCAAGGAATAGAATCTGCAAATCTTGTAGACATGTTTGATGCAGGTAATTGGAGTAACCCCGTCACTGAATTCACTACTGACCTTCTGCCGGTCAAGAGAGGAGATCCAGGACGCCCCGTCATCCCGATCTCCATCGGCATGGTGGACGTTCTAGAAGCACTCTGCGACTTTGGTTCTAGCGTCAACATTATTCCCAGGGTACTCTATGAAAAATTCTTTACATATCCTTTATTAGAAACAACCATGTGTTTGCAGTTTGCAGATCAGACGATAACTTTTCCGAAAGGAATATTGAAGAACCTTTGTGTCCCAGTTGGTACCTTATATGCTCTAGCCGACTTCGTAGTTAAAGACCGGTAATGATGAGAGGGCACCTATCATCCTAGGGAGGCCATTCTTGAACACCACAGGAGCTATCATCTACGCTAGTGCTGCCAAGATCAGTTTCTACATCAAAGGGAGGAAGGAAACATTTTTCTTCAGGAACAAGACTGTAACAGAACTGTCCAATTTATAAGAATTCAAGTGAATTAGTGACCGCTGGGGCAGTCAAGCCAATGGACTTGAACCCATATAAACCCGGTAGTCCGACGAAATCTCAAAAGACTTCGATTCAACCAACATACAACCAAGATCGTACATGATCAAGCATCACCATCACAGATTACAACATTCAACATAGAACATAGTTTTACATCACATCAGAGTTTGAAAGAGGTTATTACAAACCATAGCAGTAGCGGAAACAAAGTAGTTTTGATACAACTTCAACTCAGTTTGTAATACATGCCAGTTCCATTGTCAAGTCCCAGCAAAAGCACAACTGAAGATACAGGAGGTGATCACGCCCATGATCTACTCATCATCCGCAGCTGGGTGATGACAGTTAGCACAATAGCCGTGATAGACGACATCATCTGCAACAGGGGTAAATAAAACCCAGAGTACGAGAATGTACTCAGCTAGACTTACCCATCATAAACCAGAAATAAAGTGACACCAAGGAGTATGCAAGGCTGATCTTAGTGGACTGGGTTGACTCACTTTTTGCATAAAACCTTTGCTGTAAGTAATCCATTTATTCATATTTCAGCAGCAAGTTCATTACTTAGCAACTATCCACTAGATTAGCACCTGTTCTAAGCATACACTTGGGTAATTAAGCATATCAATAATAACCATATCAAGATTATCACTTTGCTATCAACATTCTCATCATAACCATCAAGTTGATTTAGTGAATTCTACGTTGCCGCTGCCCAATTCAAGTTCTCACTATCCGGGAGAGACGGCGATTCAAATCGATTCCTATCCAGATGGAGGGGTATTCCTAACACTCACCCAAGCATACTTCATGACGGCAGCTCGGATCACCTTTAGCTCAACTCCGGACCAATTCGCGGGTCCGTACGGCGCCGCACCCCCAGGGACCGCCAATCTGCTAGGGTCAGGACTCTAACCTGACACCTCGGTCTTACGCCATTGACTCCCCGCACATCCTTGCTACCAACCGGGGTGCGCACTTGAACCGAACGGGGTATCCGGCTGGAGATGCACCCGTAGGCTTCGCGGTCGGAACGACTTATCCGGCCAACTAAGTGATAGGCATGCGTTCAACATGACACGGGGACGTACAGCGATTCGGTCCTTAAACGACACAGACGGGGATAGATTCACACCCAAGACCTCCATGCCTTGTTGCTGCACTATCGTCATCCCGCCCGGTCTCAAGTTCATTTTAGCACTTGGTTATCTCCACGATAGCAAATATAGCCAACCGTGATCATCATCCACCTAACTCTCGCAGGTGACAGGAAATCACCCGACTTCTACCGAGCTAAGCATGGCTAAGCATCACTTCGATCCTGGACCTACTTTGGTAATGTTTAAGGTGGACAAGGTAGTCATTATGCAGCAAGGGTGTCATATCAACGCCTACCACTTAATGCAACAATATATAACCATAGTCATTTGATAGCTGATTATGATAATAAAATAGTAGGAGACTTATAATGCTCCGGGGCTTGCCTTCAACGTAAGTAGAGGGACAATGGTCAGGGCACTCCGGCAAGTCCTCCTCCTCCTCAGCTCCTTGAGGTGGCTCCCCTTGCTGTCCTTCCGGCTCCGGCAACTCGAACTCCAGCACCGTCACTCCTTTGGGTACACCTATGGATGCATGACAAGGAGATGAATATGGGAAATGCACATATGATGCATGATGTCATGATGAAGAGCCAAAGGGACATAAACAAGGTATAACATGAGCATAAACTTCTAAGAATAAGTGAGTCATGGAATAACAAGTAAATGCATACTTCTTCTCTGGTAGAGAGGCTAAATAGACAAGTTAAGCAACTTCTAGCTACTCCTACTCAGCCACTGGTTTAGTAGACAAACCAACCAGTCACAAGTTTCAGCTATAACTCGAATATCACTTAACCAAATTAAGCAAGTAAGCACTTTCTGGATAGCTTAACAATTTGTCTACAATTTACTTTTAGACATCCCAGCATGATTCCCAATCTAAATATGCTAAAACATACCAAGTTGGCTGGCTGCTCTGGAAATTCCAGAGAGCAAGCACTTCATAGTAGCTACTTGAAATATGCATAACTTTCAAACTACTCAACCAAATGTCATGAAATTTGGACACGAAGTAGATTAATAAGTTAGCTACAAGTTTGTTGTAGACACGTTTCCCAGAAAATACAATCTTCAAACAGTTCTTAATCAATTGCTATCATCTGTACAGAAATGCTCTAGGAAAGGCAAAAATAGCTAAAATAATATTTTGCACATATTAAGAATGTATCAAAGGAACAATCCAATTGCACCAGTAGATAGAACATATCTAAGAAACACCAGAAAACATCATGGCAAGGTCTAAAACTATTTCTATCATCACCTTTTCCATTTATTTATTTATTAAGGTGATTTAATGAACATATACTCCAAGTGTTCCAAAAATCCTAAGAAAATTACAGCAAGCTACCTATGCTAACATAAGATCACTGTAAAATTTTCAGAACATTTGCATGTACACATTGTGAGGTATGAAAATCACAAGCTAGTAAAGGCATGCAAGGCATAAATGTAAAACCCTATCAAAAAGTGTCAAACAACAGATTTCAGATTTTTCCTTGCTTTGTCTACTCATAAGGACAACACTCAGCAAGTTTCACCATAAAAGGAGTTATACTTTAATTATCAAAAATACCACAAGATTCTCCTATTTAAGCCAGGATTAATTTTAACTTCCCAACCAGGCTTCCAAAAATCATGAAAAATTTATCAGAGCCTACTCATAACATAAGTAACAACTCCCTAAATTTGCATGGCCAGCAGATCAACAGATCTCAAGATAAAATTACCCACTGAAAAACCAAGATTAATTTATATCTATTTATTTCTGCAAAAACATGGCATGTTTCATATTTTTATTAAAAACTAGACTTATGCTGGAAGCTAACAAAATTGGAAGCACCACATTTGGATCTCTAAAACTCCAGATATGAATTTTACAAAATCAGCTTTGGCTCTGCAAAACAGTGAACCAGAGAGAGACACAGAGAGGCTGACGTCCGGGACCCGCGTGTCAGTGAGACAGAGGCAGGGGAGACGCTCGTCGCCGGCGAAGCTCAACGACGGCGAGGTCTCGGCCGGATCCCAGGGCACCTACGTGTTCCTCTCATCAAGGCGACTCTATTGACCTACTTTGCGCGCGCTCTACTGGACCCTAAGGTGCTCGCCGTCGGGAATGGCGGAGCGGCGGCGCTGCGCGGCGATACGCCGGCGGATCCAGGCAATGGCGATGCGGTAGAGCGTCATGTCGAGCATCAGTGAACCAAGGGGAAGCGATAGGAGCAAGAATGGAAGGAAATGGTGGAGCAGAGAAGCCTGGCCACGTTGCCGGTGAGCTCGGGCGGAACTCCGGCGAGGGAGAACTGCTCGGAGCCTGGCAATCCCGCCTTACCCGTGCTCGATAGTGGCCAAGGAGGTGACGCCGAGGTAGAGGAGGCTCGGGCGAAGCTTTTGGCGGGCTGGCTTGGCTGGAGACGTGGTGGAACGGCCGGAGGAGCTCGCCGAAGCGCGGCGGAGCTCGCCGTGGACGAAGGCGGGCGCAATGTGGCGCTCTGGAGGGGTGAATGGCGCGTCTGAGGCGTCCACCCGGTGCGTGGCGTCTTGTGGACGACGTCGGGGCTGACAGGCGGGGTCGCCGTCGACGTACGGCCACCAGGTGGCCGGACACGCGGCGGCGGGTGAGCTCTGTCCAACTGAATCGTTTTTCTGAAACAGCCGATTGCAGTGACTGAAACTCGAACTTTGTCAACGTTTTACTCTCAGATCACTCGATGGTTTTGGCTGGGATTTGGTCCTCTGGGCAGAGCTACACAAGCTCTACAACTTTGGTTACAAGATCAAAGTCTAACTCGGTCTGGATTTCAAACTACAAAGCTCCAAACATCCCTTGGTCGAAACTGCGCGATCCAACACTTAGCCAAATTCGGCTAAGTGTGAAATCAGCCCTAATTTTTGGCTTGTGAGCAATTTTTGAATGTGTTCCAAGCTTTTTCATAAAAAGTCATCAACATAACTTTTGTAGCTTATGAAATTCTCTACAACTTTGTTTCAGGTGTCAAAGACATGCAAGATCTCTAACACCAGTTTCATAAAACATATTTGAAAGGAGGTCTAGGAGGGTCAAAAAGGTCATTCTAGGGTTAACCATGACTTAGGGGCATTTTTGGCCAAAACCTTCAACATGAACTTTGTTCCAAATGATATTATAAACATGATTGAGGTATTTTGGAGGACAATGTACAATTCTTTGCATTGGCTACCCCTTATAAACACTCAATTCAAGTCACTCAAGCAATTTAATCATGTAGTGTATAAAGCAAATGGCATGTCATCATGGTATGATGCTCATGAGTGATCATGATGATGCTTATGTTAATGCAATGCTCAAGGTTAACATGCAAGCTAACACTAGGAGTGTTACAGCCCTCCCCCCTTACAAAAATCTCGCCCCGAGATTTGAAAGACGTACCATTTTTCGTAGAATGAGGGATAAGTTTCTTGTAAATAGTCTTCCCTTTCCCAAGTGGCATCTCTCTCATTTTGACGGTTCCACAATACTCTAAAAAGTTTGATCACCCTCCCACGGGTAACCCGCTCTTTGACATCGAGAACTTGTACAGGCTTTTTGTTGACACTAGCTAACACCACTTAGATACTAGGTTGTCATCCCTAGCATGACGCCAGAGTGTACAAAGGTATTTATAAATGTAAAGGCTCTCTAGAAAATAATCTATTCTATCCGCAAGCGCACAGATAAAACACCTCATTGTAGCATTTCACCAGGATAAGTATTCTAGGTATCGTTATTTATAATTTTGCTCAAGAGAACTAAGGAAGATGGAATTAAATCAAGGGACAAAATCTATCAAGGCATAGACTAGAGATAAACTTGCAAGAACATGATTACTAATGAGAAACTCGTCACACAGTCACTTACTTTAGCAGGGGGTAAACCATAAAGATAATGATAATAAAGTATAAGTTCATGGGTGGATAACACAGCGATTAGAAAATAGACTACTCCTCATATATGTAGGTGATGTCGGATTAGCTAGAGAATGGATTCTAAGTTATCTACTAACTACTAAGTCATAATCTACTCTAGTTATCTACAAGATCATATATAGCATAAAAGACTCTTCATTCATGTATAAGGAACATTGATAAAGTAAATCAGAGCATCGCATGACTTACTCCACAATACCGGTTCTGCCTGTCCTATCAACGGAGGGTGGACTATATAAGAATCAACGAAGCTGTCACTATCACGAACTACCACACGACCCGGCCAATAGGATACATTTGCAGATAAATAACATCTAAGCACCACGCTCACATGTGATCTATCACCTAACTCCCTCGCGACAAGAGCTAAGCGCTTTGCAAACTTATACATAAACTCATTATCCATTAGAACTATATCAAATATAGAACTAGAGCAAACTAAGAACATAATAATTAAAGACATAATGCAATTAGAACAAAGAATTAGAGAAAGATATGAATAATACCAATCTTTATTACCGAAGATCCGAATCCAGAGCGTAGTGCTCTACTTCTCTAATTGCTATCTAATCAACCTCTAAACTTGAAGGATTAGGGAGTAGCTAATTCTAATTCTCTGTGGGAGAGAGATCTAAACCCTAACTTTGATGGCTACCTCTGAATAATGATTTCTCCTCTCTCCTCCAGGGGCCAGGGGGTCTGGTTTTATAGTCCCCTCAAGTGAACGTGAGCCATTGGATCAAACCGACATAGATTGTATGGTTTAGATTGATCCTTTAGGTCGGTGGAGAGTTGTCCTGAAGCAGTGTCCTGATTGGCTTCCTGGCCAGGGCGGGCGCCCAAGGGGGGTGGGCGGCCGCCCAGCTCCCGAGCCCGAATCGCGTCCCGTTCGTTCCCGTGGCTTCTGGATCCTTCTAGATCAAGGAAAATTGCGCGGCACGTAATTATCTCGTTGTAAACATCACATGTGGGCCTTCTCTCCCTATTTTCTGATAAACCCCTGCAGAAATAGATAAACACCAAAGCTCATGGAATTCTGTCAGATAAAACCCTAATTCTAGATGTTTGTTTCATATTGATCCTTTTTCATGTTTATTTGATTATTAATTTTAGTACTTAAGGACCGTCAACAAACTCCCCCAAGCTTACCCTTTGCTCGTCCCTGAGCAAACAGCTAAACTTAGACAGATCAGGAGTTGCTTCGATGTTTTCTTTCCTGACAGGCACACATGCTTTTACATAAAAATTCTTCCAGCTTATAGTGAAGTGTTATGGAGTTTAGTACCTGCACTTAAATCTTAAGTAATAGAAAGACAAAATAGTTAAGTCAAGCACTATTCCTCCTGTTTATTCTTCACCTTTATTCTAGAGTTTTTCATAAGTTTTCAAAATAAAACTCAGAGTTCCCAGCAATGATTCTCTCAAGTCTCTCTATATGTGGTATTTGTGGATCCTTACCATAATGTCACTTTCCTATAGCTAATGGAATATTTAAGTGGAGCTCATAGGAGTGGAAAACAGCTCATACATATGTTGTCTAATCGAGCCATGTATCCAAAGGAACTCAGCATATAATTAAATCAAGATGTGCATGTGTGATGGAGTAAATGATAGTGATGGTGAAAATGCATTAGTGATAATAAAACTTAGTTCTCATTGCTCCTCATATTGCTATCTCTCCTCTTCTTTTTGATCTTTGCTTTGGGAGAACATGGGCTATCTTTTTTTTCTTTTTTCTCTTTTTTTTCAGGTGGGTAATAGATACCCCTAATTCTACTGTCGGACACTTGTCCATTTTTCCCGCTCAAGTGGGCATCTTTTGTACCCCTAATTCTACTTCGGACACTTGTCCATTTTTACCTCTCGTCTCACTCTTTTTCTTTCTTTCTCTGAGGTTCCGGGCACTTGCCCCTTTTTATTTCCTCGCATATTTTTGCATAACCCATGCCTCTTCTGCATTGAATCTTTTTAGAGAGAGAGAATAACAATATTCGGGACAGTGAGTGATAATATTTTTAGCAATTTTAATGATTGGTGATGAATGCTGTGGTAGATGTGTGCAAGTGAATATCTTAATTTAACCACATGAAAAGCTCCTAAGGGTCTACACAGCTCGATCAAACTCAATGTGAATATAGTAAAAGATGTTATAGCAAGTATGGCTGTGGTAGGTAGTTTGTTATGCTAGGAACTCATCATGTGATTTGTAAGTTTTCAAAATAAATCTCTAGATCTTAGTGTAGTAGGAACAAGATAAACAGTAGCTCAACTTTATATCATGCCTTTCTCTTACCTAGACTTTAGTTTTATGCTTCCCAAAGATAGTAATTTTAGTTTTAGTAATTCCTGGAAGAACTCTAATATAAAAGCTAGGTACTTGTAAGTAAGCAAACAGAGCAACTGTTCATCATTTCCATCGTGTATCTTTTTGGTCTTTTTATTTTTTCTAGAGATTAAACTTATTAGGAAAATAAAGCACACTTATCTACACACTCTTTTTATTTTGTTTTCATGTTTATAAAGTGCAGTGAATTAAAGCAAGAAAATATTTATTTGGTTTTCTAAGTTTTTCTTTTAAGGTAAATTAAATACTAGAATAGAAAATAATAAATAAGAAGAGCAAATATAAACTTACTTGATAAATTGGGGAGGAACTCCCCCAAGCTGGATGTTGACGTGGGTCTTACCCGATGTTCCAGAACCGCATCATGGTTGTGATGTTGTCGTTCATTGTTGTTGTATCTTGTCTCAGCTCTTCTACTGCAGCGGCATGGTCCTGGTTCCATTTTTGTTGTTCTTCCAGGAGTCTTCCATGTTCTGCTTGCGTGTTCTGGATGTCGAGGACGGTGTTGTCGGTACGAGTGAAGAAAGCACCGGCCTCTTGATAGTAGTCATTTGTGAAGGCGTAGGAGGCGTCGGAGTATCGTCCTGCATCAAATTGGGGCGGAGGTCTGGATCCTGAAGCTCCATATGGATCAGTGGAGTACCTGCCCGTATGAAAAGGCGGGTTTGTCCACTGGTGATCTTGGCTCTCCGGCCATGTCTCCTATGTTGGCTCTTGTGGTTGCGCATGTCGAGCCCATGGGTCTCGAAGGACTTGTGGATTGTAATCGCAATAATGCAGGTGCGCTGCTTCTTCTGGTCCAGGGTCAGCTCCATACCAAGTGCGTTCTCGGTGAGTGGTTATCCTTTCAGATGCCACTCGCTGTGGATTTCTCTGGTTCACTGGTGTTGCTGCAATCTCAATCAAAAAGTTTTGCACAGAGTAGAGGCCAAGGTTCGGGTTAGGTAACTGAATCTTGCCTTTATCATCATATAGCATATACATTATATTCCCCTCTTTCTTTAACATCCGAGCTTGTCTAAATGTGTCATAGCCATGATAAATTCTTAATTCTTCTATGAAGTCCAACGATGAGTTTTCTAGTAAGTGAAGATTAGTGGCTAGACGAGTGATAAGTGAAGTACATCCTACTGGTCCCTGAAGACTAGGTATACTAAGCCAATGTGAAACTAATAGTGTAACAGGTGAAGTAGGTACTTTACTAATAGCAGCATATAAAAGTTGTAAATCTCCTACTCTTACTTTCCTAATATCGTCGCGATAGAAAAGATTGTACCCAAGCCATTTGTGGAACATCCTAAGAGTGGGGTGTTCCATGTCACTGGTTCGGGCTTGACTGTAAAAATTATCTCTAGATATTTCTCTCCAAAACTGGTGTCTCTCAACATTGGGTAAATCGGAGTCAATGTTAAGGATGCATCTTGAAGAAAAACCAAGATGGTCGCTTAGCTCTCTCCAAGACAACATAATTTCCTGTTTGAACATCCAAAAAACAATTCCCCCCTCATAGTATTGTAAGGTGCAAAGAAATTCGAGGGTGAGAAGACGAGAACCCAGCTCAGTTATATTCCAAAAATTTGTCCAACCCATCATTTGAAAAATTAAGTCAAATTCAGTGTCCATACCTGTTTCTCGTAGTAGGATTGGATCGATAGTAGGGGTGTGAATGAAATCCTTGTTCTTCAGTTGCTGATAGACTTCCTTCTCTCTTCGGGTCTTCAGTCCTAGGTCTCCTATCTTGAGAAGGACCTTAACTTGCTGACCTGATGAAGATGATGGAGCTTGTGTGGGTGTCGGGTCGACGTTCATCTCTGATGGCTGTGAGGAGTGTCGGGATGAACTCCTTGTACCAAGGTTCTTGATAGCCTTCCCTGCATTCTTCACCTTCTTAAACATCCTGCAAAAGTTGGCAAAAACACAACTGGTGGAAAATGTGAGATAAAATGTTAGTGGTTAGCTGTCCGGAGTGTCAGTAGTCCAGGGGTTAATCGTTCAAGACAAGTTTCTATTTTGGTATAGCCTCCCCCTAAACAACTTCTACTTCCGCTTAGACAGCGGGATCACTACTTGCTAGGTGACAATCACTCTCTCAAAAGAACTCCAACCTTCCCTTCCACTCTCCTCTTTCTCTCTACTCTCTATTCTCTTCACTACTTCTCGGGAAACTGAGATTTGTGTGGTTTTCTGAAGTGTTTGTGTGAAGAGAAGGGGAGCTGGAGGTGGCCTTTTATAGGCTAAGCAGGGGACAGGGCGGGCGCCCAAGGTAGGTGGGCGGGCGCCCACCCCTGGTGTCCATCCTGGGCGTGCCTCCTCCATATGCTTCCTTGCTTTGATCTCACACAGAATAATGTTGTGTTGGTGGTGGTTGGACGGTGGAAATATGTCAGGTGAGTGGAAACATATTGGTGGATGAAATTATGTGATGGGATATATGTGAGATGAAGTGTATGACATGTGGGACCCAAAGAGTGTGGGTCATGCTTCTAGAAGATCAATATAAATAAATATAATGCAGGAAAATCTATGAGAATTGAAACTTAATGATAATGGAAAATATTTTTGTGCCTCCACAATAATTAATAAATATGGGTTGTTACACACCACGAATATTATTTATATGGGGCTTTTTGATTATTATAATTATGCTATGACTAATGCAAGAATTAATTATGCAAGAATTTAAATATGAGAAAATTAATAATGCGGGTAAATACCGATTTACCTCCCGGTGAGGGTTTGGGATTTTTAGGTCCCCCAAGCTAGACCTCCAAATCTTTTAATCTTCTGAGTTTACTTCCTCTGGAGATGGTGTCTCCAGTGGTTCTTCATGAACTTCCTTCACTGTAGAGTCTCTCTCTGGTCTGGGTTTGAATGTGAAGTGTTTTTCTTGACCGTTTATGTTGAACTTGATTTCTCCTTTCCCGACATCAATGTGGGCATTGGCAGTGCTCAGAAATGGCCTTCTAAGGATGATGGACACTTTTGAGTCAGGACTCATGTCCAGTACTACGAAGTCAACTGGCACCAGGAAATCTCTGATCTTGACTGGAATGTTCTCGGCGATGCCCAGCGGGTGTCGAACCGATTGATCCGCTAGTTGTAGGCACATTGATGTTGGTTCTAAAGTTGCATGCTCAAGCTTTTTGTAGACTGATGCTGGCATCACACTGACACTTGCTCCGAGATCACAAAGTGCATTGTTGAAGTGTTGATTTCCGATCGAGCAATCAATAGTGGGGCATCCTGGATCTTCCTTCTTTTTTGGTAGTTTGTTGAGGATGGCCGCACTACATTCTTCTGTCAGCTTGATAACCTCAGTGGTGGGCAGTGGCCTCTTCTTGTTAAGAATATCCCTGATGTACTTTGCATATGTAGGTACCTGTATGGCATCGAGCAGAGGTATGTTGACATATAATTTCTGAATGACCTCTACAAACTTACCAAACTGCTCATCCGACTGTAGTCCTCTGTTTCTTCTAGGAAATGGCAAATAGTTGGTGTCATAAAAATCTTTCCTCATTTCTCCAGTTCTTGGTGCTTGTAGCAGATCTTCTGCTTCAACTGGGCTTTCTTCTTCTATCACTGCTGGTTGCACTGGTGCTGATGTTCTTTGTTTCTCTTTTGGGTATGGTGGATCTCTGGTAGCTTTACCTCCTCTAGTAGTTATATTCTTTACCTGCTCAAGGTTAGTAGCAACAGGCAGTGCAGCAGCTAATTTTATTAATTTAAGCTCTACCCTTTTATTAAGAGTGTTTTGCTCATCAAAGGCAGTTAGTAGAAAATCCATTTTATTGTGTATATTTTTTAGAGATGATTCATTTGTATCTAGCCTTTGTTTAACTTCATCATTAATTTTAGTTTGTTGAGCAATTATCTCTTTTAGTGAAAGTTGCTTGAAAGTATTACCTGAATTCATACCTTTGCTATTGGGTTGACTCGAAGTTGGTTGATATTTGTATGCTGTCTCAATGGCCCTTTGATCTTCTTTGAACTTGGCCCTCTGGTCAATCCAATGGAGCAAATTTTCCATCTTAGTTGATAATACTTTTACTTCTTCTGGTATTTCTTCAGTTTGATGACATTGTTGAGCTTTATCTTGGAACCAGCTTTGGTTTTCTGCTATCTTATCCAAAAGTATCTCTGCTTTTCCAGTTGTAAGCTCCAAGAATGATCCTTTAGCAGATGCATCTAGGCACTCACGAGCCTTCTGGGTTAATCCATGGTAGAAGGTCTGCATAAGTAACCATGTGGCCATTCCATGGTGAGGACAATCTGATATGTATCCTTGAAAACGCTCCCATGCTTCTGAAATGGCTTCTGTCTTCTGCTGTTGGAAACTGATAATATTTCCTCTTAAGGCAGTTGTTTTGCCTATAGGGAAAAACTTTGATAGAAAGGCATCTGACAAGTTCGTCCAGTTGTTGATATTATCTTGATGAGTGTAGAACCACTTCCTCGCTTTCCCTGCTAGTGAGAATGGAAAAAGGCGAAGCAGTATGACGTCTTTGTCAACTCCGTTGATGTGGATTGTGCTTCCAATCTCTAAGAAATTCTGCAAGTGTGCACTGGCATCTTCATGTGCCTTTCCACTGAATCGTGTAGCTTGCACCAAATTGATTGGGCTTGACTTGAGCTCAAACTCGGGTATTCCTTCTTCTACTACAAATCTTGGACCGGTTGGAATGTTGTCAAGACTTGGAGCAGAGAATTCTTGCAAGGTCTTTTGTGCCATAGCTTCAGCAATTGGTAGCTGTTGACGGTCCTTAATGCTCACAATTAACCATCAACTAATCATGGAAAAGGATCCAAATGCAACCAACACCCAGACTTAGGGTTTTATCTGATAGAATTCCACGAGTTTTGGTGTTTGTCTATTTCTGCAGGGGGTTATCAGGAAATACGGAAGAAAGGCCCAGACGTCGGGATTACATAGAGATATTAACGTGCCGCACAATTTTCTACCATCTGTTGGGTATTCTTAACATCATTACCAAAAGTAGACTAAGTTCTCTAAATCTAGTAACGGTGCCAAAAATGCCAAACCTATCCCTCACACCACTTAAGCCAAGTTGTCATCCCCAGCATGATATAAGAGACGGGGTATTGAAATATGCAATTGCTCTTCTAAATAAATAATGAATTGGATCTGCAAGTGCACAGATTAATACCGATGTAGCATTTTAACCGGGAAGTATTCCAGGTATCGTTATTTATATTTTTACCACTGGGAAGGGATTAGCAATCATCACTATTGATTACAGAATAGAATATGAGATTGAGCATCTATCATTGCATGTATAATTGAGAACATTATATCTAACTCTTCATACAGGGATAAGTGTCACATAAAAGATATATGAAATAATAATAGTGACAAGGATAACTAATCTGATCTAGCCACATAATAAATATGATAAGCACCTCAATTAGATACTCTAGAAAGTCATTAGCATGGTATTAGAACGAACTACAAGAATATTCCCTAAGTTATTCTCAACTATATAGTCTAGCATATCATAGTTAGTGCAAGCATACTTAGCAATCATTGCGAGACAAGACTACGCCCATGCATAGTGATATTAGCAAGGAATATGAGAAACATAGCAATCACTCCCCTGTAATAATGTTGCTCTGCCAGCCCAATACACGAGAGGGGGACTATATAAGAATCAATGAAGCTGTCACTATCACGAACCACCCCACGATCTGGCATATTGGGTACAATCGCAGATAAATACGATATAAGCACCACGCCTACACAATATCTATCATTTACCCATGGATCCGATGGATAAACGCTATACGATCCTAAGCATGTATATAGATCCAATCTAACTAAGCCAAGTACATAACTATGATAAACTAAGAACAATATAATCTTGAATATAAGCAAGTAGAGCAAAGTCATAAGCAATATATTGAAGTAGAACAAAGTCATATTCATAATATTGAAGAACAAAGATAATTAGAAAGCAATTAGAAGCACAATTAGAGAATTACCAAGAATCCTCTTGACAGATCCGGAAACCAATCGAAGATTGACTCCTTCTAGTTCTAATCCTATGTAGCTATGCTAATCTAGATATCTAATTGATGTGGTGGCTCTAATCTTGATCAGAGGCTTCTTCTCCCTTGATGGAACAATGAATTAGGGTTGAGAGGCTCTCTCCTCCAGGGGCCAAGGGGTCTGGTTTTATAGTCCCTTCAAGTGAATACAGGCCCTTGGATCAAACCAACATAGATTGTATGGTTTAGATTCATCCTTTAGGTCGGTGGAGATCTCCCGCAAAACAGAGTCCTGATTGGACTCAGGAGGTGGGCGGGCGCCCTGACCAACTGGGCGGCCGCCAAGGGTCTGGCCCCGTTTCGCCTCCGCTTCGGTCTCGTGGCTTCTGGAGTCTTCTAGATGTAAGATAATTGCGCAGCACGTTAAAATCTTTACGTAATCCCGACATGTGGGCCTTTCTTCCGTATTTCCTGATAACCCCCTGCAGAAATAGACAAACACCATAACTCGAGGAATTCTGTCAAATAAAACCCTAAGTCTAGATCTTAATTTCATTTGGATCCTTTTCTTTATTTATTTGATAATTAAATTTGATACTTAAGGACCGTCAACACCATCTAGAAGACTCCAGAAGCCACGGGAACGAATGGGAGGCCGATCGGGCTCAGAGGCAGGGCGCCCGCCCAACTCTCCTGGGCGCCCGCCCAGCTACAGTGTCCAATTCGGATCCGTTTCGCGTATTATGCTCCACCGACCTAATACTTCAAGGAAAACCACACGATCAATGTCGGTTTGATTCGACGGCCCAGATTCACTTGAAGGGACTATAAAACCAGACCCCCCTGGCCCCTGGAGATCATACCTCTTCTACAGAATCAAAGCTAGGGTTTCAATTCTTCATCCAAGTAGAGAGGATCCCTCTAGTTCTTCTAGTTCTACCTCTAGTTCATCTAGATCTAGTTCTAGTTCATCTAGTTCTAGTTCTAGTTCCTCTAGTTCTAGTTCTAGTTAGTTCTAGTTGTAATCTAGAAAATAGGGAGAGAGAAGAGGAGAGCGGAGGAGGAGCCGGATCTGTCGGATCTTCCTCAACATTATACTTTTGCAGCATCTGGTTCGTTCTTCATCGTTCTCCAGGTTCTTCAATTCATAATTCCTGAGTTCTTTAATTACTTTTATTTACATTCAAGTTATTTATTGGATTCCCGCTTGCATCAAGTGCTCTAGTCTTTATAACGCTAGAGTAGTAATTAATAGATTAGACGTGGTGTTTAGTCTTGTGATTACCTGGAATTGCACCCAATCCCACGGATTGTTGTGGTAGCCCTAGGGTAGTGACAGCCCTAACGGTCGACGTATTCCACCACGTTCGGATCGGTGTTTGTAGGACCGTAGTCAGACCTTCCTAGCCCCCTTCTCATCTCTTTCTGTGGTTAGTGCTCTGATGTCCCGATATAAATAATCTTTGAAGTAATTCTTGATTCTTAGATCAACTAGAGAACTCTCAGGAAACTTCCTCTCTTCCCACCAAAAATAATCATATAGTTATCCTTGGGCGATCTTGGATCTTAATTAGTACACTCACGTTCCCTGTGGAAAATCGATACTCTGGAATACTCCCGGGTGAAAGCTACATCGGTATCCGTGCGCTTGCGGATTTTTCTGTTTGCGTTTAAAATACCCAACAAGCTCTCTGGCGCCGTTGCCGGGGAACGGTAGCTGTGCTAGTTTCGAACCAAGTTGTCCGTGTATCCTTTTTATTTTCCTTTTTCACCACACTCACCTTATCATTTTCACCATACCACATGGATTGCACTCTAAGCATTAATGAGCATGGAATTTATTTCATAGCCACTTCATTTACTCCATGCTCATATGCAACATCTTCACAATCCATTGGTCTCTCCAACATCACCACATTCGAGATCTCCAACCCCCTCATCCTTTCTATCTATAAAAACTTTAAAAGGGCGGTTGTCGATGCATATGTCTATAAGAAATATTGCAGATCTCGTTGAGTTAATCTTGATATAGGTCAGCATTGGAGGGGAAACCACTTCCCCGACATAAATTGATGGTTTCCCAAGGACAAGCTTAGTGTTCTAAAATAAGCACTGATCACATCGTAACATGAGCTTTTAATTATTTGCAACATTACCTTGTGTGTTGAGCATATAAGTATAATTGTAAAACATTCCTTCGGGTATTCTTGTCACTAACCTTTCCAGGATTGGAGCAAGAAGATCGGATGAATGACAAGCACAAGGTATGTACAACCAATCATCATACAACATTGAATTAAATTCATCCAAACTTGAATTTTGCAAAATTCAAGCTTGGGGGAGTACTTTACATAAAAACATCCTTTGTCATGTTGCTATGTTGGTTGTCCCTACCTTTGAGACATGCTCAATTTGTTAAATACTAATCACACTACTTCATCTCCACTTGAGTAGATCTCTATAAATGCTTTCATGCTACCTTTATTTGCTTTAGTATATGTCTAGGTTTGGAGTAGATTCATTTATCTCTTAATTAAGCATGGTGCTTAGTTTAGGAATGATGATCTTACTTCCAAAGGATTTTAAATTAAGCATGATGCTTAGGTTAAAATTCCCTCCTAAATCAAATTAGACATGGTGTCTAGGTTGATCTTTGAGCCGATAGTATGCTATAGTAGATATTGGATATTTTGTTGGACTAACCCCTGCAGGAAAACTTTCAATATCGACCTGGGAAGTCCTGAGACAAACTCACATTGGAGACAAAGAGAGAGGCACATGAAGTTTAACGATTTACACAAGGAAGGCATTGCTCACAAGAGATGATCTATGGAGGGTGCCACAAACATGATGCACAACTTCTAAAAAAGGAAAGCTTCCACAAGGTGATACTGTACCATCACTCTTCGAGTAAGGTAACATCTTAAGAGAGAACAAATACACTTTTGGTTCTATTGGTGTTTTCCACCAACAGGGCCCATGCACTTGATCTCTGCCTTGTCTCCATGAGCAGGTACACTTGGAGCAAAATATGAAGGACTTTTACAACTCCCAGACTCCACCAAATGAAGAACCTAGATCTACGAGCACAAACACGCTAGAGATACTGGACACTCAGGCAATCACTGCCCTGAGATGCTTGAGGACACAACTACTGGAGTAACCCCGTTGTGGAAGTAATTACTGACCTTCTGCCGGTCAAGAGAGACAATCCAGGACGCCCCGTCATCCCGATCTCCATCAGCATGGTGGACTTCCTAGAAGCACTCTGCGACTTTGGCTCCAGCGTCAACAATATGCCCAGGGTACTCTATGAAAAAATCTTTACATATCCTTTATTGGAAACAACCATGTGTTTGCAGCTTGCAGATCGGACGCTAAGTTTCCCAAAGGGGATATTGAAGAACCTCTGCGTCCGTGTTGGTACCTTGTACGCTCCAGCAGACTTCATGGTGATAGAGACTGGTACTGATGAGAGGGCACCCATCATTCTAGGGAGGCCATTCCTGAACACCTCGGGAGCAGTCATCCATGCTAGTGCTGCCAAGATCAGTTTCTACATCAAGGGGACGAAGGAGACGTTTTCCTTCAAGAACAAAACTACACAAATCTCAGAGCAATCCTGACATGAACCAAGGAAAGGACTAACAGGAGGAACAAGAACAAGCAATTGTGGACTGAGTCAGCTAAGATGGTCACTGCTGCTCAAGGAGGTCAAGATCGTCAACTCAAGTCGCCTTTCTTGGTCAAGAAGGATGATCCTGGTGTTCCAAGCATCGAGTGCACAATTAACGGATATTTTTTCAGAAGACACTCTACGACACCGGATCTGACGTCAACATAATGGCCGCAGTCACTTATCAGCTCCTGCATAGAACCATGCCCCTACAACCGACATACTTTCAGCTCCAGATGGCAGATCAGACATTCCGTAAGGTTATTGTCATGGGAGAAGACGAGTACAATCCACCCGTCATCCTTGGAAGACCATTCCTCAGCACCGTTAAAGCAATCATCTACATTGGAACCGGAGAAGTCCACATGAACTTCCCCTCTGAGAAGGTACGCCGCTATTTTATTGACCCTAACTATATAGTTGAAGACTCTAAGCAGGTCAGGACTAGAAGAAGACGACACAACCGCAACCAGAGGAGGCAAATCATCAAGGACGGATGAGCAGACTACGAAGGAGAAGTAGTAAGGTCTGAAGACATACAGCTTGATCAGAACTGTCCTGAGGAGACCGTAGCACCGAGTCAGGTGTGGAGAGAGAAGATAGTTATACATGAAGAGGAGGCGCCGCCGGAACCACCGACTACGCCACCCAGCGAATCCCAAGACGACTGAGAAAACGGAGAGTCCCGTTCGGAGGACTTAAAAGCACCGAACGCCTTGCCAAGAGGTAAACTTGGTAGTTATCTTTTTCCTTTCAATTATTTTAAAATAGTTTGCTTAGTTAATTAGGTTCATATCATCTTGAAAAGAAAATAAAAATGTTAAAAATAGTAAGCCCCATGTGAGTATGCTCATGGCATAAAACCCATAAGTACATTCACTGTGGTGGCGTAAAAATATAATAAATATATTCCTGTCCTATAAAAACGAAAATATAAAAATAGATTTATGATCCTACTAAAGAGAGTAACATTTATTGAGGAGGCTCAACATCATAAAGGCTAGATATTTATGCTAACACTTAACTAGTTCCACAATGCTTTGTTGTCTATTTGGGCTCCACAGAATTCAAGGATCAAAGAAGACTAGTACACGGAGGACATCCTAATCACTGTCAGGGTGCTGCCGACATTCAAATACACCTCCGCCACCTGCTAGCTACATCAGAAGAAATTGCGTCAAATCCAGCTTGGGGGAGAGCACCCCCATTTATCCAGCTAAGTATTCTACGCACGTTTATACTTTACTCTAATATGCTTATATATATATATATATATATATCTTTGCTTAGTTTGCTAAATAGATAAATAAATAAAGTTTGCTATGAACCCTCATGATAAGCTCTCCCATGGAAATGATGAATAGTTGCTCTGCCATGACTAGTTCTCAAAATTAAAATCTCTCTCAAGTTTAGGCATGACTGTTATTAATTAAGATTTGTTCTAAACCTGAACTTGTGGGAAGAGTACTTGATCTAAAGTCTAAGTCGTTAACGGATATAATATGGGAAGGTTGAGCTGCTGTTTATCTGTTCCTAGAGATGCTAGAATTCTGGAGAATTTTATCTTTGAAAATCTTTAAAATGTTGCATGATGAGTTCCTGTATGATGAGAGTTTAAATTCCTACCACAGCCATATATACATGCTTGCTAGACTATGAGCCACACATTTACTTTTTACTGCTTATGAGCATTGAGTGTGGTCAAGCTGTGTAGACCCTTAGGAGCTTGTCATGTGGTTAAATCAAGATTCACTTGCACGTTCACTCATACATACTGCTTCTACTCTGGAAGTACGCATCCACATATATCCATCCATTTCCATCTCCAGAACCACCCAAAAATATTCTACTCCTAATCTGGGAGAGAATAGCCAAAAACATTTTTGTTTTCCCCTTTGAAATAAATGCTCAAGTTATCTTGGTTACTACCACTTGCTATATTATTTTAGGAGATGAGTGCTCTAAAAAAAGAAAAAAAAAAGAGAAAAAAATATATACGAGGAAATAAAAAGGGGCAAGTGCCCGGAACCTCGAAAGAAAAGAAAAAGTGAGACGAGAGGTAAAAATGGACAAGTGTCCGACAGTAGAATTAGGGGTACAAGATACCCACCTGAGAGAGAAGAAAAAGAAAATACAGAGCATCTCATTCTCCCCAAAAGTTTTAAAAGAGCAAGAAAGGTATGTATCCCCTCAAAAGAGCATAAGTAGAATTAGACTTTCACCATTGTTATCACCATCATCACCATACACCATTCATTCGCCACACATGCACATCTTGATTTGACTTATTGACTTGTTCTTCTGGATCCATGGTTTGACTATGCAATAAATGTCTTGCAAGTATGTATTAGCTGTCTCCCACCTATGAGCTCCAGATATCAAAACCTTATTAGAGTAGGGTGAGAGAGAAGGCAATGCCACTATGCCTCATACCAAAAATACTACATACTTTGAGAGAAAGCATACACCATTACTACCTTGGTAAGGATCCAAAAATACCACAAAAGAGAGACTAGAGAGAGTCATACAAGGAATCTCTGAGTTTTATTTGAAAATCTACAAAAACTCCAGAGCTATAGTTGATCAAGAATAAGAGACATGGCGCTTGACTAGACTGTTCTATCTTTTAACTACTCAAGACAGAAGTGACGGTTACAAGTCCCATGATGAAAGGTAAATGAGTAAGTTTTAAGTCTTAACAGTTTACTTTAACCAGAGATGAGATCTTGTTTAAACGCATGTGTATCTTTAAGTTATGAAACCACTGCAGAAACTCTTGAGTTCATCTTTGCTCAGGGACGAGCAAAGGTTAAGCTTGGGGGAGCTTGTTGATGGTCCTTAATGCTCACAATTAACCATCAACTAATCATGGAAAAGGATCCAAATGCAACCAACGCCCAGACTTAGGGTTTTATCTAACAGAATTCCACGAGTTTTGGTGTTTGTCTATTTCTGCAGGGGGTTATCAGGAAATACGGAAGAAAGGCCCACACGTCGGGATTACATAGAGATATTAACGTGCCGCGCAATTTTCTACCATCTAGAAGACTCCAGAAGCCACGGGAACGAACGGGAGGCCGATCGGGCTCGGAGGCAGGGCGCCCGCCCAACTCTCCTGGGCACCCGCCCAGCTACAGTGTCCAATTCGGATCCGTTTCGCGTATTATGCTCCACCGACCTAATACTTCAAGGAAAACCACACGATCAATGTCGGTTTGATCCGACGGCCCAGATTCACTTGAAGGGACTATAAAACCAGACCCCCTGGCCCCTGGAGATCATACCTCTTCTACAGAATCAAAGCTAGGGTTTCAATTCTTCATCCAAGTAGAGAGGATCCCTCTAGTTCTTCTAGTTCTACCTCTAGTTCATCTAGATCTAGTTCTAGTTCATCTAGTTCTAGTTCTAGTTCCTCTAGTTCTAGTTCTAGTTAGTTCTAGTTGTAATCTAGAAAATAGGGAGAGAGAAGAGGAGAGCGGAGGAGGAGCCGGATCTGTCGGATCTTCCTCAACATTATACTTTTGCAGCATCTGGTTCGTTCTTCATCGTTCTCCAGGTTCTTCAATTCATAATTCCTGAGTTCTTTAATTACTTTTATTTACATTCAAGTTATTTATTGGATTCCCGCTTGCATCAAGTGCTCTAGTCTTTATAACGCTAGAGTAGTAATTAATAGATTAGACGTGGTGTTTAGTCTTGTGATTACCTGGAATTGCACCCAATCCCACGGATTGTTGTGGTAGCCCTAGGGTAGTGACAGCCCTAACGGTCGACGTATTCCACCATGTTCGGATCGGTGTTTGTAGGACCGTAGTCAGACCTTCCTAGCCCCCTTCTCATCTCTTTCTGTGGTTAGTGCTCTGATGTCCCGATATAAATAATCTTTGAAGTAATTCTTGATTCTTAGATCAACTAGAGAACTCTCAGGAAACTTCCTCTCTTCCCACCAAAAATAATCATATAGTTATCCTTGGGCGATCTTGGATCTTAATTAGTACACTCACGTTCCCTTTGGAAAATCGATACTCTGGAATACTCCCGGGTGAAAGCTACATCGGTATCCGTGCGCTTGCGGATTTTTCTGTTTGCGTTTAAAATACCCAACAGTAGCTAGCTTCTTCTTCTCTTGATTGCTTTGGTTCTGATGATGAAGAGTTGAATGTACCCAAAGTCAATCCTGTTATACCCTGTATATTAATATAAACATAGAAAAACAACAGGGTGAACCTGCCAAAGCAGAGGTGCCTTGTTATGATTTCTCACTTAGTAGCTGTTTTTGATGCAATTATTTCTCTATAGTCTAGTCTAAAATTTTATATGAATAACCTTGATTGATTTTCTGGCTTTCCTTAATAATACCCTTTTGTTCCCTTTTATGACTTATTCCTGAGGCTCATATAATTCCTATAATGTTCTATAATACCTATAGATCCCCGGCAACGGCGCCAGAAATGCTTGTTGACACTAGCTAACACCACTTAGATACTAGGTTGTCATCCCTAGCATGGCGCCAGAGTGTACAAAGGTATTTATAAATGTAAAGGCTCTCTAGAAAATAATCTATTCTATCCGCAAGCGCACAGATAAAACACCTCATTGTAGCATTTCACCAGGATAAGTATTCCAGGTATCGTTATTTATAATTTTGCTCAAGAGAACTAAGGAAGATGGAATTAAATCAAGCGACAAAATCTATCAAGGCATAGACTAGAGATAAACTTGCAAGAACATGATTACTAATGAGAAACTCGTCACACAGTCACTTACTTTAGCAGGGGGTAAACCATAAAGATAATGATAATAAAGTATAAGTTCATGGGTGGATAACACAGTGATTAGAAAATAGACTACTCCTCATATATGTAGGTGATGTCAGATTAGCTAGAGAATGGATTCTAAGTTATCTACTAACTACTAAGTCATAATCTACTCTAGTTATCTACAAGATCATATATAGCATAAAAGACTCTTCATTCATGTATAAGGAACATTGATAAAGTAAATCAGAGCATCGCATGACTTACTCCACAATACCGGTTCTGCCTGTCCTATCAACGGAGGGTGGACTATATAAGAATCAACGAAGCTGTCACTATCGCGAACTACCACACGACCCGGCCAATAGGATACATTTGCAGATAAATAACATCTAAGCACCACGCTCACATGTGATCTATCACCTAACTCCCTCGCGACAAGAGCTAAGCGCTTTGCAAACTTATACATAAACTCATTATCCATTAGAACTATATCAAATATAGAACTAGAGCAAACTAAGAACATAATAATTAAAGACATAATGCAATTAGAACAAAGAATTAGAGAAAGATATGAATAATACCAATCTTTATTACCGAAGATCCGAATCCAGAGCGTAGTGCTCTACTTCTCTAATTGCTATCTAATCAACCTCTAAACTTGAAGGATTAGGGAGTAGCTAATTCTAATTCTCTGTGGGAGAGAGATCTAAACCCTAACTTTGATGGCTACCTCTGAATAATGATTTCTCCTCTCTCCTCCAGGGGCCAGGGGTCTGGTTTTATAGTCCCCTCAAGTGAACGTGAGCCATTGGATCAAACCGACATAGATTGTATGGTTTAGATTGATCCTTTAGGTCGGTGGAGAGTTGTCCCGAAGCAGAGTCCTGATTGGCTTCCTGGCCAGGGCGGGCGCCCAAGGGGGGTGGGCGGCCGCCCAGCTCCCGAGCCCGAGTCGCGTCCCGTTCGTTCCCGTGGCTTCTGGATCCTTCTAGATCAAGGAAAATTGCGCGGCACGTAATTATCTCGTTGTAAACATGACATGTGGGCCTTCTCTCCCTATTTTCTGATAAACCCCTGTAGAAATAGATAAACACCAAAGCTCGTGGAATTCTGTCAGATAAAACCCTAATTCTAGATGTTTGTTTCATATTGATCCTTTTTCATGTTTATTTGATTATTAATTTTAGTACTTAAGGACCGTCAACACTTTTCTTCATAAGATAGGTCTGACTGCAACTTGATATCTCTTGATTCAACTCTCTCTTCGGGCACACGAAGACACTTCTTAAGTTGAGACACGTGGAATACAGGGAAAATAGCTATCATTTCGGGAGGTAGTTGCACTTTGTAAGCTACCTTGCCGCTCTTCTCGATGATTCGGTAGGGACACACATACCTAGGGGAAAGCTTTCTTTTAACGCCGAAGCGATTTGTTCCTTTCATGGGTGATACTTTTATGTACAGAAAGTCACCTATTTCGAATTCAATTGGCTTTCTTCTTCGGTCAGCATAGCTTTTCTGCCTAGCTTGGGCGGCTCTCATGTGTTGCTGGATAATGAGAACTTGTTTCTCGGCTTCCTTGACGAAGTCAATTCCGTAGTACCTCCTTTCACCAGGTTCGACCCAGTTTAGAGGAGTTCTACATTTGCGACCGTACAAAGCTTCAAAAGGAGCCATTTGGATGCTTTCCTGATAACTATTGTTGTAAGAGAATTCAGCTAAGGGTAGCCATTTCTCCCATGCACCCTTGGAAGATATAACACATGCCCTCAACATATCCTCTAAAATTTGATTCACACGCTCAGTTTGACCGGAGGTCTGAGGTTGATAGGCTGAACTACGAACCAATTTTGTGCCAAGGAGTGAATGCAGATGCTCCCAAAAGCAAGCAGTAAACTGAGGACCTCTATCAGAGATAATAGTGCGGGGCACACCGTGCAGCTTAATTATCTGAGAGAAGTACAACTCAGCATAGTCGGATGGTCGGTATGTAGAGTGTACAGGAATAGAATGAGCGGACTTGGTCAAACGGTCAACAATCACCCATATAGAATTGTGTCCTTTTTGAGTAAGGGGAAGTCCAACAATGAAATCCATGCTGATTTCTTCCCACTTCCAACCTGGAACTGATAGAGGTTGCAATAAACCTGCAGGTTTGAGGTGAACTGCCTTTACCCTGCAGCAAGTATCACATCTAGCAACATAAGCTGCTATCTCCTTCTTCATTTTGGTCCACCAGAAACGAGGTCTCAAGTCTTGGTACATTTTGCTACTCCCCGGATGAATGTACAATTTGGAAGAGTGAGCTTCTTCTAGGATTTTGTTGCGTAGATCACGATTTTTAGGTACAACTAATAGATTGTCAAACCATAGTACACCTTTCTCATCTACCCTGAAATGCTTGGTGTCTTGCTCTTGCATTTTTCTCTTAACTTGATAAATACCAGGATCAGATTTTTGGAGCTCTATCATTTGACTTTCTAATGAGCAACTGACTATGATGTTGTGCAGGACCGCCGGATGCAATAGATTGAAGCCTTCCTCTAAGAGAGGTCTAACATGTTGTTTCCGACTGAGAGCATCAGCTACCACATTGGCCTTGCCGGGATGATAGTGCACTTCTAAATTGTAGTCTTTTATCAACTCCAACCATCTTCTTTGTCTCATGTTCAATTCGGGTTGAGTGAATATATATTTGAGGCTCTTATGGTCTGTGTAGATGTGACAAAGATTACCCAACAGGTAGTGTCTCCAGAGTTTCAATGCATGTACAACTGCTGCTAACTCCAGATCATGGGTAGGGTAGTTGGCTTCATGTTTCCTCAACTGCCGAGAAGCATAGGCAATAACTCGGCCATCTTGCATAAGCACACAACCTAGGCCGGTGCCAGATGCATCACAAAAGACATCAAAGGGCTTTTCAATGTCAGGTTGTGCCAAAACAGAAGCGGTGGTCAGCAAATGGCGTAAAGTGGTGAAAGCGACATCACACTCCTTGGTCCACACAAACTTCACATCTTTTTGCAGTAGCTGGGTCATAGGTTTAGCTATTTTGGAAAAGTCTGGAATAAAGCGCCGATAATATCCAGCTAGACCGAGAAAACTCCGAACCTCGTGCACTAAAGTTGGGGCCTTCCAGTCTAGAACCTCTTGCACCTTTGACGGGTCAATAGAAATACCTTCTTCAGATAAAATATGGCCTAAGAAAGGCACTTTCTTCAGCCAAAACTCACACTTGCTGAATTTGGCATAGAGCTGATGTTCTCGCAATCTAGTGAGTACAATCCGAAGGTGCTCTTCATGTTCTTGTGCACTTTCAGAATACACCAAAATATCATCGATGAACACCACCACAAACTTATCCAGTTCAGGCATGAACACTGAATTCATCAGGTACATGAAATGAGCAGGGGCATTAGTCAGACCAAAGGACATGACTAAATACTCATACAACCCATACCTGGTAGAGAAAGTCGTTTTAGGAATGTCTTCAGGTCGGATCTTAATTTGATGATACCCAGATCTCAGATCAATCTTGGAGAATACTTTGGCCTTGGCTAATTGATCAAACAGGATATCAATGCGAGGCAATGGGTACTTGTTTATAATAGTCACTGCGTTGAGCGGACGATAGTCTACACACATACGCAGAGACTTGTCCTTCTTCTTGACAAAGAGAGCCGGACAACCCCATGGAGAAGAACTAGGCCGGATAAGACCCTTCTCAAGCAGTTCTTGCAATTGCTTTTTCAACTCTGCCAACTCGTTGGGTGGCATTCGATATGGCCTTCTAGAGATAGGTGCGGTACCCAAAATCAGATCAATTTTAAGCTCAATGTCTCTGTCCGGCGGCAACCCGGGCAGGTCCTCTGGAAAAACATCCGGAAACTCACATACTACCGGAATTTCTGCCACGGTGAGGGGTCTGATACCATTAGTAGTGTGACGAATGTCATCGCTCTTGGGAAGTTGGACCAAGAAGGCTTCTTTACTATCAGGCTCCCGCAACATAACTACTCTCGTGGAGGTGTCTATTAGTACCCCATTATTTCTCATCCAATTCATTCCTAATATAACATCTATGCCTAAGCCCGACAAAATTACCAGATTTGCTGAAAAGTTACGACCCTCAATAGCAATGTTCACATCCTTCACTAATTGATTGGTGGAAATTTGGTTCCCAGTAGCACAAATGCAAAACTTGCCACTGTCAAGATCAACTACGTGCTGCCCATGTTTAGATGCAAATGCTTGACTCATAAACGAATGCGATGCTCCCGAATCAAACAAGACAACTGCAGGGTGTTGAATTACAAGGAACATACCAGCAGTAATTGCTTCTCCTTCTAGGATTTCTTCAACCGTGGTGTAGTGCACACGACCCATACGGTTGTTGCCTCCAGCTGCAGCATTTCTCTTAGGATAAGGGCAATCTCTTGCCCAGTGACCAACTTGCTTGCAATTGAAGCAGGGACGGTTATCAGAAGGAGTCTTGGGACCTCAATGACCCGTGGCACCTCTTGGGAGAGCAACTGTGAAAGACTTGCGAACTCCCGTCTTCACATTTGACTTTTTCTGCAGCGGCCTATACCTTGTCACAGCATTGGGTGGGCGATAGGCCGGCTTGCTTGCCACTGGAGCCTTGGACTGTGAAGCACCTGCCTCATAGGCTCTCTTGCGGTTCTTGGACGCGGCATACACGGCATTGGAGTTCTCTTGAGTCAACGCATCACTCACAAACTCATTAAAGGTGGTACTCTTGTTACCAGCCATGTTCTTGGACAACTTGGGTCCCAACCCTCTCTTGAAACTAGCGAGCTTCTTGACTTCGGTGTCAACCATCTCAGGAGCATAGCGAGACAAATTATTAAAAGCATGAAGATACTCAGTCAAGCTTTTAGCGCCTTGCGTCAGGTTCATGAACTCGGTGTGCTTGATAGTCATTAGGCCTTGTGGAATATAAGTATTCCTGAAAGCAGTTGTGAACTGATCCCACGTTACAACAGCATTGGCAGGTAAGCTGGTCCTGTAATGACTCCACCAGACACCTGCTTTGCCCTCCAACTGGTGGGCTGCATATTCCGTCTTTAGCTCTTCGGTTAACCGTAGCAAGCGGAACTTCTGCTCAAGAGTGTTAAGCCACTCATCAGCTTCTAGAGGTTCAACAGCCTCCTTGAACATCAGTGGCTTGGTGTCCTGGAAATCCTTGAAACTGCTGTACTGATTTGCCTCTCCGCCTTGGCGGGCATGGCGACCACTCCGGTTCTGCTGCGCCATAGTTTGCATAGCCTCATTGAGCATACGCTGACCCTCAACAAGAGCTGCCAATAGCTCAGTAGGCGTAGGCGGGGGAGGAGGTGGTGGCGGTGGAACCTCGTTGTGACCGGAGCGAGTATTGCGAGCCATCTGCACAAGGCATACCAAGCGATTGTTTCAGGCAACAGATATAATTGTCATGAACTTCAATTGCTGCCATACGGAATTTAATGAAGTAAATTCACATAAATTAAGGCACAATGATCCATGTACAATAAGAAAATATCTTCCATGACACTTGGTTATTCTCGCGATCATTCACAGCCACAATTCCTCAAGGATTAACGACATTGCAGAAATTTATTTCAGCTCAACATAAACATGGAGCCTCACAAATAAGTGCATAAGGTTACATAGAGTCATTGCCACTCTTAAGTTTTACAGGAGGGGCACCATGGCCAAATACATAGAGTCTCAACTAAAATTCAGATTACATGTCCCTTACATAAAGAGATGGAACTGACACATGATCATAGAATTATTGCTAGACTACATATCTTCATCTGATTCTCCATTGGAAATGATGCCATCATCCTGATCTTCCTCACTAGGAGCTTCTTCATGATTAAAAGGGGCTGGTTGTGGGATAGGATTTATAATATTATTCAAGCGATGGACATCCAACTGCAGCTCAGCAATCCTAGTAATCAGCTCTTCCTCTCTCATTTCAGCATGGAACAAGGCTCTAACTCTAGCAGTTTCTCTATTTTCAGCCAAGCGCATAGCCTCATTTCTCTCTCTAGTCATTTGCATCATGCGGGCTTGTGCTTCATTGCGCTCTCTAACTGCGTTCGCAACTTGATTGCGGCGGGCTTGCAAAGCAGTATGGAAATTTTGGATTTCAGCTTGGGCATCCATAAAGGCCTTGCGGTGCTTACGCACGCGCTTGCGCAATTTGCGCTGCCCAACTTGTGCTTGTTGAAGCGCTATCATGGCATCTATGTAGGTGTCCTGGCGCACATAGTACAGCTTAAGTACCGCTAGCATGGCACTCATGGCAGGGCTAGAACTATATCCTAGCAAGGTTTCTCTCATCTCTAAAGACTCATTCCCAACCTGGGACACGAATGTGTCAGTCACACTCACTCTGGGAACGGATCCCGCTGGGCCATTCACTAGCTCATCACCATGCTCTTGGCAAATCTCTAGCAAAACCTCCAGGGCTGCTACCTGGGCACCCTCCCAAGGAGTTTGGCCATCACAGTCAACTAACCAACCTAGCCACTGTGGGTTATTTGGACAAGGAGGAACTGTAATTTGAACATCTACCCAAGGTAAAGCCCCTGCATGCTCAGCCTCGGTCCATGTGTACTTAGGTGGTTCCTCATATCCAACTGAACTTAGCACCCTCCACAACAAAGTAGGAGTGCCAAACATGTCGAGGAAAGTCTCACTCGCGTGCGGGGCTGCCATCTGTAGAAAGACCACATTTGAGTACGGAAGATTAATTACAAGGAGAGATGAAGAAATATATTTTCAGAATTTAATACCCAAGTAGTGCATAAAGAATGTACGAATGATTCATGATGCATGCACGTTCCATACGTCCTTTCCAAACTTAGAATAAAGTTCTAACGGTATAGTCGGTGGCATACATACGTGCACTCTTTATACGTAACTACACGGTCTACACGTTTCGTTGTTAGTGTACCTGCAGAAGATTTCATTTCAGCCCAGCCCCACAGTAGTATAAGTGCAGAAATGTAAATCCAATCAACAATCAATCAAGCTAGGTACTCCGGTATATATTCCCGAACATATAGCGCAGCACACTACCCATTTGGGATACACCCACATTTACATCCAATATGTACATATGGCTGCACCTACTACCCACAATTAAGTACCTTCATATATACATGTGTGAAACATGTAAATATTCCAGTAACCACAGCTAACACTCCCCTAGACCGACGGTTGGACGGTCATGCTCTCACAGCTCACACTTACCGTAGCGTAGAGGCATGTAGATCCATACATTACCACTCAAGCAAGTGGCATCCATACAATTTCACGCCGTATGGACGACGAAAGAAAACAAACAATGCTTACCATGGCGTAGAGGTATGTGATCCATTCATTACCACTTAAGTAAGCGGTATCCATATAATTACACGCCATATGGACGACGAAAAGAAAAACCCCCATGTTAGTAATATTAAGCCACCTAGAAGTCCTTATATGGGCATAAGGGTATGACCACTGGCATGGTATAAGTTATCAAAACATTTTTAAAACAGCCCTACATATAGCCTAATTTTACCAAATTAGCTTGAGAAAACCAAATTCATTTGTTTTTAAATACCTCTATGATGGTTAAATGCTTAATCTTGCTCTGATGCCAGCTGTAACAGAACCGTCCAATTTATAAGAATTCAAGTGAATTAGCGACCGCTGGGGCAGTCAAGCCAATGGACTTGAACCCATATAAACCCGGTAGTCCGACGAAATCTCAAAAGACTTCGATTCAACCAACATACAACCAAGATCGTACATGATCAAGCATCACCATCACAGATTACAACATTCAACATAGAACATAGTTTTACATCACATCAGAGTTTGAAAGAGGTTATTACAAACCATAGCAGTAGCGGAAACAAAGTAGTTTTGATACAACTTCAACTCAGTTTGTAATACATGCCAGTTCCATGGTCAAGTCCCAGCAAAAGCACAACTGAAGATACAGGAGGTGATCACGCCCATGATCTACTCATCATCCGCAGCTGGGTGATGACAGTTAGCACAATAGCCGTGATAGACGACATCATCTGCAACAGGGGTAAATAAAACCCTGAGTACGAGAATCTACTCAGCTAGACTTACCCGTCATAAACCAGAAACAAAGTGACACCAAGGAGTATGCAAGGCTGATCTTAGTGGACTGGGTTGACTCACTTTTTGCATAAAACCTTTGCTGTAAGTAATCCATTTATTCATATTTCAGCAGCAAGTTCATTACTTAGCAACTATCCACTAGATTAGCACCTGTTCTAAGCATACACTTGGGTAATTAAGCATATCAATAATAACCATATCAAGATTATCACTTTGCTATCAACATTCTCATCATAACCAACAAGTTGATTTAGTGAATTCTACGTTGCCCCTGCCCAAGTCAAGTTCTCACTATCCGGGAGAGACGGCGATTCGAATCGATTCCTATCCAGCTGGAGGGGTATTCCTAACACTCACCCAAGCATACTTCATGACGGCAGCTCGGATCACCTTTAGCACAACTCCGGACCAATTCGCGGGTCCGTATGGCGCCGCACCCCCAGGGACCGCCAATCTGCCAGGGTCAGGACTCTAACCTGACACCTTGGTCTTACGCCATTGACTCCCCGCACATCCTTACTACCAACCGGGGTGCGCACTTTAACCAGATCGGGGTATCCGGCCGGAGTTGCACTCGTAGGCTTCGCGGTCGGAACGACTTATCCGGCCAGCTAAGTGATAGGCATGCGTTCAACATGACACGGGGACGTACAACGATTCGGTCCTTAAACGACACAGACGGGGATAGATTCACACCCAAGACCTCCATGCCTTGTTGCTGCACTATCGTCATCCCGCCCGGTCTCAAGTTCATTTTAGCACTTGGTTATCTCCACGATAGCAAATATAGCCAACCGTGATCATCATCCACCTAACTCTCGCAGGTGACAGGAAATCACCCGACTTCTACCGAGCTAAGCATGGCTAAGCATCACTTCGATCTTGGACCTACTTTGGTAATGTTTAAGGTGGACAAGGTAGTCATTATGCAGCAAGGGTGTCATATCAACGCCTACCACTTAATGCAACAATATATAACCATAGTCATTTGATAGCTGATTATGATAATAAAATAGTAGGAGACTTATAATGCTCCGGGGCTTGCCTTCAACGTAAGTAGAGGGACGATGGTCAGGGCACTCCGGCAAGTCCTCCTCCTCCTCAGCTCCTTGAGGTGGCTCCCCTTGCTGTCCTTCCGGCTCCGGCAACTCAAACTCCAGCACCGTCACTCCTTTGGGTACACCTATGGATGCATGACAAGGAGATGAATATGGGAAATGCACATATGATGCATGATGTCATGATGAAGAGCCAAAGGGACATAAACAAGGTATAACATGAGCATAAACTTCTAAGAATAAGTGAGTCATGGAATAACAAGTAAATGCATACTTCTTCTCTGGTAGAGAGGCTAAATAGACAAGTTAAGCAACTTCTAGCTACTCCTACTCAGTCACTGGTTTAGTAGACAAACCAACCAGTCACAAGTTTCAGCTATAACTCGAATATCACTTAACCAAATTAAGCAAGTAAGCACTTTCGGGAAAGCTTAACAATTTGTCCACAATTTACTTTTAGACATCCCAGCATGATTCCCAACCGAAATATGCTAAAACATACCAAGTTGGCTGGCTGCTCTGGAAATTCCAGAGAGCAAGCACTTCATAGTTGCTGCTTGAAATATGCATAACTTTCAAACTACTCAACCAAATGTCATGAAATTTGGACACGAAGTAGATTAGTACGTTAGCTACAAGTTTGTTGTAGACAAGTTTCCCAGAAAATACAATCTTCAAACAGTTCTTAATCAATTGCTATCAGCTGTACAGAAATGCTCTAGGAAAGGCAAAAATAGCTAAAATAATATTTTGCACATATTAAGAATGTATCAAAGGAACAATCCAATTGCACCAGTAGATAGAACATATCTACGAAACACCAGAAAACATCATGGCAAGGTCTAAAACTATTTCTATCATCACCTTTTCCATTTATTTATTTATTAAGGTGATTTAATGAACATATACTCTAATTGTTCCAAAAATCCTAAGACAATTACAGCAAGCTACCTATGCTAACATAAGATCACTGTAAAATTTTCAGAACATTTGCATGTACACATTGTGAGGTATGAAAATCACAAGCTAGTAAAGGCATGCAAGGCATAAATGTAAAACCCTATCAAAACGTGTCAAACAACAGATTTCAGATTTTTCCTTGCTTTTTCGACTCATAAGGACAACACTCAGCAAGTTTCACCATAAAAGGAGTTATACTTTAATTATCAAAAATACCACAAGATTCTCCTATTTAAGCCAGGATGAATTTTAACTTCCCAACCAGCCTTCCAAAAATCATGAAAAATTTATCAGAGCCTACTCATAACATAAGTAACAACTCCCTAAATTTGCATGGCCAGCAGATCAACAGATCTCAAGATAAAATTACCCACTGAAAAACCAAGATTAATTTATATCTATTTATTTCTGCAAAAACATGGCATGTTTCATATTTTTATTAAAAACTAGACTTATGCTGGAACCTAACAAAATTGGAAGCACCACATTTGAATCTCTAAAACTCCAGATATGAATTTTACAAAATCAGCTTTGGCTCTGCAAAACAGTGAACCAGAGAGAGACACAGAGAGGCTGACGTCCGAGACCCGCGTGTCAGTGAGACAGAGGCAGGGGAGACGCTCGTCGCCGGCGAAGCTCAACGACGGCGAGGTCTCGGCCGGATCCCAGGGCACCTACGTGTTCCTCTCATCAAGGCGACTCTATTGACCTACTTTGCGCGCGCTCTACTGGACCCTAAGGTGCTCGCCGTCGGGAATGGCGGAGCGGCAGCGCTGCGCGGCGATACGCCGGCGGATCCAGGCAATGGCGACGCGGTAGAGCGTCATGCCGAGCATCAGTGAACCAAGGGGAAGCGATAGGAGCAAGAATGGAAGGAAATGGTGGAGCAGAGAAGCCTGGCCACGTTGCCGGTGAGCTCGGGCGGAACTCCGGCGAGGGAGAACTGCTCGGAGCCTGGCAATGCCGCCTTACCCGTGCTCAACAGTGGCCAAGGAGGTGACGCCGAGGTAGAGGAGGCTCTGGCGAAGCTTTTGGCGGGCTGGCTTGGCCGGAGACGCGGTGGAACGGCCGGAGGAGCTCGCCGAAGCGCGGTGGAGCTCGCCGTGGACGAAGGCAGGCGCAATGTGGTGCTCTGGAGGGGTGAATGGCGCGTCTGAGGCGTCCACCCGGTGCGTGGCGTCTTGTGGACGACGTCGGGGCTGACAGGCGGGGTCGCCGTCGACGTACGGCCGCCAGGTGGCCGGACACGCGGCGGCGGGTGAGCTCTGTCCAACTGAATCGTTTTTCTGAAACAGCCGATTGTAGTGACTGAAACTCGAACTTTGTCAACGTTTTACTCTCAGATCACTCGATGGTTTTGGCTGGGATTTGGTCCTCTGGGCAGAGCTACACGAGCTCTACAACTTTGGTTACAAGACCAAAGTCTAACTCGGTCTGGATTTCAAACTACAAAGCTCCAAACATCCCTTGGTCGAAACTGCGCGATCCAACACTTAGCCAAATTCGGCTAAGTGTGAAATCAGCCCTAATTTTTGGCTTGTGAGAAATTTTTGAATGTGTTCCAAGCTTTTTCATAAAAAGTCATCAACATAACTTTTGTAGCTTATGAAATTCTCTACAACTTTGTTTCAGGTGTCAAAGACATGCAAGATATGTAACACCAGTTTCATAAAACATCTTTGAAAGGAGGTCTAGGAGGGTCAAAAAGGTCATTCTAGGGTTAACCATGACTTAGGGGCATTTTTGGCCAAAACCTTCAACATGAACTTTGTTCCAAATGATATTCTAAACATGATTGAGGTATTTTGGAGGACAATGTACAATTCTTTGCATTGGATAAACCTTATAAACACTCAATTCAAGTCACTCAAGCAATTTAATCATGTAGTGTATAAAGCAAATGGCATGTGATCATGGTATGATGCTCATGAGTGATCATGATGATGCTTATGTTAATGCAATGCTCAAGGTTAACATGCAAGCTAACACTAGGAGTGTTACAAAGACTACACAAATCCCAGATCAATCCAGACGTGAATCAAGGAAGAGGACCAACAGGAGGAACAGGAACAAGCAAGTGTGGACCGAGTCAGCTAAGATGGTCACTGCAATTTATGGAGGCCAAGATCATCAACTTAAGTCACCGTTTTTGACCAAGAAGGACGACCCAGGAATGCCAAGCATCTACTGCTCCATAAATGGATACAGCTTCTACAAGGCAACTTGCGACACCGGATCGGGCGTCAACATAATGGCCGCAGTCACCTATCGGCTCTTGTTCGGAACCATGCCCCTAAGACCAACATACATTCAGCTCCAGATGGCAGATCAGACATTTCAAGAAGTTAAAGAAATAGTAACTGATGTCCCAGTCAAAATAGACGATCATTTTGTCTACACAGACTTTCAAGTTATTGACATGGGAGAAGACGAATACGATCCACCCGTCATCCTTGGAAGACCTTTCCTCAGCACCGTTAAAGCAATTATCTACATTGGAACCAGAGAAGTCCATATGCACTTCCCCTCAGAGAAGGTACGCCATTATTTTACTGACCCTAACTATGTCGTTGAAGAATCTAAGCAGGTCAGAAAGAGACGCAACCGCAACCAGAGGAGGCAGATCATCAAGGATGGATGGGCAGACTACGAAGGAGAAGTGATAAGATCAGAAGACGTAGAGTTTAAACAGAATTATCCAGAGGAGACCATAGCACTGAGTCAGGTATGGAAAGAGAAGATAACTATACATGAAGAGGAGGCGCTGCCGGAAGTACCGACTACGCCACCCAACGAATCCCAGGACAATTGAGAAAACAGAGAGTCTCGTTCGGAGGACTTAAAAACACCGAACGCCTTGCCAAGAGGTAAACTTGGTAGTTATCCTTTCCCTTTCAATTATTTCAACTAGTTTACTTAGTTAATCATGTTCGTGCTATCCTAAAAAGAAAATAAAAATGTGAAAAACAGTAAGCCCCATGTGAGTAGACGAGTGGCATAAAACCCATAAGTACATTCACTGTGGTGGCATAAAAATAAAATAAATATTTCTTTCTGCTCTGTAAAAATAAAAATATAAAAACAGGGAGTAATAATTATTAAGAAGTCTCAACATGATAAAGGCTAGATATTTATGCTAACACTTAATCAAGTTCCACAAGCTTTGTTGTCTATTTGAGCTCCACAGAATTTAAGAATCAAGAAGACTAGCAGACGGAGGACATTCTAATCACTGTCACAATGCTGCTGACTTTCAAATACACCTCTGCCGCCTGCTAGCTACATCAAGAGAAATTACGTCAAAATTCAGCTTGGGGGAGAGCACCCCCATTTATCCCGATAAGTATTTCTATCTATCTTTATACTTATATTATATTAGAATATTAAAATACATAACTATGGAAAACCAAATAAAGATTTTATGCTTATATATATATATATATATATCTTTTGCTTAGTGTGTTTAATATATAAATAAAGTGGCTATGCTAATCTGTATCTAAATAAAACTCAAGCATGGATATGATGAATAGTTGCTCTGCCTAATTTGCAAATTTTAAGTTCTCTGTCAAGTTTAGACATAACTGTTATAATTTAAGGCTTGCTCTAGACCTAAACTTGTGGGATGAAAACTTGATCTGAAGTCTAAGTTGTTAACGGATACGATATGGGAAGATTGAGCTGCTATTTATCTGTTCCTAGAGATGCTAGAATTCTGGAGAATTTTATCTTTGAAAATCTTTAAAATGTTGCATGATGAGTTCCTGTATGATGAGAGTTTAAATTCATACCACAGCCATATATACATGCTTGCTAGACTTTGAGCCACACATTTACTATTTACTGCTTATGAGCATTGAGTGTGGTCAAGCTGTGTAGACCCTTAGGAGCTTGTCATGTGGTTAAATCAAGATTTCACTTGCACGTTCACTCATATATGCTACTTCTACTCCGGAAGTACCATCCACATATATCCACTCATTTCCATCTCCAGAACCACCCAAAAATATTCTACTCCTAATCCTGGAGAGAATAGCCAAAAATATTTTTGTTTTTCTTGTGAAATAAATGCTCAAGTTATCTTGTTACTACCACTTGCTATATTATCTCAAGAGATGAGTGCTCTGAAAAACAACGAGGAAATAAAAAGGAGCAAGTGCTCGGAACCTCGAAAGAAAAGAAAAAAGTGAGAGGAGAGGTAAAAATGGACAAGTGTCCGACAGTAGAATTAGGGGTACAAGATACCCACCTGAGAGAAAAGAAAAAAAAAGAAAGAAGAGCATCTCATTCTCCTCATAAAGTTTCAAAAAGCAAGAAAGGTATGTATCCCCTCAGAAGAGCAAAGTAGAATTATAGTTTCACCATTGTTAACACCATCATCACCATACGCCATTCATTCGCCACACATGCACATCTTGATTTGGCTTATTGATTTGTTTCTTTGGATCCATGGTTTGACTATACAATAAATGTCTTGTAAGTATGTATATTTTATCTCCCACCTATGAGCTCTAGATATAAAAGCCTTATTAGAGTAGGGTGAGAGAGAAGGCAATGTCACTATGCTTCATACCACAAATACTACATATCTTGAGAGAAGGCATATACCATCACTGCCATGGTAAGGATCCAGAAATACCAAAAAAGAGAGATATGAGAGAATCATACAAGGAATCTCTGAGTTTTATTTGAAAATCTGCAAAAGCAGCAGAGCTATAGCTGATCAAGAATAAGAGACATGGCACTTGACTAGACTGTTCTATCTTTTAACCACTCAAGATAGAAGTGACGGTTACAAGTCCCATGGTGAAAGGTAAAGTAAGTTTTAGTTCTTGACAGTTTACTCTAACTCAGAGATGAGATCTTATTTAAAAGCATGTGTACCGTCAATTTTTAAAGATATTGCAACAACTTGTGATCCATAGCTGAGTCTATCCTTGCTCAGGGACGAGCAAGAGGTAAGCCTGGGGGAGTTTGTTGACGGTCCTTAAGTATCAAATTTAATTATCAAATAAACAAAGAAAAGGATCCAAATGAAATCAACATCTAGACAAAGGGTTTTATCTGACAGAATTCCACGAGTTTTGTTGTTTGTCTATTTCTGCAGGGGGTTATCAGGAAATACAGAAGAAAGGCCCACACGTCAAGATTACATAGAGATATTAACGTGCCGCACAATTATCTTATATCTAGAAGACTCTAGAAGCCACGAGACCGAAGCGGAGGCGAAACGGGGCCAGAGGCAGGGCGCCCGCCCTCCTGCCCTGGGCGCCCGCCCCCTCCCTGAGTCCAATCAGGACTCTGCTTCGTGGGAGATCTCCACCGACCTAAAGGATGAATCTAAACCATACAATCTATGTCGGTTTGATCCAACGGCCCAAATTCACTTGAAGGGACTATAAAACGAGACCCCCTGGCCCCTGGAGGAGAGAGCCTCTCAACCCTAATTCATTATTCTCAAGGGAGAAGAAGCCTCTGATCAATATTAGAGCCACCACATCAATTAGATATCTAGATTAGCATAGCTACATAGGATTAGAACTAGAAGGAGTCAATCTTCGATTGGTTTCGGATCTGTCAAGAGGATTCTTGGTAATTCTCTAATTGTGCTTCTAATTACTTTCTAATTATCTTTGTTCTTCAATATTATGAATATGACTTTGTTCTACTTCAATATATTGCTAATGACTTTGCTCTACTTGCTTATATTCAAGATTATATTGTTCTTAGTTTATCATAGTTATGTACTTGGCTTAGTTAGATTGAATTTATATACATGCTTAGGATCGTATAGCGTTTATCCATCGGATCCATGGGTAAATGATAGATATTGTGTAGGCGTGGTGCTTATACCGTATTTATCTGTGATTGTACCCAATACGCCAGATCGTGGGGTAGTTCGTGATAGTGACAGCTTCATTGATTCTTATATAGTCCACCTCTCGTGTATTGGGCTGGCAGAGCAACATTATTACAGGGGAGTGATTGCTATGTTTCTCATATTCCTTGCTAATATCACTATGCATGGGCGTAGTCTTGGCTCGCAATGATTGCTAAGTATGCTTGCACTAACTATGATATGCTAGACTATATAGTTAAGAATAACTTAGGGAATATTCTTGTAGTTTGTTCTAATACCAAGCTAATGACTTTCTAGAGTATCTAATTGAGGTGCTTATCATATTTATATGTGGCTGATCAGATTAATTATCTTTGTCACTATTCATTATTTCATATATCTTTTATGTGACACTTATCCCTGTATGAAGAGTTAGATAAATGTTCTCAATTATACATGCAATGATAGATGCTCAATCTCATATTCTATTCTGTAATTGTTGACACCATTTTTGGGCACGTGTCCAGGATGGCAAGACAGGGTGGCAGTATGATATGGGTTGCTGGTAAGGATGGTTGCCGATGAGGGAAGAGTTGAATGTGACTAAGTCCTCAGACAGTAACATGGTACCGATGACCGAGTAAAAGGGTCTGCCGATGACTATGGCAAGGGGATTGCCGATGACGCGAAGGAGGAGTCCGGAAGTTGCCAGTTGTCATGTGGAGGAGTTTCGGTTTGTCACGAAGGGTGGTTTTATTATTTCCTTATGTTATTCGTATCGTTTTATGTACGGGTTCCGTGTAATTTGGAATTCGAATTCTAATCGTGTCTGGTCGTAGCTCTTTGAGCAGGGTATAAATATAAGCCCTAGGACCTTGTACTCAGATATCAAGAAATCAATCAAACATACGTTTTACTCATATTCCAGCGTCTACTTTTCGACGATTTCGTCACCCCTTTTTCTTCTTATTACGAGTTCTTAGGAATTCGTCGACTTAAGCTCGGCGTGTTCTCGAGTTCCGCGTGAGTACCTCTTAGCCGTGACATCCGGGCGCATCGCTGTTGTCAGGACTAAAGTATTCGAGTTATCACCTTTGCCGATAGTAAGGTCAAATCGGCTGGCACGCCTTAACGTTTGAATCGGGTATTAGCCCTTTGTGTTTGCAGATCAATTTTGCATCAACACATCTTTTGGCACGCCCAGTGGGACAGATTCAAGATCAAGATCAACATGTCGATCTCTGACCTCGATCAAGACAACGTCATCCCCGTGACGGAAGCTAACCTCAAGGATGAGCAGAAGCAAGCTATTGCCCAAGCTATGGAAGAGTTCAAGCAGCAATGCCTGAAGTCTTTCAGCATAAACAGGAGCGGCGAAGTGGTCCAGAAAGATGCACTGCCGGCACCACGGCAGGTCACCTTTGACGCCAACCCTGGCAAGCTTCAAGACATGGTTGATAATGCCATTAATCGAGCGTTGATTAACCAAGCTGGTGTACTATCTAATACGGTTTTCAACGCCGTGGCAAGAACCTTCAAGGAAGGACAAATCCCGCCGGATTATGTGGGCCCCTCCCATCATCAACCCACGGCACCAGAGGTCACGGCTTCATCGGCTGCTTTGACGAGTGCGAGTGCACAGTCTGCCGTTCCTCCGAATACATTGGGGACTACTGGTGCACTATCTATGCCGATGGCAACTAACCCACAAATTTCTGTTGGGCAGCATAAACTGACAACAGATATGTTGGCATCGGCAATGTCGGGGTTAACTCTTCCTCCTAGCTGGTGGGGTTATGGTATGCCTCCAGAGTTGACGCCGGGAACATCACAGATAGCTGACATGAGGGGCAAAACTCCTATGACATCGGCACCCTCCAATGTGCCGGTGAACCAGAGTCCTCGGTATACCACAACTACTACTGCAAGGCCTCACGCTGGAAATCCTCAAGATTCAATGTTCCAGATGCCTAACGCATCGGCAGAGTCAATGCTGATGCAACAGAGGCCTATGGCCCAGTCAGGGTATGTCAATTCAACGACGGTACCCAATTACCAATCATCGGCAGCACCTATGCCGATGAACGCTAATAATGGATGGCTTGGACAGCAAGCCTTTCCACAGTCGCCCCAGCAGGGTTATCAGACTACAGGGTTCCAGCAAGGACAGGTGTATCCCGGGTTCCAAGGTCAGGGAATTCCCAACCAGCCAATAAATTTTGGACAGCAACTCGGAGGACAGCCAATTGGTGGACAACAGTTTGGTAGTCCGCAGATTGGAGGACAGGTGACCAATACGATGTTCCATACAGGTCACGTCCCGAACAGACACGTGGAGGTTCGCCACCAAATGCCAGATCCGCAGCCGCCTCATCGGCAAGATGCCGATGCGTATTGGGCCGATAAGATTGCCGAAGTAATGAGGGAACAATTTGGGATAAAACCCAAAGTCAACACTTATTCTTATCGGACACCGTATCCTCCAGCGTATGATTTGATCCCGCTTCCACATCGGTACAAAGTACCGGATTTTACAAAATTTTCCGGACAGGACGATACGTCAACCATGGAGCATGTCAACAGGTTCATTATTCAATGTGGAGAGGCTGGTAACAGGGACGAATTGAGAGTTCGCCTATTTTCATCATCATTGTCTGGATCGGCCTTTACTTGGTTCATATCATTGCCTCCCAATTCAGTAATTACTTGGGCCGATCTAGAGAAGCAATTCCACAAATACTTCTTCTCGGGGGTTCATGAGAAGAAGATCACCGACTTGGTCAAGCTGAGGCAACGCAACGATGAGTCGGTTGAGGGATTTGTGCAGAGGATACGAGAAGTCAAAAATAAATGCTATAGCCTGGTTCTGGATGATCGGCAACTAGCCGATTTGGCTTTCCAGGGTTTGTTGCCACACATCAGGGATAAGTATGCCTCTCAGGAGTTCGAAAGTTTAAGTCACTTGGTACAGAGGATATCTGATCAAGACACCAAGCCTTTCGAGCCTAAGAGGGCATGGAATAAGAGAGTCTCATTTGTTGATGAGGCAACAAGCTCAGATTCCGATGAAGAACCAGTAATCGGTTTGGCAGAATGGGTAAAAAACAAGAAGCCGATGTCTTGTCCTTTTGGGCAGAAGGAACCAGAGAAGTTTGCATTTGACACCGCCAGGGCCGATAGGATATTTGACTTTCTACTTCAGGAAGGTCAGATCAAATTGTCACCTAACCACGTGATCCCGTCGGCAGAAGAGTTGAAGAGGATGAGGTATTGCAAGTGGCATAATGCAACTTCACATGATACCAATGAGTGCAAAGTATTCAGACAACAGCTACAATCGGCCATAGAGTCAGGGAGAATCAAGTTTGATAGTTCCAAAGCCCAGAAGCCGATGAAGATAGACCAACATCCTTTCCCGACGAACATGTTGGATGCTAAGGGGAAGGCTAAGGTCTTGACGTCGGAGACAGCTGAGAAGAGTGCATCGGTAGATCCTCAGCATCAAGTTACTACCGCTGATGCAAGAAGTAAGGGCTTGGTCCAGGAAGGAACTAGCTCAGGAAGAATTCCTCGATCTGGTATTGTCATAACTCATAGAAGGCCTCGAGAGAGATGGCAACAACGGGAAGATCGGTACCGGCGCCAGCAGGAAGATTATCAACGGGAAGAAGAGAGACGCCGACAGGAGTGGAATCGGCACAGGGATCATTGGAATTGCCCATTCTTCATCCATTGTTGGGAGGAAAATATCAAGCTTCCTACTGTCAGAGACTGCCCTGAATGCAACGGTTATGATCGGTACGACAGGAACGATCGGCGTTATCATGATGATGAACGACGATTTAATGGGCCGATCAGAGGAAGGGCATCAGTTCATGATCGGCTGGGGGGCAGGCTTAGCGTTCACGATCGGCTTGGTGACCGTGTCCAGTATTTTCCCAGGAACCAAGAAGAGCTCGAGGAGATGGCTAATGCGCGGGTTCCCGATGAGTTCATATTTTGCAGAGATGCTAACACACATCGTATGGAGTCAAGGGAGAACCGACGCCCGATGGCAAGACAAAGGCCACTTCCTCCGTGGTGCCCTCAAGGATTAACCAAGACACAAAAAAGGAGGTTGCAACGAGAAAGGCAAGAGGAGTTAAATAAAGGAGAGAGTTCTGAAAGTCGGCAGCCGGCAGACGCTAAGAGGGAAGGTCCATCGGCAGGCGTCAACATGGTATTCATGTTGCCGATGGAGTTTCTTGCACCAGCCAGTGACGATGAGTTGGGATTTTCTGATCAGATAGCTCAGTTGGCTCTGGATCCGATGACGGCTATCTTTGAGAAACCTGCCGATAACGAGAGGCAGCATCTTAAAGCTTTGTTCCTCAAAGGAAGGGTTGATGGGCAGCCAATGACGAAGATCCTAGTTGATGGTGGAGCTGCTATTAATATTATGCCGTATGCAGTATATCGGAAGCTTGGGAAAGGGGATCAAGATTTGACCAAGACCGATATGATGCTCAAAGACTTTGAGGGAAACGTGTCTCCAGTCAAGGGGGCGATATGTGTAGAGTTGACCATCGGCAGCAAAACCTTGCCGACAACTTTTTTCGTGATCAGCGGAAAAGGTGCCTACAATTTATTATTGGGGAGAGATTGGATTCATGCCAATTGTTGTGTCCCATCTACGATGCACCAGTGCTTGGTTCAGTGGGTAGGTGACAAGATTGAGATCGTCCCAGGGGATTCTTCTTATGTTATCGCATCGGCAGAAGCGGATACTTATGAAAAGACTAGGTGCATTTCAGGAGAAGTTTGGGAGAAAGATTTTCTCAAAGTTGCCGATTATGAAATTCCACCGATCCAAGCAGTCGGTTCTGATGATGGTTTTTAATGGATAGATTCGCCGATGACGGGAAATTAGGCCAGGGATTCACATCGGCCGATGATTTAGTAGAAGTAGATATAGGTAGTGGTGATAAGCCTAGGCCTACTTTTATTAGTGCTAGATTAGATCCTGAGTGTAAACGGCAGTTAACTAGTTTGTTAAAGGAATATAAAGATTGCTTTGCTTGGGATTATACAGAGATGCCTGGTTTAGACCGATCAATTGTTGAACATCGGTTACCCATCAAGTCTGGGTTTCGGCCACATCAGCAACCAGCCCGCCGATGTAATCCTAACATTCTACCTGATATTAAGGCCGAAATCACTAAACTTATTGAAGCTAAGTTTATTCGGCAGTGTCGGTATGCCGAATGGATTTCCAATGTTGTTCCGGTTTACAAGAAGAACGGGAAGCTCCGGGTGTGCATTGATTTCAGGAATCTCAATAAAGCTACGCCGATGGATGGATACCCAATGCCTGTCGCCGATCTACTAGTTGATGCTGCGGCTGGCCATCGGGTCATCAGCTTCATGGATGGTAATGCGGGTTACAATCAAATATTCATGGCAGAGGAGGATATTCCAAAAACCGCATTCAGGTGTCCTGGTCATGTTGGACTATTTGAATGGATAGTCATGACTTTTGGGTTAAAGAATGCTGGTGCTACTTATCAAAGGGCTATGAATTTTATATTTCATGAGTTCATCGGCAAGATCGTAGAAATTTATATTGATGATGTGGTGGTTAAGTCTGGAGATTTCTCGAAGCATATTGCCGATTTACGAAAAGTGTTGGAGTGCACCAGGAAGCATGGATTGAAGATGAACCCCAACAAGTGTGCATTTGGCGTATCGGCAGGGCAGTTTCTTGGTTTTATGGTACATCAGAGGGGTATTGAAATTAGTCGAAGATCTATTGATGCCATCAATAAAATAGTGGCCCCTACCAATAAAACCGAGCTCCAATCCTTGATCGGCAAGGTGAATTTTATCAGAAGATTTATATCGAATTTATCTGGGAGAATTCGTGCTTTCAGTCCTCTTCTTAAATTGAAAGCCGATCAGGAGTTTGTTTGGGGAAAAGAACAGCAGATGGCTCTAGATGAAATCAAAAGGTATCTAGTAAACCCTCCGGTTTTAGTTCCACCTCAACAAGGGAAACCCTTCAAATTATATTTATCTACCGATGGATCGGTTATCGGTTCAGCTTTAGTTCAAGAATTTGAAGGGAAAGAGAGGGTAATTTATTATTTGAGTAGGAGGTTAATTGATGCTGAAATCAGGTATTCGGCCATTGAGAAGCTGTGCTTATGCTTATATTTTTCATGCATCAAGCTAAGACATTACCTGTTGTCAGCCGAATGTGCTGTTGTTTGCAAAGATGACGTGGTCCGATACATGCTATCTATGCCGATTATGAGTGGTAGAATCGGTAAATGGATTTTGGCGCTGTCGGAGTTCGATTTGCGTTACGAATCGGCTAAGGCGGTCAAGGGGCAGGTTATGGCCGATTTCGTAACTCAGCATTGCGGTCTAGTGGAAACCTGGGAAATTGCACCCTGGACGCTCTTCTTTGATGGATCTACCTGCGACCGGGGGGCAGGAATCGGCATTATATTAGTTTCTCCTAAGGGGAGGAAGTATGAATTTTCCTTGCCGATTGTTGCTACATCAACAAACAATCAGGCTGAGTATCAAGCTCTGATCAAGGGATTAGAGTTGTTAAGAGAAGTTCGTGCTGATGCTGTTGAAGTATTCGGAGATTCCATGTTGGTTATAAATCAATTGGCTGGAAGCTATGAGTGCCGAAGTGAAGTTCTCATAACCTATTTCGAGAGAGGTATACAACTGTTGAAGGAATTCAAGAACTTCCGATTGGAGCATATTCCCCGATTGCATAATGAAGACGCTAATCGGTTAGCCCAGCATGCCTCAGGATATCAGCCAATGATTAATGCGACATCGGCAGTCACTGCCGGTGATTGGAGGGAAGAAATTATTGATTATCTAAAAGATCCGTCCAAAAAGGTTGAAAGACGGGTTCGATTTCAAGCAACCAAGTATGTGATCCTTGAAAATGAATTGTATTATCGAACTATCGACGGAATTCTTCTCCGATGCCTGGGTGATGATGAAGCCAGAAGTTTGATGGGAGAAATCCATGAAGGAGTGTGTGGAGCGCATCAGTCAGCTTTTAAGATGAAGTGGATGATTCGAAGGAATGGATATTTTTGGCCAACCATACTTGAAGATTGCTTTAAATATTTCAAGGGATGTCAAGGTTGTCAAAAGTTCGGTAATATCCAGAGAGCACCTGCATCGGCTATGAATCCCATAATAAAACCTTGGCCGTTCCGGGGGTGGGCCATCGATCTGATCGGCCAGATTCATCCACCATCTAGCAAAGGGCATAAATTCATTCTAGTTGCCACTGACTATTTCACCAAATGGGTCGAAGCTATTCCCTTGAAGAAAGTCACATCGGCTAATATGATTGATTTTGTGAAGGAGCATATTATTTACCGATTTGGGATTCCTCAAACGATTACTACCGATCAGGGCACCATGTTCACGTCGGGGGAGTTCGATGAATTTGCAATCGGTATGGGAATTAAAGTGTTGAATTCTTCTCCTTACTATGCTCAAGCCAATGGGCAGGCCGAAGCGTCTAACAAGGGAATTATCAAGCTTATTAAACGAAAGATTGAAGAAAATCCTAGGCGGTGGCATACATTGTTGAATGAAGCACTGTGGTCTTATCGAATGGCTTGTCATGGATCAACCAAGGTGTCACCTTATCAATTGGTGTACGGACATGATGCAGTTTTGCCTTGGGAGATTAAGGCTGGATCTAGGCGATTATCTTTTCAAGATCAATTGGCTGCCGATGATTATGCCACTTTAATGACTGATGAGTTAGATGATTTAGCAGGACATCGGTTAACGGCTTTAATGAGTATAGAAGAAAATAAGAAGAGAGTTGCCAGATGGTATGATAAAAAGGTGAAGGCTAAGGAGTTTGCCGATAAGGATTTGGTATGGAAGTTGATTTTGCCAGTCGGAACTAAAAGTTCAAAGTTTGGGAAGTGGTCTCCTAATTGGGAAGGTCCTTATCGGATAAAACGCTCAGCTCCTGGTAATGCCTATATTCTAGAAACTCTCGAAGGAGTTGAATTTCCCAGAGCATTGAATGGCAAATATTTGAAGAAATACTACCCCAGCATATGGATCGATGCATAAAAGGTTAAGTACCGATAACATTCCTATCGGCTGAATTTAAATGTTCAAGGGCAGACTTAACGTTTCAAAAGATGCCGATAATAGTCTTATCGGCTAGACTAAAAGATAAAAACGGAGAAATAAAGATGTGTCGTTGGTGAAAGCTTCAAGTGTTCAGCAGTGCCTGGATTGCAGATATGGCGCGCAGCCGAATTTGGTTGGCTGTCTCTATCTCTTTGATATCGTCATCGGCAGAACCTTCAATCGGCTTCAATTTCCTCTTCAGTTGCAGCGCTTTACGACCATGGATGTTTCGTTCCTGTTCAAGATGCTTGATGGTCTCCGGCAGCTGACTATCTTCTTGTTGGGCTTGGGACAGGGCGTCTTCTACTTGCTTGAGTTCAGCCAGCAGAGCTTCTCTTTTGGCCGATAGATCGGACATTTTCTGCTTCAGTGCGTCACCTGAGGACTTTAAGATGCCAATGTTCTTATGTTTCTCATCGGCTAAAAGTTTTTCTTTTATCATCTCCTCAGAAAGTTGGATTTGAGCAGCTCTGTCGGCAAGGCGTCGGGTAGCTCTCTGGTACTGTAACTGACGACTTTCTAGATGTGCAGCGTGGAAGAGTGCTTCTTCGGCATCGGCAGGGATTTGGCCTCTAAGAGTCTTGAACAGGGCCTTGGCTGGGTCAGAATCATCGACCAGTTGAGTTGTGTCTTGATGGAGTATGGCCGATAGCTCCTCCAACCTAGCTTTGGTTTCTGCCGATACAATTCCAACTGCCCGAGAAGAGCTTGCTTCCTCGCCTTCTTCTTCAAAGATGTCAATAGCGAAGGAAAATAAGCTGTCGGGAGAATCTTGTTCCTGAAAATGAAAATGAAATAGGTCAATTTTATGGTCAAAGCGTCGGCAGATGATACCGATGGAAAAGTGGATGACTTACTTGCTTCAGGGCAATTTCCTGCCTTTGACTCAGAGAGGCTGAAGGAGCTGCAGGTTGATCGGCAGATGTTGCCGATAGAATGATATCGCCTGAAAGAAGACAGGAAGGATTATAAGAAGAAATGAAAATAAGTTTATCGGTAGGAGTATTGTTGGGATATGTTACCCGGAAGAGGAACAACAGTTGTTTGAACTGAGGAAACCGCCGATGACATAACTGGACCTGCCGGGCCAGTTGTTTGTTCGCCTACGTCAGATAATGCGCCTGCCGTTTGAGGTACTTCTTGCTGAGGTTCTTCAGTCTGTAGTGCTTCCTGTATTGATTGAGGAGATGTTCCTTGCTGTGCTTGGACTCCTGGAGGAGAAGGAGAGGGTTCCACCGGGATTGGAAACACCGGAGGAGGGGGAGAAGTTGCCACTTTCTGACGCTTTGTTCCAGTCTTAACACCTTGGACGCCTTTCCTCTTTGGCTGGCTAGACTGGGGGAGATCGGCACCTTGACGTTTGGCTTTTGCCGATGCACCAGTTTGCTGCAACAACGATAAAGAGTTTATGAGCACAGATAACCGATATAAAGATAGTCAGCATAAATAAAAAGGGGTTTTAAACAGATTGCCTTGAAAGCTTGCGCCAGAGTGGAAGCAGTTACCGTTGGTGATGTCTGAGTTTTCCTGGTGGTAACTTTCTTGAGACGCGCACCCCGGTGTACAATGGAGGCCAGAGTGGGAGCATTGTGGCCGATTGAGGAGATCGGGCCTGATGGGAATAAGTCGATCGGCTTGCCACTCCTGCTGACCGATGGGGGGGTGTTATCAATCTGCAAAAAGAATACAGGGGTAAATTATCGATGGGAATAGTATTGGAAAATGAGACATCGGTTTAAAACACTTACAGTGTCGTCAGGAACTTCGTATTCGGGGTCGATCATGCCGCGGTATGAGAGAGCCGATCTGCAGAATAAATTCTCCTTCCATTCTGCCCACCATAGCTTGTATGCTTGAGTGATAAACGCAGCTGGAACCCATTCTGACAGATCTACATCTGTATCGGCATTTGGTGGTAACTGGGCTACTCGAGTCCACTCGAGGAGATTAGCGATGGGTTCTCTGGGCTTTATTACATCGGCATAAGGAAGTGCAATCGGCAATTGGCCGAAAGCCAGCTGGCGAGCTAATGCCGATGGATTATAGAATTCATAGGTTTGGGGAGAGGTTTTCGTGCTGCCGAAGAAGTTCACTGGTATGGCTCTGGGAGTCACGATTGCCATCATCGCCTCATTGTCCCTATCAAGAGCGTCGTCGAATGGGTTGAAGGTCAGAGGGAGCATGCTATCTGGGTCGTCATAAGCCAGCCATGGTCGTTCATCTCTGGCCAGACCCTCATACAGCGTTTCGAAGAATCGGCCGATCTGATCCGGAGCGTTCCCTGAACCGGGTAAAACTATAACAGCTTCGCCGAAGTTCAGGGGGGCACGTGTTGCCGATTCCTCTTCGCCCAACACATGGTTCTCGGCTATATCTCTTGGGAAGTGCTGAGAAAACAAGTTGAGATCAAGACGCTTGTGCAGGTGCAGATTGAGCCACATATTAATAAACCACCAAGGGCCTCCCAAGTTGCCGATAGGTTGGCCGAGTAGGAGTTTCTGAACCACCTGATGAAGGAGGTGATAAACAGCGCCGAGCAAATAGCGGCCGAGAGGAAATTGACCACCGCTAGCCAGTCTTTCTGCTGCCGATAAGTAGACAGAAGTCGGTCCTGCCGATCGACCACAGAATACAAACTTGTCTAGCCACATGTTCAGAAAGGTGGTTTGTTCCTTTATGGTGACAGGTCCTCTCCCGCGGTACTTCTGGATGTACCCTGACCAGCCGCCGATAGCGCGAGTCTCCACTTTGGCGCTGGGGGCGGTATCGAAAAAGTGGGTGCTATCGGCAGAAGATATGTCTAACCCAGTGAGCATGGCTACATCGGCAAGGGTAGGGGAAGCAGGGCCGTGGCCAAAAACAAAAGCGTTGAGAGTATCTGACCAGAAGTAAGATGCGGCTATCAGCAACGACTCGTTCCTGTGCATATCGGCAATGGACAGCCTAATGCATTGAGCTAATTTCCTCTCACCCCATTGAATTTCATAAGAGTTGCTGACCCTCAAGAACCAGTCTTTCCACCCTACAGTAGGGCTAGGCCAAGAACGAAAGGTGTCTTTCCATAGATCTAGAGCAAAGTTTTCAGCTCTAAAGGGAATCCTGTTGGTTTCTGCGTTGATAAGGTCGGTTGGATCTGGATCCCCTAGAGGGCCGAGACATTGAAGATGTGGTTGATCGGTAGGAATGACAATTTTGTTGGATAATTCCTGGTGTTTTGGGGAATAAAGATACAAAGAAAAAGAGGAAGGAAAATATTCGGTAAGGTAAATCGCAGATGAACAGGAATGCAGGAAAAAGGTACAGCGGATGAGATGAAAGTCTGACCTCAGGGACGACGAAGCCGACGGCCATCTTGTCGTGAGGGGGGCGCTGGAAGACGCCGGAGTTGACGAAGAAGAATGCTTGTCGGAGATCTTGAGGATTGAGAATGGCGCCGCCGCTGGAAAAGTGAAGTTGGATGGCAGGATGATGTAATGGGGGAAGAGTACCCAAGAAGGAGCTATTTATAGGGCAAGATGGACAGGGGCAAATCTGACTTATTTCTTTGCCACATCCGAGAAACCCGAGGGTACTCAAGTGGATATGGTAACTGTTCGCACGATAATCCAGGGATTGTGCAGGTGATTTGACAGGAAGCGGTCATTATCTAGAGATATTTTACTGTGCACGATCTCTTGGTCGGTCCATCGGTAATATTCTATAACGGTCGTCCTGCCGATGGGCGGATAGAGGGGAAGTGACCGTTTTTGCGGACATCCTGGGCAGAGCATCGGCAGATCTTTGTAACGGTATTGTTGCCGATGTACGACTAATAGGGATGCCCGTTTGGGAAGTTGTGGATTTCGAGGGATCTACGGAGGATTAGGATCAGAGTTGCCCAGATTGAGGTTGTCGGTTACCAGATTAGGAGCATTAATTGCGGAAAGGGCGTCATTACTGCAGAGAATTTCGGAGCATTAATAATTTTTACTCCGAAACTGGGGGGCATGTGTTGACACCATTTTTGGGCACGTGTCCAGGATGGCAAGACAGGGTGGCAGTATGATATGGGTTGCTGGTAAGGATGGTTGCCGATGAGGGAAGAGTTGAATGTGACTAAGTCCTCAGACAGTAACATGGTACCGATGACCGAGTAAAAGGGTCTGCCGATGACTATGGCAAGGGGATTGCCGATGACGCGAAGGAGGAGTCCGGAAGTTGCCAGTTGTCATGTGGAGGAGTTTTGGTTTGTCACGAAGGGTGGTTTTATTATTTCCTTATGTTATTCGTATCGTTTTATGTACGGGTTCCGTGTAATTTGGAATTCGAATTCTAATCGTGTCTGGTCGTAGCTCTTTGAGCAGGGTATAAATATAAGCCCTAGGACCTTGTACTCAGATATCAAGAAATCAATCAAACATACGTTTTACTCATATTCCAGCGTCTACTTTTCGACGATTTCGTCACCCCTTTTTCTTCTTATTACGAGTTCTTAGGAATTCGTCGACTTAAGCTCGGCGTGTTCTCGAGTTCCGCGTGAGTACCTCTTAGCCGTGACATCCGGGCGCATCGCTGTTGTCAGGACTAAAGTATTCGAGTTATCACCTTTGCCGATAGTAAGGTCAAATCGGCTGGCACGCCTTAACGTTTGAATCGGGTATTAGCCCTTTGTGTTTGCAGATCAATTTTGCATCAACAGTAATCACTATTGATGATTGCTAATTCCTTCCCAGTGGTAAAAATATAAATAACGATACTTGGAATACTTCCCGGTTAAAATGCTACATCGGTATTAATCTGTGCGCTTGCAGATCCCATTCATTATTTATTTAGAAGAGCAATTGCATATTTCAATACCGCGTCTCTCATGTCATGCTGGGGATGACAACTTGGCTTAAGTGGTGTGAGGGATAGGTTTGGCATTTTTGGCACCGTTACTAGATTTAGAGAACTTAGTCTACTTTTGGTAATGATGTTAAGAATACCCAACACCTACCAACAAGACTGAGCTCCAATCCTTGATCGGCAAGGTAAATTTTATCAGGAGATTTATATCTAATTTGTCTGGTAAAATTCGTGCTTTCAGTCCTCTTCTTAAGTTGAAAGCCGATCAAGAATTTGTTTGGGGGAAAGAACAACAGTTGGCCTTAGATGAAATCAAGAATAATTTGGTAAATCCTCCAGTTCTGATTCCACTTCAGCAAGGGAAGCCTTTCAGATTGTATTTTTCTATCGATGGGATGGTCATCGGTTCGGCTTATTTGAAGGGGAAGAGCGTGTGATTTACTATTTAAGCAGGAGGTTGATTGATGCTGAGACCAGGTATTTAGCTATTGAGAAACTGTGCTTATGCTTGTATTTCTCCTGCATTAAGTTGAGGCATTATTTGCTATCGGCCGAATGCACTGTTATTTGCAAAGATGATGTGGCCCGATACATGCTATCTATGCCAATCATGAGCGGCAGGATCGATAAGTGGATTTTGGCACTATCAGAATTCGATCTGTGTTACGAATCGGCTAAAGCGGTTAAAGGACAAATTATGGCTGATTTTGTGACTCAACATTGTGGTACAGTGGAGACTTTGGAGATTGTACCTTGGACGCTTTTCTTTGATGGATCTGCATGTCACCGGGGGACAGGAATCGGCATAGTATTAATCTCCCCTCGGTGGAGGAAATATGAGTTCTCCTTGCCGATTGTTGCCACGTCAACAAATAATCAGGCTGAGTATCAAGCCCTAATAATGGGGTTGGAGTTACTAAGAGAAGTTCATGCCGATGCTGTTGAAATCTTCAGAGATTCTATGCTAGTTATAAACCAATTGGCTGGAAACTATGAATGCCGAAGTGAGGTCCTCATAACTTATCACGAGAGGAGTATGCAATTGTTGAAGGAATTCAAGGATTTCCGATTAGAGCATGTTCCTCGATTGCATAATGAAGAGGCCAATCGGTTGGCTCAGCATGCCTCGGGATATCAGCCTATAGTAGGTACAGTATCGGCAATCAGTGCCGACGATTGGAGAAAAGATATTATTGATTATTTAAAGGATCCATCCAAGAAAGTTGAGAGTCGTGTTCGGTTTCAAGCAACCAATTATGTACTCCTCGAAGATGAGTTATATTACCGAACCATTGATGGGATTGTTCTCAGATGTTTAGGTGATGATGAGGCTAGAAGTTTGATGGGAGAAATCCATGAGGGGGTATGTGGTGCACACGAGTCGGCTTTTAAGATGAAATGGATGATTAGGAGAAATGGGTATTATTGGCCGACTATACTTGAGGATTGCTTTAAGTATTTCAAGGGGTGTCAAGGATGTCAGAAGTATTATCGGCCATGAATCCTATCATCAAGCCTTGGCCGTTCCGGGGATGGGCTATTGATTTGATTGGCCAGATTTATCCGCCATCCAGCAAAGGACATAAATTTATTCTGGTTGCCACCGATTATTTCACCAAATGGGTTGAAGCTATTCCTTTGAAGAAAGTTACATCGGCCAATATGATTGATTTTGTGAAAGAGCATATTATCTACCGATTTGGAATTCCTCAAACCATTACTACCGATCAGGGTACTATGTTCACATCGGGGGAGTTTGATGAATTTGCAATCGGTATGGGAATTAAAGTATTAAACTCTTGTCCTTACTATGCTCAAGCTAATGGGCAGGTCGAGGCATCTAACAAAGGAATTATCAAGCTTATTAAATGAAAGGTTGAAGAAAATCCTAGGAGGTGGCACACATTGTTAAACGAAGCTTTATGGTCATACCGGATGGCTTGTCATGGATCGACCAAGGTTTCACCTTATCAGTTGGTGTATGGGCATGATGCAGTGTTACCTTAGGAAATTAAGACTGGGTCTAGGTGATTATCTTTTCAAGATCAATTGGCTGCCGATGATTATGCTACTTTGACGATAGACGAGTTGGATGATCTAGCAGGGCATCGGCTAAGAGCCTTGATGAGTATAGAAGAGAGTTGCCAGATGGTATGATAAGAAGGTAAGGGCTAAGGAGTTTGCCGATGGAGACTTAGTATGGAAATTAATCTTACCGATTGGGACTAAAAGTTCAAAATTTGGGAAGTGGTCTCCCAATTGGGAGGGTCCCTATCGGATAAGTCGATCGGCTCCTGGTAATGCCTATATTTTAGAAACTCTCAAAGAAGTTGAATTTCCCAGACCATTAAATGGCAAATATCTAAAGAAGTATTACCCCAGTATATGGGTCGATGCATGAAAGTTTAAGTGCCGATAACATTCCTATCGGCTGGATCAAAATGTATCTGGGGTTGGACTTAATGTTTTAAAAATGTGCCGATAACAGTCCTATCGGCTAGACCAAAATACTAAGAGCATTCAGCAAGGAAGGGCAAGTATGCCGCCGATGGAGAATTCACATGTTCAATAGCGCCTGGATCACCGATATAGCGCGCAGGCGTATTTGGTTGGCTGCTTCTATCTCTTTGGTATCTTCATCGGCAGAGCCTTCTACCGGCTTCAGTTTCTTCTTCATCAGCAGCGCCGTGCGGGCTTGGGCATTTCGCTCTTGCTCAAGACGCTTGATCCCCTCAGGCAGCTGGTTCTCCTCTTGTTGAGCCTGGGGCAAGGCTTCTTCCACTTGCTTGAGTTCTGCCAGCAGGGCCTCTCTTTTTGCCGACATATCAGAAATTTTGTGCTTCAACGCATCTCCTGAGGACTTTAAGATGCTGATGTTCTTGTGCTTCTCATCGGCAAGGAGTTTCACTTTCATCATTTCCTCAGAAAGCTGAGCCTGAGCAGCTCTGTCGGCTAGGCGCTGAGTAGCCCGTTGATATTGCAACTGACGGCTTTCCAGATGTGCAGCTTGAAAGAGGACTTCTTCAGGATCGGCGGGGATTTGGCCTCTAAGGGTCTTGAACAAAGCCTTGGCTGGATCAGAATCATCTACTAGTTGGGCTGTGTCTTGATGGAGGAGGGCTGACAATTCTTCTAATTTTGCCCTGATCTCTACCGATGTAATTCTAACTACCCGGGAGGAGCTCGCTTCCTCACCTTCATCTTCGGAGATGTCAATGGCGAAAGAGAACAAACTGTCGGGAGAGTCCTGCTCCTGAAAAATAAATAAAACGAGTTATCTTATGGTCAGGTATTGATAAATGATACAGACAGAGATTGGGTAACTTACTTGTTTCAGAGCAATCTCTCGCCTCTAACTGGAAGATGCCGATGGAACCACTGGTTAATCGGCCAGAGTTGCCGATGGAACTATGTCAGCTGAAAAATTAGCAGAGGTAATTATAAGATCAGGAAAATGGGTCCATCGGCAATATTTTCCTGAAGATATATTACCTTGGGGAGGTGCAGTGCTTGTCTGGATCGAGGAAACTACCGATGATATGATTGATCCTGCTGGATCGGTAGTCTGCTCGCCCATATCAGCCGATGTGTCTTCTGGCTGAGGTACTTCTGGTTGGGGTTCTTCTAGTTGGGTTTCTTCCACTTGAGATGCTTCTTGTGGGTGAGAAGGAGATGATACCTGTTGTGTCTGTGTTTCTAGAGAAGAGGGAGAAGATTCTACCGGGATTGGAGATACCGGGGGAGGAGAAGGCGTTGCTACTCTTTGGCGCTTTGCTTGTGGTCTGGTATTCTTGGCACCTTTTCTGTTCGGCTGGCTGGACTGGGGGGCATCGACACTTTTGCTTCTGGTCCTTGCCGATGTGCCGGTGTGCTGTAATAAGAATGAGATTCATGAGTACAAGTGTAACAGATGTAGGAGTGGAATCGGTATGAATGAAAGGGGTTCGAATAATTACTTTGAAGGCCTATGCTAAGGTGGAGGCAGGCACCGATGGAGACGTCTTTGTACGCTTGGTGGTGACTTTCTTCAGGTGCACACCTCGATGCATTATGGCAGCCAAAGTGGGAGCATTGTTGCCGATTGAAGAGATTGGACCTGATGGGAAAAGATCAATCGGCTTGCCACTCCAGCTGACCGATGGGGGGACACTATCAACCTGCAATACAATACAGAAAGTGAGTTACCGATGGAAATAAAAGTGAAAGAATGGAGACATCAGTTTGGAAATACTTACAGTATTATCGGGAACTTTGTACTGGGGGTCGATCATGCCACGGTATGTGAGAGCCGATTTGCAGAACAAATGCTCCTTCCATTCTTCCCACCATTGTTTGTACGCCTGAGTGATGAAAAGGGCTGGGATCCACTCTGATAAATCTGCATCTGTATCGGCACTTGGTGGCAATTGAGCTACTCGAATCCACTCAAGAAGGTTAGTGATGGCTTCCCTAGGTTTTATCACATCGGCATAACAGAGTGCGATCGGCAGCTGGCCGAAAGCTAGTTGACGGGCTAGTGCCGATGGGTTGTAAAACTCATAGGTTTGGTTGGAGGTTTTCCCACTACCAAAGAAGTTTACTAGTATGGTTCTGGGAGTGATCAGTGCCATCATCACTTCGTGATCCTTGTTGAGAGCATCGTTGAACGGATGGAAGACTAAAGGAAACATGGTGGTTGGATCTTCATAAGGCATCCATGCTCGCTGTTCTCTAGTCAGGCCTTCGTACAGGGTTTGGAAAAATCGGCTGACCTGATCTGCATTACCCCCTGTACCAGGCAGAACTATAACAGCCTCGCCAAAGTTTAGAGGAGGACCAATTGCCGATTCTTCTTCATCCAATTCATAATCCTCGGCTATATCCCTAGGGAAGCGCTGTGCGAAGAGGTCAAACTCAAGACGTTTGTGCATGTGGAGGCTAAGCCACATATTGATAAACCACCAGGGACCCCCCAAGTTGCCGATGGATTGGCCGAGCAGGAGTTTCCTGGTTACTTGATGCAGGAGGTGGTAAGCCGCGCCAAGCAGGTATCGGCCGAGGGGAAATCGGCCACCATTGGCTAGTCTTTCTACTGCTGCCAAGTAGACAGAAGTTGGTCCTGCCGATCGACCACAAAATATAAATTTGTCCAACCACATGTTCAGGAAGCTGGTCTGTTCCTTTGTGTTAACAGGGCCTGTTCGTTTGTATTTTTGGATGTACCCTGACCAACCGCCGATGGAGCTAGTTTCTACCTTAGCACTGGGTTTGGTATCGAAAAAGTGGGTGCTATCGGTAGAAGATACATCTAGGCCGGTGAGCATAACCACATCGGCAAGTGTAGGGGACGCAGGGCCGTGGCCAAAAACAAAGGCATTGAGTGTGTCTGACCAGAAATATGATGTAGCTATCAACAGTGACTCATTCCTATGCATATCGGCAATGGACAACCTGATACATTGGTCTAGTTTTCTCTCACCCCACTGGACTTCATTTGAGTGGCTGACTCTCAAAAACCAATCCTTCCATCCCACGGTAGGATTGGGCCAGGAATGGAAAGTATCCTTCCACAGATCCAGAGAGAAATTCTCGCCTCTAAAGGGGATTCTGTTTGTTTCTGTGTTAATAAGATCGGTGGGATCTAGATCCCCTAATGGACCAAGACATTGGAGGTGTGGCTGATCGGTAGGGATGACAATTTTATTGGACAGATCCTAGTGGTTTTGAAGGTAAAAAGAAGAACAAAAAAAGAAAAAGAAGGATGTTCAGTAAAATAAATTGTGGATGAACAGGGATACGGTAAAAAATACGCGAGGTAGGGTGATGAACTGACCTCAGGGACGGTGAAGTTGATGGTCATCTCCTCACGAAGAGGATGATCGAAAGCTTCGAGGTTGGTGAAGGAAGGGATTCGTTGGAGTTCTTGGAGCTCTCGAACAGCGCCGCCGCTGGGAAGGTGGAGTTGGAACTGTGGAATGATGTGATGGAGAAGGAGTACCCGAGAAGGAGCTATTTATAGGACAAAATGGGCAAGGGTAGATATGACTTATCACTTCGCCGTATCCGTGAAATCCGAGGATACTCAGGGAGATATGGTAACTGTTCGCACGGTAATCAAGGGATTGCGCAGGTGATTTGTCAGGAAGCGGTCGTGATCTGGAGATATTTTACTGTGCAAGATTTCCTGGTTGGTCCATCGGCAGCACCTTGTAACGGTAATATTGCCGATGGACGGATAAGGTGGAGATATCCGTTTGGGAGGATAGTACAGGTCGTCCTGGTCAGTCCATCGGCAGCTCTCTGTAACGGTAACATTGCCGATGGGCGACTAATGCGGAGATGTCCGTTTGGGAGGCTGAGGATTTCGAGGAATCTGCGGAGGAATCGGATCAGGGTTGTTCAGATTAAGGCTGTCGGTTACCAAATTGGAAGAATTAATTGCGGAAAGGCATCATTACTGCAGAGAATTTCAGAGCATTAATGATTTCATACTCTGAAATTGGGGGTCATGTGTTGACACCATTTTTAGACACGTACCTAGGATTGGTAGAGTATAGATCGGCAAGACAGGGCAACAGTAATTGGTCTACAGAAGAGTTGCCGATGAGGGTGGTTGCCGATGAGGGGACGGCTGGATATGGCTAAGTCCATGGGTGGTGATGTGTTTCTGCCGATGGCCGGCATTAACCTTTGCCGATGGCTACGATGGAGAGTCTACTGATAACGCAGAAGGAAGACTTGAAGGTTACCGATTGGTCTATGGTGGCGTCCCAGATTGCCATAGGGGGATAGTTTTATGTTTTTCCTTAGTTACTTAAATCGTTTTGTCTATGGATTCTGTTTAATTTAGAATTCGAGTTATAGTCGTGTCTAGTTGTAGCTCTTTTGTGCAGGGTATAAATGTGGACCCTAGGGCCTTGTAATCGAAATCTATCAATCAATCAATCAAACACAAGTTTTTGCTCATATTCCAGTACCTACTTTTTCGACGACTTCGTCGTACTTTTTCCTTTTATTATGAGTTCTTAGGAATTCGTCAACTTAAGCTCGGCGTGTTCTCGAGTTCCGCGTGATCACCTCTTGGCCGTGACATCCAGGCGCATCGCTGTTGTCAGGACCAAAGTGGTCGAGTTATCACCTTTGCTGATAGTAAGGTCAAATCGGCTGGCACGCCTTAACGTTTGAATCGGGTATTAGCCCTTTGTGTTTGCAGATCCAGCTTTTGCATGAACACCTCGAGGGTGAGGGAGTGAGTAGAGTTACCATAGCCTGGGGGCGTAGGGGTTCTCAAGCTCGTCTGACCCAGCCCTTAAGGGGCTCGAGGCGCCTTTACTACTCGACCGTGTGAGGTTTCCTTAGGTCTTGTCAAAAAGAAGGTAACATTGAGGCTTTTGAAGAAATTGTTCAGTTTTTAAGGGCCTGTAGGGGGGTCCCCCTGCTAGCCCCCGAGGGAGTGTCGACTATGATGAGTCATGGTCGATACTTCCACCTAACGTTGAGGTTTAACCGGTAATAAGCATATATTACTTGAAAAAGTACTTTCATTTATTCACATATTCATTCTCAGGGTCTTGGTACAAGATGTGCATGAAAATGTAGATCCTTCAAAGCTCTAAGGGTAGAAGCGACATAGCTGTTCGATGTTCCATGCGTTGGTGAAGACTGCCCCCTTTCGTCTCCGAGCTTGTACGTCCCTGGCTTCAAGACCTCGGCCACCACGTATGCGCCCTCCAAGGGTGGAGTTAGCTAGTGGCATCCTTGATTGCTTTGTCGTCGACACAGGACGAGGTCGCCCACGTTTAGGTCTCTCTTGTGCACGTGTTTGTCGTGGTAGCGTCGAAGCTTCTGCTGGTACCTTGCTGCATTGAGGAGGGCCATGTCTCGAGCTTCCTCGAGCTAGTCGACCGTGTTCTCTTGAGTCTCCTTATTCGTCTGCTCGTTGTAGGCTTTGAGTCGAGGTGACCCATACTCGAGGTCTGTTGGGAGCACAGCCTTAAAGCCGTAGACCTTGAAGAATGGGGTATATTTCGTGGCTCTGCTTGGTGTCGTTCTCAAACTCAATAGGACCGAGGAGAGTTCCTCAACCCACTTCTTGCCAAACTTCTTCAACCGGTGGTAGATTCTAGGTTTGAGCCCTAGCAAGATCATGCCGTTGGCTCGTTCGACCTGACTGTTAGTTCGAGGGTGAGCTACTGCGGACCAGTTCACACGGATGTGATGCCGGTCACAGAAGTCCAAGAACTTTTTGCCAGTGAACTACGTGCCATTGTCGTTGATAATGATGTTGGGTATCCCGAATCGGTGGATTATGTCGGTGAAGAAGAGGACAGCCTGTTCAGAGCGGATGTTTGTGATGGGTCGAGCCTCGATCCATTTGGAGAACTTGTCGATGGATACCAGCAAATGGGTATATCCACCCGCTGCCCTTTGGAGAGGACCAACGAGATCGAGGCCCAATACTACGAATGGCCAAGTGATGGGGATCATCTATAGAGCATGAGCGGGGAGGTGGGTTTGCTTGGTGTAGAATTGACACTCGTGGCACGAGTGAACGAGCTCGATGGCATCGGCAATGGCTGTTGGCCAATAGAAACCTTGTCGAAAGGCATTTCCCACAAGGGTCCTTGGAGCCGCATGGTGGCCACAAGCCCCCGAGTGTAGGTCCTCGAGGAGATTTCATCGTTCTTCTATGGTGATGCAGCGTTGCAGGATCCCCGTTGGGCTTCTTTGGTACAGTTCTTTGCTTTCGCCATAGATTACGTACGATTTGGCCTGTCAAGCGATACGGTAGGCCTCAGCTCAGTCCTCTGGTAATTCACACCGGATCAGGCAATCGAGGAAAGGTGTGCGCCAGTCGAATGGTCAAATGGGGAGTTGGGGAATTTGCTTGACCTTCATTGCTTCTGCCGCCGTTAATAGGGCCTCGACTGCGTCGGTAGGCTCGGGGGTCGAAGTTTCGGTGCTAGCCTCCGTGCCTAGGTTGACAGATGGCTCGTGTAGGTCCCTCGAAAATGCATCTGGAGGGACGGTGCCTCGAGTGGATGCAATCTTGGCGAGCTCTTCGGCTGCTTCATTGTATCGTCGAGCAATGTGAATGAGCTCAAGGCCGTGGAACTTATCCTCGAGCTTGCGCACTTCTTTGCAGTCAGCTTCCATCTTTGGGTTTTGGCAGCTCAAGGCTTTCATGACCTGGTCGATGACCAAGTGAGAGTTGCCTCAAACATCGAGGCGTCGAACCCCTAGCTCGATGGCGATTTTTAGCCCGTTGACGAGAGCTTCATATTCTGCAACATTGTTAGACGCGGCGAAGTGTATTCTGATGACATACCTCATATGGACGTCGAGAGGTGAGATGAGCAGCAGGCCTAACCCTGCTCCAGTCTTCATGAGAGATCCATCAAAGTACATCGTCCACAGTTCTGCTTGAACCTGAGTTGGGGGGAGTTGTGTGTCTATCCATTCAGCGACGAAATCCACCAGTGCTTGAGACTTGATGGCTTTGCGAGGCGCATAGGTGAGGGTCTCAACCATGAGCTCGACTGACCACTTGGCGATCCTCCTGGTGGCCTCTCGATTCTGGATGATCTCACCCAAGGGGAAGGACGAGACCACCGTGATCGGGTCGCCAAGAAAATAATGCTGCAGCTTGCGTCGAGCGAGAATTATGGCATAAATCAATTTTTGAACCTAGGGATATCGTACCTTTGTGTCCGATAGCACTTTGCTGATGAAGTAGATTGGCCGCTGAACTGGTTGCGCGTGCTCCTCTTCTGGTCTCTCGACTACTACGGCCATGCTAACGACCTGGGTCATTGCTGTGACATATAGGAGCAGAGGTTTTGTGGGTCGAGGGGTACTAGGATCGGAGCGGTGGTCAGCGTCCTTTTTAGATTGTCGAGGGCTTCCTCGGGCTCGATAGTCTAGGTGAAGCATTCGGCTTTCTTGACAACCCGATACAATGGCAATGCCTTTTCCCCTAGCTTTCAAATGAAATGGCTTAGCGCTGCTAGGCAGCTCGTGACTTTCTGCACGCCCTTAATGTCTCGAAAATCGGCCCCATCCTGGCAATGTCTAAGACCTTTTCGGTGTTAGCCTCGATGCCGCGTTGGGAGACGATGTATCCTAGGAGCATGCCTGGAGGCACACCAAAGACACACTTCTGAGGATTGAGCTTGATTTTATTCGCGCGCAAACAGCCAAAGGCGATCTCGAGGTCCTGAATCAGGTCGCCTCATCTCTTTGATTTGACGACTATGTCGTCGACATACGCCTCGATTGTCGACACTATGTGCTCACCGAATATATGAAGCATGCATCGCTGGTACGTCGCACTAGCGTTTCGAAGCCCGAAGGGCATGGTCACGTAACAATACATCCCAGAAGGCATGATGAAAGATGTCGCGAGCTGGTCGGACTCTTTCATCTTTATTTGATGGTAACCGGAATATGCATCAAGGAATGGAAGGGTCTCACATCCCGTGGTAGAATCGACAATTTGATCGATGCGTGGTAAAGGAAAAGGAACTTTGGGACATGCTTTATTCAAACTGGTATAATCGACACACATGCTCATTTTTCCATTCTTTGTTTCCCCCCTTGTCGTAGGTCTTGTCTTTCCTCTGGTCGTCCTTCTTCAGCCCTAGGCTTTCAAAGTACTTCTTCAACATACGACAGTCCTCGAGCTTATGATTGGCACCTCCCTTGTGGTAAGGGCAGGGCTCCTTGAGCATTTTGTCGAAGATGGCACCCTCTTGGGGGCCTCGAGGCCTTTTACGCTCAACGGCGATGACAAAATCGTCGTCGAGAGCCTCCCGCTTGATTGGTTGTGTTTTCTTCTTCTTTTTGCTCTTCTTGGACTCTCTGCTAGGGCCTTCATCGTTGTCCGCTGGCACTTTCCCCTTGCCACCTTCATGGTTGAAGAAAGCGCTGACCGCCTCCTCATCAGCGGCATAGTTTGCCACCACATCCTTCAGTTCATCGATGGTCCGTGGTCGGTTTTGACCTAGCTCTCACACCAAATCCTTGCATGTGGTGCCTGAGACAAAGGCCAAAATGACCTCGTGGTCGGGGATGTGTGGGAGCTCGGTGCGCTGCTTCGAGAAGCGTCAAGCGTACTCTCAGAGAGATTCTCCTAATTTCTGCTTGCACTTGCTGAGGTCCCACGAATTGCCGGGGCGTATGTAGGTCCCCTTGAAGTTTCCCTCGAACACCCGGACCAAATCAGTCTAGTCATGGATCTGGTTGGCGAGGAGTTCCTCGAGCCACCTGCGAGCGGTATCGGAGAGGAAGACTGGCAACTGGCGGATGATAGTTCGATCATCCCCTCGAGCGCCTCCCAACTGGCATGCCAGACGCAAGTCTGCCAACCACAATTCTGGCTTGGTTTCGCCATTGTGCTTGGCGATGCTTGTTGTTGGTCGAAATGGGCTTGGCAGCGGCGTGCTGCGGATTGCCCTGCTGAATACTCGAGGGCCCGGTGGCTCTAGAATCATTCGGTCCTCGGTGCTATCGTAACGTCCACCATGGTGGGCGCTGTAACCGCGTTTCTCCGCATCCCCAAGTCGGCAGCCGTGGTGCTCGTTGATGTCATGTCGTGTGTCGTGCTGCCCTCGATTGTCGACGAGGCGCTCCTAGACAGGCGCCGTTTTCCTACCTCAAGGGGGTGGTTCTTGATGAACTGACACCTCCCTCTCGTTTCGGGCTGGCTCGAAGCGCTTTTCTGTAGCTGCCCCTCGACGTCGAGAGGCTGAGCTTTCGGCTTGTTGTGCTGCCTCCACGTGGAGCAGACCCTACACCTCATCTCGAATGCGTTGTGCCTGGGAGTTTGAAGGCTCAGGCATGTCACGTAGCAGCATGGTTGCTGCCACAATGTTCTGGCCTGCTCGAGGGAAGCGGCTGACGAGTGGCTCTAGCTCCTCGTCCCCGATGATCTGTTGGTACACCTCTTGAGCACGACCACGTGCGCCCCTGCCGTGGGGGTGCAGTTGGTCTCGCTCAAGAGCCTGCTTGAGTTGGGTGAGGCACTCGCGATCCTCGTCAGGCTTGGCCTTGAGCTCACGCAGCTGCACAAGGTGCGCAGCTTTGTCATCCCGAGGTGGGGGCCGACCTATCCGTCATTCCCAGGTGTCCTGGGATCTTCCCTCGCTGCGGGAGCTCGACCATCGGCGGCGGCGGCCTGTGTGTCCTCCGTGGTACAAGGCCCCGTCGATGTTGAAGCACTCCCTCGTAGGGTCATAACTGTCAGATTCGGAGTCGGGATCTGGCACGGCGGTGTAGAAGCATCCGCGCCCCACCTCCGCCAACTGCTACCTGAGCGAGGTAATGGTGTATTGCCTAGGTCCTAGGCGTCGAAGCCCACGTGTCCAGGGAAAATCTGTCTGCTCAGCCACTTGCTGAGTCTGCTGCCGTGTTCCGGCGTCGTGCGGGAGGACCAGTGGTCATTCCACATATGTTCGAGCGTCCGGACACAATGTTCTGGTGAGCGATGTCACGGCGTTGTCCAAACCGAACGGGCACGTCTGCCTGGAGGCGAACAGCCCATGTGGTAGCAATGCCAATGGAGGTGAGGGCGCGCAGGGCACGCTACCGCCCGACGCCGTCACGTGGCTATCCTGACGCTGGGTTGTCGTACCCGTGGCCTTGGCGTGTGGGGCCATTGGCTCCTGCTCCGCTGCCCGCCTCGCATGAGGTGGTGATCGCGCAACGGCGGTGGGGCGATGGCGATGCTGCCCACTCCTCTTCTTAGGCGGTGAAGCTTGGTGGCGAGGCCATCTCAGAGCCTTTGATCGTGTGGGCATGATACGAGCCCCTCCTGGTCCATTGATCGAGAGCAGGATCATGTCGTAGCCGATGCCGGTGGATATGAACTCCCAAACCAAATCACCGTGGAGCGTGGGATCAGCGCGACGAGAGTGGCCATCCGGAAGGAGATGGGAAATCGGTGGTAACACGTAGGACCCCTACCTGGCGCGCTGTTGGGCATTCTTAACGTCATTACCAAAAGTAGACTTAGTTTTCTAATTCTAATAACGGCGCCAAAAATGCCGAACCTATCCCTCATGCCACATAAGCCAAGTTGTCATCCCCAGCATGACATGAGAGACGTGGTATTGAAATATGCAATTGCTCTTCTAAATGAATAATAAATGAGATCTGCAAGCGCACAAATTAATATCGATGTAGCATTTTAACCGGTAAGTATTCCAGGTATCGTTATTTATATTATTACCACTTGGAAGGGATTGCTAATCATCAATGTTGATTATGAATGAAATATGGAATTGAGTATCTATCATTGCATGTGTAATAGAGAGCATTTATCTATCTCTTTCATACAGGGATAAATGTCACATAATATAGATAAAGTATGAATGGTGACAAAGATAATTAATCTGATCAGCATAACTTGCCACATATAATAATGGTAAGCACCTCAACAGATATTCTGGCAAGTCATTAGCATGGAAATATGATGGACTACAAGAATATTTCCTAAGTTATTCTTAACTATAAAGTCTAACATATCATAGTTAGTGCAATTATACTTGGCAATCATTGCGAGACAGGACGACGCCCATGGATAGTAATATTATCAAGGAAGATGAGAAACATAGCAATCACTCCCCTATAATAATGTTGTTCTGCCTGGCCTATACATAGGATCAATGGAGCTGTCACCACCACGAACTACCCCGCGATCCGGCATATAGGGTACAATCGTAGATAAATATGGTATAGGCACCACGCCTACACAATACTTATCATTTACCCACTGTACACATGGATAAACGCTATACGATCCTAAACATGTATATAATTCCAATCTAACTAAGCCAAGTATATAACTATGATAAACTAAGAACGATATAATTGCAAATATAAACAAGGGGAGCAAAGTCATAATCAATATATTGAAGTAGAACAAAGTCATATTCATAATATTGAATAACAATGATAAACAAATGAAGAAGAATAGAGGAATTACCAAGAATCCTCTTGACAGATCTGGAAACTAATCGAAGATTGACTCCTTCTAGTTCTAATCCTATGTAGCTATGCTAAACTAGAGATCTAGTTGATGTGGTGGCTCTAGGGCTTGGTCAGAGACTTCTTCTCCCGAGGTGACTGAATGAATTAGGGCTTCAGAGGTCCTCTTCTCTAGGGGCCAGGGAGCCTGCTTATATAGTCTTTCCAAATGAGTATGGGCCGTCGGATCAAACCGACCTTAATCGCATGGTTTTCCTTAATCCCTTAGGTCGGTGGAGCATGATCCGCGAGGCAGAGCCTGATTGGCTCTCGGGCTAGGGCGCGCGCCTAAGGGGGGAGGGCGGGCGCCCTGTCCCCGGGCCCGCTCGGCCTCCCGCTCGTTCCCATGTCTTCTGGACTCTTCTAGATGTTGGATAATTGCGCAGCACGTTAATATCTCTATGTAAACCCGACGTGTGGGCCTTTCCTCCATAATTCCTGATAACCCCCTGCAGAAATAGACAAACACCAAAACTTGTGGAATTCTACCAGATAAAATCCTAAGTCTGGGTGTTGGTTGCATTTGGGTCCCTTTCTTTATTTATTTGTTGATTATATTTTTTACTTAAGGACCATCAACAAACTCCCCCAAGCTTACCTCTTGCTCGTCCCTGAGCATGGATAATCTCTGTGATGGATCAGAAGTTGTGTAATGCCTTTGAGTATTGATGGTACACATACTTTCAAATAAGGTCTCATCTCTGAGTCAGAGTAAACCGTCAAAACTTAAAACTTACTCATTTTACCTTTTACCATGGGACTTGTAACCGTCACTTCTGTCTTGAGCAGTTAAAAGATAGAACGGTCTAGTCAAGCGCCATATCTCTTATTCTTGATCAGCTATAGCTCTGGAGTTTTTGCAGATTTTCAAATAAAACTCAGAGATTCCTTGTATGACTCTCTCAGATCTCTCTTTTTGTGGTACTTTTGGATCCTTACCAAGGCAGTGATGGTATATGCCTTCTCTCATAGTATGTGGTATTTTTGGTATGAGGCATAGTGATATTGCCTTCTCTCTCACCCTACTCTAATAAGGCTTTGATATCTGGAGCTCATAGGTGGGAGATAGAGTATACATACTTACAAGACATTTATTGCATAGTCAAACCATGGATCCATAGAAACAAGTCAATAAGTCAGATCAAGATGTGCATGTGTGGCGAATGAATGGTGCATGGTGATGATGGTGATAACAACGGTGAAAGTCTAATTCTACTTTTTGCTCTTTCGAGGGGATACATATCTTTCTTGCCCTTTGAAACTTTTGAGGAGAATGAGATGCTCTACATTTTCTTTTTCTTTCCTCTCAGGTGGGTATCTTGTACCCTTAATTCTACTGTCGGACACTTGTCTATTTTTACCTCTCGTCTCACTTTTTCTTTTCTTTCGAGGTTCCGGGCACTTGCCCCTTTTTATTTCCTCGCATCTTTTCTCTTCTTCTTTTTTTAGAGCACTCATCTCCTGAAATAATATAGCAAGTGGTAGTAACCAAGATAACTCGAGCATTTATTTCATAGGGAAAAATAGAAATAGGAGAATACTTTTGGGTGGCTCTAGAGATGGAAATGAGTGGATATATGTGGATGCATACTTCGAGAGTAGAAGCAGCATATGTGAGTGAACGTGCAAGCGAATCTTGATTTTAACCGCATGACAAGCTCCTAAGGGTCTACACAGCTTGACCACACTCAATGCTCATAAGCAGTAATAAGTAAATGTGTGGTTCAAAGTCTAGTAAGCATGTATATATAGCTGTGGTCGGAATTTAAACACTCATCATACAGGAACTCATCATGTGATATTTTAAAGATTTTCAAAGATAAAAATTCTCTAGATTTCTAGCATCTCTAGGAACAGATAAACAGCAGCTCAATATTCCCATATCATATCTGTTAATAACTTAGACTTTAGATCAAGTTCTCTTTCCACAAGTTCAGGTTTAGAGCAAGCTTTAAATTATCACAGTTATGTCTAAACTAGAGAGAGAACTCAGATTTGAAAATTAGGCAGAGCAACTATTCATCATATCCATGCTAGAGTCTTATTAAGATTCACTTTAGCATAGCCACTTTATTTATTTATTAAGCATACTAAGCAAAAGATATATATATATATATATAAGCACAAAATCTTTATTTGGTTTTTCATGGTTATGTATATATTTTTTTAATATAGCATAAGTATAAATGTAGATAGAAATATTTAGCGGGATAAATGGGGGTGCTCTCCCACATGCTGGATTTTGACGTAATTTCTTCTGATGTAGCTAGCAGGTGGCAGATGTGTATTTGAAAGTCGGCAGTACCCTGACAGCGATTAGAATGTCCTCTGTCTGCTAGTCTTTTTGATCCTTGAATTCGGTGGAGCTCAAATAGACAACAAAGCTTTGTGGAACTGATTAGGTGTTAGCATAAATATCTAGCCTTTACCATGTTGAGCTTCCTCAATAAATGCTACTTTCTTTGGTAGGATCACAATTTTATTTTTATATTTTTATAGAGCAAAAGAATATTTTTATTTTATTATATTTTTTATGCCACCATAGTGAATGTCCTTATGGGTTTTATGCCACTTGTATACTCACATGGGGCTTACTTATTTTAACATTTTTTTTCAAGATGATATGAACCTGATTCACTAAGCAAACTATTTAAATTAATTGAAAAGAAAAGGATAACTACCAAGTTTATCTCTTGGCAAGGTGTTCGGTGTTTTAAGTCCCCCGAACGGGACTCTTTGTTTTCTGAGTCGTCCTAGGATTTGCTAGATGGCGTAGTCGGTGGTTCCGGCGGCGCCTCCTCTTCATGTATAACTATCTTCTCTCTCCACACCTAACTCGGTGCTATGGTCTCCTTAGGACAGTTCTGTTCAAGCTGTATGTCTTTAGACCTTACCACTTCTCCTTCGTAGTCTGCCCATCCATCCTTGATGATTTGCCTCCTCTGGTTGCGGTTGCGTCGTCTTCTTCTTGTCCTGACCTGCTTAGAGTCTTCAACTATATAGTTACGGTCAGTAAAATAGCGGCGTACCTTCTCAGAGGGGAAGTGCATGTGGACTTCTCCAGTTCCAATGTAGATGATTGCTTTAACGGTGCGGAGGAACGGTCTCCCTAGGATGATGGGTGGATCGTAATCGTCTTCTCCCATGTCAATAACCTAAAAATCTGTATGGACAAAATGATCGTCTATTTTGATAGGGACATCAGTTACTATACCTTCAACCTTTTGGAATGTCTGATCTGCCATCTGGAGCTGAATGTATGTTGGTTTTAGGGGCATGGTTCCAAACAGGAGCTGATAGGTGACTGCGGCCATTATGTTGACGCCCGACCCGGTGTCGCAAAGCGTCTTGTGGAAGTTGTATCCATTAATGGAGCAATGGAAGCTTGGCATACCTGGGTCGTCCTTCTCGGTCAGGAACGGTGACTTGAGTCGACGATCTTGACCTCCATGAACTGCAGTGACCATCTTAGCTGACTCGGTCCACACTTGCTCGTTCCTGTTCCTCCTGTTGGTCCTCTACCTTGGTTCATGTCGGGATTGCTCTGGGATTTGTGTAGTCTTGTTCTTGAAGGAAAACGTATCCTTCCTCCCCTTGATGTAGAAATTAATCTTGGCAGCACTAGCATAGATGACAGCTCCCGAGGTGTTCAGGTATGGCCTCCCTAGGATGATGGGGGCCCTCTCATCATTACCGGTCTCTATCACCACGAAGTCAGCTGGGGCATACAAGGCACTAACTCGGACGCAGAGGTTCTTTAATATTCCCTTGGGGAAACTTAGCGTCCGATCTACAAGCTGCAAACACATGGTTGTTTCTAGTAAAGGGTATGTAAAGAATTTTTCATAGAGTACCCTGGGCATAATGTTGACACTGGAGCGATAGTCGCAGAGTGCTTCTGGGAATTCCACCATGTCAATGGAGATCGGGATGATGGGGCGTCCTGGATCGCCTCTCTTGACTGGCAGAAGGTTAGTAGTAACTTCCGCAACAGGGTTACTCCAGTAGTTACCTGTATCAAACATGTCTACAAGATTTGCAGATTCTAATCCTTCTGGTTGTGATTGTATACCCGGGTTAGTAGCAGGAGCAACAGCAGCTATTTGGTTTAACTGAGATTCAATCAATTTATTAAAGCTGATTTGATTCTTGATGGCAGTAGAGAAATTATCCATTCTTTTATTTATATTTTCTAACATTTTATCATTAGATGCTAATTTCTTAGATAGGTTATCCATTAGCTTCCTTGATTAGACACTAACTCTCTCAAAGGTGAAAAAATATTATTATTATTGTAAGAATTGTTACCTTGATAATTACCTGAGTAGTTAGGCCTCTGTTGATTCCAACCTTGATTTTGTTGAGGACGGTTGTAGTAGTAGTAGTTGTTGTTGTTGTTGATGATGTAGTTTACGTCCTCAAGCATCTCAGAGCAGTGATTGCCTGAGTGTCCAGTATCTCCACACTCCTCACAAGTCATGTGAGAGTCGTAGACGTGCATAACTTTCTTCTTATCTCAAACATATCATCGAGCTTCTTCATGAGCAGGTCTAGCTTGGCAGACAGCATGTCTACCTCCTTGAGCTGGTGCATACCTCCACCTCTCTTGCGTGTCTGGGTCATTTCTTTATTCCAGCCTTGGTTAGACGCCATCTTCTCCACAAGAGTTGTGGCTTGTGGTATGGTAAGTGATAGGAATGCTCCTCCAGCTGCAGCATCCATGGTCTCACAGGCACTATTGCCGAGCCCATGATAAAACGTCTGCATCAGTAGCCAGCTCTCCATTTCATGATGGGGACATTGTAGGATGTAGTCTTAGAAGCGCTTCCATGCTTCTGGAATGGATTCATCATGTTGTTGCTAAAAACTTGTAATTTTCCCATGGAGAGCATTGGTCTTGCCCATGGGAAAGAACTTAGCTAGAAAGTTCGTGGAACAGAGTGCCCACATAGTATTCTTCTCCTTTGTAGCGTAGAACCATTGCTTCGCTCTCCCTAACAGTGAGAATGGGAAGAGGCGAAGTAGTATAGCATCTCGGGGGACTCCTGACATTGTGGATGTGCTGCAAATCTCCAGGAAGTGTTGGAGATGAGCACTAGCATCTTCGTGCGCCTTTCCATAGAACTGGTTGGCTTGCACCATGTTGATGAGCCCAGGCTTGAGCTCAAAGTTGCAGTCGATCTCCACAGCTGGTCCAGTGCGGATGTTATCCGTAGTTGGAGTTGAGAACTCACGGATCGATTTGTTCGCCATGAGTTCAAACTCTGAAGACAAATTCCGGATGAAACTTCGGCGATCGTCTAGATTGGATGAAGCTTCGTGCTGAAGTGTTGACGATGTCTTCTTGAGCTTGGCTCTTGTTTTTCTGAATAACGCTTCGGGATCGTCAACAAAATTTACTTGAAGATGTCTTCGGTTCATACATTACCCTGCATAAAATAATCACAATAGAAAAATACAGGGGTAAAACTTTATGAGAGAATTTATAATCTCGATCATATTAGTGATGTGAATGATGACTCGAAGTTCTGTATTCAGTCTTTATTAGTAATCAACCTTCCTCGGCAACGGCGCCAAAAATGCTTGTTGGGCATTCTTAACGTCATTACCAAAAGTAGACTTAGTTTTCCAAACCTATCCCTCATGCCACTTAAGCCAAGTTGTCATCCCCAGCATGACATGAGAGACGCGGTATTGAAATATGCAATTGCTCTTCTGAATGAATAATAAATGAGATCTGCAAGCACACAGATTAATACCGATGTAGCATTTGAAGTATTCCAGGTATTGTTATTTATATTTTTACCACTGGGAAGGGATTGCGAATCATCAATGTTGATTATGAAATGAAATATGGAATTGAGTATCTACCATTGCATGTGTAATAGAGTGCATTTATCTATCTCTTTCATATAGGGATAAATGTCACATAATATAGATAGAGTATGAATGGTGATAAAGATAATTAATCTGATCAGCATAACTAGCCACATATAATAATGATAAGCACCTCAACAGATATTCTAGCAAGTCATTAGCATGGAATTAGGATGGACTACAAGAATATTTCCTAAGTTATTCTTAACTATAAAGTCTAGCATATCATAGTTAGTGCAATTATACTTGGCAATCATTGCGAGACAGGACTACGTGTAACACCCAGTGTTATGGTTGCATTGATCATGTGCATAGCATGAGCATCATCAACCACTCAAAGCATATCATGATCATCATCTATCTTGAGCCATGTCATTCTTTGCAAAATTGTGTTTTAAATTGCTTAAATAGGCTTCCTATGCTTATGTTTGAGTGAACCATGCTTGTGTTTGTGCTCTATGCTTTGGTAATTAGTTTATCTAAGCTTAACTTAACATTAGGAACAATGTTCATGTTGATCACTTCTCCAAAATATGCCTTTAAGTCATACTTGTGTAAATAGGCCCTAGAAACCTCTTTTGCTTAGGCTTTTAAAAAGTGTTGCATAAAATGTTTGCATGTCAAAACTTCCTACAGCAAAGTTGTAGCAAATTTTATAAGGAACAAAAGTGATCACAAATATCTCAAAAGTGACCCACAAGGCAGATTTGGGGCTGTTTCCAACACTTAGAAAAATTTCTAAGTCTTGGAACGAAACCAGTTTGCTCGATCGATTTTGGAAACTCTATATCTCACAATCCAGGCCGATCTAGCTTTTGCTCCAGTTGGCAAAGTTGTAGATCTCGGCTAGTACTCCAACTTTGTCAACTACATCATCTCCTGGTTCGCGCTGGTTTAGGAGATAATCGTCGTCAAAGTAGCTCTGACAGTCGGCCATCGCTTTCTCTGAATCGAAGCCGAGCATGACGTCCACGGCGACGCTCCGCGCAGAGTGGACGCGTCCACTTCCTCTCTGCCTCACCCCTCTCGCCAGAAACGTGGCCGCCGTGAGCTCTCCGTTGCGAGCGAACTCCGGCGACTCGCGCGCGTTCCTTGCTGCGCCATTGCTCACCAAACTTCACCCAAAGCTCCGCCGTGACCCGCTCTCCATTCTCCACCCACCATCTCGCCGTGAAATCCACCGGTGAGCCGCCTTTCCCTTCTTTCCCCAAATTGGGTCGCCGTGACCATCTTTTCCGGCGAGCCCAATGCCGAGCCCTGTGAAGCCTCACGTCGTCTCTGGTTAGGTCCTAGAGGTTGCTTAGGTTTCTAGCTTGCGTTTGCGCCACTTGGTGGATGCTCTACCGAGCTCTGCGTCGCCGGACACGATGCGCAGCGCCGCCGTGTTTCCGCCGGAGATGAGCGCTCTCGTGGCCATCGTGTTCCACGAGGTTTCAAGCCAAGCCGCGTACCTAGGAAGCTCCGCCGTAGTTCGCTGGTGCTGTAGAAGGTCTTAGGTCGCACTCTACCGGCCTGAGGGCTCCGGCGTAACGCCGAGCACCTCCGCCGAGCCGCCATTGTCGACGGTGAGCCCCTTCCGGTGGCTCCGCCGTGGGAAAAGTGGGATCAATCGAGTCGCTAGAGTCTGGGGATCACGTTGGTGCCCTTGGTTTGGCCGGAGACCTCGCCGTCGCGGAGAAATCGCCAGCGAAAGTCGCCTCGGCCGTGGGGAAGAAGAACCTGACAGCTGGGACCCACTGTCAGCGTCAGTCTCCTTCCCTCCTTTTCTTTTATTCAAAATCCTAATTTTTGGCTTTCTTGCAAAAATCATATCTTCTGTTTCTGAGATCCAAAATTTGTGAAACCAATTTTGTGGTATTCCTTGAGATGGCTAGTTTTTAATAAAAATATAAAATGAACCATGTTTTCTGGGAAAATATTTATTAAGGATTTATTCTTGTTATTCATGGATAAATTCATATCTCTGGTTATACTGTTTAGTTTGCCATGAAAATTTTATGGTAGCCTCTGTGTGATACTAGAATGTTATGATAAATATTTCATGATTTTTGGATTAATGCAACTTTGATATGTAATTTATGATTGAAATGTGGCTTGTTTCCTTGATTAAATTATATAAAATAATTGGTACTTATGCTGGTGCTCTACTTTGGTAGTAAACCTGTTTATGGCATTCCTCATGTGTAAATAATCTGAAATCTGTTGTTTGGCAATATACAAGTCATGTTTTCCAATTTATGAAATAAGCACCTAGCTACATGGTAAATGTATATCTTTAATTTGGTATGTGCAATTGCTCTGAAATTTTTATGGTGATGCTTTGATGCTTTACTTGTGTTCCTGTAATTTTTGTAGATTTTTCTGAGCACTTTGACTAGGCATCTTGTAATTATGCTTCTTTCTAGAAGTAATTAATAAATGCCTTCTTAAGTATATGTTTGAGGGTTATCATCTGATGTTCTGGTAACCTTGTGATATGCATGTGCTCATAAGCCATGTGGTTGGCATGGTTTGTGTTTTGGTTATGTCATCAAATAATTAATTAAAGGGTCAAAGGCTGTTCTGGACAGCAACGAAGTGATTTAACCTTTGCTTAATGATAATTTGGTTTTCTGAGAATCTTATCTAAATCAAAGTTGTTGTAATCTTATTGAACTAGCTGTGGTTTAAATTTGGGATGATTTGGCGTAGTAGTTTAAAAGTTATGGCTGTTCCAAGTTAGGTTCCAGAAATAGGTGCTTTCTGTTTTTCTGGGACAGAACCTGGAATTTTGTTTAGTTGACTGGTTTAAGTTATGAATCTTGCTGTGATGTTTAAAGATGATTTGTAGACAATTTTATAAGCTTTCCAGAATGTCCTGACTTAAGTCTGTTGGACCTTTGTAGCAGTAGTTATGGTTTGTTTACTGAGCTGATCTGTTTATGTGCTTGCTGTCATAAGTTAACTTGTTTAGTTTGTTTAGTCATGTGGTTTTCTTGTAAGTTAACTTAGAAGTTTAATCCATAAATGGGTGCCCAGTGAATCCATTATATTATCAAGTATTCATTCTTGTGTATGCACATCTTCTCATTCACCGAGCATGCAATAGGTGCACCGGACGTGGCAGTTTCCTTCGAGCTCCAAGCGAATCCCGAAGGCCAGGAAGGCAGCCAGGAGGTGGAGGCCCAGCAAGTCGGACCCGAGGAGCCAGAAGAAGAGGTTGAGTGCCCAAGTCACGAGCCCGCCTCGTTCGTGAAAGGAAAGCCCCGGAGCATTCTAAGCCTCCCTTTTTATTTTGGAAAGTTTACTTGATATGTCATATCTATTGCTGCATTTTACTCAATCCTTGTCCAGATACTTTACCCTACCTTGGTTATAGAGTTAGGATCGAGTAGCAGCTTAGCCATGCTTTAATCGGTAGAAGTCGGGTGATATCCTGTCACCTGCGCGATATAGGGTTATGTCGGATCACGATGGTCTATATGTGCTATCGTGGATGGAACCTGATTAATTTGACTTAAGCCGGGCGGAGTTTTGCAAGTTTGTAGTAACTCCGTCTGTGGCAGCTAAGGACCGATCGTTGTACGTCCTCTTGTCATGTTGAATGCATGCCTGACACTTAGTTGGCCGGATAACTCGTTTCGACCGCGAAGCCGAGTAGTATGACTCAGGCCGGAAGACCGGCAAGTATAAAGTGCGCACTACCGGAGGAAGTGCGGTGTGCGGGGGACCATTGGCGTAAGCCCAAAGGCAGGTGAGTTAAAATTCCTGACCTCCCTGGCAGAGTGGTAGTCCTGGGAGTGCGGCGCTGATCGGAGCCGCGATTCCTGAGTCGTACCAAAGGTGACCCGTTGGCTCTCCGACGGGGGATGCTTGGGTGAGTGCTAGGAATAACCCTCCAGCTGGATAGGAATTCAATTCGAATCGCCGTCTCTCCCGGTCAGTGAGAACTTGACAGAGCAGCGGCAAACGTAGCATCCACTAATGAACTTGGTTCAAGATAATGATGATGGCAAAAAGAACATATGATGAACTTGATATGGTTATTATTGCTTGTAATAATCAAGTGATGTGTTGTAGTACAGGTGCTAATCTAGTGGTAGGCTGATGATGAATAAATATGATGCTCTTACATTGTGTTAGTCTTAATAAAGGCTTTTGGCAAAAATGTCGAGTCAACCAGCCCTACTTTTATATCTTAGCCTTGCATGATCCTTGGTGTCTTTTATGTTCTACTAGACGGGTAAGTCTAGCTGAGTACATTCTCGTACTCAGGGTTTATTCCCACCTGTTGCAGATGACATCTTCTATGACGGTTTCTGCAAGACCTGTCTCCATCCCGCTGGGGATGAGGACTAACCGTTGGGCACGGTTCTCTAACAACTTTGTACCTGTTGCTTTTGGAAGGATGGTGTAGACTCTGGCAGTAACTCAAACTTATGAACTGAACTTTGGAATGTGTGTGTAACTATTTTGCTTCCGCTACTTTGGACAAGTGTTGTAATAACTTAAGACTCCGATGTGGTGCCGCTTCGACGGCAATGTTTGACTATGTAACATTCGCTGTGTTTATGTTGAATTATTACGATCTTGGTTTGTTGCGAGTTGGTTTGAAGTCCTTCGTGATTTCAATTGACTACCGGGATTATATGGGCTCAAGTTTGGAAACTTGATTGCTGGGCGATCGTTTCTACACTTGAACTCTTATAATTTGGTCGGTTCTGTGACACTACGCCCATGCATTGTGATATTATCATGGAAGATGAGAAACATAGCAATCACTCCCCTGTATTAATGTTGTTCTGCCTGCCCTATATAAGAATCAATGGAGCTGTCACCACCACGAACTACCCCGCGATCCGGCATATAGGGTACAATCGCAGATAAATATGGTATAGGCACCACGCCTACACAATACTTATCATTTACGCACTATAGACATGGATAAATGCTATATGGTCCTAAGCAAGTATAAAATTCCAATCTAACTAAGCCAAGCATATAACTATGATAAACTAAGAACGATATAATTGCAAATATAAACAAGTAGAACAAAGTCATAATCAATATATTGAAGAAGAACAAAGTCATATTCATAATATTGAAGAACAATGATGAAGAAATGAAGAACAGTAGAGGAATTACCAAGAATCCTCTTGACAGATCCAGAAACCAATCGAAGATTGACTCCTTCTAGTTCTAATCCTATGTAGCTATGCTAAACTAGAGATCTAGTTGATGTGGTGGCTCTAGGGCTTGATCAAAGACTTCTTCTCCCGAAGTGAATGAATGAATTAGGGCTTCAGAGGTCCTCTTCTCGAGGGACCAGGGGGCCTGCTTATATAGTCTTTCCAAATGAATATGGGCCGTCGAATCAAACCGACCTTAATCGCACGGTTTTCCTTAATCCCTTAGGTCAGTGGAGCATGATCCGCGAGGCGGAGCCTGATTGCCTCTCAGGCCAGGGCGGGCGCCCAAGGGGGAGGGCGGGCGCCCTGTCCCCGGGCCCGCTCAGCCTCCCGCTTGTTCCCGTGGCTTCTGGACTCTTCTAGATGTTGGATAATTGCGCAACACGTTAATATCTCTATGTAAACCCGATGTGTGGGCCTTTTCTCCATAATTCCTCATAACCCCCTGCAGAAATAGAGAAACACCAAACCTTGTGGAATTCTGTCAGACAAAACCCTAAGTCTGGATGTTGGTTGCATTTGGGTCCCTTTCTTTGTTTATTTGTTGATTATGTTTGATACTTAAGGACCGTCAACACGCGCCAACTGTTGGTGTTTAGCCCCCGGGGGTAACACCAACGAGTGAATTTATGTGCGTGCTCCCTCTTTCAGATGGTGATGCAAGAATGACACAGTGATTTATCCTGGTTCGGGCAAGAGAAGGCCCTACGTCCAGTGGGGAGGAGATTTTGTATTATCTTGCACCTAAGTGCTTGTATTGGGGTGAATACAGGCTGATGTAGCCACGGATTCTAAGTCTTGGCTAGTGGTGGTGAAAGGATCATGTTCTACGAGTTGTTGTTCGTTGAATGTTGTCTGTGTCCCCTTTTATAGTTCCAAGGGGAGACCTAGGTTACAGGGTGTAGGCATTAGAATAAACCTCGATAGTGGTATGGCGCACTGACTCACTCGAGGCCTCCGTACTGGCGTGGCCTCGAGCTGTCTTGTTATAGTGTACTTTGATGATGATGGCGCGTGCGCTTCAGGATTCTGCCTCTGTACATCGTCTTGGATTGGCTCAGGCATAAGCATGCTTGTACGTCGCGGTAGTAGTCACATCTAGGGTTGTTGAAGCGCTGACTTTCATTGCCTGACCCTTCCTCGAGAAGGGATGTGCCTGCTCGAGGGTTGGGTGCACGAGCGGCCTTACTGCGTGGGAGCACTGACTTCGAGTGCCTCGAGGGGTGCCGTGATGGGATATCATGTCTGCTATACTGTGCCGAGTCGTACTTTTGTCCATCTCAGGGGATAAAGCTGGAAAAGTGGAGATTTGACGGGTGCTTGTTCCCTATCACGTTTCCCGTGACTGTCGGGTTAGGTGGGAGCATGGCACACGCATTAAATGTCGTGGCTTCCGTACCCGCGACAGACGGCGGGAGGCGCTTTTGTGCTCGAGACCCAACGATTCGCTCGAGCCACTTTTCGTACTTGATGGTCGTAGTTCGTCGAGCCTCGGTTGATTCGCAGGACCTTGCTTCTGTGTTCGAGGCCGCGGTCGACATCGAGCCTAGGCGATTACGTGTTTAGTTCAGAGCGTCAAGTTAGGGGCTCGATTTGCTCACAAATCCTCCCGTTATGAGTGTCGGTTGGGATACCCCCTATTGGTACCCTCGACAACAATAAATCTACCCAAAAAGAGAAATAGGGGGAGAGAGAGAGACAGTGGCTGACAGAGGGGGCCCACTCGTCAGCGACACACAGAGTAGAGGCAAGCTCGGCTGCCGGAGATCTCATTAACGGTGAGGTCTCTAGGGAAACCGAGGGCATCTACGTGATCCTCACATCAAGGCGAACCTGTTGACCTACTTGGCTCATGCTCTACCGTACTCTAGGGTGCTCGCCGTCGATAATGGCGGAGCGGCGGCGCTGCGCGGCGGTATGTCGGTATACTGGGGCCATGGCGACCCAGTAGATGCTACGGACAAGCAAGAGGGGAGCAAGGCGAAGGTGTAGGAAGAAGAATCACGACCAGAGGTGAACCAGAGAGATCTGGCCACGTTGCCGGTGATCTCTGTGAACTCCGGCGAGGTGAAGTTCGTGACGGAGTTGGCAATGTGATCTCATCGATGCTCGGCTAAGGGAAAGAGGAGGACGTCGAGGTAGAGGACATCGCAGCGGAGCTCTGGGCGAAGCAGCTCAGCTCGGGACGCGGTGGTACGGCTGGGAGAGCTCGCCGAAGCGCGGCGGAGCTCGCCGAGAACAATGGCGGGCAAAATGTGGCGCTCTGGAGGAGTGGACGACGCGTCTGAGGCACGGGGTGGCGTCATGGCGACTTAAGGGCGTCGTCCAAGCTGACAGGCGGGGTCGTCGATAGCGTACAGATGACACCTGGCCAGACACGCGGCGGTGGACGGTGACTGTGCAAACTGAATTGGGCGATTCAGTCGCCGTCGACAGTGACTGAAACCCGATCTTCGTTGACATTTTATTCGCGATTCACTCGGTGGTTTTTGCTCAGGTTTGTCCCAATGGATAAAGCTACATGAGTTCTATAAGTTTTCTTAAAGGATCAAAGTCTGGTTTGGCCTAGATTTCAAACTACAAGACTCCCAAGTACCCTAAGAGCAAACTGTGTCGATTATGACTTAGGCAAATTTGGCTAAGTGTGAAAACAGCACTGATTTCTGCCTTGTGAGCTAATTTTGAGTGTGTTCCAGGCATTTTCATGAAAAGACACCAACACAACTTTTGTAGCCTATAAAATTTACTACAACTTTGCTTTAGATGTCATTTCCATGCAAGGCTTCTAACACTGATTTTATAAAATATCTTTAAAAAGAGGTTTAGGGGTTTCAACTAGGTCAACTTAGGGTTAACCATGACTTAGGGGCAACTTTGAGTGAAACACCCAACATAAACTTTGTTCAAAATGATATTCTAAACATGAATAAAGTATTTTGGAAGACAATGTGTACTTGTATACTGTTGGGTATTCTTAACGTCATTACCAAAAGTAGACTTAGTTTTCTAATTCTGATAACGGCGCCAAAAATGCCAAACCTATCCCTCATGCCACTTAAGCCAAGTTGTCATCCCCAGCATGACATAAGAGACGCAGTATTGAAATATACAATTGCTCTTCTGAATAAATAATAAATAAGATCTGCAAGCGCACAGATTAATACCGATGTAGTATTTTAACCGGGAAGTATTCCAGGTATCGTTATTTATATTTTTACCACTGGGAAGGGATTGCTAAACATCAATGTTGATTATGGAATGGAATATAGAATTGAGTATCTATCATTGCATGTATAATTGAGAGCATTTATCTATCTCTTTCATATAGGGATAAATGTCACATAAAAGATAAATAAAGTATGAATGGTGACAAAGATAATTAATCTGATCAGCATAACTTAGTCACATATAAATATGTTAAGCACATCAATAGATATTCTAGCAAGTCATTAGCATGGAATTAGGATGAACTATAAGAATATTTCCTAAGTTATTCTTAACTATAAAGTCTAGCATATCATAGTTAGTGCAATTATACTTGGCAATCATTGTGAGACAGGACTACGCCCATGCATAGTGATATTATCAAGCACTACAAGAAATTTGTAGGTTTATGACGTTTAAGGCATGACATCATGTCAAAAAGTCACTAAATCAGCTACTTTATGACGATTTTTTGAAAGGCACCTAAACTTAGTGACATAAGTAAATATATGTTATAAAAAGTGTCTTAATGCTAGTCTAGTTGTATGTTGTGACAATATTTGCTATGTCATAAAGTGTACTTTGCAAGGATTGTGTGTCATAAATTATTTTATTAATTCTGTAACATTGTTGTCCAAGGTGGCATGTGGGTCTAACCATCAAGACGAATCTAGCAATACCGTAGCTGTTGATCAATGTCGTTAATATTGTCCATAATCGTATACCATTCTACTAATTGATAAGTCAAATAAATCAAGATGTATATAAAATATGTAAATAATATTTATTTTTAATTATTTCAAATAGTAAATAAAAGTGTACACCTATACGATATGAAGAACAATAAACAAATGCTGTAATAATATATGTGTGCGGTTGAGTTAGGTATTAAAATAATAATTAAATATTAATAAATTTACATATGCACACATTTCTTTATTTTTAGTGTGGAAACTCAATTAGTGTCAAAGTATTTGTGTATATCTATATATATATATGTACAATCTTTGCTTATGTACATATACGTAATAATTTGTTTTTTCATAACGATTTAATAGTTAACAAAAAGAAAACAAAAAAAATACGACGCAGACAAACCAGACCGACCGAACAGGATTCGAACGTGGGACCGTTGTCCCGCATGATGCAGCTACAACCACTGAGCTAGGTTGATGTTTTTATATATTTATTGGCATTTGTGATATTTAATCAAGTAGAAGAAACAGTAATTACATGTCCATCCATTTCAATGTCGTAAGCTGCTTAAACTTTTTCTCAAGCTTATGCGTGCCACAATATGAGAAACTGCCAATTTTTAGATTTTTTGGAAGTGCTTTGCTATTTTATTTCATTTAAATGAATTTCTACACGGTTAAATGTCGTAATTATAGGTTAAACTAAAGCTACCCCATAAATTATGCAAAGGGGTCCCAAATTTCTATACTAGGCCTCACATGCTACAATAATCCATTTTTAATGGAGGAGTATGTTAAAATATCATATTTTCAAGGCGTAACTCACTTTCTCGGTTTTAGCAATAAATAAATTCAGTAATTATCTAATTTGATCAGAAAAATCTAAGATTTGACTTGGGGGCATGATTTGGGCCTTTATATTCGCAAAAAAAAGTTTTAGGTCATTTTTGACATTGGCGTATTGTACATGCTTCACAAAGTCCATGCACCATTTCGAAGAACCATGACTACAACTTATGGGTCACTATGTGACTCATCTATTTCAATGTTGTAAGATGCTCAAACTTTTTCTCAAGCTTATGCGTGCCACGATATTAGAAAAAACTAAGTTTTAGGTTTTTTGGAAGTGCTTTGCTATTTTATTTCATTTAAATGAATTTCTGCGCACCCGAACGCTGTAATTGTAGGTTGAACTAAGACTACCCCAAAAATGATGTGAAATGGTCTCAAATTTCTACACTGGATCTCACATGCTCCACAAAACTATTTTTGGTGGAGGAGGATGGCAAAATATCTTATTTTCAAGGTTTAACTCGCCCTCCTTTCTTAGTTTTAGCGATAAATAAATTCAGTAATTCTCTAATTTGATCAAAAAAATCTAAGATTTGGTGTCGGGCCATGCTTTGTGCCTTCATGCATGCAGAAACATAGCAATCACTCCTCTGTAATAATGTTGCTCTGCCAGCCCTATACAAAAGAGGGGGACTATATAAGAATCAATGGAGCTGTCACTACCACGAACTACCCCGCGATCCGGCATATAGGGTACAATCGCAGATAAATACGGTATAGGCACCACGCCTACACAATACTTATCATTTACCCACTCTACACATGGATAAACGCTATACGATCCTAAACATGTATATAATTCCAATCTAACTAAGCCAAGCATATAACTATGATAAACTAAGAACAATATAATTGCAAATATAAACAAGTAGAGCAAAGTCATAATCAATATATTGAAGTAGAGCAAAGTCGTATTCATAATATTGAAGAACAATGATGAACAAATGAAGAACAGTAGAGGAATTGCCAAGAATCCTCTTGACAGATCCGGAAACCAGTCGAAGATTGACTCCTTCTAGTTCTAATCCTATGTAGCTATGCTAAACTAGAGATCTATTGATGTGGTGGCTCTAGGGGTTGATCAGAGGCTTCTTCTCCTGAGATGGATAATGAATTAGGGTTCAGAGGTGCTCTCCTCTAGGAGCCAGGGGGTCTGTTTATATAGTCTTTCCAAATGAATGTGGGTCATCGGATCAAACCGACATTAATCGCACGGTTTGCCATGATCCTTTAGGTCGGTGGAGCATGATCCGCGAGATTGAACGTGATTGGTTGTTAGACCAGGGCGGGCGCCCTGCCCCCAGGCCCGATCGGCCTCCCGTTCGTTCCCGTGGCTTCTGGACTCTTCTAGATGTTGGATAATTGCGGTGCACGTTAATATCTCTATGTAAACCTGACATTTGGGCCTTTCTTCCATAATTCCTGATAACCCCCTGCAGAAATAGAAAAACACCAAAACTCGTGGAATTCTGTCAGATAAAACCCTATGTCTGGAGGTCGGTTGCATTTGGATCCTTTTCTTTGTTTATTTGTTGATTATATTTGATACTTAAGGACCACCAACAAACTCCCCCAAGCTTACCTCTTGCTTGTCCCTGAGCAAGGATAAACTCAGTGATGGATCAGAAGTTGCTATAATGCCTTTAAAAGTTGACGGTACGCATGCTTTCAAATAAGGTCTCATCTCTGAGTTAGAGTAAACCGTCAAGACTTAAAACTTACTTATTTTACCCTTCACCATGGGATTTGTAACCATCACTTCTGTCTTGAGTAGTTAAAAGATAGAACGGTCTAGTCAAGCACCATGTTTCTTATTCTTGATCAGCTATAGCTCTGGAGTTTTTGCAGATTTTCAAATAAAACTCAGAGATTCCTTGTATGACTCTCTCAGATCTCTCTTTTGTTGTATTTCTAGATCCTTACCAAGGCAGTGATGGCACATGCCTTCTCTCAAAATATGTGGTATTTGTAGTATAAGGCATAGTGACATTGCCTTCTCTCTCATCCTACTCTAATAAGGCTTTTGATATCTGGAGCTCATAGGTGGGAGATAAAGTATACATACTTACAAGACATTTATTGCATAGTCAGACCATGGATCTAGAGAAACAAGTCAATAAGTCAAATCAAGATGTGCATGTGTGGCGAATGAATGGCTGTTGACGGTCCTTAAGTACCAAATATAAGCAACAAATAAACAAAGAAAAGGATCCAAATACAACCAACACCTAAACTTAGGATTTTATCTGACAGAATTCCACGAGTTTTGGTGTTTGTCTATTTCTGCAGGGGGTTATCAGGAAATATGAAGGAAAGGCCCACATGTCGGGTTTACATAGTGATATGAACGTGCCGCGCAATTTTCTATCCTCTAGAAGACTCCAGAAGCCACGGGAATGAACGGGAGGCCGCGCGGGCTCGGGGGCAGGGCGCCCGCCCTCCCCACTTGGGCACCCGCCCTGTCCCAGAGTCCAATCAGGTCTCTCTTTGGGAATTATGCTCCACCGACCTAAAGGATCAGGAATAACTGTTCAATCAATGGCGGTTTGATTCGACGGCCCAGATTCACTTGAGGGGACTATATAAGCAGACCACCTGGCCCCTGGAGGAGGCACCCCCTTGATCCCTATTCATTATTCATAGACAGAGCAAAAGCTAGGGTTTGGAGATGAGAGCTCTCCTCTCATCTCTAAACTAGAGTAGATCTAGATAGTAGCGAGATGGAGAGCGAGCGAGGATTGGAGGAGAGGCCGGCCTATCGGTTCTTCCTCCGGTTGTACTTCGCCATGATCAAGCTCTAATCAAGCTCGCTCATGGGATGACTCTGGTAATCTACTTCAAATTCATTATGCAATTACTAATCATGTATGTTCTGGTTCACAATTCTTTTTGAGTACTTCTAATCTATAGGACCCTATAGGTTAGAGTTGTAGTATAGGTGTAAGCGTGGTGCTTAGACCTAGATTACTTGTGGATATCCCCTGTCTAGATGGATCGTGTGGTAGGCCACGTAGGTGACAGTTACGTTGGTCCCCTGTAGTCCACCTCCTGGTAGCAGGACGGGTAGGGTTTATCGGCCTATGGATATGCATCCTTTGTGGTGTATTCTTATCACGTGGTTCGTCCTAGACATAGACATACCCCTTTGAAGTAGAGAAACCATAGTTATCCTCTCTATTCTGCTACCATTGCCCATATACTAGATTGCTCTACTCTCAATTCCCATATTATCACCCATTGTTATCTTACCGTTAATATTGTTCTTATTTAATTCTATCATCTTTCCTAATTGCACTTATCTATCTATCTTGGCTAAGTTAGAGCGTAGTTGGTTCTCCCGTTTCCCTGTGGATACGATAAGACCTTTAATCGGGTAAAAGCTACAACAGTATCCGTGCGCTTGCGGATTATCTGTGTGCGTATAAATACCATAGTACACTCTAGTGCCATGTTAGGGATGATAACCTAGTATTCAAGTGGTGTTAGCAAGTGTCAACAAGCATTTTTGGCGCCGTTGCCGGGGAAACAATTGCTGAGTTGACTACGAACTAGCTTAATCATTTTCTAAATATATATATATATATTCCTTTTATCCTTTGCCTCATCTCTGCTATTCTTTCTTCCTATCTAATTCTTGATCTCTGGTCTATCATGAATACAAACATGTCTATCTATTAGTTTAATAGACCTATGGGCACACATCTCGAACCACCAAAATCTTCAAAACCTATCATGACATCTAGTTTTGAGATAAGCCCAGAATACATAGAATTTCTTCAAAAACAACCTTTCTCAGGAGAAGGTGAGGAAAACCCATACACACACCTAAGAGAGTTTTATCGAGTCTGTGACCTCCTTCGCATTGAAGGCACGTCCGATGATACCCTTAAATGGAAGCTCTTGCCGTTCTCTTTAACGGGAAAAGCTAGACATTGGTATAAACTCAACATAGGAAGTGCTCATGGAGATTGGAAGGAGCTATATAATAGTTTTGTTTCTAAATATTTTTCGATCTCCAAAGTGGCGAATCTTCGGCTCGAGATTCTTTCTTTTAGACAATTAGAAGAAGAATCTCTTGGCGAATCATGGGACCGCTTTATTGACCTTACTCTCACTGGCCCAAAGCTTTCTATTCCAGAACAAGTTCTTCTATTTCACTTTTTAAGGGCCTTTGTAGGGAAAATAAGCAAACCCTTCATGCAGCCTCTGGAGGATCTTTCCACCACCTGTCCGCTAGTGATGCTTGGAATTTGATTGATTTAATGAGCGGAAAGTCTCCTAGATTTATATCCCTGAGAAAGAGAAAGAACCAGTTCCTAGACAAGAAGAATAAGTTTCGATAGCTAGATCACAACCACTTCAATCCCAAACTTTAGCTATCGATCCCCAACCATCAATACCCCAAAATTCTTCAAGGGAGGAAGGAATTCCGACCTCAAATCTTTCAGATGCTGATGGTTTAGACTTTTGGTTCCATAAGAAACCTTCAAGCAGGGATAATCCAAGTCCTTGCAATAATGGTTCTCTTAGAGAATGTCCTGGTTCCTGTTATGAAGAAGTCGAGGATGACATATCAAGTGAAGGAGAGCTAAGCCATATAGAAAATTCTAACACCTCTCCTTTCCTGATCACAAGTTCTAAATGGCTAGAATGTGTAGAATGGATGGATAAGGAAGAAGCCTTAATGGATTTTGACTTTGGCTCAATTTCAAATGGTGAGTTCTTGACTCCCTTTGAAAATGGGATTCATGCAACTATAGAAGAGGACATAAGTGAGACCAATCCAGGAGAAACTCCGAACATTCAGATTGGAGACGAAGATAACATTAATGAGCATGGAATTTATTTCATAGCCACTTCATTTACGCCTTGCTCATATGCAACATCTTCCCAATCTATTGGTCTCTCCAACATCACCAGATTTGAGATCTCCAACCCCCTCTTCCCTTCTATTTATAAAAAATTTAAAAGGGCGGTTGTCAACGAATATGTCTATAATAAATATTGCAGATCTCGTTGAGTTGATCTTGATATAGGTCAGCGTTGGAAGGGAAACCACTTCGCCGACATAAATTGATGGTTTCCCAAGGACAAGCTTAGTGTCCTAAAATAAGCACTGATCAGATCGTAACATGAGCTTTTAATTATTTGCAACATTACCTTGTGTATTGAGCATATAAAGATAATTGTGAAAATATTCCTTCAGGTATTCTTGTCACTAACCTTTCCAACATTGGAGCAAGAAGATTTAATGAATGATAAGCACAAGGTATGTCCAACCAATCATCATACAACATTAAATTAAATTCACCCAAACTTGAATTTTGCAAAATTCAAGCTTGGGGGAGTACTTTACATAAAAACATCCTTTGTCATGTTGCTATGTTGGTTGTCCCTACCTTTGAGACATGCTCAATTTGTTAAATACTAATCACACTACTTCATCTCCACTTGAGTAGATCTCTATAAATGCCATCACGCTACCTTTGTTTATCCTAGTAAGTGTTAGTTTGGAAGTACTGCACATACTTCTATTGGCTTTTAAATTAAGCATGGTGCTTAGGTTAAACAACCTTCCTTAATCTAATTAGACATGGAGTCTAGTTTGGTTATTGAACCAAAAACTGCTTGAGTAGATATTGGTATATTTTGTCGGACTAACCCCTGCAGGAAAAGTTTCAATATCAACCTGGGAAGTCCTGAGATAAACTCACATTGGAGACAAGGAGAGGGACACATGAAGTTTAACAATTTACACAAGGAAGACGTAGCTCATAAGAGATGATCCATGGAGGGTGCCACAAACAGGATACACAACCACTACGAATGGGAAGCTTCCACAAGGTAAGATGGTACCATCACTCTTCAATTAAGGTAACATCTTAAGATATCTGACTATCACTTTTATAAGATTCTCCTTAGTTCTGGTGTTCACATAAATAAAGAGACAAACATGTATGATTTATCACTCCAAATTAACCAACCCAACTGATTCAGCATGTTTAGTCCTTTAATCTTTGTTCCTAGTACTACCTCCATGATCCCACACTCCTAATCATATGAGCTAAAATGTTACACATTCAATCTTTGAGAGATATAAAGAAAAAAACATATACATAGATAGATTAACATTCTATAAGGTTGAGCGATCTGATCTGACAAATGTTATAAGTACTACACTCATGAACTTATCATCCATCAACTTTGTCTTGCTCACTATGCTTAAGGTTAGAGAAGAACAAATACACTTTGGTTCTGTTGGCGTTTTCCACCAACAGGACCCATGCACTTGATCTCTGCCTTGTCTCTGTGAGCAGGTACACTTGGAGCAAAACATGGTGGAGTTTTACAACTCCCAGATTCCACCAAGTGAAAGACCTGGATCTACGAGCAAAAATATACTGAGCAAGATACTGCCAACACCGCACTTTGAACTGCTGGGCAAACGAAGAACATGGGTGACACCGTATCAAGAGGTGTAGACGTCAAGGTCCACACCTGAATCAAATGATGCACCTGAAGAATGAACACGGTGAGAAGTCTTGTTCAGAAGACTTAAAACATTGAACCCTCACCGAAAGGTAAAATCGGTAGTTATCCATATTTATCCTTTCTGCATTCCCTTTTCCCTTTAATTACTTACTTTCCTTAAATAGCTTATTAGTTAATCATGCTATCTTGAAAAGAAAATAAAAATGTTAAAAATACTAAGCCCCATGTGAGTATGCTCGTGGCATGAAACCCATAAGTACATTCACTGTGGTGGCGTAAAAATAAAATAAATATATTCCTATCCTATAGAAATGAAAATATAAAAAATAAATTTATGATCCTACCAAAGAGAGTAATATTTATTAGGGGAAGCTCAACATGATAAAGGCAAAGAGATTTTTATGCTAACACTTAACCAGTTCCACAAAGCTTTGTTGTCTATTTGAGCCCCACAGAATTCAAGGATCAAAGAAGACTAGCAGACGGAGGACATTCTAATCGATGTCACGGTGCTGCCGACATTCAAATACACCTCCGCCACCTGCTAGCTACATCAGAAGAAATTACGTCAAAATCAAGCTTGGGGGAGAGCACCCCCATTTATCCAGCTAAGTGTTTCTACGCATGTTTATGCTTTACTCAAATAATAAAAAGATGCATAATCATAAAAAACCCAAATAAAGATTTTATGCTTACATATATATATCTTTTCTTAGTTTGCTAAATAAATAAATAAATACAGTTTGCTATGAACCCTCATGATAAGCTCTCACATGGAAATGATGAATAGTTGCTCTGCCATGACTAGTTCTCAAAAGTGAAATCTCTCTCAAGTTTAGGTATGACTGTTATGAATTAAGATTTGCTCTAAACCTGAACTTGTGGGAAGAGTGCTTGATCTAAAGTCTAAGTCGTTAACGGATATGATATGGAAAGGTTGAGCTGTTGTTTATCTGTTCCTAGAGATGCTAGAATTCTAGAGAATTTTATCTTTGAAAATCTTTAAAATGTTGCATGATGAGTTCCTGTATGATGAGAGTTTAAAATCCTACCACAACCATATATACATGCTTATTAGACTATGAACCATATATTTACTTTTACTACTTATGAGCATTGAGTGTGGTCAAGCTGTGTAGACCCTTAGGAGCTTGTCATGCGGTCAAAAATCAAGATTCACTTGCACGTTCACTCATACATGCTGCTTCTATTCTGGAAGTACGCATCCACATACATCCACTCATTTCCATCTCCAGATTCACCCAAAATTATTCTACTCCTATCCAAGAGAGAATAGCCTAGAACATTATCCTATCCCTGTTATTCCCCGTGAAATAAATGCTCGAGATATTTTGGTTACTACCACTTGCTATATTATTCTAGGAGGGTGAGTGCTCTTAAAAAAAGTGAATACGAGGAAATAAAAAGGGGCAAGTGCCTGGAACCTCAAAAAGAAAGAAAAAGTGAGACGAGATGTAAAAATGGACAAGTGTCCGACAGTAGAATTAGGGGTACAAGATACCCACCTGAGAGGAAATAAAAAGAAAATATAGAGCATCTCATTCTCCTCAAAAAGCTTCAAAGTGCAAGAAAGGTATGTATCCCCTCAAAAGAGCAAAAGTAGAATTAAACTTTCACCATTGTTTTCACCATTATCACCATCATCACCATACACCATTCATTCGCCACACATGCACATCTTGATTTGACTTATTGACTTGTTTCTCTGGATCCATGGTTTGACTATGCAATAAATGTCTTGTAAGTATGTATTAGCTATCTCCCACCTATGAGCTCCAGATATCAAAACCTTGTTAGAGTAGGGTGAGACAGAAGGCAATATCATTATGCCTCATACCACAAATACCACATACTTTGAGAGAAGGCATATATTATCACTGCCTTGGTAAGGATCCAGAAATACCACAAAAGAGAGACTAGAGAGAGTCATACAAGGAATCTCTGAGTTCTATTTGAAAATCTGCAAAAACTCCAGAGCTATAGTTGATCAAAGAACAAGACACATGGTGCTTGACTTGACCGTTCTATCTTTTAACTGCTCAAGACACAAGTGACGGTTGCAAGCCCTATGGTGGAAGGTAATATGAGTAAGTTTAAATCTCTACAGTTTACCTTAACCTATAGATGAGATATTGTTTAAACGCATGTGTACCTTTAAGGCATAAGACCACTGCAGAAACTCTTGAGTCCATCCTTGCTCAGGGACGAGCAAGAGGTAAGCTTGGGAGAGTTGTTGACGGTCCCTAAGTACCAAATATAATCAGCAAATAAACAAAGAAAATGATCCAAATACAACCAACACCCAAACTTAGGGTTTTATCTGACAGAATTCCACGAGTTTTGGTGTTTGTCTATTTCTGTAGGGGGTTATCAAGAAATATGAAGGAAAGGCCCACATGTCGGGTTTACATAGAGATATGAACGTGCCGCGTAATTTTCTATCATCTAGAAGACTCCAGAAGCCACGAGAACGAACGGGAGGCCGAGCGGGCTCGGGGCAGGGCGCCCGCCCTCCCCCCTTGGGCGCCCGCCCTGTCCCAGAGTCCAATCAGGACTCTCTTCGGGGATTATGTTCCACCGACCTAAAGGATCAAGAATAACCGTTCAATCAATGTCGGTTTGATCCGACGGCCCAGATTCACTTGAAGGGACTATATAAGCAGACCCCCTGGCCCCTGGAGGAGGCACCCCCTTGATCCCTATTCATTATTCATAGACAGAGCAAAAGCTAGGGTTTGGAGATGAGAGCTCTCCTCTCATCTCTAAACTAGAGTAGATCTAGATAGTAGCGAGATGGAGAGCGAGGGAGGATTGGAGGAGAGGCCGGCCTGTCGGTTCTTCCTCCGGTTGTACTTCGCCATGATCAAGCTCTAATCAAGCTTGCTCATGGGATGACTCTAGTAATCTACTTCTAATTCATTATGCAATTACTAATCATGTATGTTCTGGTTCACAACTCTTTTGAGTACTTCTAATCAATAGGACCCTATAGGTTAGAGTTGTAGTATAGGTGTAAGCGTGGTGCTTAGACCTAGATTACTTGTGGATATCCCCTGTCTAGCTGGATCGTGTGGTAGGCCGCGTAGGTGACAGTTACGTTGGTCCCCTGTAGTCTAGCTCCTGTTAGCAGGACGGGTAGGGTTTATCAGCCTATGGATAAGCATCCTTTGTGGTGTATTCTTATCACGTGGTTCGTCCCAGACATAGACATACCCCTTTGAAGTAGAGAAACTGTAACAGAACTGACCAAATTATAAGAGATTAAGCCTAATAGTGACCATTTGCATAGTCAAACCATCGAGCTTAAGCCCATATAATCCCGGTAGTCCGTGAAATCTCGAAGGATTTCAAACCACATATCATACATACGGCCAAGATCGTAATAAGTTTAGCGGTCGCCATCCACAAATACATCCAGATTACAACATTTTTAAAATACATCAGAGTTCTTAAAGTTATTACAAACCAAGTTCATAGGTAGTGGAAGCTTCATAGTTCGAAAATACAACACTCACACTTAGTCTGATACAGTGCCATAATTCGGTCATTCCCACAAAAGCAAAAGAAAAGACGGAGTGACCATCGCCCTTGGTCTAGTCATCACCCATGGCTGGGTACAGACAGAGGATGCAGTAACCATAGTACATTTGACCATCTGCAAAACAACATGGGAATAGAACTCTGAGTACGAGAATGTACTCAGCTAGACTTACCCGTCATAAATTAAAATAAAGACTCTTCAAGGATCATGAAGGCTATATAGTGGGGTAGCTGACAATCTTTTTGCAACACCGCAAGATTCTATTGACATATCCTACATAAATCTTTCTTCTTTTAATTTGCTCAAGTTGAAGTATCATTACCTATTATCTAGGTTTGCACCTGCACTATTACAAGCAAGTATAGTGATATGATGGTACCTCATCATAGCATTCATAAAACCATTTATCTTTATAACCCAAGTGTTCCATAGTCCTTACTACGAGGACAGGGCTCATGTCAAGTGCTCACTATCCAGGAGCGATGGCGATTCGAATCGATTTCTAACCAGCTGGCGAGGTATTCCCCACACAAACCACACTCACTGATCAAGTGAGCTACAGATCACCGTATTACACTATCCAGGACCAATTTGCGGGTTCGGCAGACACCACTAGTACCCGAGGACCGTTCCGGCGACCGAGGTATCCAAGGTAGACCAAGGTTGCGTGTCGCGCCCTCGTCGTTCTCCTCAACCATCACCAATACAGCGCATGGCGGCTCGATTCCCGGCCCGGATAGTGTTCAGGCTTCACGGTCAGAACGACTTATCCTTCCAGCTAAGTGTGGGGCATGCGTTCAATATGACAAGAGGGCCGTCAACGATCGGTCCTTAATCGACACAGGCAGGGGCACTATGGTCAACCCACCATAAGACCCTGCCCGGTCTCCAATTCCATTCCACACTTAGTTATTCTTTTCCCATAGCAATCACTGCTTAACCAAGCAAGTATCCACCTATATCTCGCAGGTGACAGGAAATCACCCGACTTCTACCGGACTAAGCAAGCTAAGCATAGACTCCGTACCTATCTACATAGGACAAGGTAGATAAACGAGTGGTGATATGAAGAGTGCATATGCATCAACGGTATCAAGCAATTCCTATCACTTAAATGCAGTATTGTAGAACAAGCATAATATATCGTGTAAGTTAGCGAGAATAGGGAGACTTAGAATGCTCCGGGGCTTGCCTTTCTCAAATGTGCTGGGTCGGTGATCCGGACACTCCTGTAGCTCTTCTTCGGGTTCCTGTGCTTCCAGAGGTTCCTCCTCCTGGGTCTCCTCGGGCTCCTCGGGTCCCACCTCGTTCTCCTGCGAGCCTGTATTATGCATGTGTGCTCATGAGTGGAGTGCGAGATGCCCGGGGTGTAATGCTCATGCGATAGAATACCAGATGACTATGATATGATGTATGGATGATTTATGTGATCATTTACAAGGTAGTCAACATCATCCAAGAACATGTAATTACACTAAGCATTCATTTCCTTCTTTCCTACAAAATTATTTTTAAGTGTAACCAGCAACTCACAAGATACTTCAAAGATACACCAAATCCTCTTTTATTCTATTTAACCCATATATAACAATTCATAGTTTCTTTATTCATTTTTAGACCCCTCAAAATTTGCATGCAGTTCTGTTCATCAATAAATTCCCCAAAAATTACAGGAGTCTACCAGTCAAGCATAAAGTCTACTATAAATTTTTCATAATTTTTGGATACTTATTTTGAGCCACAAAAATCACAAGATTATTTAATAAAGGCAAGTACAATTACTCTACTGTGGTATAAGTGTCAAACAGCAGATTTCATATTTTTATAATTTGTCTAATATCATAAGAAACACCCACAAAAATTACCAGATTAATTGCATGATCCAAATTTTTATTAAAAATCATAAACCACTGCCATGCAAGCATTTAAATCACTATAAATTCATTTATACACCAAATAATGTGTAGCAACATTTTCCCAGTGACCAAACATACATGCAGAGCCAATAAAACAAGTTTCACATTTTTCCGAGTCTTACTTTAATTACTATGCATTTTCCAAGTTTAGCAAAAGCATGGATTAATTATTTCTGTCCAGAAAAAGTGTTCAAACATGACATGCAACCATTCCATGCTATAGATCTGGAAATAGAGAACACACCAAAATTTATTTCATTAAATTTGGAGCTGTAGAACTCAAGATATGGATTCTATAACCTTTAAATCAATTTCTGGAAATTATTTTCTGAAAATCAATTCGAAACCGGGATCAAAAGCACTAAAGACACCCAGATCTACACCCAACGCGGTCCCCCTACGACTAACAGTGGGCCTCTGACCCCACTGGTCAGTGTGACCGAGAGGGAGGGTACCTCCGACGAGCGGATCTCGCCGGCGGTGAGGTCCCCGACCACGGGGTGAGCACCATTGTGCTCCCCGCAGCGAGGCGCACCCAGGGGTGCCCTCGGATTGGCCGGAGGATGGCCGAAACACCTCCGACGGGCGTGCATGGCGGCACGGCGGCGCTGCTCGCCGTGGCCATGCTGCTCCGGTGCGGTAGAACACGCGCAAGGGCTCCTCCGAGCTTCCCCGTCGAACTATGGATCTAACGCGCCAAAAAGCAAGCGAAACGAGACGGAAACGAATGAGGTTCGATGCGGCGGAGCTCTCCGGTGAGGTCGGAGCAACTCCGACGAGCGATTTACGGCGTTCGACGGGCTCTCACCTCAGTAGAGCGTTCGCAGGAGCTTACCGCGGCGACGGCGAGTGCGCTGGTGGTTTTGGCGTCAAGTTTGGGGCACTGGCGACAGAGCGTAGGATAAGCAGTGAGCGGCGGAGCTTCTCCGGCGATGGTGCTGCGGCGAAGCTCCTACGGCTGCGGTTGCGCTTGCGAGTGGAGGAAGGAGAGAGGGAGGCACGGGCGACAGAGCGAGTGGAGCGGCATGGGGGCTCGGGTCGGCGTCCCGACATGGTGAAGCCGGTCGGCCGCGGCGCGTCCACGACGCCGGCGTACGGCCGCTGTTGGGTATTTTAAACGCAAACAGAAAAATCCGTAAGCGCACGGATACCGATGTAGCTTTCACCCGGGAGTATTCCAGAGTATCGATTTTCCACAGGGAACGTGAGTGTACTAATTAAGATCCAAGATCGCCCAAGGATAACTATATGAATATTTTTGGTGGGAAGAGAGGAAGTTTCCTGAGAGTTCTCTAGTTGATCTAAGAATCAAGAATTACTTCAAAGATTTTTTATATCGGGACATCAGAGCACTAACCACAGAAAGAGATGAGAAGGGGGCTAGGAAGGTCTGACTACGGTCCTACAAACACCGATCCGAACGAGGTGGAATACGTCGACCGTTAGGGCTGTCACTACCCTAAGGCTACCACAACAATCCGCAGGATTGGGTGCAATTCCAGGTAATTGCAAGACTAAACACCACGTCTAATCTATTAATTACTACTCTAATGTTGCAAAGATTAGAGCACTTGATGCAAGCAGGAATCCAATAAATAACTTGAATGTAAATAAAAGTAATTAAAGAACTCAGGATTATGAATTTAAGAACCTGGAGAACGATGAAGAACGAACCAGTTGCTGCAAAAGTACAATGTTGAGGAAGATCCGACAGATCCAGCTCCTCCTCCTCCGCTCTCCTCTTCTCTCTCCCTATTTTCTAGATTACAACTAGAACTAACTAGAACTAGAACTAGAGGAACTAGAACTAGAACTAGATGAACTAGAACTAGATCTAGATGAACTAGAGGTAGAACTAGAAGAACTAGAGGGATCCTCTCTACTTGGATGAAGAATTGAAACCCTAACTTTGATTCTGTAGAAGAGGTATGATCTCCAGGGGCCAGGGGGGTCTGGTTTTATAGTCCCTTCAAGTGAATCTGGGCCGTCGGATCAAACTGACATTGATCGTGTGGTTTTCCTTGAAGTATTAGGTCGGTGGAGCATGATCCCCGAACTTCACCCTGATTGGTCCAGGGGGGAGGGCGGGCGCCCAGTAAGGGAGGGCAGGCGCCCAGTGCCCGGCTCCGTTACGTCTCCCGTTCGGTCCCGTGGCTTCTGGAGTCTTCTAGATGATAGAAAATTGCGCGGCACGTTAATATCTCTATGTAAACCCGACGTGTGGGCCTTTCTTCCGTATTTCCTGATAACCCCCTGCAGAAATAGACAAACACCAAAACTCGTGGAATTCTGTCAGATAAAACCCTAAGTCTAGGTGTTGGTTGCATTTAGATCCTTTTCCATGATTAGTTGATGGTTAAATGTGAGCATTAAGGACCGTCAACAAGCTCCCCCAAGCTTAACCTTTGCTCGTCCCTGAGCAAAGCTAAAATCATCAAGAAAACAGGGGTTACTTTTATGCCTCTTACTATAGGGTTTTTAAGGTCTTAAGTGATTGAAAAACAGAACGATCAAGTCAAGCACTATGTCTCAAGTTCTTCTATCTTACCTTTGTTCTGGAGTTTTTTATAAGTCTGCAAAATAAAACTGAGGCATTTGCCTTCTTCTCGAAAGATATATAAGTAGAGCTTTAAAAGTTTTAGCATACTTACTTTGCATTTTGCTATGTCAACACTCGGAGTAAGGGAGAGGAATGTCATACTCCTAGATCAAGACCTTTGACCTTTTTAAGAAGTTTGTCATCTCTTACTGGCATATTGCTTATTAGAGGGACCATGGGCTATCATTTTTTTTCTTTTTTTTCTCTTTTTTTTCAAGTGGGCAGCAAGTACCCCTAATTCTACTGTCGGACACATGTCCATTTTTTCCACTCAGGTGGGTATCTTTGTACCCCTAATTCTACTTCGGACACTTGTCCATTTTTACCTCTCGTCTCACTCTCTTTTTTTTTCAAATCAAATTTTTGCATAGTCCCATGCCTCTAACGCAATAATACTTCGGAAGAGTGAATCTTTTATATTTTAAAACAAAAAGATCTTGATCTTGGGAGCATGATAATTCTCTCAACCAAAACTACAAGAATTAACAATGGCTTGAACAAAGCAAGTGCCCACAGTTTTAATATTTATATCTTATAAGACTCTAGGTATTATGATCTATATATATATATTTTTTTATGAATTTTTAGATTTTCAAAAGATAAAATCTCCAGAACTCTAGCAAAACTTGGAACAAGTTAAATAGTAGCTCAGACCTTCTCATATCATGTTTGTCAATTACCTAGACTTGAACCAAACTTTCTTTTTATTTAAAACTTAGGATTACACAAAACTATTGTATATTACTCAAAAGAAAAACTTTGTTTGGTTTCATGGTTATGCATTTTTTTATTTCTGAATACTAGTAAATAAAACTCAGAAAGAAAAGTAATACTTATCTAGATACACGTGGGGGTGCCTCCCCCAAGCTGGATGTTGACATAGTCGTTCACTCTTGTAGCCTGCATGTTTGGTTTCACTCTTCTTAAGCCTCAAAATCCTGCACAACTCAAATAGACAACAAAACTTGTGGAGCATGTTAAGGGTTAGGTAATTGTCTAGAGCTTATGAGAGCTTAATATGAGAATTCTATGAACTCAATCACATCAAGTTCCTCTACCAGGTTGTTTTGTGGCTCGAGATAGATTTTCAAGCGTTGACCATTTACCTTAAAAGTGTTACCCATGTCGTCTTGGATGGTAATGGCTCCATGAGTTGAAGTGTCAATAACCTTGTATGGTCCATCCCACTTACTTCGTAGTTTACCATGACCAAAGAGCTTAACTCTTGAATTGAATAGTAGAACCTTATCTCCAGGCTTAAACTCCTTGTGCTTGATTCTCTTATCATGCCATCGTTTTGTTCTCTCTTTATAGATCCTTGAATTGTGGTAGGCTTTCTCTCTCCATTCTTCTAGCTCAGATAGTTGCATCAGACGATTCTCGCTAGCGAGGTGGAGATCCATGTTCCATTTCTTGAGTGCCCAATGAGCCTTAAACTCTACTTCCACAGGCAAGTGACAAGTTTTTCCATATACAAGTTGATAAGGTGACATGCCTATGGGTGTTTTGAATGCAGTTCTATATGCCCAAAGTGCATCAGGAAGTTTGTCCTTCCACCCCTTACCCATCTCATCTACGGTCTTTTGTAAAATATTTTTTATTTGTTTGTTAGATGTTTCGGCTTGACCGCTAGTCTGAGGATGGTATGGTGTTGCGACATTGTGTCGAACTCCATGATCGGCTAGGTACTTCCGGAAGATTTTATCGATGAAGTGGGAACCTCCATCGCTTATAACTATCTGGGGTATACCAAAGCGAGGAAAGATTACTTCATGGAACATTCTCTTGGCATGTTTTGAATCAGCTGATCGACAAGGTAGGGCTTCTACCCATTTGGACACGTAGTCCACAGCTACTAAGATATACTTGCAATTCCCCGACATAGGGAATGGCCCCATGAAATCAATGCCCCATACATCGAAAAGTTCTACTTGAAGATTATTTGTGAGAGGCATTTCATTTCGTGAGTTGATATTCCCATGTTTTTGACATCGGTGGCATCTCCTGACAAAGTCCTTTGTATCTTCATACATCGTTGGCCAGAAAAAGCCACTTTGCCAAATTTTAGCATGTGTCCGGAATGCTCCATAGTGTCCTCCATATGGCGAGGCATGGCATCTTTCCATAATTTGAGTAGCCTCAGCCATAGGAACACACCTTCTCAAGAGTCCATCAGCGCAGACTCGGAAAAGATATGGCTCATCCCAAAGGTGGAAACGACTATCGTGAAGCAACTTCCTTTTGTTTGCACCAGGTGGGACATAGCCTTTTACTATAAAGTTTACGATGTCAGCGTAATGGATCTGCATGTGTTATCTTAAGTAGGGTGTCATCCCTTAGGTAGTCATTTATGGGAAGCTCATCATGTGTTTCCTTATGTTGAAGCCTGGACAAGTGGTCGGCTACGGAATTCTCTACTCCCTTCCTATCTCGGATTTCTATGTCAAAGTCTTGGAGTAGAAGAATCCATCGAATTAGACGAGGCTTAGCATCTTTCTTAGTGAGGAGGTACTTGAGAGCAGCATGGTCTGAATAGATGATTATCTTTGCCCCCACTAAGTAAGATCTAAACTTGTCTATAGCAAAGACAACACTAAAAGCTCTTTTTCAGTTGTAGTGTAATTGAGCTGTGGTCCAGACAAGGTTTTGCTAGCGTAGGATATGGCATAATGCTTTTTATCCTTGGTTTGTCCTAAAACAGCACCAACCGCAAAATCGCTAGCATCACACATGATCTCAAAAGGAAGATTCCAATCAGGTGGTTGGATAATCGGGGCTGAGATGAGTGCTTTCTTAAGAGTTTGAAAAGATTCATGACACTCATCACTAAAGATGAAAGGTGCGTCCTTAGCTAGGAGATTAGTTAGGGGTCTAGCAATTTAAGAGAAATTCTTGATAAAGCGTCTATAGAACCCTGCATGTCCCAAAAAGCTACGGATTCCTTTCACATTCGTGGGAGGTGGAAGTTTTTCAATAACTTCAATCTTTGCTTTGTCCACCTCTATACCACGTTCGGACACTTTATGTCCTAGCACTATTCCTTCCTCAACCATAAAATGGGATTTCTCCCAGTTCAGGATTAAGTGCTTTTCTTCACATCGCTACAAGACTCTATCTAAATTCTCTAAACAATGATCAAAGGTTTTGCCATAGACGGTAAAATCATCCATGAAAACCTCCATGATTTTCTCAATCATGTCCGAGAAAATAGACATCATGCACCGTTGGAAAGAAGCTGGGGCATTGCACAATCCGCACGACATTCGTCGGTATGCATAAGTTCCATACGGGCATGTAAAGGTAGTCTTTTCTTGGTCATCTGGGTGGATTGGGATTTGGTGATATCCAGAATAACCATCAAGGAAACAAAAGAAAGAGTGGTTTGCAAGCCGTTCCAACATTTCATCAATGAAGGGTAACGGAAAGTGATCTTTCTTTGTAGCCTTATTGAGTTTTCGATAGTCAATACACATACGCCACCCAGTGACAATTCGTTGAGGGATAAGTTCATTCTTCTCATTCCTAATGACCGTCATTCCTCCTTTCTTTGGCACTACTTGGACAGGGCTAACCCACTCACTATGTGGCACAGGATAAATAATCCCAGCACGATAGAGTTTGAGGACCTCTTTCTTAACAACCTCTCGCATAGCATTGTTAAGTCTCCGTTGTGGTTCCCTTGAAGGTGTAGAATTGGGATCAATAAGGATACGATGAGTGCAGAGAATGGGACTAATGCCCGTGAGATCCTCGAGAGAGTAGCCAAAAGCTGATCTATGTCTTTCAAGAATAGTGACAAGTTGTTGTGTTTCATAATCGGAAAGCTTGTCACTGATAATTACTGGAATTTTTGAGTTGTTGTGCAAGAAGACATATCTAAGGCCAGAAGGAAGAGGTTTTAATTCTATCGAAGGAGGTGAAGGTAGTTCATTTTTGTCTAGCTTAACGGGTTCTACCAACTCTTCTTCTTCTTGAACAAAGTGTTCATGATTAAAGAATGGTTGGGTCATCTCCTCTTGAGCCACCATTAAGACCTCCTCAATAGGATCTGGGTCAGGTTTGGGTTCCACTATCGTGTTAATTGATCTAGCAAGAGGAACAACAATAGTGGAATTCCCAACCTTGAAGTCTAAATGACCTCGTTGTGGTTGTTCCTGTAGAAGTTTCATGATTGGTCTGCCAATCAAGAGAGGAATCTCTGGTATGTCAAAAATGTGGAAATCTAGACATATTCCAGAGTCCTTGATTCTAATAGGAACTGCGCTTAATACCCCATGGCTTTCTAGAATTAATCTAGATGGACTTCGTAAAAGTTTTTGAGATGGGGTTATGGACTCGTTGGGATAAAGAGTGTCAGCTAACTCCTTGGAAATAACATTTATCCCAACATATGGATTGTAGTGGACCTTCCTAGTGGACCCTCTAATTTGGCACAGAAGAATGGTTGAAGGAGTGATGATCCGAGCTACCTCAGGAGACAGCTCTGCTTCTGTTAGCCATTCGTAACTCAGAATAGCCGAAAGGCTTTTGATGTGTTCTATGTCAACAGATTCTACACTTAGAACGGATTGAGTGGTCCTTGCTAGAGGTCGTGTTTGGATAGGAAAATTTGAGGTGTTTCCATAATCTTCAAAAAGATCTTCCTCGAATTCAAAGGGATGCTCTAAAGGTGGTGGTTCATCATCCCTTAGTTGGTTTTGCATTCCTTTATCAGGAGGTTTCTCTACAACCAAATTAATGGATGGGTCAGGTGGAATTTCTAACTCGGTTGCAAGTTCCTCATCTTTTGGTTTAGGATTAGGCTCGACTTCTTTTTCTCCTTCAGGAAACTCATCATAAATGCCTGTGTAAGGGGTATTTTCAAGAATTCTTTCTAGGATGGCTCTCCCCTCATCTGTGAGTTTGTGTGTGAATGAGCCTCCTGAAGCAATGTCGAGGTGAAGAGCAGCTTCCTTGTTTAGACCACGATAGAAGTGGTAGTACAGTACATGGTCAGGCAGGGAAAGGTTTGGACCAGAATTGGTAAGGCTTGTGAACCTAGCCCAAGCTGCTCCTAAAGTTTCCTTCTCTCTTTGTTTGAATGTAAGAATTTCAATTCTAAGGTCAGCAATTCGAAAAAGTGGGAAGAAAGCGAGACAAAAGTTGTCCCGAAGTTCATCCCAACTTCCATTAACGCCTCCTACAGAATGAGCATACCACTTTTTTGCTCTTCCCAAAAGGGAGAACGGAAATAATTTCCATTTAAGGGTTTCTTGTGTCATGCCAGAAATAGATCGGCAAGAGCACAACTCCTCGAATTCTCTAAGGTGGGTGTATGGATCTTCATCTACTTGCCCAGAGAAGGGTTGCTCCTGAATCATGGCTATTAGATCAGGGCCGAGGTCGTAGCCATCTGTAAGAATTGGATGTGATGATGGTGGTGGCTCTAATAACTCGCCCTTTGGAGCAAAGAATTTATAGATAGGAGTGAAATCCATCTGGTGTGGTGAAAATGGTAAGGTGAGTGTGGTAAAAAGGAAAAGAAAAAGGATACACGGACGACTTGGTTCGAAACTAGCACAGCTACCGTTCCCCGGCAACGGCGCCAGAAAGCTTGTTGGGTATTTTAAACGCAAACAGAAAAATCCGCAAGCGCACGGATACCGATGTAGCTTTCACCCGGGAGTATTCCAGAGTATCGATTTTCCACAGGGAACGTGAGTGTACTAATTAAGATCCAAGATCGCCCAAGGATAAGTATATGAATATTTTTGGTGGGAAGAGAGGAAGTTTCCTGAGAGTTCTCTAGTTGATCTAAGAATCAAGAATTACTTCAAAGATTATTTATATCGGGACATCAGAGCACTAACCACAGAAAGATATGAGAAGGGGGCTAGGAAGGTCTGACTATGGTCCTACAAACACCGATCCGAACGAGGTGGAATACGTCGACCGTTAGGGCTGTCACTACCCTAAGGCTACCACAACAATCCGCAGGATTGTGTGCAATTCTAGGTAATTGCAAGACTAAACACCACGTCTAATCTATTAACTACTACTCTAATGTTGCAACGATTAGAGCACTTGATGCAAGCGGGAATCCAATAAATAACTTGAATGTAAATAAATGTAATTAAAGAACTCAGGATTATGAATTTAAGAACCTGGAGAACGATGAAGAACGAACCAGTTGCTGCAAAAGTACAATGTTGAGGAAGATCCGACAGATCCGGCTCCTCCTCCTCCGCTCTCCTCTTCTCTCTCCCTATTTTCTAGATTACAACTAGAACTAACTAGAACTAGAACTAGAGAAACTAGAACTAGAACTAGATGAACTAGAACTAGATCTAGATGAACTAGAGGTAGAACTAGAAGAACTAGAGGGATCCTCTCTACTTGGATGAAGAATTGAAACCCTAACTTTGATTCTGTAGAAGAGGTATGATCTCCAGGGGCCAGGGGGGTCTGGTTTTATAGTCCCTTCAAGTGAATCTGGGCCGTCGGATCAAACCGACATTGATCGTGTGGTTTTCCTTGAAGTATTAGGTCGGTGGAGCATGATCCCCGAACTTCACCCTGATTGGTCCAGGGGGGAGGGCGGGCGCCCAGTGCCCGGTTCCGTTACGTCTCCCGTTCGGTCCCGTGGCTTCTGGAGTCTTCTAGATGATAGAAAATTGCGCGGCACGTTAATATCTCTATGTAAACCCGACGTGTGGGCCTTTCTTCCGTATTTCCTGATAACCCCCTGCAGAAATAGACAAACACCAAAACTCGTGGAATTCTGTCAGATAAAACCCTAAGTCTAGGTGTTGGTTGCATTTAGATCCTTTTCCATGATTAGTTGATGGTTAAATGTGAGCATTAAGGACCGTCAACAGCCGCCACGTGGCCGGCGCCGGGTGGAGCGAGGCGGACGCCGCGCGCGCGGGAGAGAGGGGAGGGGGAGGCAGGCCAGGCCGCTGTCTGGGCCGAAAGGGAGGCGGGTTTGGCCCAATAGCGCCTGCCCCCTTTTCTATTTTTTTTAATTTCTTTCCTCAAATTCTTTTCTAAATTCATTTGGACCATTTAAAAATCATTTTCACCATTCAACTTTGTTTTAATAAGCAAGACCAAATTCCAAATAGAATTTGAATTACAAATTAAAACTAGTTCTAGGTTTTCAAATAAATTCATTTTGGGGATTTTTGTATAAATTCCATTTCTCAAATTCTATGGCTCCAAAAATTGCACAAAAATATTCTTAAATCTTCTTGCACACAATTCAACCTAGTTTAATTATTCCACAATTTTAGAAGCAAGCATCATATTTTTAACATATTTAAAGCACATGGGATAAAACACATAAAATCACATTTTGGATGAATGACATGCTCATGTGATGCTATGCTTGATGGGAATGCTTATGCATTGCGTTGGCAAGACTAAGTGCATGCTTAACACCTAGGGTGTTACAGCCCTTCCCCCCTTAGGGAAATCTCGTCCCGAGATTTGGGTTACTAACCATTTCTTATGAAATTTTGGATAAACTGTTTTTAGGTAATCTTCGGTTTCCCAGGTGGCATCCCCATTGTCATGATGACTCCACACCACCTTGTATGTTTTGACAATTCTGTTTCAGGTTACTCGTTCCTTGGTATCTACGATCCCCACTGGCTGCTCTTTATACTCTAAATCTGCTTTTATTTTGATCCCTCGAGGTTCAATCCTCTGCTCAGGTATCTTCAAACATTTCTGTAGTTGCGACACATGGAAGACCTGAAAGATCGAACTCAACTCTTTAAGCAACTGAATCTTGTAGGCCACGACGCCTTTCCTCTCTAGTATTTGATACGGCCCCACATATCTGGGCGCAAGCTTGCTTCGAACTCGGAAACGTTGAACTTTCTTCATCGGCGTAACCTTGAGATAGACGTAGTCACCTATATTGAATTCAAGTGGCCTTCTCCGCTTATCAGCATAACTCTTTTGTCGTGGTTGTGCCGCTTGCATATGCTGCTGTATGATTTGTACCTTCTTCTCAGCTTTATTCACAAAGTTGATGCCATAGTACCTTCTTTCACCAGGTTCAACCCAGTTTAACGGAGTTATACAACGCTTCGATCGGAGCCATCTTGATACTCTCTTGATAGCTGTTATTGTATGAGAATTCAGCTAGAGGTAGCCATGACTCCCATGATCCTTTGGACGATAGCACACAGGCCCTCAGCATATCTTCTAACACTTGATTTAGCCTCTCAGTTTGACCTAAGGTCTGGGGATGATACGCGGTGCTTCTTATTAGACTGGTCCCCAAACTCTTATGCATTCGCTCCCAAAAGTGAGCGGTGAACTGCGGTCCTCTATCCGATATGATGGTTTTGGGAATGCCATGTAACTTGACGATCTCTGCGATATAAATATCAGCATACTCAGGAGGTCGGTAACGAGTCTTCATAGGAATGAAATGGGCCGATTTGGTTAATCGATCTATGATTACCCAAATCGAGTCATTTCCCTTCCTTGTTGTTGGTAATCCCGTGATAAAGTCCATACTGACCTCTTCCCATTTCCACTCTGGAACTGATAACGGTTGCAACAGACCTACAGGTTTCATGTGGATGGCTTTAACCCTACAACACGTGTCACAACGGGCTACATATGCGGCTATTTCTTTCTTCATTTTGGTCCACCAAAAGTGGGGTCTTAGGTCTTCATACATTTTACTACTACCAGGATGGATAGAAAGCTTAGAGATATGAGCTTCATCCATGATGCGATTCTTCAATTCATGATCTTTAGGGACTACTAACCGATGTTGGAACCACAATACCCCTTTCTCATCAACTCTAAACTGAGTTTTTAGGTCATCCTTGATCTTCTCTTTGATGTGGAAAATACCCTTGTCTGTCTTCTGACCTTCAATGACTTGACTCTCGAGTGAACAACTGAGCTGTATATGACATAAGACTTCAGGATGCATGAGATTGAAACCATCTTCAAACAACGGTTGAACCACTTGATAATGCGGTTTACGACTTAAAGCATCTGCTACTACATTAGCCTTGCCTGGATGATAGTGAACTTCCAGATCATAATCCTTGATTAACTCTAACCACCGTCGTTGCCTCATATTCAGCTCAGACTGAGTGAAGATGTACTTCAAGCTCTTACGATCGGTATAAATATGACACTTTTTTCCTAGCAGATATTGTCTCCAAATCTTCAAAGCGTGCACTACTGCTGCTAACTCGAGGTCGTGAGTTGGGTAGTTGACTTCATGCTTCCTCAACTGTCATGAAGCGTAAGCTATCACTCTGCCATCTTGCATCAATACACACCCCAAGCCACTTTTCGACGCGTCGCAAAACACATTAAAGGCTTCTCGATATTGGGTTGCGCCAGAACAGGAGCGGTGGTTAGCAACTTTCGCAGGGTGCGGAAGGCTAGCTCACACCCCTCCGTCCAGACAAACTTATGATCTTTTTGTAGCAAACTAGTCATTGGCTTAGCAATCTTGGAGAAGTCGGGTATGAAACGACGATAATACCCGGCCAAACCAAGAAAACTTCTAACTTCTGAGACAGAAGTTGGTGCCTTCCAGTCCATGACTTCCTGCATTTTTGACGGATCCACAGCAATCCCTTCTTCAGACAGAATGTGCACTAGGAAAGAAACTTTCTTCAACCAGAACTCACACTTGCTGAACTTGGCATATAACTGATGCTCTCGTAATCGTGTTAGCACGATTCTCAGATGCTCGGCGTGATCTTGCTCATTTTCTGAATAAATCAGGATGTCATCGATAAACACCACAACAAACTTATCTAATTCTGGCATAAAGACTGAATTCATCAGATACATGAAGTATGCAGGAGCATTCGTCAACCCAAAGGACATGACAAGATACTCATACAACCCATATCTGGTGGAAAAAGCAGTCTTCGGGATATCTTGCAGACGAATCTTGATTTGGTGATACCCAGACCTCAAATCTATCTTGGAAAACACTTTTGCCTTGGACAACTGATCAAACAAGATATCAATCCTCGGCAGAGGATACTTATTTTTGATTGTCACTGCATTGAGTGGACGATAGTCCACGCACTTGCGCAATGACTGATCCTTCTTTTTCACAAACAACGCCGGACAACCCCATTCTGACGAACTTGGCCGGATAAACCCTTTATCCAGCAATCCTTTTAACTGATTTTTCAACTCAGCGAGTTCGTTCGGCGGCATCCGGTACGGCCTTCTAGATATTGGTGCTGTACCTGGTATCAACTCGATTGCAAACTCTACTTCCCTATCTGGAGGAAGTCCTGGTAATTCCTGGGGAAAAACATCAGGGAACTCACAGACTACTGGGATCTGTGGTAATGGAACCACGTGCGTAGCACAAGAGATGCTAGCAAAGTCAAGACGACGGGGCAGAGGTACTTGAAAAGAGCTACTGCCCTAGGGTTCTCTGAGAGATAACATCCTCTTCCCAGTATCTACGATACCATCCCATTCCCTCATCCAGTTCATGCCCATGATAACATCCAAAACTAACCCAGGCATGACCACTAAATTCACTCGAAAAACTCGGCCACTTATATCCAGGATTGCCCCTCGAACCACTCTATTGGACAACACATCTACCCCTGCTGAGCTGATGCGATAGCCATAACCCAGATCTGTAACTGGTTGATTATGCTTTTGTGCAAATGTTTGGCTCATAAATGAATGCGATGATCTAGAATCAAACAAAACAACTGCAAGATGTTGATAGACAGGAAACATACCAGCTGTTACCGGTTCTCCCTCTGGAATTTCCTCGATCGAGGTATGGTGCACACGAGCTGGATAGGTCGGCTGTTGCCTCTTGGGGTAGGGACATTCCTTAGCAAAGTGCCCCATCTTGTGGCAGTTATAGCTTGGACCCTTGGGCGCATTGTTAGCGGCAGGTGCTGCAGCTTGAATTGCCTTTGGCTTGGCAGGAGCTATCGCCACCTTGTACGGCTTCTGCTGCGTTGGATGCCCGGTGTTCCTCCTCTGCGGTGGTCTGAACCTAGCACCTGGGGCAGGAGGACGATACTGTTGTCGCCCTGCCACTGGTGCCCTGGACTGGGATGACCCGGCTTCGAAAGCCCTCTTACGAGACTTGGATGCACTATAGTTGTTGTTATTGTTTTCCTAGGTTAGACAGTCACTGATGTAAGCATTGAAGGTAGCCCGGGTCCCTGTACCCATGGTTTTCAGCATCTTTGGATTCAAGCCTCTCTGGAAACTAGCAATCTTTTTGGCCTCTATGTTCACAAACTCAGGAGCGTAGCGAGCGAGATTGTTGAAAGCGTGCAGATACTCCTTCACAGATTTCGTCCCCTGAGACAGCCTCATGAACTCCCCAACCTTCATTTCCACCACACCCGGAGGAATATAATTTCCCCGAAACGCGGTGGTGAAGCGGTTCTAGGTGATTGGGGTCCCCTCTGGGTAGGTAGTACGATGATGGGACCACCAAATTCCAGCGGGTCCTTGCAACTGGTGTGCTGCATACTCGGCCTTGAGTTCTTCTGTCATTCGAAGAAGTCGGAACTTCTGCTCCATAGTGTTGATCCACTCATCTGCCTCGAGCAGTTCCAAAGCCTCCTTGAAGACTGGGGGCTTGGTATCCATGAAGTCCTTGAAAGAGCTGTACTGATTGACTTCACGGCCGCCCTGGTTATCCCCACGACTGGTGTTGTCAGCTATGTTACGCAGAGCTTCTTCCATGTTGCGCTGCATTTGTTCCATGTTGCGTTGGCTCCCCAGAAACTGCGCGAAAAACACGTCCGCAGTGTATGGAGGAGGTGGTGGTGGTGGTGATGGTGCTCTGTCCTCATTCCGTTGAGCCCCACCTCCGGATGTGCCTGCTCCAAGACCCGGGTTGCTGTTACCCCCGCCACATGTTTGCACCATCTGCATACGTCAAGGATAAGTAATCGTTAGGAGTTGCCATCAACGGTAGAAATGTGTAGAATCATGCCGTACTGAATTTACTAAGGGAATAAATTCGCACAATAAACAGAGGCACAACAATTCATCATCTACGCACAACATCACTAACAGATTACTTAACATTCAAGCAACAAGGTTCGCATACATCCAAATTTGCCAGCATACATACACTGGACTTTCAGCGTCATCTCATAAGTCTTACATAGTCTAGATCCAAAAGTACAAGACATGCCATGCAACAACAACAACAAAAGAAGAAGGACTAGCCCTAGAGCCCTAGCATCTACTCGCTATGGTCACTGTCCATGCCGGAGCCCTCCTCGCCCTCATCTCCACCAGCAGCTGCTCCTATCTCGGGATCCTCATCCATCTCGTCCTCAGAGTCAAGCTCAGCTGCTCCAGGCAGGTGGTGAGGGTGGAGCTGGTTATGCAGCTGGTGGATCTCCTCATGCAAGTTCTCATTGTACTCCTCAGCATTAGCTAGCTGCTGCTCAAGCTCTAGCTGTCGGGCCCTCAAAGTGTCCTCCTCGTGCCAGGCTTCATTCCTCTGACCAAGCACATGGACTAGCATGCGCTCGCAGTTCCTGTGAGCAGTACTCACCCTGTCTCTCTGCTCTCACACTGCAAGCAGGTCCTGGCTCAGCTCACTGCTCTTCTGGACCACCTGGTCCCTCTCTCGGGTCACGCGGGCCAACTCTGCCTGCAGCCACTCAACCTCAGTGTCGAACTCACGCTGTAGCTGGCGCTTCTCATCCTGGACTGTGAGAAGAGACCCGGACAAGCGACCCAAACAATGCTCCAGGCCTCCATAGGTCTTCATCAAGGCGTACATAGCACTCATAGCTACGCTGTCACTGTGCTGGTCCTCATCCGCACTCCTCTATAGAGCGTTCACCTCGGACTGATCCCACACCCAAGTGTAGGGGTCACCCCGGGGAAACACCCCAGTGAAGGCGTGGGCCAGCTCCTGTGGAAACCTCTCCATGAGGTCCCTCAGAACTGCAAAAGCTGCCGTGCTGGCACCGTTGAAAGGCGTGGCACCTCAGGACTCGTACACCCAGCCGCCCCAGGCGGGGTCACCTCCACTGGTAGGGACAACTGCCTCGATCCCCACCAGTGTCTCGTCACCAAGCGGCTCCTTATCCCAATAGTAGCGAGGCTCCCTTCCTTCAGGATACCCCATCGAACGGAGCACCCTCCAAAGCAAAGTGGGCATCCCAAACTCCTCCAGGAACTTGCTCTTATGTCGTGAGCTCCTAGCTGCCAACGGATGGCGAGGGGCCCGCCCACCAGTGGACTTGCGAGCGGTGAGCCTAGTGCGTGCCATCTGCTGCAAATGGAATACCTTGGTTAAGATCGAGGATTACCTTTAATTATTTTATTTAGAATTGGAACATATTAAATTAAGGGGGAAAGTAAGCAATGATATGAAATGAACATGATGCATGCACGAACTTACGATCTCCCAAACTTAGAAACAAAAGTTAACACTAAGCGGTATATGCGGTGGCACACAGCGTTCTCTCATAACGTAACTAGCGTTCTAAGCGAGAACGTGGTTAGTGTACCTGCAGAAAACTCATTTCAGCCCACCCACAGTATGATCATGTAGAACAAGAATTTAAAGCTATACACCCCACATACACAGACACCCGTCCATGCATGTGACGTGTTACTACCCACATCATCACCCTAATGATGGCATCGCCTCTCAGGACGGAATTCCCAACATGCGGTACTGTTCCCAAGCACACCAAAATATGTGTGCATGACATAGCACCTAACAACTCTCCCCTAGACCGGCAGTGTATCCGATCATGCTCTCACAGCTCCCACTTACCAGGGCGTAGAGGAAAAATTGATCCATACATTACCACTCAAATGAATGGTACTCATACTATTGCACGCCGTATGAGCGACGAAAGAGAAATATGATGCATTAACCCCCAAGTCAGTACTTCACTAGCCACCTTAGAGTCCTTAACTGGGCATAAAGGATATGACCATGGCACACTAGATAGTTTTCCAAAACTTAGTTTAACACCTTGATCATCATTAATTAATAAAATCTTTTCTTAAACCGGTTTAGATTTAGTTTAGAACAAACATATGAACAGTAACTCGCTGAACCTTGCTCCGATGCCAGCTGTAACAGAACCAACCAAATTATAAGAGATTAAGCCTAATAGTGACCATTTGCACAGTCAAACCATCGAGCTTAAGCCCATATAATCCCGGTAGTCCGTGAAATCTCGAAGGATTTCAAACCACATATCATACATACGGCCAAGATCGTAATAAGTTTACCGGTCGCCATCCACAAATACATCCAGATTACAAGATTCTTAAAATACATCAGAGTTCTTAAAGTTATTACAAACCAAGTTCACAGGTAGCGGAAGCTTCATAGTTCGAAAATACAACACTCACACTTAGTCTGATACAGTGCCATAATTCGGTCATTCCCACAAAAGCAAAAGAAAAGACGGAGTGACCATCGCCCTTGGTCTAGTCATCACCCATGGCTGGGTACAGACAGAGGATGCAATAACCATAGTACATTTGACCATCTGCAAAACAACATGGGAATAGAACCCTGAGTACGAGAATGTACTCAGCTAGACTTACCCGTCATAAATTAAAATAAAGACTCTTCAAGGATCATGAAGGCTATATAGTGGGGTAGCTGACAACCTTTTTGCAACACCACAAGATTCTATTGACATATCCTACATAAATCTTTCTTCTTTTAATTTGCTCAAGTTGAAGTATCATTACCTATTATCTAGGTTTGCACCTGCACTATTACAAGCAAGTATAGTGATATGATGGTACCTCATCATAGCATTCATAAAACCATTTATCTTTATAACCGAAGTGTTCCATAGTCCTTACTACGAGGACAGGGCTCATGTCAAGTGCTCACTGTCCAGGAGCGATGGCGATTCGAATCGATTTCTAACCAGCTGGCGAGGTATTCCCCACACAAACCACACTCACTGATCAAGTGAGCTACAGATCACCGTATTACACTATCCAGGACCAATTCGTGGGTTCGGCAGGCACCGCCAGTACCCGAGGACCGTTCCGGCGACCGAGGTATCCAAGGTATACCAAGGTTGCGCGCCGCGCCCTCGTCGTTCTCCTCAACCATCACCAATACAGCGCCTGGCTGCTCGATTCCCGGCCCGGATAGTGTTCAGGCTTCGCGGTCGGAACGACTTATCCTTCCAGCTAAGTGTGGGGCATGCGTTCAACATGACAAGAGGGCCGTCAACGATCGGTCCTTAATCGACACAGGCAGGGGCACTATGGTCCACCCACCATAAGACCCTGCCCGGTCTCCAATTCCATTCCACACTTGGTTATTCTTTTCCCATAGCAATCACTGCTTAATCAAGCAAATATCCACCTATATCTCGCAGGTGACAGGAAATCACCCGACTTCTACCGGACTAAGCAAGCTAAGCACAGACTCCGTACCTATCTACATAGGACAAGGTAGATAAACGAGTGGTGATATCAAGGAGTGCATATGCATCAACGGTATCAAGCAATTCCTATCACTTAAATGCAGTATAGTAGAACAAGCATAATATATCGTGTAAGTTAGCGAGAAAAGGGAGACTTAGAATGCTCCGGGGTTTGCCTTTCTCAAATGTGCTGGGTCGGTGATCCGTACACTCGTGTAGCTCTTCTCCGGGTTCGTGTGCTTCCAGAGGTTCCTGCTCCTGGGTCTCCTCGGGCTCCTCGGGTCCCACCTCATTCTCCTGCGAGCCTGTATGATGCATGTGTGCTCATGAGTGGAGTGCGAGATGCCCGGGGTGTAATGCTCATGCGATAGAATACCAGATGACTATGATATGATGTATGGATGATTTATGTGATCATTTACAAGGTAGTCAACATCATCCAAGAACATGTAATTACACTAAGCATCCATTTCCTTCTTTCCTACAGAATTATTTTCAAGTGTAACCAGCAACTCACAAGATACTTCAAAGACAAACCAAATCCTCTTTTATTCTATTTAACCCATATATAACAATTCATAGTTTCTTTATTCATTTTTGGACCCCTCAAAATTTGCATGCAGTTCTGTTCATCAATAAATTCCCCAAAAATTACAGAAGTCTACCAGTCAAGCATATAGTCTACTATAAATTTTTCATAATTTTTGAATACTTATTTTGAGCCAAAAAAATCACAAGATTATTTAATAAAGGCAAGTACAATTACTCTACTGTGGTATATGTGTCAAACAGCAGATTTCATATTTTTATAATTTGTCTAATATCATAAGAAACACCCACAAAAATTACAAGACTAATTGCATGATCCAAATTTTTATTAAAAATCATAAACCATTGCCATGCAAGCATTTAAATCACTATGAATTCATTTATACACTAAATAATGTGTAGCAACATTTTCCAAGTGACCCAACATACATGCAGAGCCAACAAAATAAGTTTCACATTTTTCTGAGTCTTACTTTAATTACTATGCATTTTCCAAGTTTAGCAAAAGCATGGATTAATTATTTCTGTCCAGAAAAAGTGTTCAAACATGACATGCAACCATTCCATGCTATAGATCTGGAAACAGAGAACACACCAAAATTTATTTCATCAAATTTGGAGCTGTAGAACTCAAGATATCGATTTTATAACCTTTAAATCAATTTCTAGAAATTATTTTCTGAAAATCAATTCGAAACCGGGATCAACAACACTAAAGACACCCAGATCTACACCCAACGCGGTCCCCCTGCGACTGACAGTGGGCCTCTGACCCCACTGGTCAGTGTGACCGAGAGGGAGGGTACCTCCGACGAGTGGATCTCGCCGGCGGTGAGGTCCCCGGCCACGGGGTGAGCACCATTGTGCTCCCCGCAGCGAGGCGCACCCAGGGGTGCCCTCAGATTGGCCGGAGGATGGCCGGAACACCTCCGACAGGCGTGCATGGCGGCACGGCGGCGCTGTTCGCCGTGGCCATGCTGCTCCGGTGCGGTAGAACACGCGCAAGGGCTCCTCCAAGCTTCCTCGTCGAACTACGGATCTAACGGGCCAAAAAGCAAGCGAAACGAGACGGAAACGAATGAAGTTTGACGCGGCGGAGCTCTCCGGCGAGGTCGGAGCAACTCCGACGAGCGATTTACGGCGTTCGACGGGCTCTCACCTCGGTAGAGCGTTCGCAAGAGCTTACCGTGGTGACGGCGAGTGCGCTGGTGGTTTTGGCGTCGAGTTTGGGGCACTGCCGTGGCCGGCAGTGAGCGGCGGAACTTCTCCGGCGATGGCACTGCGGCGGAGCTCCTACGGCTGCGGTTGCGCTTGCAAGTGGAGGAAGGAGAGAGAGAGGCGCGGGCGACAGAGCGAGTGGAGCGGCCTGGGGGCTCGGGTCGGTGTCCCGACCAGGTGAAACCGGTCGGCCGCGGCGCGTCCACGACGCCGGCGTACGGCCGCCACGTGGCCGGCGCCGGGTGGAGCGAGGCGGGCGCCGCGCGCGCGGGAGAGAGGGGAGGGGGAGGCAGGCCGGGCCGCTGTCTGGGCCGAAAGGGAGGCGGGGTTGGCCCAGCAGCGCCTGCCCCCTTTTCCTTTTTTTTTTGAATTTCTTTCCTCAAATTCTTTTCTAAATTCATTTGGACCATTTAAAAATCATTTTCACCTCTTTCTCCCTAAAGCAAAGTTGTTCCAAAACAAAAACCCTACAACTAAGTTTTAATAAGCAAGACCAAATTCCAAATAGAATTTGAATTACAAATTAAAACTAGTCCTAGGTTTTCAAATAAATTCATTTTGGGGATTTTTGTATAAATTCCATTTCTCAAATTCTATGGCTCCAAAAATTGCACAAAAATATTCTTAAATCTTCTTGCACACAATTCAACCTAGTTTGAATATTCCACAATTTTAATAGCAAGCATCATATTTTTAACATATTTAAAGCACATGGAATAAAACACATAAAATCACATTTTGGATGAATGACATGCTCATGTGATGCTATGCATGATGGGAATGCTTATGCATTGCATTGGCAAGACTAAGTGCATGATTAACACCTAGGGTGTTACAGAAACCATAGTTATCCTCTCTATTCTGCTACCATCGCCCATGTACTAGATTGCTCTACTCTCTATTCTCATATTATCACCCATTGTTAGCTTAACTTTAATATTGTTCTTATTTAATTCTATCATCTTTCCTATTTACACTTACCTATCTATCTTGGCTAAGTTAGAGCGTAGTTGGTTCTCCTGTTTCCCTATGGATACGATACAACCTTTAATCGGGTAAAAGCTACAACGGTATCCGTGCGCTTGCGGATTATCTGTGTGCGTATAAATACCATAGTACACTCTACTGCCATGCTGGGGATGACAACCTAGTATTCAAGTGGTGTTAGCAAGTGTTAACAATGGCGCGCTGATGATGGTGATAATAATGGTGAAAACAATGATGAAAGTCTAACTCTACTTTTGCTCTTTTGTGGGGATACATACCATTCTTGCTCTTTTGAAACTTTTTGAGGAGAATGAGATGCTCTATATTTTCTTTTTCTTTTCTCTCAGATGGTTATCTTTTACCCCTAATTATACTGTCGGACACTTGTCCATTTTTACCTCTCGTCTCACTTTTTCTTTTCTTTCGAGGTTCCAGGAACTAGCCCCTTTTTATTTCCTCGTATCCTTTCTCTTTTTTTTAGAGCACTCATCTCCTGAAATAATATAGCAAGTGGTAGTAACCAAGATAACTCAAGCATTTAATTCACAGGGGAAACATAAATAGGAGAATATTTTTGGCTATTCTCTCCCGGATTATGAGTAGAATACTTTTGGGTGGTTCTGGAGATGGAAATGGGTGGATATATGTGGATGCGTACTTCCAGAGTAGAAGCAGCATGTGTGAGTGAACGTGCAAGTGAATCTTGATTTAACCACATGACAAGCTCCTAAGGGTCTACACAGCTTGACCACACTCAATGCTCATGAACAGTAAAAAGTAAATGTGTGGCTCAAAGTCTAGCAAGCATGTATATATGGCTGTGGTAGGAATTTAAACTCTCATCATACAGGAACTCATTATGTGATATTTTAAAGATTTTCAAAGATAAAATTCTCCAGAATTCTAGCATCTCTAGAAATAGATAAACAACAGCTCAACCTTCTCATATCATATCCGTTAACAACTTAGACTTCAGATCAAGTTCTCTTCCCACAAGTTCAGGTTTAGAGCAATCTTTAAATTATAACATTTATGTCTAAACTTGAGAGAGAACTCAAATTTGAAAATTAGGCAGAGCAACTATTCATCATATCCATGCTAGAGTTTTATTAAGATTCAGTTTAGCATAGCCACTTTATTTATTTATTAAGCACACTAAGCAAAAGATATATATAAGCACAAAATCTTTATTTGGTTTTTCATGGTTATGTATATTATATTTTAATATAGTATAAGTATATAGATAGAAATACTTATCGGGATAAATGGGGGTCCTCTCCCCCAAGCTGAATTTTGACGTAATTTCTTCTGATGTAGCTAGCAGGTGGCAGAGGTGTATTTGAAAGTCGGCAGCACCCTAATAGCGATTAGAATGTCCTCCGTGTGCTAGTCTTCCTGATCCTTGAATTTTGTGGAGCTCAAATAGACAATAAAGCTTTGTGGAACTGATTAGGTGTTAGCATAAATATCTAGCATTTATCATGTTGAGCCTCCTTAATAGTTGCTACTTCCTTTAGTAGGATCATAATTTTATTTTTATATTTTCATTTTTTTACAGAACAGAACAATTTATTATTATGTTTTTTATGCCGCCACAGTGAATGTACTTATGGGTTTTATGCCACTTGTATACTCACATGGGGCTTACTGGTTTTAACATTTTTATTTTCTTTTTAGGATAGTGTGAACATAATTAACTAAGCAAACTAGTTTAATTAATTGAAAGGAAAAGTATAACTGCCAAGTTTACCTCTTGGCAAGGTGTTCGGTGTTTTCAAGTCCTCCAAACGGGACTCTCTGTTTTCTCAGTCGTCCTGGGATTCGCTGGATGGCATAGTTGGTGGTTCCGGCGGCGCCTCCTCTTCGTGTATAACTATCTTCTCTCTCCACACCTAACTCGGTGCTACGGTCTTCTTAGGACATTTCTGTTCAAGCTGTATGTCTTCAGACCTTACCACTTCTCCTTCGTAATCTGCCCATCCATCCTTGATGATTTGCCTCCTCTGGTTGCGGTTGCGTCGTCTGCTTCTTGTCCTGACCTGCTTAGAGTCTTCAACTATATAGTTAGGGTCAGTAAAATAGCGGCGTACCTTCTCAGAGGGGAATTGCATGTGGACTTCTCCGGTTCCAATGTAGATGATTGCTTTAACGGTGCTGAGGAACGGTCTCCCAAGGATGATGGGTGGATCGTACTCGTCTTCTCCCCTGTCAATAACCTGAAAGTCTGTATGGACAAAATGATCATCTATTTTGACAGGGACATCAGTTACTATACCTTCAACCTTTCGAAATGCCTGATCTGCCATCTGGAGCTCAATGTATGTTGGTTTTAGGAGCATGGTTCCGAACAAGAGCCGATAGGTGACTGCGGCCATTATGTTGACGCCCGATCCGGTGTCGCAAAGCGTCTTGTACAAGTTGTATCCATTAATGGAGCACTGGATGCTTGGCATACCTGGGTCGTCCTTCTTGGTCAGGAACGGTGACTTGAGTCGACGATCTTGACTTCAGTGAACTGCAGTGACCATCTTAGCTGACTCGGTCCACACTTGCTTGTTCCTGTTCCTCCTGCTGGTCCTCTTCCTTGGTTCATGTCAGGATTGCTCTGGGATTTGTGTAGTCTTGTTCTTGATGGAAAACGTCTCCTTGTTCCCTTCGATGTGGAAACTGATCTTGGCAGCACTAGCATAGATGACAACTCCTGAGGTATTCACGAATGGCCTCCCTAAGATGACGGGTGCCCTCTCATCATTACCGGTCTCTATCACCACGAAGTCTGCTGGGGCATACAAGGTACCCACTAGGACACAAAGGTTCTTCAATATTCCCTTTGGGAAACTTAATGTCTGATCTGCAAACTGCAAACACATGGTTGTTTATAATAAAGGATATGTAAAGAATTTTTCATAGAGTACCCTGGGCATAATGTTGACACTAGAGCCAAAGTCGCAAAGTGCTTCTGGGAAGTCCACCATGCCGATGGAGATCGGGATGACGGAGCGTCCTGGATCGCCTCTCTTGACCGGCAGAAGGTAAGTAGTAACTTCCGCAACGGGGTTACTCTAGTAGTTACCTATATCAAACATGTTGTTGATAATTGGGAACGCAATAAGGAATTGATCCGCAAGCGCACGGATATCGGTGAGCACTTCACTCGGGAGGTTATCCAGAGTATCGTATTTATTTTTTTATCACTAGGAGAAAGAGTGCATCTGACTAACCCGGTCTATTACTACTAACCTTTAGGCTACAAAGAATGTTTCTCGATGTGAGTGATAAATATAGAAGACTACAACCGTAATCTCTTTCTAACTTTGTTAAGGATGATCTACTGCTCTATTGGGGAGGCTAGCGGAATCTAGACACCACAGAGGATGTTCAACCCACACCTATAAACCCTATCCTTCCTGCTAATGAGATATGGTTTGCAAAGGTAACTCGGAAATGTCACGTTCCTCGCTACTACCACGGTCTAGCTAGTCAGGGAATATCTATGAGTATCCTAGCCCAAACACCACGTCTACGCTAGAGATGATTACTCTAAACTCTACGCGAAGAGATTAAAGTAAACTCATAAACCAAAGAACAATAAAACAAGAACTTACTAAAATTTATAAGTCGAAATACTGAAGAATCCTAGGAGCAAGCTTCGGGTTAGGAGAACTTGATCCTGCAGGTACAACCTCGGAGTAGACACCGACAGGCCGGGCTTCCTCCGATCTACACCTCCACTCTATCTCTCTCAATCTAGTAGAAACTAGAAGATCTAATTCTACTCACATTGGATGGTAAGCCTAAGAGAAATTTTATTTAGAGGAGAGGTATTCCTTCAAGGGCTCCTCTCAACTCTATGATGAACTTGTCTCCTCCAGGGGCCAGGGGGTCTAGTTTTATAGTCCCCTCAAGTGAACGTGAGCCGTTGGATCAAACCGACATTGATTGGACGGTTATCCTTGATCCTTTAGGTCGGTGGAGCGTCGTCCGCAAAAAGAGTTCTGATTCGAATCCAGGAGGGGGCGGGCGCCCTGGGCCAGGCCCCTTTCGGCCTCCACTTTGTTCCCGTGGCTTCTGGAGTCTTCTGGATGGTAGAAAATTGCGCGGTGCGTTAATATCTCTATGTAATCCCGACATGTGGGCCTTTCTTCCTTATTTCCTTATAACCCCCTGCAGAAATAGATAAACAACAAAACTCATGGAATTCTGTCAGATCAAACCCTAATTCTAGGTGTTGTTTGCATATTGGTCCTTTCTCTTGTTTATTTGATAATTAAAATCGATACTTAAGAACCGTCAACAAATACCCCCATACTTAGGCTTTTACTCGTCCTCAAGAAAAGGATGGTTAAGAACATCATCTGGGGTAAAACATTTCAAAACATTCTCTTCATATTTGCAGGGTATTAAAAATCCACTGTGTACTATAGTCAGGGAAGTATATGGTTAAGAGTGGAGATCCTTTCTTCCTTTCAATCCTGTCACTTGGAGTTTTTGTACATTTTTCAAAAGAAAGTTAGCATACCTTTTATCCTCTTAGGTTCTCTCAGATCACTCATTATCTTTTATATATCTCACTGAGGCTGTTTTAATTTGCAAAAAATTCTCAAGCATACTTACTTTGCATTTATTGCCTGGTCAAAACGGGATCCAAGGAGAAGAATGCCATACTCTTAGATCAAACACTTTGGAAATTAAAATCTTTGTCAACTCTTGCTGGCATATTGCTTATTAGAGGGACCATGGGCTATCATTTTCTTTCTTTTCCCTTTTTTTAAGTGAATACCGAGGTACCCCTAATTCTACTGCCGGACACTTATCCATTTTTTCTGCGAGGTTATCGAGCACTTGCTCCTTTTTATTTCCTCGAAATATCTTTATTTTTGCATAGCCCGTGCCTCTAATGCAATAATACTTCAGAAGAGTGAATCTTTCTGAATAAACGTCTTGATCTTAGGAGTATGATAAATCTCTCAACAAGTGTCTAATTCATTTTGAACAAACTCAATATAGAGTAGATAGCTTTTATAATCATAATTAGTTTTATCAGGCATATAAAACACTGAGGATGGTAGCTAGAATTTTTGAATAAATTCTCCAAGCAACAATGATATCAAGAATAAGAAACTCATAATCTACCATCTCACATTCCACAATGACTTAAGTAACACAGGGGTTTAAAATAATTTTTTCAATAATTGCAAGTTTCAGGAAATATCAGAGAGTGAGATTAATCATGATTAGAAACATTTTAATCTTTTTAATTTATCATGTTAGAAACAGTATTCTGCATGATCCAAGATATGCGTATGTGTAAAGTGTGCAGAGTGTGTACCTGAATCGTGGAGTGGTGTAGTTGAAGTGTGTTTGGCATGTCGAGGGATCTCCCCCATACTTGTTTTCAGGTTTCTTGCGCAAAAATAAAGTAGAGACACACAAGACATAATAATAATAATATTCTTTATTAATCTTGAGGCATTTATTACAAATGACTAGTAGCAAACTGACGATAATAGTAAACCTAAACCAATTTTAGAGATAAATAACTAAGATGCATTGCCTCAAGATCTAATGTAGATAACTTAGCGGCGCTCTAATTTCTTGATCTTCTTATTGGCACTAGCAAGATCATGCCTAAGGCCTAGTATAACGGTGTTGTGGTTAGAGAGCTACCTAGTGACGGAGTTAACTGAGGACTGGAGGTCTATGATGACTCTGTCTAGCCTGCGAACGTCCTCATCAATATCTACTATAGTCTTGCGACGCTTAGGAGGTGTCTCAAAAGCATTGAGAGCGTGCTTCGGGGCTGCCTTTGGAGGGATGAAACGGACTTTGGCTGCTCTAATCCCTTCAAAGTAAGGTCTCTCCACCTCCGTAGTGTAGCGAATGCTGCTGATCTTGCCACTCCGGTTGGTCTTGACTCCAACGACCCTCTCATTGGGTCTAGGTGGAAGGATCCTCGTGCCGGCTGGCACCTTAATGGTGGTCTCCTTGGATGATGATCCCTTGAGGAGTAGGGGTTGTGGCGGTGCGGTGAGAACTGGTTGAGCATGGTAGGATTTGGTGGAGCTACGCTGGCGTAATGGCATGGCTTCTAGCTGTCGCTCTATGTTGGCCGGGACGAGAGCACGGGCGTCGGGGTCTTCCTCAGGCTTCATGTTGAGGTTGAAGGGGACGACTTCCCAATCATCGTGGAACTTCTCGGCCATTAGAGCAGCGAGGGACTAAACAAGCTCTAATTGAAGAAGAAGAGAAGGCTTGGGTGGATTGGTGTTTGAAAACTGACGCCAGGGGTCTGTTTATATAGGGGTCAAAAAGTGCCTCTAGAGGTTGTTCGTGTTGCTCCCGTCGATGTGCGTGCAAAACTTTCCATCTGAGGGGTTATTCGGATTACCATAAGTGTATTTTCCATAACGGAGGAAATCGGGACCGAGAGGGGTCAGGAGCTAGGCGCCCGCCCACCTGACCAGGGCGCCCGCCCTCTCTCTAGCTCCTCTGTGGACCTGCTTCCTCGAGCGTGTTTCTAGATGCAAAACTTTTTAGGAAAATATATGTGTGACCCATAAATGTCAGATTAAAAAGGTCAGGCTGTAATTCTCCATGGGAAGGTAAAAATGGACTACGTCTATTTCTTCTAATTCTTTATTGGGCTCTAAAAATAATTTAAGACATTGACCATTTACCTTGAATAACGTACCTTCATCATTTTGAAGTGTGATAGCTCCGTGGGATGATGAATTGATTACCTTGAATGGTACTTGCCATTTACTCCAGAGTTTTCCATGCCCGAAAAGCTTCACCCTGGAATTAAAAAGTAATACCTTATCTCCGGGTGCGAACTCCTTCTTCTTGATCCTCTTGTCATGCCACCTTTTGACTCTTTCTTTGTAGATCTTCAAATTGTGATATGCTTTCTCTCGCCATTCTTCCAATTCTGATAGTTGCATTCTTCTATGTTCTCCAGCGACATCTAGGTCCATATTCCATCTCCTTATGGCCCAGTGTGTTTTGAACTCTAGTTGAACAGGCAGGTGACAAGTCTTCCCGTACACCAATTGGTATGGGGACATTCCAATTGGAGTCTTGTATGCTGTTCGGTATGCCCAGAGTGCATCGGGTAACTTGTCTTTCCATGCCGTTCCCATTTCATTCACTGTCTTCTGAAGAATATTCTTGATTTCTTTGTTGGAAGTCTCTGCTTGGCCACTTGTCTGAGGATGATAGGGGGTAGCGATGTTGTGACGGATTCCATGTTTTGATAGATATTGCTTGAAGCGTTTGTCGATGAAGTGTGCTCCTCCATCACTTATCACTACTCTGGGGACTCCAAATCTTGGAAATATAATTTCTTCAAACATCCTCTTTGAACTGATGTTGTCGGCATGCTTGCAAGGTAATGCCTCTACCCACTTGGAGACGTAGTCAACTGCCACCAAGATGTACTCACACTTCTTTGATGGAGGAAATGGATGTTGACAGTTCTTAAGTATCAATTTTAATTATCCAATAAACAAGAGAAAGGACCAATATACAAACAACACTCAGAATTAGGGTTTGATCTGATAGAATTCCACGAGTTTTGTTGTTTATCTGTTTCTGCAGGGGGTTATCAGGAAATAAGAAAGAAAGGCCCACATGTCAGGATTACATAGAGATATCAACGCACCGCGCAATTTTCTACCATCTAGAAGACTCCAGAAGCCACGGGAACAAAGCAGAGGCCGAAAGGGGCCTAGCCCAGGGCGCCCGCCCTGAGGACCAGGGCGCCAGCCCCCTCCTGGATGCCAATCAGAACTCTTTTCATGGACGACGCTCCACCGACCTAAAGGATCAAGGATAACCATCCAATCAATGTTGGTTTGATCCAGTGGCTCACGTTCACTTGAGGGGACTATAAAACCAGACCCCGTGGCCCCTGGAGGAGACAAGTTCATCATAGAGTTGAGAGGAGCCCTCGAAGGAATACCTCTCCTGTAAATAAAGTTTCTTTTAGGCTTAGCATCCAATGTAAGTAGAATTAGATCTTCTAGTTTCTACTAGATTGAGACACATAGAGTGGAGGTGTAGATCGGAGGAAGCCCGGCTTGTCAGTGTCTACTCCGAGGTTGTACCTACGGAATCTAGTTCTCCTAACCCGAAGCTTGCTGCTAGGATTCTTCAGTATTTCGACTTCTAAATTCTAGTAAGTTCTTGTTTTATTGTTCTTTGGTTTATGAGTTTACTTTATTCTGTTCGCGTAGAGTTTAGAGTAATCATCTCTAGCATAGACGTGGTGTTTGAGCTAGGATACTCATAGATATTCCCTGACTAGCTAGACCGTGGTAGTAGCGAGGAATGTGACATTTCCGAGTTACCTTTGCAAACCATATCTCGTTAGCAGGAAGGATAGGGTTTCTAGGTGTGGGTTAAACATCCTCTGTGGTGTCTAGATTTCGTAAGATTCCCCAATAGAACAGTAGATCATCCTTACCAATTTAGAAATAGATTACGGTTGTAGTCTTCTCTATATATCACTCACATCGAGAAACATTCTTTGTAGCCTAAAGATTAGTAGTAATAGACTGGGTTAGTCAGATGCACTCTTTCTCCTAGTGGAAAAAAATAAATACGATACTCTGGATAACCTCTCGGGTGAAGTGCTCACCGATATCCATGCGCTTGCGGATCCATTCCTTATTGTGTTCCCAAATATCAACAAGCATTTCTGGCGCCGTTGCCGGGGAGAAAGATGGTTTGCTGAGATAACCTTGAGTCTTACTACTAGCTTGTATCTATACCAAGATTCTAAATCAATCTACTAATTTGCAACACCTTCGGAAACTGACCTTTTACCATGGGAGTCATCACAGCCTATCCATACATCCCAGTATAAGTTAAGTTCTAGGTTGATTGCCATGATTCAAAACCTATCTTTTTCGGGAAAGGAAGACAAAAACCATTACCTTCATATTAGAGATTTTGAGCAAACATATGATTGTCTTCGCATTGAAGGCATTTCTGATAAAACTTTACGTTGGAAGCTTTTTCCTTTTTCCTTAAGGGGAGAAGCTAGACAATGATACAGTCAGAAGGTAAGTCAACAACGAGGTGAATGGGGAGTTTTACGAGCCAACTTTTGTCTAGATTTTTATTCCCTCGACCGTATCGGCGACCTTAGACTCGAAGTCCTATCTTCTAAACAAAAAGATAATGAAACTTTGGGAAAATCCTGGAAATGTTTTTCTGATCTTTTAGAATCTGGTCCAAACCTTAATCTTGAAGACCATGTTCTTTTATTTCACATTGTTCGAGGTCTTCAGAAAGATCATAAACAAATGCTACATACAATGTCTAGAGGTTCTTTCTTTCGCATCCCTATTGGTGAAGCTAGAGTGATCCTAGATAGAATCCTAGAAGCTGAGATGGATAATACCCTTCATGATGAAACCCACGAAGCCGAGTAGACACTCTGCCAAATTCTTCATCTACTTTAGCTATCCCAAGTTTTGAGCCACAAAAGGAAGAAATTCCACCACTGGACTTCATGCTGGATATAGAATCTGATCTTTTTGCTGATTTTGGAAACATTTCAAACTACCATTCTACTAACAGACCCCAAAACGGCCATCTTAGCATTTGTTTGCTAACTGAATATCAATTGAGAGAGCTTATCTCAGTCATGACTAGCGAGTGGTTGGAGGAATCAGAGTTTTCCTCTGATGTGATCCGTTTGGACACACCCTCTATAACTATACGCTGTGCTTATGATTCTGATCGATTTGATGCTCTCTATAATCCTGTTGTGGGGATCAACATCATGTCTGAATCTTTTGCACTTAAATTGTTTAAAAATCTTGTCTTGACCCCCACAACAAAGGTCATAAAGGAATCTTCGAGACGATTAGTCCCCAGTCTTGGAATTATTAATGTCCTACCTCTTACGGTAGAAGGCTCCATGGTTCATTTCAACTTCTATATCTTTGATACATGGGACTTCGACCTGTTGATAGGACAACCTTTTAGAAGACTCCTTTATGAGGGTCACACTGGAAAGCTACACTTTTCTTTTGGAAAAAACCATAAAATTCCCAATAACAATTTCACACTCAATAATAAGGCCGAGTCATATCTTTTGCCTGATCCTATGGAGGAGGTAAAGGCTGCACTCTAGAGCTTTTAGACGAACCAGACTTAGAAGACGAAACTCCTTTCTTCATAGAAGAAGAAGCTGAACCTTCTGAACCTGAACCATTAGATGAGTTTGCAGAAACACCTAGACCTCCCATAGAGCTTAAAACTTTACCACCCGGTCCTATCTATGCTTTCCTAAACAATAATCCAGAGTTTCCTATGATCATTAGTGATAAACTCACTCAGGAGCAAACTCTACGATTGATGACCATTCTTGAGAAACATCACTCAGTTTTCAGCTACTCACTCCAAGATCTTACAGGAATCAGTCCTATGATTTGTACCCATCGTATTCCGACAGATCCTTTTGTTTCACCTTCTCGAGAGCCTCAACGTAGACTTAACAACACTATGAGAGAGGTAGTTAAAAAGGAAGTTATAAAGTTGCTGCATGCAGAGATTATATATCATGTGCCGCACATTGAGTGGGTGAGCCCAGTTCAAGTTGTGCCTAAAAAAGGAGGCATGACTGTTATTATGAATGAAAAGAATGAGCTAATTCCGCAACGCACCGTCACACGATGGCGGATGTGCATAGACTATAGAAAACTAAACAAAGCCACGAGAAATGATCATTTTCCTTTACCTTTCATAGACGAGATGCTAGAGCGATTAGCGAACCATTCGTTCTTCTGTTTCTTAGATGGATATTCAGGGTATCACCAGATCCCAATCCATCCCGATGATCAAAGCAAAACCAATTTTACATGCCCATACGGAACTTATGCTTACCGTAGAATGTCTTTTGGGTTATGTAATGCACCAGCTTCTTTCCAAAGATGCATGATGTCTATATTTTCTAATATGATTGAAGAGATTATGGAAGTTTTCATGGATGATATCTCTGTTTATGGAAAAACTTTTGATAGTTGTCTTGAAAACTTAGACAAGGTTTTGCAAAGATGTGAAGAAAAGCACTTAGTCCTTAATTGGGAAAAATCTCATTTTATGGTTAGGGAAGGAATAGTGCTGGGACACCTAGTGTGTGAAAGAGGTATTGAGGTAGACATAGCTAAAATTGAAGTAATTGAACAACTACCTCCACCTGTGAACATAAAAGGAATTCGAAGCATTCTTGGCCATGCTAGTTTTTATCGCAGATTCATAAAAGATTTTTCATTCATTGCTAGACCACTTAGTCTTTTGCTAGCCAAGGATGCTCCTTTCGAATTTGATATCGCATGTCTTACATCTTTCATTTTATTAAAGAAAGCACTCATCTCTGCACCAATCATTCAACCCCCTGATTGGTCGTTGCCTTTTGAAATTATGTGTGATGCTAGTGATTATGCTATGGGGGCAGTTTTGGGACAAACTAAAAATAAGAAGCATCATGCAATTGCTTATGCCAGTAAAACTTTGACAGGAGCTCAACTTAATTATGCAACCACTGAAAAAGAGCTTCTCGCTGTTGTCTTTGCCATTGATAAATTTAGATCTTATTTAGTTGGAGCTAAAATAATTGTTTACACTAATCATGCTGCACTAAAATATTTGCTCACTAAAAAAGATGCTAAACCTCGCCTGATTAGATGGATCTTATTAGTTCAAGAATTTGACTTAGAAATAAAAGATAAAAAGGGAGTAGAAAATTCTGTTGCTGATCACTTGTCTAGAATGTATTTTAAGAGTCCACATGAAAACCCCATCAATGATTCACTCCGGGACGACATGCTCTACGGGATTAACAGGTCTGACCCCTGGTATGCAGATATTGTTAATTTTATGGTTTCAGGGTATGTACCACCAGGAGCATACAAGAAGAAGCTTATTCAAGAAAGTCGTTCACATATATGGGATGAGCCATACCTCTTCCGAGTATGCTCTGATGGCTTACTCAGGAGATGTGTGACCACTAAGGAAGGATGGAAGATCATCGAGAGGTGTCATTCATCACCATATGGAGGTCACTATGGAGCATTTCGTACACATTCAAAGATCTGGCAGTGTGGATTCTACTGGTCTACAATGTATGAAGACACGAAGCAATATATAAGAAGATGTGGGCCATGTCAAAGGCACAGAAACATAAACACAAGGGATGTCATGCCACTCACCAACAACCTTCAGATTGAGCTCTTTGATGTCTGGGGAATAGATTACATGGGTCCATTTCCACCATCAAAGAAGTGTGAGTTCATCGTGGTGGCAGTTGACTACGTCTCCAAGTGGGTAGAGGCATCACCTTGCTAGCACGCCGACAACATCAGTTCTAAGAGGATGTTTGAAGAAATTATATTTCCAAGATTTGGAGTCCCAGAGTAGTGATAAGTGATGGGGGAGCACACTTCATTGACAAACGCTTCAAGCAATATCTATCAAAACATGGAATCCGTCACAACATCGCTACCCCCTACCATCCTCAGACAAGTGGCCAAGCAGAGACTTCCAACAAGCAAATCAAGAATATTCTTCAGAAGACAGTGAATGAAATGGGAATGATATGGAAAGACAAGTTACCTGATGCACTCTGGGCATACCGGACAACATACAAGACTCCAATTGGAATGTCCCCATACCAATTGGTGTACGGGAAGACTTGCCACCTACCTGTTGAACTAGAGTTCAAAGCACATTGGGCCATAAGGAGATGGAATATGGACCTAGATGTTGCTGGAGATCATAGAAGAATGCAACTATCAGAATTGGAAGAATGGTGAGAGAAAGCATATCACAATTCGAAGATCTACAAAGACAGAGTCAAAAGGTGGCATGACAAGAGGATCAAGAAGGAGTTCGCACCCGTAGATAAGGTATTACTTTTTAATTCCAGCGTGAAGCTTTTCGAGCATGGAAAACTCCAAAGTAAATGGGAAGGACCATTCAAGGTGATCAATTCATCATCCCACGGAGCTATCACACTTCAAAATGACGAAGCTACGTTATTCAAGGTAAATGGTCAACGTCTTAAATTATTTTTAGAGCCCAATAAAGAATTAGAAGAAATAGACATAATCCATTTTTACCTTCCCATGGAGATTTAGAGCCCAACCTTTTTAATCTGACGTTTTTAGGTCACACATATATTTTCCTAATAAGTTATGCATCTAGAAACACGTTCGAGGAAGCGGGCCCACAGAGGGGCCAGACACAGGGCGGGCGCCCAGCCCCTAACCCCTCTCGGTCCCAATTTCCCCCGTCGCGGAAAACACACTTATGGTAAACCAATCCTTCAGATGGAAAGTTTCGCACGCACATCGATGGGAGCAACCCGAACAACCCCTAGAGGCACTTTTTGACCCCTATATAAATAGACCCCTGACGTCAGTTTTCAAACACCAATCTATTGAAGCCTTCTCTCCTTTTTCAATTAGAGCTTGTTTAGTTCCTCGCTGCTCCAATGGCCGAAGAGTTCCACGACAATTGGGATGTCGTCCCCTTCAACCTCAACATGAAGCCTAGGGAAGACCCCGACGCCCGTGCTCTCGTCCCGGCCAAAACAGAGCGACAGCTAGAAGCCATGCCATTACGCCAGCGCAGCTCCGCCCAATCCTACCATGCTTAGCCAGTTCTCACCGCGCCGCCACAACCCCTAGTTCTCAAGGGACCATCAGCTAAGAAGGAGACCACCATCAAGGTGCCAGCCGGCACAAGGATCCTTCCACCTAGACCCAATGAGAGGGTCGTTGGAGTTAAGACCAACCGGAGTGGCGAGATCAGCAGCATCTGCTACACTACAAAGGAGGAGAGGCCTTACTTTGAAGGGATTAGAGCAGCCAAAGTCCATTTCATCCCTCCAAAGGCAGCCCCGAAGCACGCTCTCAATGCTCTTGAGACACCTCCTAAGCGTCGCAAGACTATAGTAGATATTGATGAGGACATTCGTAGGCTAGATAGAGTCATCATAGACCTCCAGTCCTCGGTTAACTCCATCACTAGGCAGCTCTCTAACCACAACACCGTTATACTAGGCCTTAGGCATGATCTTGCTAGTGCCGATAAGAAGATCAAGGAGTTAGAGCGCCGCTATGTTATCCAGATTAGATCTTGAGGCAATGCATCTTAGTTATTTATTTTTAAATTCGGTTTAGATTTACTATTATCGTCAGTTTGCTACTAGTCATTTGTAATAAATGCCTCGAGATTAATAAAGAGTATTATTATTATTATGTCTTGTGTGTCTCTACTTTATTTTGTAAGAAAGAAGAAAACAAGTATGGGGGAGATCCCTCGACACGCCAAACACACTTCGACTACACCACTCCACGATTCAGGTACATACTCTGCACACTTTACACATACATATATATCTTGGATTATGCAGAATATTGTCTCCGACATGATAAATTAAAAAGATTAAAATGTTTCTAATCATGATTAATCTCACTTTGTGATATTTCCTGAAAACCTACAATTATTGAAAAACCATTTTAAAACCCTATGTTACTTAAGTCATCGTTGCTAGAGCATGAGTTTCTTATTCTTGATATCATCGTTGCTTGGAGAATTTATTCAAAAATTCTAGCTACCATCCTCAGTGTTTTACATTCCTAATAAACCTGAAAATATTAACATGGTAATTATAAAAGCTATCTACTCTGTATTGAGTTTTTTCAAAATGAGTTAGACCCTTGTTGAGAGATTTATCATGCTCCTAAGATCAAAACATTAGTTCAGAAAGATTCACTCTTCCGAAGTATTATTGCATTAGAGGCATGGACTATGCAAAAATAAGGATATTTCGAGGAAATAAAAAGGAGCAAGTGCTCGATAACCTCACAGAAAAAAATGGACAAGTGTCCGGCAGTAGAATTAGGGGTACCTCGGTATCCACCTCAAAAAAAGAAGAAGAGAGAAAGAAAATGATAGCCCATGGTCCCTCTAATAAGCAATATGCCAGCAAGAGTTGACAAGATTTTAATTTCCAAAGTCTTTGATCTAAGAGTATGGCATTCTTCTCCTCGGATCCCGTTTTGATCAGGCAATAAATGCAAGATAAGTACGCTTGAGAATTTTTGCAAATTAAAACAGCCTCAGTGTGATATATAAAAGATAAATGAGTGAACTGAGAGAACCTATGAGGACAAAGGTATGCTAAATTTCTTTTCAAAAAATATACAAAAAAATCCAAGTGACAGGATTGAGAAGAAAGGACCTCTACACTTGATCATATAGTTCCCTGACTACAGTATACACTGAATTTTTACAACACCCAGCAGGTATGAAGAAAATGTTTTACAATGTTTTAACCCAAATATTTTTCTTAACCATCCTTTTCTCGAGGACGAGTAAAAGCCTAAGTATGGGGGTATTTGTTGACGGTTCTTAAGTATCAATTTTAATTTTCAAATAAACAAGAGAAAGGACCAATATGCAAACAACACCTAGAATTAGGGTTTGCTCTAACAGAATTCCACGAGTTTTGTTATTTATCTATTTCTGCATGGGGTTATCAGGAAATAAGGAAGAAAGGCCCACATGTCGGGATTACATAGAGATATTAACGCACCGCACAATTTTCTACCATCTAGAAGACTCCAGAAGCCACGGGAACGAAGCGGAGGCCGAACGGGGCCTGGCCCAGGGCGCCCGCCCCCCTCTGGAGTCCAATTAGGACTCTCTTTCGGGATTACGCTCCACCGACCTAAAGGATCAAGGATAACCGTTCAATCAATGTCTTTTTGATCCAACGACCCACGTTTACCTGAGGGGACTATAAAACCAGACCCCCTGGCCCCTGGAGGAGAACAAGTTCATTGTAGAGTTGAGAGGAGCCCTCGAAGGAATACCTCTCCTCTAAATATACTTAGGGCTTAGCATCCAATGTGAGTAGAATTGGATCTTCTAGTTTCTACTAGATTGAGAGAGATAGAGTGGAGGTGTAGATCGGAGGAAGCCCGGCTTGTCGGTGTCTACTCCGAGGTACCTGCGGGATCAAGTTCTCCTAACCAGAAGCTTGCTCCTAGGATTCTTCAGTATTTTGACTTCTAAATTCTAGTAAGTTCTTGTTTTATTGTTCTTTGGTTAATGAGTTTACTTTAATCTCTTCGCGTAGAGTTTAGAGTAATCATCTCTAGCGTAGACGTGGTGTTTGGGCTAGGATACTCATAGATATCCCCTGACTAGCTGGACCATGGTAGTAGCGAGGAACGTGACATTTCCGAGTTACCTTTGCAAACCATATCTCGTTAGCAGGAAGGATAGGATTTATAGGTGCGGGTTGAACATCCTCTGTGGTGTCTAGATTCCGTAAGCTTCCCCAATAGAACAGTAGATTATCCTTACCAAGGTTAGAAAGAGATTACGGTTGTAGTCTTCTCTATACATCGCTCACATTGAGAAACATTCTTTGTAGCCTAAAGGTTAGTAGTAATAGACCAGGTTAGTCAGATGCACTCTTTCTCCTAGTGGTAAAGATATAAATACGATACTCTGGATAACCTCCCGGGTGAAGTGCTCACCGATATCCGTGCGCTTGCGGATCAATTCCTTATTGCGTTCCCAAATATCAACAATGAGCACTAGCATCTTCGTGCGCCTTCCCACATAACTGGTTGGGTTGCACCATGTTGATAAGTCCAGGCTGAAGTGGATGAAGCTTCGGTGATCTTCTTGATTGGATGAAGCTTCGGTGATCTTCGTGAAACTTCGGTGATCTTATTGATTGGATGAAGCTTCCTGCTGAAGTGGTTATGATCTCTTCTTGAGGTTGGATCTTGTTTTTCTGAATAACACTTCGAGATTATCAACAAAATTTCCTAGAAGTTGTCTTCTATTCATACATTACCCTGCATAAAACAAAATAGAAAAATAACGGGGTAAAACTGTATGAGAGAATTGATAATCTCAATCATATTAGTGATGCAAATGATGACTCAAAATTCCATATTCATTTCTGATTAGTAATCAACCTTCCCCGGCAACGGCGCCAAAAATGCTTGTTGGGTATTCTTAACGTCATTACCAAAAGTAGACTTAGTTTTCTAATTCTGGTAACGGCGCCAAAAAAGTCAAACCTATCCCTCATGCCACTTAAGCCAAGTTGTCATCCCCAGCATGACGTAAGAGACGCAGTATTGAAATATGCAATTCCTCTTCTGAATAAATAATAAATAAGATCTGCAAGCGCACAGATTAATACCGATATAGCATTTTAACCGGGAAGTATTCCAGATATCGTTATTTATATTTTTACCACTGGGAAGGGATTGCTAAACATCAATGTTGATTATGGAATGGAATATAGAATTGAGTATCTATCATTGCACGTATAATTGAGAGCATTTATCTATCTCTTTCATACATGGATAAATGTCACATAAAAGATAAATAAAGTATGAATGGTGACAAAGATAATTAATCTGATCAGCATAACTTAGCCACATATAAATATGATAAGCACCTCAATAGATATTCTAGCAAGTCATTAGCATGGAATTAGGATGAACTACAAGAATATTTCCTAAGTTATTCTTAACTATAAAGTCTAGCATATCATAGTTAGTGCAATTATACTTGGCAATCATTGCGAGACAGGACTACGCCCATGCATAGTGATATTATCAAGGAAGATGAGAAACATAACAATCACTCCACTGTAATAATGTTGCTCTGCCAGCCCTATACACGAGAGGGGGACTATTTAAGAATCAATGGAGCTATCACTACCACGAACTACCCCGTGATCCGGTATATAGGGTACAATCGTAGATAAATACGGTATAGGCACCACGCCTACACAATACTTATCATTTACCCGCTGTACACATGGATAAACACTATAGGATCCTAAAGATGTATATAATTCCAATCTAACTAAGCCAAGCATATAACTATGATAAACTAAGAACAATATAATTGCAAATATAAGCAAGTAGAGCAAAGTCATAATCAATATATTGAAGTAGAGCAAAGTCATATTCATAATATTGAAGAACAATGTTGAACAAATGAAGAACAGTAGAGGAATTACCAAGAATCCTCTTGACAGATCCGGAAACCAATCAAAGATTGACTCCTTCTAGTTCTAATTCTATGTAGCTATGCTAAACTAGAGATCTATTGATGTGGTGGCTCTAGGGCTTGATCAGAGGCTTCTTCTCTCGAGATGGATAATGAATTAGGGTTCAGAGGTGCTCTCCTCCTGGGGCCAGGGGGTCTGTTTATATAGTCCTTCCAAATGAATGTGGGCTGTCGAATCAAACCGACATTAATCGCACGGTTTTCCTTCATCCTTTAGGTCGGTGTAGCATGATTCGCGAGATTCAACGTGATTGGTCCTTAGACCAGGGCAGGCGCCCAAGGGGGGAGGGCGGGCGCCCTGCCCCCGGGCCAGATCGGCCTCCCGTTCGTTCCCGTGGCTTCTGGACTCTTCTATATGTTGGATAATTGTGGTGCATGTTAATATCTCTATGTAAACCCGACATGTGGGCCTTTCTTCCATAATTCCTGATAACCCCCTGCAGAAATAGACAAACACCAAAATTTGTGGAATTTTGTCAGATAAAACCCTAAGTCTGGAGGTCGGATGCATTTGGATCATTTTCTTTGTTTATTTGTTGATTATATTTGATACTTAAGGACCGTCAACATATACAATGGTCATACATTACTTACTCAGATAACAAGTCATATAAGCATTTCGATCACATAGTGTACATACCAAATGACATGTGATCATGGTATGATGCTCATGAGTGAGTATGATGATGCTTATGTTGATGCAATGCTCATGGTTAACATGCAAGCTAACACTAGGAGTGTTACAGCCCTCCCCGCTTACAAAAATCTCGTCCCGAGATTTGAAAGACGTACCATTTTTCATAGAAGGAGGGGTAAGTTACTTGTAAATAGTCTTCCCTTTCCCAAGTGGCATCCCGTTCACTTTTGTAACACCCCAGTGTTATGGTTGCATCTTTTCACATACATAACATGAGCATCATCACCTTCATAAGCATATCATGATCATCATTTACCTTGGGTCATGTTATTTTATGCATAAGTATGATTTAACTTGTTTAATTATGCCTTCTATGCTTATGTTTGTTTGTACCATGCTCTTGTTTGTGTTCCGTGCCTTGGTAAATAGTTCATCTATGCTTAACTCAACATTTTGAACAATGTTCATGCTGGTCACATCTCCAAATTAAGTATCTAAGTCATACTTTCACTTATAGGCCCTAAAAACCTCTTTTGCTTAGGCTTTTAAAAAGTGGTTCATAAAATGTTTGCATGTCAAAACTTCCTAAAGCAAAGTTGTAGCAACTTTTATAAGGAACAAAAGTTGTTTGATGGCCATCTCATGAAAATGAACACAGCTTGCTCAAAAAGTGCTTAAGTCCTAGCGCCACCAGTTTGCCTAATCGATTTTGAGAGCTTCAAATCTTTTCATCCAGGCCGAATTGGTCTTTGCTCCAGTTGACAAACTTGTAGAACTCGATTAGTACTCCAAGAATGACAACTAAACCATCTCCTAATTCACCACAGTTTGGAAGCTAATCAACGCTAAAATAGCTCTATTAGACAAGCGATTTAACTCTGAATGGACATCGTCCCCGTCGACGTGGCCGACCGGCGTCAGCACTTCGGTGACATTTGGCGTCCATACGCCGTCTTTGATCCCGCTCGTCAGCACTGAAGGCGTTCATGACCTCCATGACGACGCCCTCGAGCGCCTGGACGCGTCCACTCTCTCCCTCTCGCCTCTCTTGCGCAAAAAGCTCGGCCACAGCTGAGGCGCCGTCGCGAGCTCACTCCGGCGAGCTCGAACGCGCTCCACACTGCATCACTAGTCACCAAAGCTCGCCCACAGCTCCGTCATGTACAGCTCTCCAACTTCCACCCACAAGCTCGCCGTGAAACCCTCCGGTGAGCCGACATTTCCACTCTTACCCAAATCGGGTGGCCGGAACTGTTTTCTCCGATGAGCCCAATGCTGAGCTCCTCGGAGCCTCTCATCCTCTCTAGTTGGGTTCTAGGGGTAGCTTAGGACCTTAGCTATCATCTGCGCCACTTGGGGGACACTCTACCGCGCTCACCGTCAGCGGACACGACGCGCAGCGCCGCCGTGTTTCAGCTGGAGTTCGGTCCTCTCGTGGCCAGCCCTCTCCGCACCGTCTCGAGCCAAGTCACCTACCTAGGAAGCTTCGCCGTAGTTCACTGGTGCTGTGGGAAACCCTAGGACATGCTCTACCGGCCTGAGAACTCCGGCATATCACCGAGCACCTCCGCCAGGCCGCCATGGTCGACGGCGAGCCCCTTCCGGTGGCTCCGCCGTGGGGAAAAGGGGGTCAATCGGTTCGCAAATGACCTGGGATCACGTTGGTGTCCTCGGTTTGGCCGGAGACCTCACCGTTGCGGAGAAATCACCGGTGAACGTCGTCTCGGTCGAGAGGAAGAAGAACCTGACACGCGGGTCCTGCTGTTAGTGGCATAACGGCTCCCTCCTCTCTTTTATTTAAATTCCAGATTTCTTGCAATCTTGCAAAAATCATATCTTCTGTCTCTGAGCTCCAAAAGTTGTGAAACAAATTTTGTGATGATCCATGGGATGCCTATTTTTTAATAAAAAATATAATATACACCATGTTTTCTGTGAAAAGTAATTGTTATCAATTAATCTTGTTAATAATGTGTAAATTCATATCTTTTGATATACTATTCCAATTGCTGTGAAATTTTTATGCTATGCTCTGGATAGTATTAGAATGCTCTGATAAATATTTCATGATGTTTGGAGTGCTGTATCTCTGATATGTAATTTATGTTAATACTATGGCCTAATTTCATGTTTAAATCATATTAAATGTTATAAGCTTATGCTGGTGTCCTCCTTTGGTGTCAAGCTTGTTCATAGTAGTAGTAACATGTAAATAATCTGAAATCTGTTGTTTGACACTATCTAAGCCATGTTTCTTAATTTATGAAATAAGCACCTTGTTACATTTTAATTAATTATCTTAAGTTTGGCATGCGCAATTGCTCTGAAAATTTTATGGTAATGTCCAGATGCCATGCTTGTGCTTCTGTAAATTTTCTATATGTTTCTGAGCAATCTTGCTGGTATCTTGTAATTATGTCCTTTTATAGAATTAAATTAATAAATGCCTTGTTGTTAATTGTTTAGTAGTCAACATGTGGTTTTCTGGTAATCTTAGGTTATGCTTGTGCTTATAAGCCACTTGGTTGGTACTAAATATGTTTTTGCTATGTCATCAAATAATTAATTAAAGGTTATATAGCTGTTCTAGACAGCAACAGAGTAATCTGATTTTTGTCTAATGATAACATTTTTTCTGAAGGACTTGTCTATATAAAAGATGTTGTAAAGCTTGTATGCTAGCTGCAGTTTAAATTTGGGATCATTTGGTCCAGTAGTTTAAAAGTCATGGCTCTTCCAAGTTGAGTTCCAGAACTAAGTGCTCTCTGTCTTTCTGGAACAGAACCTGAAACTTTGTTTAGTTGACCTGCTTAACTTATGCATCTTGCTGTGATGTCTAAAGATGAAATGTAAACAATTTCATGAGCTTTCCAGAATGTCCTCATTCATGTTTGTTGGATCTATATATCTCAAGTTACAAATTGTTCTTTGAGCTATTCTGTCAAATTGGTTGTTGCTGTTTAATGGCCTAAGTTGGTGAGTCTTGTTAGTTAAGTTGGTACTCTTTTCTGAGCTTGTAATGGGAGTTACTCCGTAAATGAGTGTCCAGTGAAGTTTCTAATCATGTTACCAAGCATTCATCATCATCTAGTGTGCACACATTCCTCACTTATCGTGCATGCAATAGGTGCATCGAAAGCGGCAGCCTCGTTCGAGCTCGAGAGGGTGAACAACGAAGGCCCGGAGATCACTCAGGAGGCGGAGGCCCAGCCAGCCGGACAAGAGGAGCCCGAAGAGGAGGTCGAGTGCCCTAGTCACGAGCCCGCTTCGTTCGTGAAAGGCAAGCCCCGGAGCATATTAAGTATCCCACTTTAATTTCAAAGTGTACTTGAATATGTTATATCTATTGATGCATTACGTATAGGAGTTGTAATGGAACCCTTGCTGCATTATACCCTTTCCTTGCCCGGATATCTTATCACTACCTGGTTGTAGAGTTAGGATCGAGTAGCAGCTTAGCCATGCTTTAATCGGTAGAAGTCGGGTGATACCCTGTCACCTGCGCGAAATAGTGCTGTTGTTGGATCACGATTGACTATATGTGCTATCGTGGGAAAGAACCTGGTTTAAAATGACTTAAGTCGGGTGGAGCTTTGCAAGGTGGTAGTAACTCCATCTATGGCAGCTAAGGACCGATCGTTGTACGTCCTCTTGTCATGTTGAATGCATGCCTGACACTTAGTTGGCCGGATAACTTGTTCCGACCGTGAAGCCTAGTAGTATGACTCAGGCCGGAAGATCGGCAAGTATAAAGTGCGCACTACCGGAGGAAGTACGGTGTGCGGGGGGCCATTGGCGTAAGACCAAAGGCAGGTGAGTTAAAAGTCCTGACCATCATGGCAGAGTGGCAGCTCTGGGAGTGCGGCGCTGATCGAAGCCACGATTCCTGAGTCGTACCCAAGGTGACCCGCTTGCTCTCCGACGGGGGATGCATGGGTGAGTGCTAGGAATAACCCTCCAGCTGGATAGGAATCGATTCGAATCGCCGTCTCTCCCGGATAGTGAGAACTTGACTGAGCAGCGGCAAACGTAGCATTCACTAAATACAATGGTTCTTGATAATGATGTTGAGGATAGCAAGAAAGAACATATGATGAAACTTGATATGGTTATTATTGTTTGCTAATAATCAAGTGAAGTGCTTAGTATAGGTGCTAATCTAGTGGTAGTCAAATGATAAGCAATATGATACTTTAATAAATGTTTTTATATACCACCTAAGCTTTTGGCAAATGTTTGAGTCAAGCCAGCTTACACCTTATACTCAGCCTTGCATGATCCTTGGTGTCTTTTATGTTTGGTTACACGGGTAAGTCTTGCTGAGTACATCCTCGTACTCAGGGTTTATTCGCACCTATTGTAGATGATATCTTCTATGATGGCTTCTGCAAGACCTGTCTCCATCCCGCTGGGATGAAGACTAAACCGTTGGGCGCGGTTCTCTAACGACTTCGTTCCCTGATGCTTTTGGTGGATGAGATGAGACTCTGGCAGTAACAAGAACTAATGAAATGTGTGTGTGTAAACTATTTTGCTTCCGCTACTTCAAACTTGTGTTGTAATAACTATGTACTCTGATGTGGGGCCGCTTCGTCGGCAATGAATGAACTATGTAACATTCGTTGTATTGTGTTGAACTATTACGATCTTGGTATGTTGCAAAGTTGGTTTGAAGTCATTCGTGATTTCGGTTGACTACCGGGATTATATGGGCTCATGTCTGGACTTTGATTGATAGATCGATCGTTTCTACACTTGAACTCTTATAATTTGGTCGGTTCTGTGACAGCTAGCATCGGAGCAAGTTCAGCATTTAAAATGTAGCGTTTGTGTATTTAAAAACAAAAGAGTTTTAAATAAATTTTGAAAATCAATAACTAAATTATGCGAGTGGTCGAATCCTCCTTGCCCATATAATGACTCTAGCTGGCTATTTAAGTACTGACTTGGGGGTTTTAATTATGCATCTCTGGCAGTACTCAGGTATGGATGTTTGATGACCGCACTATGCTACCCTATGGTCTAATGATAGAGGTAGCCTTCATATGTGAATTAGCCACATATGTCGCTAGATTTAAGTTATGCATCGTCGCACCTACGCTCAGGTAAGTGTGAGCTGTGAGAGTATGATCGTCCAAACGGCGGTCTAGGGGAGTGTTCGCGGTGGTTTTCTGGAGTGGTCGCATGTCAAACTATGGAACCACGAAAGAAACATAATTGGGGAGTATTTAATTTCTTGGGTAGATGTGGTGTCATTGTTTGTGCATGTCGGGGCATGTATAAGCAATGTGCACTTAGTTTACTGCTTTCATGAGTGAGATATTGGGAATTGTTGGGCTGCAATGAAGTTTTTTGCAGGTACTCTAACAGCGACGTGTAAATCGATAGTTACCGTATCGAGAGACGAATGTATGCCACCTTATATCCGTTAGAATGATAATTTTCTAAATTTGTGAGGACATACGGTTCGTGCATGCATCATATCGCATTCATACATACATTTTGTCTACTCCTTCCCTTACAATATCGTTCCTTTTAATTTAAATAAATGTTGCTTAAATAATCCTCTCTCACCCACAGTTATTCCTTTCCACTGATGGACGTGCCCGCCTCACCTCTCCCCAGCAACACCTTTCTGAGCGAGTTTGGTACTCCTACTCTACTTTGGAGGGTGCTACAATTAGTAGGGTATGCTGAGCCACCTTAGTACTATTGGTGGGAGGTGGACGTGACAGGAGGCTTTTAGTGGTTCACTGTGCAGGCAGTTGTCCCACCACATGGGGGCAGGCCTGCATGGAAAAGGTGGACCTACAACTCAGATGGGCAGACCCCATGGGAAGCAGCTCAGGTTGCAGCCCATGCTATGCTACTCATCATCTGTCAGAGGTTTGGCGATGAGCTGACAGGAGGGCCAGCGGCTTCCATTCCCCATGCTGACCCAGCAACGGTAGAGTGGAAGTAGGCTGATGGTTGTGCGTTTGTCCGAGGTCGAGGAGAGCGAGCTAAGAGCTCCAGTCCTGCTATGAGCTCCATGATTGCTATGCTCAAGCTGTTCAGTCAGCGAGAGGACACCTATGCGCAGGTGATGGTTGCTATTCGCTAGGCTCAGGAGATGCAACAGAAGGCTGAAAAGCGTGCTCACAAGTTTCGCAAGCAAGCTAGACTCCTGGAGCAAGCTCAGAAGGACCGCAATGACTGGTAGGACATTGCGGAGTATCGTAGGCAGCAGTGGGTGAGGGCCACTAGAGAGAGAGATCATAAGCAGGACCAGATGAGTCAGTTGGCTAGGGAGAAGGAGACCGTGCAGGAGCACTTGGTGCAGATCACTCGTGAGAGGGATACTGCACTCCATGTGTCGGAGAACAAGCGTCGGGCATGGGAGATGCACCGTATCCAGTCGGCTGAGCGGGAGAACTACTTGCAGGATCAAATTGAGGCTGGTCTTGTAGAGATTCACCGCCTCAACAACATGCTACACCCTATTCCTTGCCCTGTACCAGTTTACCCAGAGGTGGGACCGCTGGTTAATGCCCAAGAGCGATGAGAAATTAGCCTTTGGCCCAGTGCAACCCGACGTGGCCCTTACGGCTGGCCCATGTCTATGCTTATTATATAAGCTAATGACCGGCCACAGGTTAATCAACCTAGAAGCCAAGAGGACTCACGCCGCTGCCAGGAGTTGGCATTCACGCCAACGACGTTGCACTGTTCGTGTATGCGTGGCTGCGGCTGTCGGGTCCTGCAGTTCGCGTACGTCGGGCCTAGCACGCTACGTCGCCGCTGTTCTACTCTCCGTACGTATGGACGTTCATAGAGGTGCTGCTGCGTTGCGCACTAATTCGTACGGTACGACTACTTCCTCGACGTCGACTACATCGACTACGCGTGTTCCGCCGAGTCTTCCGCTGCGCCGCCGTCGGGAAGGTATAATCTATGATTATCTACATGCAAGTGATTCTGTTTTACGCGGTATATATTTTGTGCTAGCGAGTAGCCATCGGCGTACTTAACAGTGGTATCTAGAGCCCAGCTTGCGTTGTTTTTGATCTAGATTATTATTATTATTCTAACGCATTTGGCTGTAGAATAGATCGTTTTAATGGATAGCATTATGTATGTATTGAATTGTTTTACTCTGTTTTGCATCCTCACTATGTGACTGGCTAACTGGCCGTCTGTATGACGGCGCGCGAGCGTTGCGCCGCTGACCACGAGGTTGTGAATTCATGTAGCGAAACAAATTGATACACAACATGTATGGCTGTACGACTAGAACTCCATGTCTGTTAATTGTTAGCAGCATGTGAAAAAATCTATTCTATCCGTCATCGGCTGACGGAGTCAATTGCATTGTTAAAAAAAATACCAGTACCGTCGTTCGTAGAAACGTCTAACTCATTTTTGCAGAGAATGGTGTGATGGTATGGCCTCAAAATCAAAAGTGATGATCTATGTGTAATATTTGTTGCGGCCTGCGTGTCGCTATTTATTACAGCTGGGTTGAGGCTGTTCGTTTATTGTATACGGCCTGCGTGCTGTCTTGTGGAGTGATTATGTGATGTATTTTACAATTTATTTTGCCATTAGCATGTAATAGGCAAATTTAAATTTTGTAATACATCGATATGAAGAAAGTTGACTCGGCAAGCACATCATCCGGAAGAAAGCGTTGGCATCTTTGTGTCGTTGCTGGCGATCGTCTAGACATGCTGATTGTTGTGAAACGAAGAGAGGTCATACTATCACAATAATATGATTATTTGTGACTATCATATTTATACATTGTCTGTGATGAGTATGAAATTCCCTAAGAAAAATTAAGTTTTTATGCCCTTCCAACAGCTGCACCTTTTGGGTCTTGTTAGTAGATGATGGGTCTGCTAAAGCAGGGCGTCATCTTCTACTTTGATCTATTGGGTGGTGTCGGACACCACATCATAGTGTTGGTTTACTTAATGAAACTATCAAGTCGGACATGGGTTTCAGGGCATAGCGTTGGGAGCCGAGACATATGATGTCAACCAACGAACGAGAGTTGCATTGGATGCGATTGGCAAGGGTTGCCCACTTAGTTCACTATGATGCTAGCAGTGATGCCAAAGCTCACTAGTTTCATAGCGAACGTGAGGTCTCGTCCCACTATGCAATGTCGAGGGACATTCGCAAAACATAGTGGGGTTTTCTTTTGTTAAAAATGTTTTAATGAAAGTAGTGTTGAATGTTGCGTATCTTTGTTGTTGTAGAAAATGTCGAGCAACTCGAGTTCCAATTTGCGATCAATCCTAGAGAAAGAAAAGCTAAATGGAACTAATTTTGTTGATTGGAACCGGAACCTGAGAATTGTTCTCAGGCAGGAAAAGAAAGAGTATGTTCTTGAAACGCCTTACCCGGATGAGCCTCAAAATGTCTAGCACAACACTAGTGTCTATCGTGCTTATGTGAAGCACACAGATGATGCTGTGGATGTGCAGTGCCTGATGCTTGCTTGCATGAACTCTGAGCTGCAGAAGCAATATGAGGGCACCAGCATGCATGATAAGATCGTGGGGGCTACGTGGCTTGTTCGAGAACCAAGCAAGGGTTGACAGGTTTAACACCTCGAAGTCCTTATTTGGTACCAAGCTTGCTGAAGGCGCTCCGGTTAGTCCTCATGTAATCAAGATGATTGGTTACATTGAGAGCTTATAGAGACTGGGTTTTCCCCCCGATGATGATCTTGGCACCAATGTGATACTGCAGTCTCTGCCAGCCAGCTTTGAGCCATTTATTATGAACTACCACATGAATGGCTTAAAGAAGACGCTGACCGAGTTGCATGGGATGCTAAAGACGGCAGAGGTGAGCCTTAGGAAGGCTCCTGGTCATATGATGACAGTTTAGAAGAGTAAGAAGCGCAAGCGCCCAGCTAAGGCTAAGAAACCTGCTGAAAGTGAGACTTCTAAGCAGGCGACTAAGGCCAAAGAAACTATGAGAAAGGCTGGTGGCCCATCCACTGATGATGTTTGTTTCCACTGTGGTGTGAAAGGACATTGGTCGAGGAATTGCAAGAAGTACTTGGAAGAGAAGAAAAAGAATGGAGGTGCGACCTCCGCTCAAGGCATTATTGTTATTGAAATTAATCTTGCAACATGTTCTAATGATGCATGGGTATTTAATACTGGAGCAATGATTCACACATGCAAATCGTTGCAAGGGCTGAAAATAATTAGGCGCTTTGCAAGAGATGACGTGGATTTGCGTGTCGGGAATGGAGCAAAGGTTGCTGCGTTGGCCGTCGGCACTTATTCATTGTCGCTACCTTCTGGATTATTGCTAGAACTTAATAATTGTTATTTTGTTCCTACTTTGAATCAGAACATTATTTCCGCCTCATGTTTAGAGGATGATGGTTTTGAATTTGTAATAAAGAACAAGTGTATTTTTATGAATGGCATGTACTATGGGAGATGTCCCGTTGTGAATGGGCTTTATGTTCTTAATCTTGAGGAAGATGAAACCAATAATGTTAATGTTAAGAGAGCTCGCAAACATGATTTTAATCCTACTTACTTGTGGCACTGTCACTTAGGCCATATAGGCAAGAATCGCATAGAGAGGCTCCATAAGGATGGTCTTCTTAACTCTTTTGATTATGAAACAATTGAGACATGTGAGTCATGCCTAATTGGAAAAATGACTAAAGCTCCTTTTGTTGGACAAAGTCAGAGAGCAAGCGAGTTGTTAGGCCTAGTACATACATATGTATGTGGCCCAATGAACTCAACCGCGAGAGGTGGATTTCAGTGCTTTATAACCTTTACCGATGACTTGAGTAGATATGGCTATGTCTATTTGACGAGGAACAAGGCAGAATCATTTGAAAAGTTGAAAGGTTCCAAAATGAAGTGCAAAATCATACTGGCAAGACAATTAAATTCCTGCGATCAGATCGTGGTGGCGAATATTTGAGCCATGGGTTTAGTGATTATCTAAAGAACTGTGGAATTGTTCCGCAACTAACTCCACCTGGAACGCCACAATGGAATGTGTGTCTGAGTGGAGAAACCGACCCTTGTTGGACATGGTAAGGTCAATGACGAGCCAAACTGATCTTCCATTGTAGTTTTGGGGGTATGCTCTAGAGACAGCTGCATTTACACTAAACTGTGTGCCATCTAAATCTGTGGAGAAGACACCATATGAGATATGGACTGGAAAACACCCTAATTTGTCGTTCTTGAAGGTTTGGGGTTGTGATGCTTATGTTAAGCGATTGACGCCAACAAAGCTCGAGCCTAGATCTGATAAGTGTATCTTTGTGGGATATCCCAGGGAAACCAAAGGATATTATTTTTATAACCGTCAAGAGAACAAAGTGTTTGTTGCTCGAAATGCGGTCTTTCTTGAGAAAGAGTTTCTCTCCAAAGATATTAGTGGGAGCACAGTGCGACTCGAAGAGGTTCGAGAAACACTAGAAAATGTTCCAGTTTTCACTAATTAGGAGGTGCAGCAAGCTCAGCCAGCGATGGTCGCTGATGAACATGCTGAACCCCAACCACGAAGATCAATACGGGCACGTCACGCTCCTGAAAAGTACATGTTACTGATGACTACAGGGCCGCGTGACATCTTGTTGTTGGACAATGAAGAGCCTAACACTTACACAAAGGTGGTAATGGGACCAGAATCTGAGAAATGGCTTGAAGCCATGAGATCTGAAATGGATTCCATGAAAGACAATCGGGTTTGGAACCTAGTTGATCCACCCGATGGCGTGAGAGCCATTGAGTGCAAATGGATTTTCAAGAAAAAGATAGACACTGATGGAAATGTTCACATCTATAAAGCAAGGCTGGTAGCAAAATGTTTTCGTCAAATTCAAGGTGTTGATTATGATGAAACATTTTCGCCTGTTACTATGCTAAAGTCTATTCGGATCCTTCTAGCAATTGCCGCATATTATGACTATGAAATTTGGCAAATGGATGTCAAAATGGCTTTCCTAAGTGAGGATGTGTACATGACACAACCTGAAGGTTTTGTCGACCAACAGAATGCTAGAAAAGTTTGCAAGCTTTTGAAGTCTATATATGGGCTAAAACAAGCATCTCGGAGCATGATTCTGTGTTTTGATGAGGAAGTTAAATCGTTTGGCTTCTCGAAAAATGAAGAAGAGCCATGTGTTTACAAGAATGTTAGTGGGAGTGCACTCGTGTTTCTGGTCTTGTATGTGGATGACATACTACTGATCGGTAATAATATTCCACTAATGGAAGATATTAAGGCCTCACTGAGAAAGAGTTTCTCTATGAAAGACCTTGGAGAAGCATCCTACATTTTGTGTATAAAGATCTATAGAGATAGGTGTAAACGCTTAATTGGATTAAGTCAAAGCATGTATATTGACAAGGTGTTGAATAGGTTCAACATGAATGAGTCCAAAAGGGGATTCGTACCTATGTCACATGGTGTAACCTTGAGCGATACTCAGTGTGCCTCGACACCTGATGAGCAAAAAAGGATGAGTAGAGTACCTTATGCTTCGGCTATTGGCTCTATCATGTGCGGCATGGTAAGCACGCGCCTAGATGTTTCATATGCTCTAAGTGTTACGAGCAGGTACCAGTCAAACCCAGGTGATGCTCACTGGGTAGCGGTTAAAAATATCCTCAAGTACTTACGAAGAACTAAGGATATGTTCAGAAGAGCTCATTGTAAATGGTTACACTGATGCTAGCTTCCAAACTGACAGAGACGATAGCTAATCACAGTCAGGATATGTCATCTGTCTCAATGGTGGGGCAGTGAGTTGGAAAAGTTCCAAGCAAGAGACGATCGCAGATTCATCAACAGAAGCCGAGTATATTGCAGCTTCAGAACCTGCAAAGGAAGCTGTATGGATCAGAAAATTTGTTTCTGAATTGGGTGTGGTTCCTTGCTGCTCCAGTCCAATAGACCTATATTGTGACAATAATGGTGCTATTGCACAAGCAAAGGAGCCAAGATCGCACCAAAAGTCAAAGCACATACTCCGGCGCTATCATCTGATCCGAGATATTGTTAATCGAGGATATGTTAAGATATGCAAGGTGCACACTGACCTGAACATGGCAGATCTGTTGACTAAGCCATTGCCACAATCAAAACATGAGACACACACAAGAGCTATGGGCATGAGATGCTGGCATGAATAACTGTAGTGTTAGTGTGGAAGGCTTATGATGTGTACCTAAAGGTTATCATAGGATGATGACATCATGTCTATGTTTTGTAATTTGCTTATTTCATTGATATGTTCCATGGCGTTTTCATTATTTGTGATTAATGAATGTGTGATTCATTAGTGAAACTCCATAATTTAAATGAAAAACATACTAAATGCGATCCCCAATTTTTATCTGTCATGTGGGACTGTGACGTAGAGATAAGTTGGTGCATGTGTTGGGTGGATGATCACATTTCACAGATCATGGCAATAATGGTTATTGCAACAACAATGCAGACATGTGCTGGGAACACAGTGTCGGATTGACCCAGTCTGAGATACTGCGACTATGTGCTATCGGTTTGTCTCGTAATTAACACACATACTAATGTCCTCTGACCTGAGATTGACGTAGAGTCCCGGATTGTGTAAGACATACTTTGGGGCTTCCAAACGTTACTCCATAACTGGGTAATAATAAAAGTAGCTTCCAGGTTTGATCTCAAGCAAGTCACAGGGTGCGTCGAGTCAAGATGGGATCTGCCCCTCCTGTATCAAGGATAGATACCTCTGGGCCCTCTCGATGTGCAGGAACTGAAAGTGCATGGCCATGCCTCAACTAATGGTTGGTCGATATAATAAGTTCTGCTCAGAGCGAGAAATGGCTAAGAATCAAGGGTAGCACTACACTCACCTTGTACATGACCAGGTGTCGTGTGGCAGAAGGATATAGTAATGACGAGTGCTATAGGTTGTGTAAGATATGATCTTCGTGGACTTTCGGGAGTTAGTATGCCTTGCTAGAGGCCAATGCTAACTATTGAGCGAAAATGGTTTTCGGTCATGACCGTCGGTTACACGAACCTACGGGGTCACACACGTAAGGAGAGAAGAACAACAACAGGGCAAAATGGATCAATTGGATTGAGTCCATAATATTGCAATCTGACCATACTAATATCTCTAGGGCAAGTTTGAGATTGCTAGTTAATGCCCAAGAGCCATGAGAAATTAGCCTTTGGCGCAGTGCAACCCGACGTGGCCCATACGGCCGGCCCATTTCTATGCTTATTATATAAGCTAATGACCGGCCACAGGTTAATTAACCTAGAAGCCAAGAGGACTCACGCCGTCGCTAGGAGTTGGCATTCACGCCAACGACATTGCACTGTTCATGTATGCGTGGCTGCGGCTGTCAGGTCCTGCAGTTCGCGTACATCGGCGCTAGCACGCTACGTCGCCGCTGTTCTACTATCCATACATGTGGACGTTCACAGAGGTGCTGCTGCGTTGCGCACTAATTCGTACTGTACGACTACTTCCTCGACGTCGATGTTGGGTATTTTAAACGCAAACAGAAAAATCCGCAAGCGCACGGATACCGATGTAGCTTTCACCCGAGAGTATTTCAGAGTATCGATTTTCCACAGGGAACGTGAGTGTACTAATTAAGATTCAAGATCGCCCAAGGATAACTATATAATTATTTTTGGTGGGAAGAGAGGAAGTTTCCTTAGAGTTCTCTAGTGATCTAAGAATCAAGAATTACCTCAAGATTATCTATTTTGGGACATCAGAACAATAACCACAGAAAGAGATGAGAAGGGGGCTACAAAGCTCTGAATACGGTCCTACAAATACCGATCCGAACGAGGTGGAATACGTCGACCGTTAGGGCTGTCACTACCCTAGGGCTACCACAACAATCCGCAGGATTGGGTACAATTCTAGGTAATTACAAGACTAAACACCACGTCTAATCTAATAATTACTACTCTAGCGTTAGAAAGACTAGAGCACTTGATGCAAGAGAGAATCCAATAAATAACTTGAATGTAAATAAAAGTAATTAAAGAACTCAGGAATTATGAATTGAAGAACTTGGAGAACGATGAAGAACGAACCAGTTGCTGCAAAAGTACAATGTTGAGGAAGATTCGACAGATCTGGCTCCTCCTCCTCCGCTCTCCTCTTCTCTCTCCCTATTTTCTAGATTACAACTAGAACTAACTAGAACTAGAACTAGAAAAACTAGAACTAGAACAAGATGAACTAGAGGGATCCTCTCTACTTGGATGAAGAATTGAAACCCTAGCTTTGATTCTGTAGAAGAGGTATGATCTCCAGGGGCCAGGGGGCCTTGCTTATATAGTCTTTTCAGATGAATCTGGGCCGTCGGATCAAACCGACATTAATCGCATGGTTTTCATTGATCCTTTAGGTCGGTGGAGCGTGATCCGCGAAACGGGTCCGAATTGGACTCTGAAGGTGGGCGGGCGCCCTAAGGAGTAGGGCGGGCGCCCCCTCCCTGAGCCCTCTCGGCTTCCCATTCGTTCTCGTGGCTTCTGGAGTCTTCTAGATGATAGAAAATTGCGCGGCATGTTAATATCTCTATGTAAACCCGACGTGTGGGTAACCCCCTGCAGAAATAGACAAACACCAAAACTCATGGAATTCTGTCAGATAAAACCCTAAGTCTGGGTGTTGGTTGCATATAAGTCCTTTTCCATGATTAGTTGATGGTTAAATGTGAGCATTAAGGACCGTCATCAAGCTCCCCCAAGCTTAACCTTTGCTCGTCCCTGAGCAAAGATGAACTCAAGAGTTTCTACAGTGGTATCATGCCTTAAAAGTACACATGCGTTTAAACAAGATCTCATCTCTGAGTTAGGGTAAACTGTCAAGACTTAAAACTTACTTGTTTTACCTTTTACAATGAGACATGTAACCCTTACTTGTGTCTTGAGCAGTTAAAAGATAGAACGGTCTAGTCAAGCGCCATGTCTCTTGTTCTTCGATTAACTATAGCTCTGGAGTTTTTGCAGATTTTCAAATAAAACTCAGAGATTCCTTGTATGACTCTCTCTAGTCTCTCTTTTGTGGTATTTCTGGATCCTTACCAAGGCAGTAATGGTGTATGCCTTCTCTCAAAGTATGTGGTATTTTTGGTATGAGGCATAGTGACATTGCCTTCTCTCTCACCCTACTATAATAAGGTTTTGATATCTGGAGCTCATAGGTGGGAGACAGCTAATACATACTTACAAGAAATTTATTGCATATTCAAACCATGGATCCAGAGAAACAAGTCAATAAGTCAAATCAAGATGTGCATGTGTGGCGAATGAATGGTGATAATGGTGAAAGTCTAATTCTACTTTTGCTCTTTTGAGGGGATACATACCTTCCTTGCTCTTTTGAAACTTTTGGGGAGAATGAGATGCTCTGTATTTTCTTTTTCTTTCCTCTCAGGTGGGTATCTTGTACCCCTAATTCTACTATCGAACACTTGTCCATTTATACCTCTCGTCTTACTTTTTCTTTTCTTTCGAGGTTCCGGGCACTTGCCCCTTTTTATTTCCTCGTATCTTCTCTCTTTTTTCTAGAGCACTCATCATAATGTAGCAAGTGGTAGTAACCAAGATAACTCGAGCATTTATTTCACAGGGGAAAAACAAAAATGTTTTTGTCTATTCTCTCCCGGATTAGGAGTAGAATATTTTTTAGTGGTTCTAGAGATGGAAATGGATGGATATATGTGGATGCGTACTTCCGGAGTAGAAGCAGCATGTGTAAGTGAACGTGCAAGTGAATCTTTATTTTTAACCACATGACAAGCTCCTAAGGGTCTACACAGCTTGACCACACTCAATGCTCGTAAGCAGTAAAAAGTAAATGTATGGTTCATAGTCTAATAAGCATGTATATATGGCTGTGGTAGGATTTTAAACTCTCATCATACAGGAACTCATCATGCAACATTTTAAAGATTTTCAAAGATAAAATTCTCTAGAATTCTAGCATCTCTAGGAAAAGATAGACAGTAGCTCAACCTTCCCATATCATATCCGTTAACGACTTAGACTTTAGATCAAGTACCCTTCCCACAAGTTCAGGTTTAGAGCAAATCTTAATTAATAACAGTCATGCCTAAACTTGAGAGAGATTTCAATTTTGAGAACTAGTCATGGCAGAGCAACTATTCATCATTTCCATGTCAGAGCTTATCATGAGCCTTCATAGCAAACTTTATTTACTTATTTATTTAGCAAACTAAGCAAAGATATATATAAGCACAAAATTTTTATTTGGGTTTTTATGATTATGCATCTTTTTATTATTAGAGTAAAGTATAAACGTGAGTAGAATACTTAGCTGGATAAATGGGGGTGCTCTCCCCCATGCTGGATTTTGACGTAATTTCTTTTGATGTAGCTAGCAAGTGGCGTAGGTGTATTTGGATGTCGGCAGCACCCTGACAGCGATTAGGATATCCTTCGTCTGCTAGTCTTTGATCCTTGAATTCTGTGGAGCTCAAATAGACAACAAAGCTTTGTGAAACTAGTTAAGTGTTAGTATAAATATCTAGCCTTTATCATGTTGAGCCTCCTCAATAAATGTTACTCTCTTTAGTAGGATCATAAATTTATTTTTATAATTTTATTTTTATAGGACAGGAATATATTTATTTTATTTTTACGCCACCACAGTGAATGTACTTATGGGTTTTATGCTGTGAGCATACTCACATGGGGCTTAGTATTTTTAATATTTTTATTTTCTTTTCAAGATGATATAAACCTGATTAACTAAGCAAACTATTTTAAATAATTGAAAGGAAAAGGTTAACTACCAAGTTTACCTCTTGGCAAGGCGTTCGGTGTTTTTAAGTCCTCTGAACGGGACTCTCTGTTTTCTCAGTCGTCCTGGGATTCGCTGGATGGCGTAGTCGGTGGTTCCGGCAGCACCTCCTCTTCGTGTATAACTATCTTCTCTCTCCACCCTGACTCAGTGCTACGGTCTCCTCAGGACAATTTTGTTCAAGCTGTATGTCTTCAGGCCTTACAACTTCTCCTTCATAGTCTACCCGTCCGTCCTTGATGATTTGCCATCTCTGATTGCGGTTGCGTCGTCTTCTTCTTGTCCTGACCTGCTTAGAGTCTTCAACTATATGGTTAGGGTCAGTAAAATAGCAGCGTACCTTCTCACAGGGAAAGTGCATGTGGACTTCTCTGGTTCCAATGTAGATGATTGCTTTAACGGTTCTTGAGGAACGGCTCCCAAGGATGGTGGGTGGATCATACTTGTCCGGAATGTCTGATCTGCCTTCTGGAGCTAAATGTATGTCGGTTTTAGGGGCATGGTTCCGAACATGAGCTGATAGGTGCCTGCGGCCATTATGTTGACACCTGACCCAGTGTCGCAAAGCGTCTTCTGGAAGTTGTATTCATTAATGGAGCACTGGATGCTTGGCATGCCTGGGTCATCCTTTTTGACCAGGAACGGTGACTTAAGTCGACGACCTTGACGTCCTTGAACTGCAGTGACCATCTTAGCTAACTTGGTCCACATTTGCTTGTTCCTGTTCCTCCTGTTGGTCTTCTTCCTTGGTTCATGTCGGGATTGCTCTGAGATTTGTGTAGTCTTGTTCTTGAAGGAAAACGTCTCCTTCCTCCCCTTGATTTAGAAACTGATCTTAGCAGCACTAGCATAGATGACAGCTCCTGAGGTGTTCAGGAATGGGCTCCCTAGGATGATGGGTGCCCTCTTATCAGTACCAATCTCTATCACCATGAAGTCTGCTGGAGCGTATAAGGTACCAACTCGGATGCAGAGGTTCTTCAATATTCTCTTTGGGAAACTTAGTGTCCGATCTGCAAGCTGCAAACACATGGTTGTTTCTAGTAAAGAATGTGTAAAGAATTTTTCATAGAGTACCCTAGGCATAATGTTGACGCTGGAGCCAAAGTCGCAGAGTGCTTCTGGGAAGTTCACAATGCCGACGAAGATCGGGATGACGCTGCGTCCTGGATTGCCTCTCTTAATCGGCAGAAGGTCAGTAATTACTTCCACAACGGGGCTACTCCAGTAGTTATGTCCACAAGCATCTCAGGGCAGTGATTGCCTGAGTGTCCAGTATCTCCAGTGTGTTTGTGCTCGTAGATCTAGATTCTTAACTTGGTGGAGTCTGAGAGTTGTAAAAGTCCTTCATATTTTTCTCGAAGTGTACCTACTCATAGAGACAAGGCAGAGATCAAGTGCATGGGCCCTGTTGGTGGAAAACACCAACAGAACCAAAAGTGTATTTGCTCTCTCTAACCTTAAGCATAGTAAGCAAGACAAAGTTGATGGATAATAAAATCACGAGTGTAGCATTTACAACATTTGTCAGATCAGATCGCTCAACCTAATGGAAAGATAATCTATCTATATTTATGTTGTTTTTTTATATATATCTTCCAAAGATTGAGTGTGCAACATTTTTGCTCATATGATTATGAGTGTGGGATCACAAAGGTGGAAGGACTAAACATATTGAATCGATTGGGTTGGTTAATCTAGAGTTGTAAATCATACATGTTTGTCTCTTTTATTCATGTGAACGCCAGAACCAAGGAGAAGCTTATAAAAGTGATAGTCAAGTACCTTAAGATGTTACCTTAATTGAAGTGTGATGGTACAGTATCACCTAGTGGAAGCTTTCCTTTCTTAGCGGTTGTGCATCGTGTTTGTGGCACCCTCCATGGATTATCTCTTGTGAGCTATGTCTTCCTTGTGTAAATTGTTAACCTTCATGCGTCTCTCTCTTTGTCTCCAATGTGAGTTTATCTTAGGACTTCCCAGATCGATATTGAAAGTTTTCCTGCAGGGGTTAGTCCAACAAAATATCCAATATCTACTATAGCATACTATCGGCTCAAAGATCAACCTAGACACCATGTCTAATTTGATTTAGGAGGGCATTTTAACCTAAGCATCATGCTTAATTTAAAATCCCTTGGAAGTAAGATCATCATTCCTAAACTAAGCACCATGCTTAATTAAGAGATAAATGAAACTACTCCAAACCAAGACATATACTAAAGCAAATAAAGGTAGCATGAGAGCATTTATAGAGATCTACTCAAGTGGAGATGAAGTAGTGTGATTAGTATTTAACAAATTGAGCATGTCTCAAAGGTAGGGACAACCAACATAGCAACATGGCAAAGGATGATTTTATGTAAAGTACTCCCCCAAGCTTGAATTTTGCAAAATTCAAGTTTGGATGAATTTAATTCAATGTTGTATGATGATTGGTTGGACATACCTTGTGCTTGTCATTCATCTGATCTTCTTGCTCCAATCCTGGGAAGGTTAGTGACAAGAATACCCGAAGGAATTTTGTTTACAATTATCCTTATATGCCCAATACACAAGGTAATGTTGCAAATAATTAAAAGCTCATGCTACGATCTGATCAGTGCTTATTTTAGGACACGAAGCTTGTCCTTAGGAAACCATCAGTTTATGTCGGCGAAGTGGGTTCCCCTCCAACGCTGACCTATATCAAGATCAACTCAACGAGATCTACAATGTTTATTATAGACATATGCATCGACAACCTCCCTTTTAAAGGTTTCATAAATAGAAAGGATGAGGGGGTTGGAGATCTCGAATGTGGTGATGTTGGAGAGACCAAAAGATTGGGAAGATGTTGCATATGAGCATGGAGTAAATGAAGTGGCTATGAAATAAATTCCATGCTCATTAATGTTTTGAGTGAAATCCATGTGGTATGGTGAAAATGGTAAGGTGAATGTGGTAATAAAGGAAAAGAAAAAGGATACACAGACGACTTGGTTCGAAACTAGCAGAGCTACCGTTCCCCGGCAATGGCGCCAGAAAGCTTGTTGGGTTTTTTAAACGCAAACAGAAAAATACGCAAGCGCACGGATACCGATGTAGCCTTCACCCGGGAGTATTCCAGAGTATCGATTTTCCACAGGGAACGTGAGTGTACTAATTAAGATTCAAGATCGCCCAAGGATAACTATATAATTATTTTTGGTGGGAAGAGAGGAAGTTTCCTTAGAGTTCTCTAGTTGATCTAAGAATCAAGAATTATCTCAAGATTATCTATTTCGGGACATCAGAACACTAACCACAGAAAGAGATGAGAAGGGGGCTAGGAAGCTCTGACTACGGTCCTACAAACACCGATCCGAACGAGGTGCAATACGTCAACCGTTAGGGCTGTCACTACCCTAGGGCTACCACAACAATCCGCAGGATTGGGTGCAATTCTAGGTAATTAGAAGACTAAACACCATGTCTAATCTATTAATTACTACTCTAGCGTTATAAAGACTAGAGCACTTGATGCAAGCAAGAATCCAATAAATAACTGGAATGTAAATAAAAGTAATTAAAGAACTCAGGAATTATGAATTGAAGAACCTAGAGAACGATGAAGAACGAACCAGTTGCTGCAAATGTACAATGTTGAGGAAGATTCGACAGATCCGGCTCCTCCTCCTCCGCTCTCCTCTTCTCTCTCCCTATTTTCTAGATTACAACTAGAGCTAACTAGAACTAGAACTAGAACTAGAAGAACTAGAACTAGAACTAGAACTAGATGAACTAGAGGGATCCTCTCTACTTGGATGAAGAATTGAGACCCTAGCTTTGATTCTGTAGAAGAGGTATGATCTCCAGGGGCTAGGGGGCCTTGCTTATATAGTCTTTTTAGATGAATCTGGGCCGTCGGATCAAACCGACATTAATCGCATGGTTTTTCATGATCCTTTAGGTCGGTGGAGCATGATCCGCGAAACAAGTCCGAATTGGACACTGAAGGTGGGCGGGTGCCCTAAGGAGTAGGGCACGCGCCCTGTCCCTAAGCCCTCTCGGCTTCCCGTTTGTTCCCGTGGCTTCTGGAGTCTTCTAGATGATAGAAAATTGCATGGCATGTTAATATCTCTATGTAAACCCGACATGTGGGCCTTTCTTCCATAATTTCGGATAACCCCCTGCAGAAATAGAGAAACACCAAAACTTGTGGAATTCTGTCAGATAAAACCCTAAGTCTAGGTGTTGGTTGCATATAAGTCCTTTTCCATGATTAGTTGATGGTTAAATGTGAGCATTAAGGACCGTCAACAGTCGACTACATCGACTACGCGTGTTCCACCGAGTCTTCCGCTGCGCCGCCTGAAAGAGCATCTAGGCCCCTAGTGATTTTGGCGATTAATGACAATGTTGATTACTGTGACTAACGTGTGTTTTGTAGAGGCAAAGTCATAGGTAAGGTCACGATAAAAGGTACTCGATGGACAGGGACGTACATGCTTACTTAATAGTAGAAATCGTTTTGGTTTTCAAAGGATGGATGGACATCGTCAAGACTAGACTAGGTCTAAGTGCCATATGGTGAAGAAGGGCACTTAGAGTAGTTTAGGACTTTGTTTTGCTTTGACCATACTATTAAGAGGGGCTTTGATCTAGTAGCTTGACTTAGGCAAGGCTTTAAGTTTAGGTGTGGTGCACACTTGGTAAACCTAGCACTAGGAAGCTCAGAGATAGTCCTTAGATCGAGAGGAACCAACTTCGTTTTGGAGCAATCGCGTTTCGACGAAGTTAGGGTGCCGAAGGGGGCACCGGACGCTCTGTGAGTCCGTCCGGTGAGGTCCTTAGCCGTTGAAAGTTTGGGTGCCTTAGGGTTAGGCACCGGACGCTGGCACCGGACTCACCGGGCAGCGTCCGGTCCCACACCCAGGGAGGTTGTAAACTTCCCTTGCACCAGACGCTAGCACCGGACGCACCGGGTAGCGTCCGGTCCCATACTCAGGGAGTTTGTAAAACTCCCCGGTGCACCGGACGGAGCCACCGGACGCTAAGAGTTAGCGTCCGGTGACCTGTCAGACGCAGGTACAGTTAGCCGTTGTGTGTCACCGGACGCTCGGTGCAGAGCGTCCGGTGCAACATTAACAGCGTCCGGTGACCCCGTTTTCAGTGGAAAACGGTTGGCTAACCTTTGGACTTCGTGGGGTGTATTTATACTCCTCCACCTCGTCCATGAGAGGTCTCTTGCCTATTTGAACATCTGAGAAACTTGTTGTGGAGCAAGAGAGCAGCAAGAGCCTAGAGAAGATTGAGTTTTGAGTGATTTCTTGAGAGAATCATTCTCTAGTGAATTCCAAGAGTCAACTGTGCATCCACCACTCTCTAGAGCCTTGTTTGGGTCAAGTGAGAGTTCTTTGCTTGTTACTCTTGGTGGTCGCCATCACCTAGACGGTTCGGTGGTGATTGGAGGCACGAAGACCGCCCAGAGTTCTTGTGGGGGGCTCGTGTCAAGCTTGTGAGCGGTTTTTGGGCGATTCACCGCGACGAAGTGTCGAAGAATCAGCCCGTAGAGAGCACTTGGTCCTTGTGCGGATAAAGGGGGAGCAAGACCCTTGCGCGTGTGCTCCAACGAGGACTAGTGGAGAGTGGCGACTCTCCGATACATCGGCAAAACATCACCGAGCACTTTCTTCCACTACTCCTTTACATTCTAGCATTTACTTTGTGTTTTTACATTCTTAGAATTGCCATGCTAGAATAGGATTGGAACTAGGTTGCAAAACTTTTATCCGGTAGCTCTCTAGGTCACTTTAGGCACAAGGGGTTGAATTGGAGCTTATAGGTTGCTTAAATTTTTAGAGAAGCCCAATTCACCCCCCCTCTTGGGCATCTTGATCCTTTCAATTGGTATCGGAGCCTAGTGCTCGTTATTTAGGCTTCACCGCCTAGAGAAAGATGTCTAACGAGGATGGACCGCCACCCATGTTCGATGGGGATGACTTCCCGTATTGGAAAATACAAATGGAGTCATACCTTGAGGCATGCGATGTAAAGTGCCTAAAAGCCGCGACCGAAGGGTTTACCCCTCCAGAAAAAGACACCGCTCTTACTCCACAAGAGCAAGAAAACGAGAAGTGGAATGCGAAGGCCAAAAACCACATCTTTAGAGGTGTTTGCAAGGAGGTGTTCAACCACGTTCGGAGCCACAAAACCGCCAATGCTCTTTGTAAGGAACTTTGTGCGCTCCATGAGGGATCAAAGAGTGAACGCAAGGAACGCTATCACTTGGTGATGAACAAGCTTAATACATTTAAGATGCTTTCCCAAAGAAAATGCTAATGAAATGTATTCTCGCTTGAATGTTATTGTAGAGGAGCTTAATGGACTTGGGCTCACTCAAATGAGTGCGACGGATGTCGCAAGGAAGATACTATGTGTGCTTCCCATTGAGAAATATGGGCACATAGTAACGGTGCTTCACCAAGGCGATCTCTCCACCGCTACACCAACCGCCATATTGGGGAAGATCATTGCTCATGAGATGTATATGCACATGAACCCCCAAGATGGCTCCTTATCGGCCAAGAAGGAGAAGAAGGACTTGGCCCTCAAAGCTTCTCACAAGGGCAAAGCCAAGAAGATTGAAGTTGAGTCGTCAACTTCAAGTGATGATGATGCATCCATTGCCCTCATGGTGAGAAGAATCACCAAGATGTTGAAGAAGCTCAACAAGAATGGAGTCAACTTTGACTCCAAGAAGAAGAAGTTCTTCACAAGTAGCAAGAGAAAGCCAATCTCCGAGATGGATTGCTACAATTGTGGTGAGCTTGGCCATCTTGCTCATCAATGTCCAAAGCCCAAGAAGGACAAATACAAGAAGAAAAACAAAGACCAAGATGACTCAAGCGACGATGAGAAGAATGAAAAGAAGCCATACAAGAAGAAAGGTGGCAAGAAGAAGGAGCACTACAAGAAAAAGAATGGCAAAGCTTACATTGTTGGTGATTGGCTCACCGACATTGAGAGCTCTAGTGGTGACTCCTCCGGCAATGAGAGTGATGATAAGAAGGTTGCCGCCATTGCCATCGATGCTTCATCACCATCATCTTCACCACCATCTACATCCTCTACACACCTATGCCTCATGGCTAAGGGTGACCGGAAGGTAAAAAGTGAGGATGAGAGTAGTGAAAGTGATAGTGAATTTGAATCACCATCTTATGATGAACTTGTAAAATTGCTTAACAAGTACACAAAAGTCATAAGAGAATCTAGAAGTGAAAATGAAAAGCTTGAACTTGAAAATGAAACACTTCTAGCAAAGCTTAAGTCTAGTGATGAGCTTAGAGATCAAAATGATATCATGACCACTAAGCTCAAGGAGCTCAAACTCTCTCTAAAAGAGCTTAAAGAAAAACATGATAAACTTGAGAGTGTTCATGATGAGCTTATCACTAGATATAGACCAATGAAAGAAGAGCTAACCACACTAAAAGCAAACTATGACAACCTTGAGATAGCATATGAACTTGCAATTGATGAAACACATGTTGCTAAGCTCAAGCAAAGTGGTAGTGACCGAGAGCTATGAGGACACTATCAAGCTCAAGGATGAAATTGTCATGCTCAAGAAAGAGTTGCAAGAGCAAGCCAAGCACAAGACCATTGTGATTGAGTCACTTGATCAAGACAAGAAGCTTGCATATGAGAACAAGTTGCTCAAAGAAGAAAACCAATATCTCAAGCTTGGTTTGATGTATGACAAGCAAGAAGAGGATGAGACATTCATCTTGGATGTGTTAGCTAGCAACAATGACCCAATCATCAAGAAGCTAACCCAAGAGAATAGCAAGCAAAAGAAAGAGAAGGAACATCTAACCATGGGGTTACCAAAGTTCACAAAAGGAAAGGACCTTCAAAGTGAGCTTTTCATGAACACCGTCATGAAGATGGATAAGAGTGGGACTGGCTACAAGGCTCATCAAACAAAGCTTATCAAGTCACTAGCCACTCATGATCAACCAAGCAAGCCAAAGCCAAAGAGATGCTTTGAGTGTGGTCAAGAAGGACACTTTGCTCATGAGTGTAAGGCACCACAACCACCACCCTTGCCCAAGCATGCAAGACCATTTGCCTTCAATGCTCACTACATTGTAAGGAAAGATAAGAGTGGCAAGGTCAAGGTTAGCTTTATGGGGCCACCCAACAAGCAAAGGCCAAAGAAGATTTGGGTGCCAAAGCAACTAGTAGAGAAGGTCAAGGGCCCTAAGCAAATGTGGGTCCCAAAATCTCAAGCTTGATCTCTTGTGTGTAGGTGAACTACAAGACCGGTGGATCACATTAGGTAATTGATAGTGGTTGCACTCAACATATGACCGGAGATCCCTGGATGTTCACCTCTCTTGATGAAGATGTTGACAACCAAGAGAAGATCACATTTGGTGAAAATTCAAAAGGCAAGGTCAAGGGACTAGGAAAGGTTGCTATATCAAATGACAACTCCATCACCAATGTGCTCTATGTGCAATCATTGAGTTTCAACTTGCTCTCGGTTGGACAACTTTGTGATCTTGGATTTGAATGCCTATTCAAGAAGAAGGAAGTAATTGTGACCAAGGAGGATGACCATGAAGTGATATTCAAAGGCTTCCGACACAACAACCTTTATGTAGTTGATTTCTCATCCGATGAGGTTGATGTCAAGACTTGCTTATTCACCAAGACCTCACTTGGTTGGTTCTAGCATAGAAGGTTAGCACATGTTGGAATGGGCACACTCAAGAAGTTGATGAGGAAAGAATTGATTAGAGGCTTGAAGGATGTGACTTTTGAAAAAGACAAGCTTTGTAGTGCATGTCAAGCGGGCAAACAAGTTGCAAACACTCATCCAACCAAAGCCTATCTCTCTACTTCAAGAGTGCTTGAGCTACTTCACATGGATCTATTTGGACCAACCACATATGCTAGTCTTGGAGGCAACAAATATTGCTTGGTCATAGTTGATGATTTTTCTCGGTACACTTGGACATTCTTCTTGCAAGACAAGGCCGAAGTTGCATTTATATTCAAGAAGTTTACAAAGAATGCCCAAAATCAATTTGATGTCAAGATCAAGAAAATTAGAAGTGACAATGGCAAAGAGTTTGACAACACAAACATTGAAGAGTATTGTGATGAAGTGGGAATCAAGCATGAGTTCTCCTCAACATACACACCACAACAAAATGGGGTTGTAGAAAGAAAGAACCGGACATTGATCACCTTGGCAAGAACAATGCTAGATGAGTACAACACTTCAGAGAAGATGTGGGCCGAGGCAATCAACACCGCATGCTATGCTTCAAACCGGCTCTTTCCTCACAAGTTCCTAGAGAAGACACCATATGAGTTGCTCAATGGGAAGAAGCCCGATGTCTCATTCTTTAGAGTGTTTGGATGCAAATGCTACATCTACAAGAAGCGCCAACACTTGGGCAAGTTCCAAAGAAGATGTGACATTGGCTACTTGGTTGGCTATTCATCAAAGTCCAAGGCATATAGGGTCTTTAACCATGCCACAAACATGGTTGAAGAAACATTTGATGTTGAATTTGATGAAACTAATGGCTCCCAAGGAGCAAGTGATAATCTTGATGATGTAGGTGGTGAACCATTGAGGGATGCCATGAAGAACATGCCGGTGGGAGACATCAAGCCAAAAGAAGATGATGATGATGTGCAAGTCATTGAGCCACCATCCACCTCACATGTACCACAAGATGAAGACAAGGATGTGAGAGATGCTCATGAAGACACTCAAGTCACTCCTGAGCAAGCGGTGGCACAAGTACAAGATATTGATGCTCCCCAACCAACCCCTCAAGTGGCGCCAAGAAGAACATCACATCTCCTCCAAGATCACTCTCAAGATCTCATCATCGGGAGTCCATCACATGGTGTAACTACACGCTCTAGACATGCTTTATTTATTGAACATCACGCTTTTGTGTCTCTCGAAGATGAACCAAAGACCATAGAGGAAGCTCTTCGTGATGCGGATTGGATCATGGCCATGCAAGAGGAGTTGAACAACTTCTCTCACAACCAAGTATGGACACTTGAAGAGCGACCCAAAGATGCAAGAGTGATTGGAACAAAGTGGGTCTTCCAGAACAAGAAGGATGATCAAGGCAAAGTAGTGCGCAACAAGGCAAGGCTCGTGGCAAAAGGCTTTTCACAAGTGGAAGGTCTTGACTTCGGTGAAACCATTGCACCGGTGGCAAGACTTGAAGCAATCCGTATCCTACTTGCATATGCATCTAGTCATGATATCAAGTTATTTCAAATGGATGTGAAAAGTGCTTTTTTTGAATGGCTATATTAATGAGCTTGTCTATGTTGAGCAACCCCCCGATTTTGAAGACCCTAGGTACCCCAAGCATGTCTACCGGTTGTCCAAGGCTCTCTATGGTCTCAAGCAAGCTCCTAGAGCTTGGTATGAGAGGCTTAGGGACTTCCTCATTGAGAACGCCTTTCATTTTCTTCATTAGTAGAGTCAAAAATAATATCATCAATATGAACTTGGCAAATGAAGATTTCCCCATTCATTTTCTTGGTGAAGAGTGTTGTGTCAACTTTCCCAATCTTTTTTTTGAGAAAGTCAGCAGGGGAGTCCCCTACCTATATTTTTTTTCTATTAAATGAATGAATAAAAGCTGTACAGATTACAGGGCCTCTAGGGCCAAAACAGAAAAGAAACTAAAACAGCATTACATAAGGTTATCTCTCCAAAGTCTAAGGAGAAGGCTTTTCTCTTCTTTAGCTTTGGTACAAACCAAGCCAATTTCCTCCTTGAGCTGAATTTTCCAGGTGGCAAGCTGAGGTTGTACATTGTCGAATATAGCAGCATTTCTGGTTTTCCATAACACCCAGCATGCAGTAATGAGGATTTCTCTAAAAATGGAGCTTCCAAAATCCCTTCTGGCAGTGATTAGCATGTCTAGCGGTGGCAGGGAGAGTTCCCAGTGTATATCTATACTGTCCCAACATTCCTTGCTGAACGGGCACTGGAAGAAAAGGTGATGACTTGTTTCTTCGAGGCTGGTGTTGCAGAGAGCACATGTGTAGTCATCCAGATGCATATGTTTCCTTCTTAGCATGTGCCTGGTATTGAGTCTGTCCCTTAGTAAGAGCCAGAAAAAGAACTTATGGTTGCCCAAGTTGCTGGACTTCCAGAGCCAGGAGAAGAGAGGTGAGGCGTCAGATTGCCCTATTAGGATTTTGTAAGCTTTCCTACTGCTGAATTTTCTGTTTCCCCAAACATATGTCCATAAATGTTCAGTGTTGACATCCCAAGTCGATTGAAGCAGGTTGTTTCTTATCTCACTTAGTTGTTGACTTGCTTGCACCGATAATGGGAAGGTGAATGTTACATTCTCATCTTGATCAATGAAGTACCTCAGAGAACATTTGGGTTTTCTTGTAAAGGAGAACAGTTGTGGATAGGTTTCATCCAATCTTGGAGTTGTCCAGTTACCTGTCCAAAAAGCAACAGAATCACCTTTGTTTGGGAAGCAGGTTGACATACTCTCTAATCTGTCGAAAAGCTTAATCACATCCTTCCACCAGAATGTTCCAGTTGGGCTTCTATGTTGGGGAGGGGTTTGGTTGTTGAGGTAGAGTTTTGTCCAAGTTAGGGTGACCCAGGGAATATCGTCCTTGTTGTAGAATTTATCTAGAAATTTTAGAAGCAGTGCATGATTTTGTTGCTCAATGTCAAGAACCCCAGGCCTCCTTGTTCCTTTGGTTTGCAAGCAGCTTCCCAAGCTACCAAGCATGTACCTTTCTTATTTGTATCTCCTTTACTCCAAAGACAGTGCTTCCTATAGATATGAATTTGCTTGATGACTTGGGGAGGAATTTTTAAACTGCACATGTAAAAGTTTGGCAGGGCAGAAAAGACAGAGTTTACCAGGATGAGCCTACCATTATAAGAGAGAAGCCTACTGATACTTCTAAGTCTTCTTTCTATTTTGGAGAGAAGGGGGGTGCACTCCTGCAAAGTAGGTTTAGTGTGGCTCAGAGGTAATCCCAGATAGGTGAAGGGCATGCTTCCCACTTTGCAGCCAAAGGTACTGGCAAGATGTCTGGCTCTGGATGCCGTCATATTGATCGGAATGAGGAAGGACTTATTGAAATTTATGTGTAGTCCAGTGCTATCAGCGAAGCTTCTTAGTAAGCATTTCAGATTGAATAATGATCTTGCATCCCCTGGTAAAATTAGCAGCGTGTCGTCAGCATATTGTACAATTGGGAAGTCTCCACCAAAGCTGTCACTTACTGGATGCTTCAAGGTACCATTGTGCCAAGCTTTGTTTATTATTGTCTGCAGCAGATCACCAGCGAGTACAAAGAGAAGAGGGGATAGGGGGTTGCCTTGTCTAACACCCCTTTTGCAGTCAAAACTTTTGCCAGGTATGCCATTTAGTAAGATGGAGGAGGAGCCACTGCTCAGGATATTATGAATCCAATTTATCCATTCCATAGAGAAACCCTTATGTTTGAGGATTTCAATGATAACCTTCTCAGGAGAAGCAGCAGAATCTCCAGCAAGACTCAAGGATTTAAGAACGAAGAAAGTGCCAAGAAAGCCAAAGCAATGAGTAAAGGCAACAAGCCAAGTGGAGACGCTGCAGAAGAAGTCCTCGAGGTCATGCCGCTAGATGCAGTCCTCCCTGGCAACTCTAGAGTTGGCCCTGCCCCACACCTCCCCCTTGATATCCTGAGAGGTGTCGTAGAAGGATTCCTGCAGATACAGCCTGAGAGTGTCTCGGCTGCCCTGATTCAGAAAGACATCCTGGATGGATAAAAATGTTTCGAGTAGTCCTAGGGTACTTGTCCCGGTGACAGTATCCCTGCTTTCTTTTGCTGTCGTTATCATTTCCCTTAGTTTGCATCTCCAGTCTGCGTACTGGATTAATAAGAAAGTACAATGCTGTATCTTGTACTTTGGCACCTCTTGGATTTGGCTCACTTTATGGATTGCGAAAGGCTTTAATCAATCCTTATATTTGTATCTATGTTTGTCTCTTTACTCTACCATCCATCTCTCTGTCTGGTCTAAACAACACTGAGCTTTTTCATGGGTCCACTGTTTGGTGTTTTTTGGAGTTTGACATGTGTATGATCAAACCAAGAAAGACTACTCCTCTGTCTCTTAATGAATAACAATAGAAACACCAAGATTTTAGTTTGGAACATCCGGGGTATCAACTCCAAGAAAAAATGGGACGCCATCAGAAACAAAATTGAGGAGAGTGCATCTCAAATTATCTGCTTACAGGAAACCAAGAGAGAGTCTTTCGATAGCTTTTACATCAAAAAATTCTGCATGAGACATTTGGATCAATTTGCCTATGCTCCATCCGTTGGTGCTTCAGGAGGGATAATTACGATTTGGAATGGCAGCCTCTATGATGGTACTATTGTACAATGCAACTCTTATGCTGTCACTGTTAAAATGCATTGCAGATAGGACAACAAGACCTTTCATGTCTCCAATATTTATGGTCCCTCCAACTCTCCAGAGAAATTTGCTTTCGTCACCTGGATTATGAACCTGGACACCTCTGACTGATGATGATTGGATTCTGGCTGGATACTTTAACTTATACAGATACCCTGATAATAGGAATAAAGCAGGAGGTGATATTTCAGAAATGAGTATGTTCAATGAACTGATCTCTGATTTAGATCTAATAGAGATTCCCTTTAGTGGCAGAAGTTATACCTGGAGCAACATGCAGAGTGACCCCGTGATGATTAAATTGGATTGGGTCTTCACCTCATCCATTTGGGCTCTCTCTTTTCCTGCTACTTTTGTCCAGCCCCTTTCCAAGCCAATATCTGATCATTTGCCGTATGCTATTCACATTGGAAGCAGCATACCAAGATCTAATATCTTCAGATTTGAAAATTTCTGGATCCAGCACCCTGGATTTACTGAGACAGTTGATCTGCATTGGAACAGCTCTCCCTATTATGCAAATGCTGCCAAGTGCTTAAATGCTAAATGCAAGCAGACCGGAGCTGGACTCAAATCCTGGAGCAAGAACTTTTCAAACTTAAGTAAACTGATTTACAACAGTAACTGGGTACTACTTCTAATGGATGGCCTGGAGGAACAAAGAATCCTCTCTGATGTCGAGTCCAGATTCAGGAAACTGGTGAAAAGCCATTTGGCATTTCTACTCGAGTCCAGAAGAATATATTGGAGGCAAAGAAACATGGTGCGATGGGTCAAGTTGGGAGATGAAAACACTCAGTTCTTTCACACAATGGCAACCATCAATCATAAGAAGAATTTCATAGTTTCACTCAGATTGGCTGACGGCACCATTATTATCGATCATCACCAAAAAGCCCAGCTCCTCCTGACCTCTTTCAAACAAAGACTAGGTGTAAGCGAATTCAGCAACATGGCTTATGACCTCAACACACTTTTCGATCAACATGATTTGGAACATTTGGATACCGACTTCAGTCAACAGGAGATAGACATGGTCATTAAAAGTCTGCCCAACAATCATGCTCCTGGCCCGGATGGATTCAATGGCCTATTCATCAAGAGATGTTGGAATGTTATACAAAATGACTTTGTCAGGCTGCTTATGGATTTCTCCACCAACAACATCGACTTGAGAAGCATCAATTCCTCAGTAATAGCCCTCATACCCAAAAAGGAGAATCCCGAATCAGTTGATGACTACAGACCCATATCACTACTAAACTATTCCCTTAAGTGCATTACTAAGATCCTGTCAATCAGACTACAAAGTGTCATCACTGATCTGATACACCCAAACCAGTACGGTTTTATCAAGGGGAGAACAATCCAGGATTGCCTCGCCTGGGCCTTCCAATTCTTGCACATCTATCATAAATCTAAAAAAGAGATTATCATCCTGAAAATCGACTTTGAAAAGGCCTTCGATAAGATTGAACACCCTGCCATCATTGAAATCCTCAAACATAAGGGTTTCTCTGTGAAATGGATAAATTGGATTCATAATATCCTGAGCAGTGGCTCCTCCTCCATCTTACTAAATGGCATACCTGGCAAAAGTTTTGACTGCAAAAGGGGTGTTAGACAAGGCGACCCCCTATCCCCTCTTCTCTTTGTACTCGCTGGCGATCTGCTGCAGACAATAATAAACAAAGCTTGGCACAATGGTACCTTGAAGCATCCAGTAAGTGACAGCTTTGGTGGAGACTTCGCAATTGTACAATCTGCTGATGACATGCTGCTAATTTTACCAGGGGATGCAAGATCATTATTCAATCTGAAATGCTTACTAAGAAGCTTCGCTGATAGCACTAGACTACACATAAATTTCAATAAGTCCTTCCTCATTCCGATCAATATGACGGAATCCAGAGCCAGACATCTTGCCAGTACCTTTGGCTGCAAAGTGGGAAGCATGCCCTTCACCTATCTGGGATTACCTCTGAGCCACACTAAACCTACTTTGCAGGAGTTCACCCCCTTCTCTCCAAAATAGAAAGAAGACTTACAAGTATCAGTAGGCTTCTCTCTTATAATGGTAGGCTCATCCTGGTAAACTCTGTCTTTTCTGCCCTGCCTACCTTTTACATGTGCAGTTTAAAAATTCCTCCCCAAGTCATCAAGCAAAGTGATATCTATAGGAAGCACTGTCTTTGGAGTAAAGGAGATATAAATAAGAAAGGTACATGCTTGGTAGCCTGGGAAGCTGCTTGCAAACCAAAGGAACAAGGAGGCCTAGGGATTCTTGACATTGAGCAACAAAATCATGCACTGCTTCTGAAATTTCTAGATAAATTCTACAACAAGGACGATATTCCCTGGGTCACCCTAACTTGGACAAAACTCTACCTCAACAACCAAACCCCTCCCCAACATAGAAGCCCAACTGGATCATTCTGGTGGAAGGATGTGATTAAGCTTTTCGACAGATTAGAGAGTATGTCAACCTGCTTCCCAAACAAAGGTGATTCTGTTGCTTTTTGGTCAGGTAACTGGACAACTCCAAGATTGGATGAAACCTATCCACAACTGTTCTCCTTTACAGGAAAAACCCAAATGTTCTCTGAGGTACTTCATTGATCAAGATGAGAATATAACATTCACCCTCTCATTATCGGTGCAAGCAAGTCAACAACTAAGTGAGATAAGAAACAACCTGCTTCAATCGACCTGGAATGTCAACACTGAAGATTCATGGACATATGTTTGGGGAAATAGAAAATTCAGCAGTAGGAAAGCTTACAAAATCCTAATAGGGCAATCTGACGCCTAACCTCTCTTCTCCTGGCTCTAGAAGTCCAGCAACTTGGGCAACCATAAGTTCTTTTTTTGGCTCTTACTAAGGGACAGACTCAATACCAGGCACATGCTAAGAAGGAAACATATGCATCTGGATGACTACACATGTGCTCTCTGCAACACCAGCCTCGAAGAAACAAGTCATCACCTTTTCTTCCAGTGCCCGTTCAGCAAGGAATGTTGGGACAGTATAGATATACACTGGGAACTCTCCCTGCCACCGCTAGACATGCTAATCACTGCCAGAAGGGATTTTGGAATCTCCATTTTCAGAGAAATCCTCATTACTGCATGCTGGGTGTTATGGAAAACCAGAAATGCTGCTATATTCGACAATGTACAACCTCAGCTTGCCACCTGGAAAATTCAGCTCAAGGAGGAAATTGGCTTGGTTTGTACCAAAGCTAAAGAAGAGAAAAGCCTTCTCCTTAGACTTTGGAGAGATAACCTTATGTAATGCTGTTTTAGTTTCTTTTCTGTTTTGGCCCTAGAGGCCCTGTAATCTGTACAGCTTTCATTCATTCATTTAATAGAAAAAAAATATAGGTAGGGGACTCGCCTGCTGACTTTCTCAAAAAAAAGATTGGGAAAGTTGACACAACACTCTTCACCAAGAAAATGAATGGGGAAATCTTCATTTGCCAAGTTCATGTTGATGATATTATTTTTGACTCTACTAATGAAGATTTTTGCAAGGAATTTGGTGATTTGATGTCTAAGGAGTTTGAGATGTCCATGATTGGCGAGCTATCCTTCTTCCTAGGATTTCAAGTCAAGCAAATGAAGGAAGGAGTCTTCATGTCTCAAGAGAAGTACACACAAGATCTTCTCTAGAGGTTCAAGATGATGGATTGCAAGCCAATCAAGACTCCCATGGCATCAAATGGGCATCTCGACTTGGATGAGGGAGGTAACCCAATTGACAAGACTCTCTATCGCTCCATGATAGGAAGTCTACTCTACCTCACCGCATCTAGGCCCGATATCATGTTTAGTGTGTGTATGTGTGCCAGATATCAAGCAATGCCTATGGAATCTCACTTGATTGCCGTCAAGAGAATTCTTAGGTATCTAAAATACACACCTTGCTTAGGTTTGTGGTATCCCAAAGATGCAAGATTCCAACTTGTAGGCTATTCCAATTCAGATTATGCCAGGTGCCGGATTGATAGAAAAAGCACATCCGGAGGGTGTCACTTCCTAGGTAGATCACTTGTCTCTTGAATGTCAAAGAAACAAAATAGTGTTGCCTTGTCAACGGCCGAGGAGGAATACATTGCCGCCGGTGCTTGTTGTGCACAAATACTCTACATGAAACAAACTTTTCTAGACTATGAAGTAGTACTAGACAAAGTACCTTTGTTGTGTGACAACGAAAGTGCCGTAAAACTTGCTAACAACCCGGTTCAACACACCCGCACAAAACTCATTGACATCCGCCATCACTTCCTTAGGGATCATGTTGCTAAAGGTGACCTAGCTTTAGAGAATGTGGGAACGGAAAATCAATTGGTGGATATCTTCACAAAACCCCTAGATGAAGCTAGGTTTTGTATGTTGAGAAATGAACTTAATGTGCTTGATCTCTCTAACTTCACTAAAAGATAAAGTTGTGTGTTGAAATTTGTAAATAGTTTTTGCTTTGCATATCATGCATACCAAAACTAAAATTGAAAAAGAATTGTGTGTAGGGCTTGTCTAACATGGTTAAGATAACCCTCTTGTGTGTGTGAAAAAGCTTAACCTTGGATCAAACTTGACAAGCATTAGTTTACTTTCAAGTGTTGCATCTCAACTCATATCATTTGCATGCTTGTTAGTTGACCGTTTCTTTTCGGTTACTCTTTGAGCATCCGCTGTGTTCGTCCATAGATAGGGGGAGCATTCAAAGCTCATTATGATTTAAACCCCTAGCTTTATGGCCATATGATGCTCCCTGGTGATTTCTCGGACTATTTTCATAAAAACTACTAAGCCTAAGGCTAAATATTTGTGAAAATTTGAGGGTTTCAGAAAGGTCACTTATACCAGTTCCACTTGGTGTTCATTTGTGTGTCTTTGGAGTTGGAACTTGGTTGGGTCAAAGTCGGACGTAGTGCTAAGCTGAAAAAGGACTCAGAGGGGCACCAGACGATGCACCGGACGCTGTCTCGGTGCGTCCGGTGCGGTGAGTTTGCAGGATTGCATTCACCGGACGCAGGAACAGTGTCCCTGCAGCATCCGGTGAGGTGCATCCAGTGCTCACCAGGCGTGCCCTAGGGCACCGGACGCTAAGGCCAGTGTCCGGTGGCCATCGTCCGGTGACATGCCGAGTTGCAAACCTCTCTGCGCATGAGTCTGGTGGTCACCGGACGCGTCTGGTGCCACATAAAGAGCGTCCGGTGACCCCGATTCAGGCGCATATAACCCGTGCCCCCGAGGGTTTTCCGCAGACCGGCTCTTCCACCCCGCATTTTGGCCAACTCCGCCCGTGCCCTAGCTCGCCGCCGCCGCCGTGATTCTCCCTTTCTCCGGCGACCTCGAGACTTCCCCTGCGCACAGATCCTCTCCAGGACCTCCTCTCTTCCCTCTCCTCGCGCAGGGACTTCTCTCCCACGAGGTGGTTAGGGTTTGGGTAAGGTTGGTTGCACCCTGCCCTAATGGTTTTCGATTCAATGCCTAAACGAAGTTAGATGTTGTTTTTGACGATGTTTGTCTTCGTTTGCTTTTCATAGCACCTTGAAGAAAGGATTTGCGTTCTATGGTGGACTTCGATCGTGATATTTCATCCGAAACGCGTCCCGTCTACGGATCGTAAGTCGTTCGCGCTCGTTCTTTATCTAATCTTGCGATCTATAGGGCTTTCTCATCTCTAGCTATTATGTCTTCTTATGTATGCCCTATCTTTTCTATCTCTTGCAGCGCGTTGATCTCCTGTGACAGTTGGCTAGTTGTCGGCAGTTCTTTCAGTCAGTTGTTCTTGCGATGGCTCGTTGCAAGAACGTCAGCGGTCCGGCAGCCAGCGCTGGAGGTTCCCTAGGAGGTGATGGTGGAGGTGATCCTCCCCGTCGCTGTTGATATTTTGTAACACAATCATGAAATGATCCGCAAGCGCACGGATATTGGTGAGCATTTCACCCGGGAGGTTTTCCAGAGTATCGTATTTATATTTTTACCACTGGGAGAAAGGGTGCATCTGACTAACCAAATCTATTGCTACTATCCCTTTAGGCTACAAAGAATGTTTCTCGATGTGAGTGATGTATAGAGAAGACTGCAACCATAGTCTCGTTCTAACCTTGGTAAGGTTGATCTACTGTTCTATTGGGGGAAGCTTACAGAATCTAGACACCACAAAGGATATTCGACCTGCACCTATAAACCTACCCGTCCTGCTAACAAGATATGGGATGCAAAGGTAACTCGGAAATGTCACGTTCCTCGCTGCTACCACGGTCCAGCTAGTCAAGGGATATCTATGAGTACTCTAGACTAAACACCACGTTTACGCTAGCAATGATTACTCTAATACTCAACTGGAAGAGATTAAAGTAAACTCATAAACCAAAGAACAATAAAACAAGAACTTACTAGAATTAGAAGTCGAATTACTGAAAAATCTTAGGAGCAAGCCTCGGGTTAGAAGACTTGATCCCGCAGGTACAACCTCGGAGTAGACACCGACAGACCGGGCTTCCTCTGATCTACACCTCCACTCTATCTCTCTCAATCTAGTAGAAACTAGAAGATCTAATTCTACTCACATTGGATGCTAAGCCTAAAATAAATTTTATTTAGAGGAGAGGTATTCCTTCGAGGGCTCCTCTCAACTCTATGAAAAACTTGTCTCCTCTAGGGGCCAGGGGGTCTGGTTTTATAGTCCCCTCAAGTGAATGTGAGCCGTTGGATCAAACCGACATTGATTGGACGGTTATCCTTGATCCTTTAGGTCGGTGGAACATCGTCTGCGAAAAGAGTCCTGATCCAACTCCAAGTTAGGGCGGGCGCCCAGGTCAACTGGGCGGGCGCCCAGTGCCTGGCCCTGTTCGGCCTCCACTTCCTTCCCGTGGCTTCTGGAGTCTTCTAGATGGTAGAAAATTGCGCGGTGCGTTGATATCTCTATGTAATCCCGACATGTGGGCCTTTCTTCCGTATTTCCTGATAACCCCCTGCAGAAATAGACAAACACCAAAACTTGTGGAATTCTGTCAGATAAAACCCTAAGTCTGGGTGTTGGTTGCATTTGGATCCTTTTCTTTATTTATTTGATGATTATATTTGGTACTTAAGGGCCGTCAACAGTCGCCTGTCAGCGGCAGAGAAGGGCAAAGGCAAGTAGCTAGCCACCAAGAAGAGGAAGGCCAGCGACGGAGAGGCAGAGATAGCAGAGGCAGTTACAGCAGCAGCTGAGGCAGCCGAGAGAGGTGGACGCTCAGGTGCCCTGAGGATTGGGGCCGATCTCACGCCACATCAGAGGCGTGCCATTCTTGAGGCAGAGGCTATGCATGGATCACCTCCTGGCACCATCATGCTAGGAGGACAGCGTGTTAGGATTACGGTCAGAGATCCAGCTCAGGAGGACCCGGACATAGAGACAGAGGCAGAGGCCCAGGCAGAGGGTCCGACAGAGGCACAGCAGCAGGAGCGGCCCCTCAGGAGGTCGACTCATGCCCGTACTCAGGCCATCCCCAGGACTGGTACACAGGGCCAGTCTACCTCCGCTGCTCGCTCTACACCAGCTCGAGGCACTCCAGCTCCTCGTCAGGGACCAGTCAGGATACACAGGGACCTCACCCAGTTGTCAGCTCGAGAGATCCAGCAGCTGCGGTTCGTTTCATTTCCTACCTGGTTTCCAGCTGCCAGGGATCCGCGAGCCGGTGCCAGGTTTTACACAGTGATCCAGGAGGACATTTACGAGGCCCTGGTTCGTTCACAGGCTCAGTTCAGGGAGCACAGAGTGGGTGACCTTGAGATTCTAGGGAACGTGGTTGGTGTAGACATCAGGCAATACTTCACATACCTCCACGGACTCCCAGAGTTGCTCGCTCTCCCTGGTACTTACTGTGAGTAGTGGGTCAGAGAGTTCTATGCGTCAGTGTGGGTTTCTCCGGATCATAGCTACATCCACTATGCACTGGCAGGCACGGACTACAGGGTGACAGCACAGAGTGCCAGAGAGGTCCTTGGGTTGAGAGCCTACCCTGCCAGGATTCACCAGCTCTGCTACGGGAACTTCAAGCCCCCTCGACGTCCTCACGGTGGTGAGATACCACCGGTTGACTTTGTGGCTCCCTGTTTCCGTCCGCCTTTTGGAGAGGGCTCCAGCAGGACAGTGGGAGATTTGACACGCCCAGCTCGGATCCTTGACTTTGTGTTGAGGAAGACACTCCTTCCCAGGACAGGCTACAGAGATGGTTTCACCAGGATACAGTAGTGGCTGGTAGCTCACCTCATCTCGTAGACTCTATTTGACTTATGGGATCTGATAGTCTCAGAGATCGAGGACAATATTTCAGAGAGCTTCAGGGGTCGGCGTCAGTTGACGTATGCACATTGGATTACCATGATCATTCTTCGTGCTAGGCCCGTACCCCTACCAGCTCACCTGCAGAGAGAGCTGTCAGACTCCGACACTGTGTTCCCTCACTTTGACCCCAGGCAGATGCTGAGAGCACACCACGATCTCAGAGCTACACCACCTCCTCGTGCACCACGTGGCCCGGTGCCTCCACCTTCTCCTAGGGGCACTCGCAGTTCAGGAGCGGTACCAGAGACCGAAGAGCAGCAGGACATAGCCATTGGGGCTTTTGTAGATGCCGAGGCTGAGGGGGAGTTTGACTTTGCTTCGGACAGCTCGAACGATGATAATCATTCTCCAGTGTTAGACCTTCCTCCGAGGATGCACGACCACGAGGCAGGAGCCTCCTCGAGTGCTTTAGACCCCGCTTTGCTTGCTATAGTAGAGGGGATGAGGGTAGATTAGCGCCGAGCAGCTGAGGAGCAGGCGAGGAGAGACAGGGACCAGGCTGCCATCAATGCAGCCATGCAGGCTAGGCAGGATGAGCTCCAGCGACAGCTTCTGACCTTCCAGGAGCAGCAGCTTGCGTTCCAGGCTCAGCAGACAGCGATGATAGCCGCGCTTATGGCCGCCTCAGGGATTCAGCTTCCACAGATACAGCTCCCAGGCACTTCGTCTGTCAGGCCTCCCACTCCAGCACCTCAGAGTCAGAGTCAGCCACCGCCACAGCTCCCTGCTCAGAGTCAGCTGTTCTCGACGCCTCAGCACCATGTCTCCCAGGGTGCTATCTCGTCTGGCTTTGAGCAGGTACCGCAGTTCACGCGTCTCCGCTCTGGATTCACTCCACAGTCAGCGACATCGTCACAGCTTGTGTTGGACTCGTCGACAGGCCAGCACCTCAGTTTCTCTTATAGTGCTCTGACTGGTGACCCTACGCCTCCAACCCTGTAGACTCCTGTAGGTTTTACGGTTCCAGTCACCACTATTGAGCGCCTGTCATCGTTAGTAGCCTCGTCTGAGCAGCTTGCACCATCCTCTATCGTGCCAGAGACGTCTGCTACAGCGACCGAGTCCGTGCCAGCCTCGTTAGCCGGGTTTGAGCAGCCACCTCAGCCTGTGACCGCTTCAGCGCCTCTAGAGCAGACGCAGACCGCTTCGCCAGCACCTGTAGCTTCAGAGGGTCACTCCACCTCCTCCGCCTCGACGGCCGATGGTTCAGATGATGTAGCTCGTTTTGAGGCCATGCCGAGGGACTCTACTGCTCCGCCTCCGCCTCCGTCTTCTTAGGTTTTTTGGCGCTTGATGCCAAGGGGGAGAGAGTTGTGAGTATGAGAGTTAGGGGGAGCTAGAGGGGGGAGCTAAAGGCTAGAGAGAGGCTTTGTCAGCTATTTTGATACACTCTTTTGTGTGCTACTCCATCATGCATCACGTTTATCTTTTTGCATTGCACTTGTGTGAGATACGTGTGAGACATGACTTATGCTTAATTGTGATATCTTTATGTCATGTGTTTGGCTCATATTACCTTTGCTTCCGCGTTTTACCCCGATGTACTATGAGCCATTTGTGATTATATCCTGTCGTACACATCTCACATATTTGGATGCAGGATGATAGACTTGGTTGATATAAGCATGTCTAATCACTTTGGTCTTATTGTATCATGCTTATTGAAACCAAGTCATTTAAAAACCTCAACTCTTTTCATACTCGAGGTTATTGTCATCAATCACCAAAAAGGGGGAGATTGAAAGACCATCTAGGCCCCCAGTGATTTTGGTGATTAATGACAATGTTGATTACTGTGACTAACATGTGTTTTGTAGAGGCAAAGTCATAGGTAAGGTCATGGTAATAGGTACTCGATGGACAGGGATGTACATGCCTACTTAATAGTGGAAATCATTTCGGTTTTCAAAGGATGGATGGACATCGTCAAGACTAGACTAGGTCTAAGTGCCATATGGTGAAGAAGGGCACTTAGAGTAGTTTAGGACTTTGTTTTCCTTTGACCGTACTATTAAGAGGGGCTTTGATCTAGTAGCTTGACTTAGGCAAGGCTTTAGGTTTAGGTGCGATGCACACTTGGTAAACCTAGCACTAGGCAGCTCAGAGAAGTCCTTAGATCGAGAGGAACCAACTTCGTTTTGGAGCGATCGCGTTTCGACGAAGTTAGGGTGCCCAAGGGGGCACCGGACGCAGCACCGGATGCTCTGTGAGTGCGTCCGGTGAGGTCCTTAGCCGTTGAGAGTTTGGGTGCCTTAGGGTTAGGCACCGGACGCTGGCATCGGACTCATCGGGCAGCGTCCGGTGCCACACCCAGGGAGGTTGTAAACTTCCCCTGAGCACCGGACGCTAGCACCAGACGCACCGGGTAGCGTCCGGTACCATACTCAGGGAGTTTGTAAAACTCCCCGGCGCACCGGACGGTGCCACCGGACGCTAAGAGTTAGCATCCGGTGACCCGTCAGACGCAGGTACAGTTAGCCGTTGTGTGTCACCTAACGTTCGTTGCAGAGCGTCCGGTGCAACATTAACAGCGTCCGGTGACCCCGTTTTCAGTGGAAAACAGTTGGCTGACCTTTGGACTTCGTGGGGTGTATTTATACTCCTCCACCTCGTCCATGAGAGGTCCCTTGCCCATTTGAACATCTGAGAAACTTGTTGTGGAGCAAGAGAGCAGCAAGAGCCTAGATAAGATTGAGTTTTGAGTGATTTCTTGAGAGAATCCTTCTCTAGTGAATTCCAAGAGTCAAGTGTGCATCCACCACTCTCTAGAGCCTTGTTTGGGTCAAGTGAGAGTTCTTTGCTTGTTACTCTTAGTGATCGCCATCACCTAGACCGCCCGGAGTTCATGTGGGTGGCTCGTGTCGACCTTGTGAGCGGTTTTTGGGCGATTCACCGTGACGGAGTGTCAAAGAATCAGCCCGTAGAGAGCACTTGGTCCTTGCGCGGATCAAGGGGGAGTAAGACACTTGCGCGGGTGCTCCAACGAGGACAAGTGGAGAGTGGCGACTCCGATACCTCGGCAAAACATCATCGAGCACTTTCTTCCACTACTCCTTTACATTCTAGCATTTACTTTGTGTTTTTACATTCTTAGAATTGCCATGCCAGAATAGGATTGGAACTAGATTGCAAAACTTTTATCCGGTAGCTCTCTAGGTCAGTTTAGGCACAAGGGGTTGAATTGGAGCTTATAGGTTGCTTAAATTTTTAGAGAAGCCCAATTCACCCACCTCTTGGGCATCTTGATCCTTTCACCGCTGTCGGGAAGGTATAATCTATGATTATCTACATGCAAGTGATCCTGTTTTACGTGGTATATATTTTGTGCTAGCGAGTAGCCATCCGCGTAGTTAACAGGGACCTCAGGTGATCATGGCCGATGATGATGGTATGGAGGTAGTTGGGCAGGCCGTGGCTGCACCACCCTTGCACGAGGACGTGGAGGACGAGGAGCTTGAGCCAGTTAGTGACGAGGACAAAGAGGTGATCTTCGACGCTGACTCGGACGACGAGCCTAGAGTGTAGTGGGTAGATGGTAGTCGCCCCGTGAGGTTCTTTTGTAGTTTGACCTATGGCAGTCATGCCCTTGTAATCGTGCTATAATCCTGAACCTTGATCTTAGACTTATGCTTGTACTGTGGTGATGTAATAACTTCATGAACCCAATGTCGTACTGACTTTATCATGTGTCGAACGGCTGTGACGATATTTCCTATTGTTGTGCATTTTACAGGTATCTGTGTCATGTGTTGGAATTGGTGATGTTGTTTTGTGGAATTGAATTATTGTGCCTCTTTTCTATAAAGTTATTCTCTCGAATACTTTCAAGCATGATTATAAGTTCTTCTGCGGCAAATCCTGTCATCATCAATACTCACTGACTGTGTCTTTATAGATGTCTCGCAGCACTCGAGGTGTGGAAAATCGTGCAAACATGAACCCACCCCCTCCTCCTCCACCACAAAATCCAGCTGAGCTGATGCAAATGATGGTGGAAAGTCAGAGGCTGCTCACTGAGACTATTAATCAGATGGCAAACCAGGGTGGTCGGAATGCACAACAGGGGCCAGGACCCAATCAGTACAGCAGTTTCAAGGATTTCATGGATACCAAGCCCCCATCTTTCAGAGAGGCTGAAGAACCACTTCAGGCAGAGGAATGGCTGAACACGGTGGAACAAATGTTCCGCTTACTTTGGCTGACTGATAGTCTGAAGGCAGAGTATGCAGCACATCAACTTTAGGGCCCAGCGAGTATCTGGTGGAATCAATATAGGGAGGCTCTTCTGGACAACACTATGGTTGACTGGAATCTCTTTCGTGAAGCTTTCAAGGGGCATTTCATACCTCCTGGGGTCATGGAAATGAAGCGTACTGAGTTTATGTAGTTAACTCAGGGCAACAAAACTCTGAAGGAGTACTTACATGCTTTCAGTCATCTCTCGAGGTATGCTGCTGAGTTTGTGAGCACTGAGTCGAAGAAGATTCCTAGCTTCAAGAGGGGTCTTGGCCCCAAGCTGCTGAAGACGATGGGCCGCACTAAGTGTGCCACTTTAAATGAATGTGTCAGTGATGCTCTTACCCAAGAGAATTGCAACACTGTGTACACTACGACCAAGACTCGCAAGCGAGCTTTTGAGGCTGGGGCAGGGGCATCTCAGTCCAAGGCTCCAGTGGCAACTAGGCCCCAGTATCGTGCTCCAACCCCTAACACGCGATACCGCCCTCCAGCAAAGAAGAATCAAGTGAAGATGGGGTTCCGCAAGGGGTACTCCATTGCTCTTCCTAGGGGGGACACTGGGCCCAGCTATGCCAAGACTGCACCTGCCAACCGTCCGTGCTGGAACTATAATCAGACAGGGCATTGGCAAAGCAACTGTCCTTACCCGCCAAAGAAGGGCAACCAAGGGAACATCCGTCAGGGGCGTGTTCACTACACAACCGTGAAAGCTATCCCTGCTGGTGAGGTAGTTACGGCTGGTTAGTTTCTGGTTAACAAATGTGATGCACTTGTGCTTTTTGATTTAGGAGCATCGCATTCCTTTGTGAGTTCAGATTTCGTGTCTAAGCATAATCTCAAGGCAGTTACGCTTGATAAAGGGAGCTATTGCATTAGTGCCACTGGAAATAATATTTCTACAAATCAAGTGGTTTTGGGGGCAACTCTGGAAATAGGAGACCGTCAGTTTCTTGCTGATCTAGTTGTTCTACCTGGTGTGGGTATAGATGTAATTCTAGGAATAAAGTGGATGAGTGGTAACAGAGTTCTTATCGACACCACTACTCGTGTAGTGATGTTGAGAGACCTGAGTACTAAGGAGGCGTTCTTAGTGCAAGTTCCTCAGGATATTCATATCGGTAGCACAATGAATGCAGTTACATCTAGTGCCATTGAGGATATTCTGGTGGTGTGTGAGTTTCGACATGTATTCCCTGATGATTTGCCTGGGCTTCCTCCAGATCGGGATGTGGAGTTCAAGATTGAATTGCTTCCACGTACTGCTCCTATCTCTAGAAGACCATATAGAATGCCGCCAAATGAGCTAGCGGAGCTTAAGACCCACTTGAATGAATTTTTGAAAAATGGTCTTATTCGTCCCAGTTCTTCTAATTGTGGTTGTCCACCTATCTTTGTGAAGAAAAAAGATCAGTCCTTGCGCATGTGTGTGGACTATCGTCCTCTGAATGTGGTGACCATCAAGAATAAGTATCCTCTTCCTTGCATTGATATCCTGTTTGATCACTTGTACAAAGCTAAGGTATTCTCCAATATTGATTTGCGATTTGGGTACCATCAGATCAAGATCCGTCTTGAAGATACCATCAGATCAAGATCCGTCCTAAAGATGTACCTAAAACCGATTTCTCGATGAGGTATGGGTTATATGAGTATCTCGTCATGTCCTTCGGTCTTACGAATGCACCAGCTCACTTCATGTATCTCGTGAATTCGGTCTTCATGCCCGAATTGAACAAGTTTGTGGTGGTCTTCATTGATGATATCTTGGTATATTCACGCAATGAAGAAGAGCATGCAGAGCATCTGTGTGTAGTGTTAACTCGCTTGCGTGAGCATTAGCTTGATGCTAAGTTTATCAAATGCAAGTTTTGGGTAAAGAAAGTACCTTTCTTGGGCCATGTTTTATCTGAAGAAGGCATAACGGTGGATCCAGCTAAGGTGCAAGAAGTGCTAGATTGGAAGGTTCCAACTTCGGTGCACAAGGTTTGGAGTTTTCTGGGTTTGGCTGGGTATTATCATCGTTTCATTCCAGAGTTCTAAAAAATATCCAAGCCTATGACTCGGCTACTTCAGAAAGATGAGAAGTTCGTGTGGACGCTTGAGTGTGAAGAGGCATTCCACAAGTTGAGGACATTGCTGACATCAGCTCCTGTCCTAGCTCAACCCGATATCGAGAAGCCCTTCGATGTCTTTTGTGATGCATCTGGTATCGGCCTGGGCTGTGTGTTCATGCAAGAAGGTCATGTTATCGATTATGCCTTGTGCAAACTTCGAAAGCATGAGGTCAACTACCCTACTCATGATTTAGAATTGGCCGCAGTTGTGCATGCTTTGAAGATCTAGAGGCACTATTTGCTAGGTAATCTGTGTAATATCTACATTGATCATAAGAGTCTCAATTACATCTTCATCCAACCTGAGTTGAACATGCGACAACGAAGGTTATGGTTGCATCTTTAAACATACACAACATGGGCATCATCACCTTCATAAGCATATCATGATCATCATTTACCTTGGGTCATGTTATTTTATGCATAAGTATGATTTAACTTGTTTAATTATGCCTTCTATGTTTATGTTCGTTTGTACCAAGCTCTTGTTTGTGTTCTATGCCTTGGTAAATAGTTCATCTATGCTTAACTCAACATTTGGAACAATGTTCATGTAGGTCACATCTCCGAATTAAGTATCTAAGTCATACTTTCACTTATAGGCCCTAAAAACCTCTTTTGCTTAGGCTTTTAAACAGTGGTTCATAAAATGTTTGCATGTCAAAACTTCCTAAAGAAAAGTTGTAGCAGATTTTATTAGGAACAAAAGTTGTTTCATGGCTATCTCATGAAAATGAACACAACTTGCTCAAAAAGTGCATAAAAGGCAGATTTGGTTGCTGTTTTGGCACATGGCAAAATTTTGTTAAGTCCTGGCGCCACGAGTTTGCCTGATCGATTTTGGGAGCTTCATATCTTTTCATCCAGGCCGAATTGGTCTTTGCTCCAGTTGACAAACTTGTAGAACTCGATGAGTAATCCAAAAATTACAACTACACCATCTCCTAATTCGCCACGGTTTGGAAGTTAATCAACGCCAAAGTAGATCTATTAGACAAGCGATGCAACTCTGAATGGACATCGTCCCCGTCGACATGGCCGACCGGCGTCAGCACTTCTACGACTTTTGGCGTTCGTACGCCATCTCTGGTCCCGCTCGTCAGCGCTGAAGGCATGCATGACCTTCACGGCGACGCCCTCGAGCGCCTAGACGCGTCCACTATCTCCCTCTCGCCTCTCTCGCGCAGAAAGCTCGGCCGCAGCGGAGGTGCCGTCGCGAGCTAACTCCGGCGAGCTCGAACGTGCTCGACACTGCATCATTGGTCACCAAAGCTCGCCCACAGCTCCGCCATGTGTGGCAGAACCTCCTAAGTGTTTGGGCCCACCGACACCTGTCATTGTCCTAAGGACCTCTAACGGTGATGTCGGGGATCCTCCCACCCAAGACGCCCATTCCACTGCTACTTGTGGCGTATCAAACAAGCTCATCCTGACCACTAGCGTTGGTCAATTAACGAGAATTTCTTCTTCTCGCCTTTACAGGATAGCAAGTGTCCACCTTAACACCAGGATCATTCGTTGCGAAGACATTGCAGTATCACAAACGACATATGACCCAAAATAACATTTCAGAGTAAAACAACGGAAGTATTACGTAATTTAATTTACAAAAGTAGTTCTTCCAAGTAGTAGAGTGTTATTACAAGCCAGGTCCAGCGGAGCAACTTAAACTTTAGTACACAGGTTACAAATTTACAGACCCTACCCATGGGTCACACTCACTCTTCCTCGTCGTTAACTTCGACGACGGTCTCACAACAGGGTCCGAAACATGTCGGCTCCTGCGCTTCACCTGCAACAGGGGTTATAAAACCTTGAGTACGGGAGTACTCAAGAAGACTTACCCGACGGAAAAAGAGGAGAAATTAGGGATGCAGGCTTAGGGTAGACAAAGAGTGGCTGAGCAAGGAGCCAAATTGTTTTGCCAAAAAGCTTACTAATAGTGCATCCTTACTTTCAAGTTTTACCCACGAATTCCTCTCCTTAAGAGGTCGAGGAGTTCGAGGATAGTCTATCTAGTTGCTTCTCACAGACAAGTCTGTAAGTTCCTAGTCCTTAATAAAATTATTTTCTATCCAACGGCCATAGCTTCATGTCACTCTGAGTCCGGGAATTGGGATCCGAACCTCATGAGACATTTCCTCCTTTCTCATTTTATCACTTAGTTGCATATTTAGCTATGATGAGGGTCAGTGGATTGAGTCTCCCAATCGGGGAGCAATGACGATTCGAACCGCTTAGCAATCCAGCTAGAGTTCCTAACCACCCGACATATGTAGAACCAAATCTTGCATATATCAACCCAAATCTAGCTCTCCCCAAATTTGACCGGGTTCGCGGCACCCGAGAGCACAGTACCCCACCATCCAGCCCATTTGCCAGGAGGGTACACGCTACTCTCGCCATCACTCCACGCCCAGTGTGCGAGTAGCTGTTCGCGTCGAGGGATCACAAGACTGGGCTTACCGAGGGCAAGTGGCTAGTACTATAAGTTCTCAACCCAGCAGGCCACCAACGGACCGGTCCTTAACCGACACAGTTGGAGACACTACTTTAAGACTCCATTCTTAAAGCAAGTCCACCGACCGGTCTCAAGTTGAAACATCACTGACGATAAGTGTATTCCACAACAACCCTTCAAACTTTATTGTTTGAAAACCTATCTAGTACTAGGGCTAAGCATCACTACGCAGTTTTAAAATAAAACCGGTGCCAAGGACAAGATAACAAAAATCAAGGTAGTAAATGCAGCAAGTAGGTTAACCCAATCCTCAACTACCTAATGCAGCATTTTCAATTCATAAGTGATAAAAGCTTTAAAATATTCAAGGAGGGGTTAATGCATCCGGGGCTTGCCTTGGTTGCAGAACTGAGAGGGACCCTCGGAGACTTCCAAGTCCCGGATCCTACTTCTTCGAACGGAGCACCGACCTCAGGGTTCGGTTCAACGGTTGCTCCTTCGGTCACGTGCACTCTACGCAAAAAGGATGAATGCTCATGATATGCATATGACAGATATTTAAGAATGACCGAGTTGAGTACAACTTTCCTTCTTGGTGCAAAAACAGGCTAAATAGTAATTAGTGTTGTTTATTATTTTAGTGTCTTTACCCAAGAGGTTGCCTTAGAGAATTAAGATTTCTCAATTCCTAATTATCTTTAATTAACTGACCATTAAACCTTTTTATCTTAATTAATTATTAATTAAGTATTGATGGCAGTAATTAAGTATTATTATCAAACAATAATCAAGTGACAAAGGTCATTAAGGTTAATGACCTCAGGTCATCACATAATCCCAAAAGCACTCAAACTCTAATTTGATAAATTAAGCTAATTATTACTTAATTACTTTGAAATTATAACTAAATTACTAATTAAGGGTATAATATGATTTTATTCAAACATTATCCAAATGCCACCAAACTTTGTGTGAGGCTAGGGAATAATACTCAGAGACTTCCCACAAATTTTGGTGATATTTGGATATACCTATAAATTATGAAAATTCATGGAAGTTTTATTTACTAATTAAAAGAGGCAATTTTTATATACATGCAAACTACTAGAAAAATAGAATCTAATATTTTTCCTGTGTTCTACTCATTTTATAGAATCTACACAAAAATTTCCATGATTTTTTTGAATCAGTATACAATTTTCTACACAATTTCACATATCAAGTATTTTTAAACAAAAAGGAAAAAGAGAAAGCACACTGTGCTACGTGGCCGGCCCGCTTGGTCACGGCCCAAATCGGCCCGAGAGTCTTCCCGCGTCGCGCGCGGGCGCTGCCTTTCTCACGCGGCCACTGACGGGCGGGTCCCGCCCGTCAGATGCTTCTTCCACTTCCTGTCGCGGTTCCGGCGAGCTCAAGCTCATCGCCGGTGAGCTCCCGGCCTCTGCGGTAGTGTGGGCTAGCACCTTCGGCCTCTCGCGCAACCCCTGGGACACACAGAACAACCCCTACTCCCTCCTAACCCTCCTGCTCACGTCCACGGCAGACGGCGACACTACCCGAGCGAGCACCGACCTCCACAAGCGGTTAGAACGTGGACCAACCAGTGCATAAGCTTCAGGGGCTCACCGCGACTTCAACGGAGCAAGGAGCGGCGGTGGGATGGCTTGGAGCAGGTCTGGCCGCGGTGAAACACCCACGGCGGTGATTCCGGCCGGAGTCGGACGAGAACGTCTCGGTTGCGGGCTATGAGGGGTTAGAGCTTGCGCTAGGGGGCGCAATCGGTGGCAGAGTTCTTGGCGGAGTTGTTGGTGCGCTCGGGTGGCTTGGAAAGGGAGCGAGGAAGGCGAATTTGATGGGCGCAAAGAGCTCGTCGGCGTCGGAGTTCCGGGGGAAAGGAAGTTTTCCATGGCGGCTCGGGGTTTTATCCTCGCGACGCAGTGCTTGCTGCGGATGAGGACGCCAGGGCGTCGCCCAGCAAGAAAGCAGCTGCTTGGACGGGCGCGTGGCGGCGCTGGACGCAGCAGCTCTGCCCCGGCGGCAGTGCATCCCCCTTGCTCGAGTACTGTAGCAGGCCATATCCCATTATTTTGTTGTTTTGCAAAATTCGTCCAAACTTTGAACTAAAGTCCAAAATCTGTTAAAACAAAAGTTGTGCAGAATTTTACAAGCTACAAAACATCTTTTGGTGTCCAAAACTGATTCTAAGTGGAAAATGGTGAATTTGACAAAACAGTTTGAATTTCAAATCTCAAATTGGAAAAATTCCAATTTTGAATTGGGGCAGATTAGAAATTATAAGATTACTTTTGATTTTTCTCAATAACTTGAAAAATTCCCAACATTGAAGTTGTTCCTTTCGGTGAGCTCTACAACTTTCATGTTGTTCACTTTTCAAGATTCCAAATAGATTTTGAATTGGGATTTCAAATTGGAAAGGGGGACACTTTTTGGAAATCTGTATTTTTAAAATTAATTTGAATTTTGTATTGAAACTTCAGAAACTCAAAACACCAGAGTTGTACATCTTGACAAGATCTACAACTTTGCTTTTGAACTCAATCTCAAATTTTGCTTGGTTTTAAAATTGCACCAAAGGGGGCAAATCTAGGGTTCTAAAATCAGGGTTTTCCCCCCTATTTTCTCGGAACCCTCCATCACTAAGGATTATACAACCAGCACAAGCATCACTTCACAACATAAGCACACTTTACTTCTCTAAGCACATTCAACCAAATTAAACTTATTTTAAGTTAATGCATCAGGATGTGCTTAACAAATATGCTATGCAATGCTTATGATGACATGATCCAGTTTTAGTATCCGTAACATCAGGGATGTTACACCATGTATGGCTCTCCAACTTCCACCCTCAAGCTCGCCGTGAAACCCTCCGGTGAGCCGACATTTCCACTCTTCCCCAAACCGGGTCGCCGGAACAGTTTTCTCCGGTGAGCCCAATGCTGAGCTCCTCGGAGCCTCTCATCCTCTCTGGTTGGGTTCTAGTGGTAGCTTAGGACCTTAGCTAGCGTCTACGCAACTTGGGGACACTCTACCGCGCTCACCGTCGCCGGACACGACGCGCAGCGCCGCCGTGTTTCCGCCGGAGTTCGGTCCTCTCGAGCCCAGTCACCTACCTAGGAAGCTTCGCCGTAGTTCACTGGTGGTGTAGGAAACCCTAGGACACGCTCTACCGGCCTGAGAACTCCGGCGTATCACCGAGCACCTTTGCCGAGCCGCCATGCTCGACGGCGAGCCCTTCCGGTGGCTCCGCCGTTGGGAGAAGGGGGTCCATCGGTTCGCAAGTGACCTGGGATCATGTTGCTGTCCTCGGTTTGGCCGGAGACCTCGCTGTCACGGAGAAATCGCCGGTGAACGTCGTCTCGGTCGAGAGAAGAAGAACCTGACATGCGGGTCCCGCTGTCAGTGGCATAATGGCTCCCTCCTCTCTCTTATTTAAATTCCAGATTTCTTGCAATCTTGCAAAAATCATATCTTCTGTCTCTGAGCTCCAAAAGTTGTGAAACAAATTTTGTGATGATCCATGGGATGGCTAGTTTGTAACAAAAATATAATATGCACCATGTTTTCTGTGAAATTTTTTTTTATGAATTAATCTTGTTAATAATGTGTAAATTCATATCTCTTGATATACTTCTCCAATTGTTGTGAAATTTTTATGCTATGCACTGGATAGTATAGAATACTCTGATATATATTTCATGATTTTTGGAGTGATGTATCTCTGATATGTAATTTATGTTAATACTATGGCCTAATTTCAAGTTTAAATCATATTAAATGTTATAAGCTTATGCTGGTGTTCTCCTTTGGTGTCAAGCTTGTTCATAGTAGTAGTAACATGTAATTAATCTGAAATCTGTTGTTTGACACTATCTAAGCCATGTTTCTTAATTTATGAAATAAGCACCTTGTTACATGTAAATTAATTATCTTATGTTTGGCATGTGCAATTGCTCTGAGAATTTTATGGTAATGTCCAGATGCCATGCTTGTGCTTCTGTAATTTTTGTAGAGTTTTCTGAGCACTCTTGCTGGTATCTTGTAATTATGTCCTTTTATGAAATTAAATTAATAAATTCCTTGTTGTTAAGTGTTTAGTAGTCAACATGTGGTTTTCTGGTAATCTTAGGTTATGCTTGTGCTTATAAGCCACTTGGTTGGTACTAAATATGTTTTTGCTATGTCATCAAATAATTAATTAAAGGTTATATAGCTGTTCTGGACAGCAAGAGAGTAATCTGATTTTTGTCTAATGACAACTTTGTTTTCTGAAGGACTTGTCTAAACCAAAGATGTTGTAAACCTTGTATGCTAGCTGCAGTATAAATTTGGGATCATTTGGTCCAGTAGTTTAAAAGTTATGGCTCTTCCAAGTTGAGTTCCAGAACTAAGTGCTCTCTGCCTTTCTGGAACAGAACCTGGAACTTTGTTTAGTTGAGCTATTTAACTTATGAATCTTGCTGTGATGTCTAAAGATGAAATGTAAACAATTTCATAAGCTTTCCAGAATGTCCTCATTCATATTTGTTGGATCTATATATCTCTAGTTACAGATTGTTCTTTGAGCTGTTCTGTCAAATTAGTTGTTGCTGTTTAATGGTCTAAGTTGGTGAGTCTTGATAGTTAAGTTGGTACTCTTTTGTGAGCTTGTAATGGGAGTTACTCCATAAATGAGTGTCCAGTGAAGTTTCTAATCATGTTACCAAGCATTCATCATCATCTAGTGTGCACACATTCCTCACTTATCGTGCATGCAATAGGTGCATTGGAAGCGGCGGCCTCGTTCGAGCTCGAGAGGGTGAACAACGAAGGCCCGGAGATCACTCAGGAGGCGGAGGCCCAGCCAGCCGGACAAGAGGAGCCCGAAGAGAAGGTCAAGTGCCCTAGTCACGAGCCCACTTCGTTCGTAAAAGGCAAGCCCCAGAGCATATTAAGTCTCCCACTTTAATTTCAAAGTATACTTGAATATGTTATATCTATTGATGCATTACGTATAGGAGTTGTGATGGAACCCTTGCTGCATTATACCCTTTCCTTGCCCAGATATCTTATCACTATCTGGTTGTAGAGTTAGGATCGAGTAGGAGCTTAGCCATGCTTTAATCGGTAGAAGTCGGGTGATACCCTCTCACCTGCGCAAAATAGGGCTCTTGTTGGATCACGATTGACTATATGTGCTGTCGTGGGAAAGAACCATGTTTAAAATGACTTTAGCTGCAAGGTGGCAGTAACTCCATCTGTGGCAGCTAAGGACCGATCGTTGTATGTCCTCTTGTCATGTTGAACGTATGCCTGACACTTAGTTGGCCGGATAACTCGTTCCGACCGTGAAGCCTAGTAGTATGACTCAGGCCGGAAGACCGGCAAGTATAAAGGCGCACTATCGGAGGAAGTGCGGTGTGGGGGGGGGGCATTGGCGTAAGACCAAATGCAGGTGAGTTAAAAGTCCTGACCTCCTTGGCAGAGTGGCAGCCCTGGGAGTGCGGCGCTGATCGGAGCCACGATTCCTGTGTCGTACCAAAGGTGACCCGCTTGCTCTCCGACCGGGGATGCATGGGTGAGTGCTAGGAATAACCCTCTAGCTGGATAGGAATCGATTCGAATCACCATCTCTTCTGGATAGTAAGAACTTGACAGAACAGTGGCAAACATAGCATTCACTAAATACAATAGTTCTTGATAATGATGTTGAGGATAGCAAGAAAGAACATATGATGAAACTTGATATGGTTATTATTGTTTGCTAATAATCAAGTGAAGTGCTTAGTATAGATGCTAATCTAGTGGTAGTCTAATGATAAGCAATATGATGCTTTAATAAATGGTTTTATATACCACCTAAGCTTTTGGTAAATGTTTGAGTCAAGCCAGCTACACCTTATACTTAGCCTTGCATGATCCTTGGTGTCTTTTATGTTTGGTTAGATGGGTAAGTCTAGCTGAGTACATCCTCGTACTCAGGGTCTATTCCCACCTGTTGCAGATGATATCTTCTATGATGGCTTCTGCAAGACCTGTCTCCATCCTGCTGGGGATGAAGACTAAACCGTAGGGCGCGGTTCTCTAACGTCTTCGTACCCTTATGCTTTTGGTGGATGAGATGAGACTCTGGCAGTAACAAGAACTAATGAAATGTGTGTGTGTAAACTATTTTGCTTCCGCTACTTCAAACTTGTGTTGTAATAACTAAGTACTCTGATGTGGGGCCGCTTCATTGGCAATGAATGAAATATGTAACATTCACTGTATTGTGTTGAACTATTACGATCTTGGTATGTTGCAAAGTTGGTTTGAAGTCATTCGCGATTTCAGTTGACTACCGGGATTATATGGGCTCAAGTCTGGAAACTTGATTGCTAGATCGATCGTTTCTACACTTGAACTCTTATAATTTGGTTGGTTCTGTGACAACTTTGATGGTTCAATAACACCCTATAAAGTTTTATCACTCTCCCACGAGTAACTCTTTCTTTGACATCAAGAACTTGTACAGGCTTTTCTTCATAGGGTAGATTTGACTGTAACTTCCGACCTCCTGTTTCCACTCTCTCTTGAGGCACGCGAAGGCATTTCTTAAGTTGAGACACATGGAATACAGGGAAAATAGCTCGCATCTTAGGAGGTAGCTGTACCTTGTAAGCCACTTTGCCATTCTTCTTAGTGATTTGGTAGGGACCCACATGCCTAGGGGCAAGCTTCCTCTTCACACCGAAGCGGTTCACCCCCTTCATAGGCGATACCTTCAGGTACACAAAGTCACCTACTTCAAACTCGAGTGGTATTCTTCGTCAGTCAGCGTAGATTTTCTGTCTAGCTTGGGCGGCTTTCGTGTGTTTCTGGATAATGAGAACTTGCTTTTCAGCTTCTTTGATGAAGTCAATTCCGTAGTACCTCCTTTCACCAGGTTTGACCCAGTTTAGAGGAGTTCTACACTTGCGGCCATACAAAGCTTCGAAAGGAGCCATTTGAATACTCTCTTGATAACTATTGTTGTAAGAGAATTCAGCTAAGGGTAGCCACTTCTTCCATGCACCCTTGGAAGAGATGACACACGCCCTCAACATATCCTCTAAAATTTGTTTCACACGCTCAATTGACCGGAGGTTTGAGGACGGTAAGCTGAACTGCGAACCAACTTTGTACCAAGGAGTGTATGTAAATGTTCCTAGAAGCGAGCAGTGAACTGAGGACCTCTATCAGAAATAATAGTGCAAGGCACTCCATGCAATTTCACGATCTGGGAGGAGTACAACTCAGCATAGTTAGATGGTCGGTATGTAGATTGTACCGTAATAAAAGGAGCTGACTTGGTCAAGCGATCAACAATCACCCATATGGAATTGTATCCTTTTTGAGTAGGGGGAAGCCCAACAATGAAATCCATGCTAATTTCCTCCCACTTCCAACCCGGAATCGACAAAGGTTGCAACAATCGTGCAGGCTTAAGGTGATTGCCTTTACCCTGTAGTAGGTATCACACCTAGCAACATAAGCTGCTATCTTCTTCTTTATTTTGGTCCACCAGAAATGAGGCTTCAAGTCTTGATACATTTTGCTACTACCAGGATGGATAGACAACTTAGAAGAGTGAGCTTCATCTAAGATCTTATTGTGTAGGTCATGGTCTTTGGGTACTACAAGTCGGTCATCAAACCATAGTACACCCTTCTCATCTACCCTGAAATGCTTAGTGTCTTGCTCTTTCATTTTCCTCTTGATATGGAAGATACCAGGGTCGGTCTTTTGTAGCTCTATAATTTGGCTCTCTAAGGAACATCTCACTACAATATTGTGCAAGACCACAGGGTGCAATAAATTGAAATCTTCCTTGAGGAGAGGTCCCACATGTTGCTTTTGGCTAAGGGCATCTGCTACAACATTGGCTTTGCTTGGATGATAGTGCACTTTGAGATTATAGTCTTTAATCAACTCTAACCATCTTCATTGTCTCATGTTTAGCTCGGGCTGAGTGAAGATATACTTGAGGCTCTTATGGTCAGTATATATGTGACACAGATTACCCAACAAATAGTGCCTCTAGAGTTTCAACGCATGTACAACTGCTGCTAACTCTAGATCATGAGTAGGATAGTTGACTTCATGCTTCCTCAGCTGCTGAGGCATAGGCAATGACTCGTCCTTCTTGCATAAGTACACAACCTAACCCAGTGCCCGATGCATCACAAAAGACATCAAATGGCTTTTCAATGTCAGGCTGTGCCAAAACAGGAGCAGTGGTCATCAAATGGCGTAAAGCAGTGAAAGCGACTTCACACTCTTGAGACCATACAAATTTCACATCCTTTTGCAGCAGCTTGGTCATAGGCTTGGCTATCTTGAAGAAGTCCGGAATAAAGCGATGATAATATCCCGCTAGACCGAGAAAACTCTGAACCTCATGCACTGAAGTTGGGGCTTTCCAGTCTAGAACCTCCTATACCTTTGACGGGTCAACAGATATTCCGTCTTCGGATAAAATATGGCCTAGAAAAGGCACTTTCTTCGGCCAAAACTCAAACTTGATGAACTTGGCATAGAGCTGATGTTCGCGCAATCTATTGAGTACAATCTGAAGGTGCTTCTCATGGTCTTCGGCATTTTCAGAATACACCAATATGTCATCGATGAACACCACCACAAACTTATCCAGTTCAGGCATGAACACCGAATTCATCATGTACATGAAATGAGCAGGGGCATTAGTCAGACCAAAGGACATGACTAAATACTCATATAACCCATACCTAGTAGAGAAAGCCATTTTGGGAACGTCTTCAGGCCGAATCTTGATTTGATGATATCCAGATCTCAGATCAATCTCCGAGAATACCTTAGCCTTGGCCAATTGATCAAATAGAATATCAATGCAATGCAGGGGGTACTTGTTTTTGATAGTCACGGCATTTAGCGGACGGTAGTCTACACACATATGGAGAGACTTGTCCTTCTTTTTGACAAAGAGAGCTAAACAACCCCATGGAGAAGAACTAGGCCGAATAAGACCTTTCTCCAGGAGATAGGTGCTTCTTCAATTCTGCCAGTTCATTGGGTGGCATTCGTTTTGGCCTTCTAGAGATAGGTGCAGTACCCGGAATTAGATCAATTTTAAACTCTATGTCTCTGTCCGGAGGCAACCCGGGCAGATCCTCTAGGAAGACATCCAGGAACTCACAAACTACAGGAACCTCTGCCACAGTGAGTGGTCTGATAGCATTTGCAGCATGACGAATGTCGTCATTTTTGGGAAGTTGGACTAAGAAAGCTTCTTTACTATCAGGCTCCCTCAACATGATTACCCTTGTTGAGGTATCTATTAACACTCCATGGTCACTCATCCACTTCATTCCTAGAATAACATCTATCCCCAAGCCTGGCAAAATTACCAGATTTGCTGAATAATTACGCCCTTCAATGGCAATGTGTACATGCCTCACTAATTGATTTGTGGATATTTGATTACCCACAGCACTAATGCAAAACTTGCCCTTGTCAAGATCAACTACATATTGTCCGTGCTCATGAAAGAATGCGAAGCTCCGGAATCAAACAAGACAACTCTGGGATGTTGGTTGACAAGAAACATACCAGCCGTAACCACTTCACCTTCGGGCATTTCTTCAACGGTGGTATAGTGCACTCGGCCGATACGAGTATTAACCCTAGCTATAGAAGTCTTCTTAGGATAAGGGCAATCCCTTGCCTAGTGACCAACCTGTCTGCAGTTGAAGCAGGAACAGTTATTCGGGGGAGTTTTGGAGCTCCCTTGACCTGTGGCACCTCTGGGAAGAGCAATTGCGAAGGACTTGCGAACTTCCGTCTTCACATTGGACTTCTTCTGCGGTGGCCTGTACCTTGTCACAACATTGGGTGGGCGATAGGCCGGCTTACTTATCACCAGAGCCTTGGACTGCGAAGCACCTGCTTCATAGGCCCTCTTGCGGTTCTTGGATGCAGCATAGATAGCATTGGAGTTCTCCTAGGTCAGGGCATCACTCACAAACTCATTGAAGTTGGTACTCTTGTTACCAGCCATATTCTTGGACTGCTTGGGTCCAAGTTCTCTCTTGAAACTAGCAAGCTTCTTAGCATCAGTGTCAACAAATTCAGTAGCATAGCGAGACGAGTTATTGAAGGCATGAAGATACTCAGTCAAACTTTTGGTGCCCTGAGTTAAGTTCATGCACTCGGTATGCTTGATGGTCATTAAGCCCTACGGAATATAAGTGTCCCTAAAAGCAGTTTTGAACTAGTCCCATGTTACAACAGCATTGGTAGGCAAGCTGGCCCTATGATGGCTCCACCAAACACCTGCTTTGCCTTCCAATTGTTGTGCTGCATACACCGTCTTCAGCTCCTCAGTCACCCTCAGCAAGCGGAACTTCTGCTCGAGAGTGTTGAGCCATTCATCCTGATCTTCCTCACTAGGATCCTCTTCATGAATAACAGGGACGGGGTGTGGAATAGAATTTATAACATTGTTTAGTCGATGGACATCTAGCTGCAGCTCAGCAATCCTATGGATTAGCTCTTGCTCTCTAACCTTAGCTTGGAACAAAGCTCTAACTATAGCAGCTTCTCTATTTTCAGCCAAGCGCATAGCATCATCTCGATCTCTAGTCATTTGCATCATGCGGGCTTGTGCCTCATTGCGCTCTCTAACTGCATTTTCAACTTGGTTGCGGCGGGCTTGCAAAGCAGTATGATAGTTTTGAATTTTAGCTTGTGCATCACTAAGGACTTTGTGGTTCTTGCGCACGCGCTTGCGCAGTTTGCGCTGCCCAACTTGAGCTTGCTGAAGCGCTAGCATGGCTTCTATATAGGTGTCTTGGCGAATATAGTACAGCTTGAGTACCGCCAGCATGGCACTCATGGCGGGGCTGGAGCTATACCCTAACATGGTTTCTCTCATCTCTAGGGGCTCAGTTCCTATCTGGGATACAAAGGTGTCAGTTACACTCACTAGGAAGAGATCCAGCTGGGCCATTAACTAGCTCATCACCAAAGTCCTAGCATATTTCCAACAACACTTCTAGGGATGCTACTTGGGCGCCCTCCCAAGGAGTTTGACCATCGGACTCCACTACCCATCCTAGCCACTGTGGGTTATTTGGACAAGGGGGAACTGTAACTTGGACATCTACCCAAGGCAAGGACCCTGCATGCTCTGCCTCTCTCCAAGTATACTGGGGTGGTTCCTCATATCCCACTGAACTTAGCACCCTCTACAACAAATTTGGAGTGCCAAATATGTCTAGAAAAGTTTCACTTGCATTTGGGGCTGCCATCTGTAGGGAAAGACCACAATTGAGTAAGGAAAAAATTACTTACAAGAGAAGATAATTAGGTACAAGTTTCAGATTTACAAGAATTTAAGTAGTGCATAAAGGGATGCATGAATGATTCATGATGCATGCATGTTTCATACGTCCTTACCATTCCTAGGAAAGAAAATTATAGCGGTATAGTCGGTGGCATACATACGTGCTCTCTTTATAGGTAACTACACGGTCTACACGTTTCGCTGTTAGTGTACCTGCAGAAAATCTCATTTCAGCCCAACCCCACAAGAGTATATGTGCAGAATTCAAGCTAGGTTCTCCGATATACATTCCAGAACATATATCGCAGCACACTACCCATGTGAAGTACGCCCATATATACATCAAATATGTATACACGGTTGCACCAACTACCCACAATTAAGTACCTTCATATATACATGTGTGCAACATGTAAATATTCCAGTAACCACAACTAACACTCCCCTAGACCGACGGTTGGATGGTCATGCTCTCACAGCTCACACTTACCATAGCGTAGAGGCACATAGATCCGTGCATTACCACTCAAGCAAGTGGCACCCATACAATTTCATGCCGTATGGACGACGAATGGAAAACATTGCTTACCGTGGCGTAGAGGTATATGATCCATTCATTACCACTTAAGTAAGTGGCATCCATACTATTACACGCCGTATGGACGACGAAAGGAAAAACCCCCATGTTTCTAATACTTAGCCACCTAGATGTCCTTAAGCGGGCATAAAGGATATGACCACTGGCATGGTATATTTTGTTCAATCATTTTAAAACAGCCCTGTGCATAGTCTAATTTGCCAATTAGTTTGGGAAAAACAAATTCATTTGTTTTTAAATACATTTATGATGGTTAAATGCTAAATCTTTCTCTGATACCAGCTATAACAGAACCGTCCAATTTATAAGAATTCAAGTGAATTAGCGACCACGAGAGTAGTCAAGCCGTCGACAGTGTCTGAAACCCGATCTTTGTGGACGTTTTACTCGCGATTCACTTAGTGGTTTTGCTCGGGTTTGTCCCAATGGATAGAGCTACATGAGTTCTACAAGTTTGCTTAAAGGATCAATGTCTGGTTTGGCCTATATTTCAAACTACAAGACTCCCAAGTACCCTAAGAGCAAATTGTGTCGATTCTGACTTAGGCAAATTTGGCTGTGTGAAAACAGCACTGATTTCTGCATTGTGAGCTAATTTTGAGTGTGTTCCAGGCATTTGCATGAAAAGACACCAACACAACTTTTGTAGCTTATAAAATTTACTACAACTTTGCTTTAGATGTCATTTACATGCAAGGCTTCTAACACTGGTGTCATAAAAGATCTTTAAAAAGAGGTTTAGGGGTGTCAACTAGGTCAACCTAGGGTTAACCATGACTTAGGGGCAACTTTGAGTGAAACACCCTACATAAACTTTGTTCAAAATGATATTCTAAACATGAATAAAGTATTTTGGAAGACAATGTGTACTTGTATACAATATTCATACATTACTTACTCAGATAACAAGTCATATAAGCATTTCGATCACATAGTGTACATACCAAATGACATGTGATCATGGTATGATGCTCATGAGTGAGTATGATGATGCTTATGTTGATGCAATGCCCATGGTTAACATGCAAGCTAACACTAGGAGTGTTACAATTAAGACCTCCTTAATAGGATCTCATTTAGGTTTGGTTCCACTATCGTGTTAATGGATTGAGCAAGAGAGACAATAATAGTGGAATTCCCAACCGTGAAATCTAGTTGACCTCGTTGTGGTTGTTCTTATAGAAGTCTCATGATTGGTTTGCCAATCAAGAGAGGAATCTTTGGGATCTAAAAAATGTGAAAATCTAGGCATATCCCAAAGTTCATGATTCTAACAGGAACAGTCCTTAATACCCCCTCAAAGGATCAAGATGCCTAAGAGGGGGGTGAATTGGTCTTCTCTAAAAATTTAAGCAACCTATAAGCTCCAATTCAACCCCTTGCGCCTAGTGTGACTAGAGAGCTACTGGATAAAAGTTTTGCAACCTAGTTCCAATCCTATACTAGCATGGCAATTCTAAGAATGTGAAAACACAAAGTAAATGTTAGAACGTAAAGGAGTAGTGGAAGTAAGTGCTCGACGATGTTTTGCCGAGGTATCGGAGAGTCGCCACTCTCCACTAGTCCTCGTTGGAGCACCCACGCAAGGGTCTTGCTACCCTTGATCTGCGCAAGGACCAAGTGCTCTCTACGGGCTGATTCTTCGACGCTCCGTCGCGGTGAATCGCCCAAAACCGCTCACAAGCTTGACACGAGCCACCCACAAGAACTCCGGGCGGTGTTCGTGCCTCTAATCACCACCGAACCATCTAGGTGATGGTGATCACCAAGAGTAACAAGCAAAGAACTCTCACTTGACCCAAACAATGCACTAGAGAGTGGTGACTCTTGGAATTCAACTAGAGAAGGATTCTCTCAAGAAATCACTCAAATCTCAATCCTCTTTAGGCTCTTGCTACTCTCTTGCTCCACAACAAGTTTCTCAGATGCTCAAATGGGCAAGAGACCTCTCATGGACGAGGTGGAGGAGTATAAATACACCCCACGAAGTCCAAAGGTCAGCCAACCGTTTTCCACTGAAAATGGGGTCACCGGACGCTATTGATGTTGCACCGGATGCTCTACACCGAGCGTCCGGTGACACCCAACGGCTAACTATACCTGCGTCTGACAGGTCACTGGACGCTACTTCCCAGCGTCCGGTGGCACCGACCGGTGCTCTGGGGAGTTTTACAAACTCCCTGAGTTTAAGACCGGACGCTACCCGGTGCGTCCGGTGCTCGGGGCAGGTTTACAACCTCCCTGGGTTTGGGACCGGACGCTGCCCGGTGAGTCCGGTGCTAGCGTCCGGTGCCTAACCCTGAGCACCAAAGCTCTCCAATGGCTAAGGACCTCACCGGACGCACACACAGAGCGTCCGGTGCTGCGTTCGGTGCCTACTTAGGCACCCTAATTTCGTCAAAACGTGACCGTTCCAAAACAAAGTTGGTTCCTCTCGATCTAAGGACTATCTCTGAGCTGCCTAGTGCTAGGTTTACCAAGTGTGCACCACACCTAAACCTAAAGCCTAGTCTAAGTCAAGGTACTAGATCAAAGCCCCTCTTAATAGTACGGTCAAAGGAAAAACAAAGTCCTAAACTACTCTAAGTGCCCTTCTTCACCATATGGCACTTAGACCTAGTCTAGTCTTGACGATGTCCATCCATCCTTTGAAAACCGAAAACGATTTCCACTATTAAGTAGGCATGTACGTCCCTGTTCATCGAGTACCTATTACCATGACCTCACTAATGAGTTTGCCTCTGCAAAACACACGTTAGTCATAGTAATCAACATTGTCATTAATCACTGAAATCATTAGAGGCCTAGATGCTATTTCAATCTCCCCCTTTTTGGTGATTGATGACATTAACCTCGAGTATGAAAGGAAATGAGGTTTTCAAATGACTTGGTTGCTATAAGTATGATACAATAAGAGCAAAGGGATTAGGCATGCTTATATCAACCAAGTCTACAATCCTGCATCCAAAAATGTGAGATGTGTACAACAGGATATAATCACAAATAGCTCATAGTACATTGGAGTAAGAACGCGGAAGCAAAGTAATATGAGCCAAAACACATGACAAAAAGATATCACAAATAAGCATAAAGTCATGTCTCACAACCATAAACACAACCATAAGTGTATCTAACAAGAGTATCTCACACAGATGCAACACATAAACGTAAACATGATGCATGATGAAGTAGCACACAAAAGTATATCAAAAGAACACAACCCTCTCTAGCTCCCCCTAACTCTCATACTCTCAACTCTCTCCCCCTTTGGCATCAAGCGCCAAAAACCTAAGATGAAGGAGGCGGAGGCGGAGCAGTGGAGTCCCTCTGCATGGCCTGAAAGCGTGCTGCATCGTCTGATCCATCAGTCATCGAGTCGGAGGAGATGGAGTGGCCCTCTTAAGCTGCACGTGCACGAGAAGCGGTCTGGGTCGGCTCTGTAGGCTTTGTAGCTATCACGGGCTGTGCAGGCTGCTCAAGTCCTGCTGACGAAGCTGGCACGGACTCTGTCGCGGTAGCTGACGTCTCTGGCACGGTAGAGGAAGGTGTAAGCTGCTCAGACGATGCTACTGATGACGACAGGCGCTCGGTGGTGGTAACTAGGACCGTAAAAGCTGCAGGAGACTGTAGAGGTGGAGGCGAAGGGTCACCAGTCAGAGCACTGTACGAGAAACTCATGTGTTGGCCTGCCGACGAATCCAACACGAGCTGTGACATTGTCGCTGGTTGTGGAGTAAATCCTGAGCGCAGAGGAGTGAACTGAGGCACCTGCTCAAAGCCAGACGAGATAGCACCCTCTGAAACCAGGTGTTACGGCATCGAGAACGGCTCGCTCTGAGCGAGGAGCTGAAGTGGTGGCTGACTCTGACTCTGAGGCGCTGGGGTAGGAGGCCTGACAGACGAAGTGCATGGGAGCTGAACCTGTGGAAGATGAATCCTTGAGGCGGCCATAAGAGCGGCCATCATCGCTGTCTGCTGAGCCTAGAACGCAAGTTGCTGCTCCTGGAAGGTCAGAAGCTGTCTCTGGAGCTCGTCCTGCCTGGCTTGCATGGCTGCATTGATGGCAGCCTGGTCCCTCTCTCTCCTCACCTACTCCTCAGCTGCCCGCCACTGATCGGCTCTCATCCCCTCTAGAATAGCAAGTAGAGCGGGGTCTGAAGCACTCGAGGAACCTCCTACCTCGTGGTCGTGTGGCCTAGGAGGAAGATCGGGCACTGGGAGACGATAATCATCATCTGAGCTGTCTGAAGCGAAGTCAAAATCCTCCTTGGCCTCAGCGTCAGCAAATGCCCCAATGGCGATATCCTGTTCCTCCTCAGTCTCTGGGACTGCTCCTGAACTACGAGTGCCCCTAGGAGAAGGTGGTGGCACCTGACCACATGATGCGGGAGGAGGTGGCGGAGCTCTAAGGTTATAGTGTGCCCTCAGCATCTGTCGGAGGTCGTAGTGGGGGAACACGGTGTCTGAGCCTGTCAGCTCTCTCTGCAGGTGAGCTGGGAGAGGCTCTGGCCTAGCACGAAGTACAAGCAACGTGATCCAGTGTGCATACGGCAACTGACGCCGACCCCTGAAGCTCTCTGAAATCGTGTCCTCAATCTCTGAGATGATCAAATCCAACAAGTCAAATGGAGTCTTCGAGATGAGGTGGGCGACCAACCACTACTGGATCCAGGTGAAGCCGTCCCTGTATCCTGTCCTGGGAAAGAGCGTCTTCCTCAACACAAAGTTAAGGATCCGGGCTGGGCGAAGTCTCCTACTGTCCTGCTGGAGCCCTCTCCGAAAGGCTAATGGAAACAGGGAGCCACAAGGTCAACCGGTGGTAGAGCACCACCGTGAGGACGTCAAGGGGGCTCGAAGTTCCCGTAGCACAACTGGTGAATCTTGGTAGAATAGGCCCTCAAACCAAGAACCTCTCTAGCCCTCTGAGCTGTCACCCTGTAGTCGGTGCCTGCCAGTGTAACAGAACCGTCCAATTTATAAGAATTCAAGTGAATTAGCGACCACAGAGGCAGTCAAGCCAATGGACTTGAACCCATATAAACCCGGTAGTCCGACGAAATCTCAAAAGACCTCGATTCAACCAACATACAACCAAGATTATACATGATCAAGCATGACCATCACAGATTACACACATTCATCACAAAATATCGTTTTACATCACATCAGAGTTTAAAAGTGGTTATTACAAACCATAGTTGTAGCGGAAACAAGTAGTTTCGAAATAACACAAACTCAGTTTATATTACATGCCAGTTCCATGGTCAAGTCCCAACAAAAGCATAACTGAAGGTAGAGAAGGTGGTCACGCTCATGATCTATTCATCGTCCGCAGCCGGATGATGGCAGTTAGCGCAGTAGCCGTGATACACGACATCATCTGCAACAGGGGTAAATAAAACCCTGAGTACGTGAAGGTACTCAGCTAGACTTACCCATCATAAACCAAAATAAAGTGACACCAAGGAGTATGCAAGACTGATCTTTGTGGACTGGTTTGACTCACCTTTTTGCATAAAAAGCCTTTGTTGTAAGTAACACATTTATCAAATTTCAGCAGCAGGTTCATTACTTAACAACTATCCACTAGATTAGCACCTAATCTAAGCATACACTGGAGTATTTAAGCATCACTATAATAACCATATCCAGATTATCACAAAGCTATCATCCTTCTGATCATAACCATTAAGTCTATTTAGTGAATTCTACGTTGCCGCTGCCCAAGTCAAGTTCTCACTATCCTGGGGAGACGGCGATTCGAATTGATTCCTATCCAGCTGGAGGGGTATTCCTAACACTCACCCAAGCATACTTCATGAGGGCAGCTCGGATCACCTTTAGCACAACTCCGGACCAATTCGCGGGTCCGTACGACGCCGCACCCCCAGGGACCGCCAATCTGCCAGGGTCAGGACTCTAACCTGACACCTTGGTCTTACGCCATTGACTCCCCGCACATCCTTACTACCAACCGGGGTGCGCACTTTAACCAGATCGGGGTATCCGGCCGGAGTTGCACTCGTAGGCTTCGCGGTCGGAACGACTTATCCGGCCAGCTAAGTGATAGGCATGCGTTCAACATGACACGAGGACGTACCGCGATTCGGTCCTTAAACGACACAGATGGGGATAGATTCACACCCAAGACCTCCATGCCTTGTTGCTGCACTATCGTCATCCCGCCCGGTCTCAAGTTCATTGTTAGCACATGGTTATTTCCACGATAGCAAATATAGCCAACCGTGATCAGCATCCACCTATCTCTCGCAGGTGACAAGAAATCACCCGGCTTCTACCGAGCTAAGCATGGCTAAGCATCATTTTGATCCTGGACCTACTCAGGTAAGGTATGAGGTGGACAAAGTAGTCATTATGCAGCAAGGGTGTCATATCAACGCCTAACACTTAATGCAAAAATACATAACCATAGTCAATTGATAGCTGATCATGATAACAAAATAGTAGGAGGCTTATAATGCTCTGGGGCTTGCCTTCGACGTAAGTAGAGGGACGGTGATCAGGGCACTCTGGCAAGTCCTCCTCCTCCTCAGCTCCTTGAGGTAACTCCCCTTGCTGTCCTTCTGACTCTGGCAGCTGTCGACGAAAGCTGGTCGGCAGTCTACCTTGGGGTATACCCACGGTAGTAGTTTATCGGTAGACGGTGCGCAAACTACGAACTCGATGGTGACGCAAGACACGGACAAGCTTTTTATCCAGGTTCGGCTGCCGAGTTGGCGTAATACCTACGTCCTGCGTCTGGTTGTATTGATTTGTGTTGAGAGAATCGTATGTATGATCTGTCCTAGGGGGGTCCCTTGCCTCTCCTTATATAGTCTGAAGGGCAGGGTTACAGATCTGGAAACTAATCCTAGTCGGTTACAATTGTCATAGATAGTTCGATATCAATTCCTATTCTAACCGACTAGAATCCTGCTTGATCTCCACATCTTGCTTCCTTGCGCGAAACTCCAGGCTGTCGGATCAAGCCTTGAACTCGTCTCGTAATGGGCCAAGCCTCCTGGCCCAAGTCTAGCCGTAAGGGTATAGGGGTCTATCCCCCCACAGCTAGTCCCCGAGCACCATGTATTGTGATGTAACACGCCGTCTTGAGCTTCTTCGATCAGTGAGGCTTGACGTCTTCAATAAGCAGGAAAGTCGCCCAAACAGTTGCAACGGTATTTTGACCAACTCAAAAGACAGTTGATCAACATTGACATCGAAGAAGTAGGTTGTTCGAAGAATGCATGGTGCTCTTAATTAAAAAAGATTTCTTTTCCGGTGAAGTGTGCCCACTTTACTTTTCTGAAAAGTATAGACCTCAAAAAAGCAAGCATATTCACCGCAAGGTGAAGTGTGCCCACTTAGTCCCCGAGCCTGGTAGTAGGTGACGTAGGCACGTGGTGCCAGGGTCTAAAAAGAAAATCATAGAAATTCTAAAACTGAGATGCATCGACAGATGCATCGTACCAATGTAGTCCCCGAGCTTGCTGGAAGGCGAAGTATGAGCCTTGTAGCAAGGTCTAAAAAATTGAATTTACCAGTCCCCGAGCATATCATGCTCGTTTGCAATTGAATAGACTAATCGACCAGTCCCCGAGCATATAACGCTCGGTGGTCGGTACAGTCCCCGAATTCTCAAATTGGTGGGCTGGTCGACCAGTCCCCGAGCGTATAGTGCTCGGTGGTCGGTGCAATCCCCAAACTCTCAAATTGGTGAGCTGGTCGACCAGTCCCCGAGCGTATAGTGCTCGGTGGTCGGCACAGTCCCCGAGCACGGCGTAGGGACCGGTGGACAAGTCCCCGAGCGTGGTTGGGAACGTAAACGTGCTCGGTGGTCGGCACAGTCTTCGAGCACAGCATAGAGACTAGTCGACAAGTCCCCGAGCGTGGTTGGGAACGTAAACGTGCTCGGTGGTCGGAGCAGTCCCTGGGCACAGCGTAAGGAATAGTCGACGAGTCCCCGAGCGTAGCTTGTCGACTGGGCCAAACTTCTGAAAAATAAATATAAAAAATAGGTAGTACATGATGTATAAATAAACTTTAGATAAAAAATCAGTACTGAGATAAGTTTTAGATTTTTTGTTATAAAATTAGCACGAGTTGTTAATTCATCCTAGAGCTTGTACCAGCTCTGGTCTAGCCAACAATCAGCATGAGGTGCGGAACCTAGGCACGCGTAGGATTGTCAGCCACGTCAGAGAGGTACTGCCGACCACCCGGAACGTAGAGGGCGGATCTCGTGCACGTGTAGGGAGGAGTCGGAGACAGTACCGGCTCTGGAAAGCTCGTGTAGGAGAAAAAACTAGTCGGCTAAAAAAGTTGTTTTGAAGAATAATAATATTGAAAATATTATGCCAAAAATAAATAAAATATTAGAAGTGTACTTATCTTTGAAAGAAAGTCTAGTCGGTGACGACAAAATTGTCCGGCCCTCGAGCTTTTCGACTTGTCATGACGGTGGTCGCTGTTGTCATAGGGTCGTTCTTCACGGCGATTATTATTGCGACTGGTGGTCAGAGCAAGTAGACCAAACAATTTGGTCGATGGCCCGAGCAGGTCGGTGTTGTCGATCTGCCTCCCTTTGTAGCAGGGAAGCGTGCGACGCGTTGTCGGCGTGGTCGGAAACGTTGCTGGTGTGGTCGAAGTCGTAGCCAGCGTGGTTGGAGCTGCAGCCGACGTCAGTGAAGAAGTGATCGGCACAGATTGGATCTACGCCTCCTTCGCGGTCGTGGTGGTGAAGCTGTTGAAGCTGACGGTGAACATGAAGCCGCCCGCCATGACCGCGAAGTCGGGGATGATGGCCATCTTGTTCGTCGGGAGAGCTGTACGCACACCCCCTACCTGGCGCGCCACTGTCGACGAAAGCTGGTCGGCAGTCTACCTTGGGGTATACCCACGGTAGTAGTTTATCGGTAGACGGTGCGCAAACTACGAACTCAATGGTGACGCAAGACACGGACAAGCTTTTTATCCAGGTTCGGCCGCCGAGTTGGCGTAATACCTACGTCCTGCGTCTGGTTGTATTGATTTGTGTTGAGAGAATCATATGTATGATCTGTCCTAGGGGGTCCCTTGCCTCTCCTTATATAGTCTGAAGGGCAGGGTTACAGATCTGGAAACTAATCCTAGTCGGTTACAATTGTCATAGATAGTTCGATATCAATTCCTATTCTAACCGACTAGAATCCTGCTTGATCTCCACATCTTGCTTCCTTGCGCGAAACTCCAGGCTGTCGGATCAAGCCTTGAACTCGTCTCGTAATGGGCCAAGCCTCCTGGCCCAAGTCTAGCCGTAAGGGTATAGGGGTCTATCCCCCCACAGCAGCTCGAACTCCAACATGGTCACGCCCTTGGGTGCACCTATGTATGCATGACAAGGACATAAATATAGGGAATGCATATATGATGCATGATGTCATGATGAAGAGCCTAAGGAGCATAAACATGGTATAATTATGAACATAACTCTTATGATTAAGTGAATCCAGTAATAACAAGTAAGTGCATACTTCTTCTCGGGTAGAGAGGCTAACTAGACAAGTCAAACAATCCTAGCTACTCCTACTCAGTCTCTGGTTTAGTAGACAAACCAACCTGTCACAAGTTTCAGCCATAACTTAAGCATCAGTTGGCCAAACTAAGCAAGTAGATACTCTCTGGAAAGCTTAGCAAATTGTCTACAATTCACTTTTAGACATCCCAGAAAGATTCCCAACCGAAATATGCTAAAACATACAAAGTTTGCTGGCTGTTCTGGAAAATCCAGAGAGCAAGCACTTTGCAGCAGCTACTTGTAATGTTCATAACTTGTAAACTACTCAACCAAATATCATGAAATTTGGACACAAAGTAGATAAGCAAGTTAGCTACAAGTTTGTTGTAGACAAGTTTCCCAGAAAATAACATCTTGAATTAGTTCTTAAGCATTTGCTATCAGCTACACAGAATTGCTCTAGGAAAGGCATAAATAGCAAAAATAATATTTTGCACATAACAAGAATGTATCAACGGGTCAATCCAAATGCACCAGTGGGTAGGACATGTCTAAGGACCACTAGAAAACATCATGGCAAGGTCTAAACTCATTTCAATCATCACCTTTTTCATTTATTTAATTATTAAGGTGATTTAATGAACATGCATTCCAAGTGCTCCAAAAATTCTAAGAAAATTACAGCAAGCTACTTATGCTAACACAAGGTTACTGCACAATTTTCAGGGCACTTGCACATACAGATTGTGAGATTCACAAATAACAAGCTAGCAAAGGCATGCAAGGCATAAATGTGAAACCCTATCAAAAAGTGTCAAACAACAGATTTCAGATTTTTTCTAGCTTTGTTTACACATGTGTACAACACTCAGCAAATTTCATCACCAAAGGAGTCATAATTTATTTATTAAAAATACCACAAGAAACTCCTATTTGAACAAGAAATATTTATAACTTCACAATCAGGCATCCAAAAATCATGATAAATTTATCAGAGCCTATTCATATCATTAGTAACAACACCCCAAACTTGCATGGCCAACAGATCAACAGATCTTCAGATATAATTACCTCCTAAAAATCCAAGATTAATTTGTATCTAATTATTTCCACAACAACATGGCATGTTTTGTATTTTTATTAAAAACTAGATGACTACCAGAGCTCAGCAAAATTGGAACCATTTCATTTGGATCTATAAAACTCGAGATATGAATTTTTTAAAATCAACACTGGATCTGCAAAACAGTAAACCAGGGTGTGAGAGGGAGAGGCGGACACCCAGGACCCGCGCGTTAGAGAGACAGAGACAGGGGAGATGCTCGTCGCCGGCGAAGCTCAACGACGACGAGGTCTCGGCCGGATCCAAGGGCATCTACGTGTTCCTCTCATCAAGGCGACTCTGCTGACCTACTTTACCCGCGCTCTACTGGACTCTAGGGTGCTCGCCGTCGGGAACGGCGAAGCGGCGGCGCTGCGCGGCGTTACGCCGGCGGATCTAGGCAATGGCGATGCGGTAGAGCTTCACGCCGAGCATCAGTGAGCCAAGGGGAAGCGATAGGAACAAGAATGAAGGAAAATGGTGGAGCAGAGAGGCCTGGCCACGTTGCCGGTGAGCTCGGGCGGAACTCCGGCGAGGGAGAACGGCTCGGAGCTCGGCAATGCCGTCTTACCTGTGGTCGACAGAGGTCAAGAGGGTGACGCCGAGGTAGAGGATGTTGAGGCGGAGCTCTGGGTGGACGGGCTCGGCCGGAGACGCGGAGGAACGGCCGGGAAAGCTTGCCAAAGCGCGGCGGAGCTCGCTGTGGCAATGGCGGAGCGAAATGGGAGGCGCTGAGCGAGTGGAGGTCGTGTCTGAGGCATCCACTCGGTGCGTGGCGACTTGTGGACGCCGTGGGAGCTGACAGAGGGGGCCATCGACGGCGTACGGCCGATAGGTGGCCGGACACGCGGCGGCGGGTGAGCTCTGTCCATTCTGAATCGTTTTCCTGAAACGCCGATTGCAGTGACAGCCCTAATGGTTGACGTATTCCACCTCGTTCGGATCGGTGTTTGTAGGACCATAGTCAGAGCTTCCCAGTCCCCTTCTCATCTCTTTCTGTGGTTGGTGTTCTGATGTTCCAAAGTGCTAATATGTGATTGCTATATCTATTCATTCTTTGTTATCATAGAACTGAAGTAATAGAGAAGTATACAGGAACCCAGGTCTCTCCCGTTGTCCTCCCGCTATGGCTATCTACGCATTTATCATAGAATTCTCACCTTTATATTATTACCTATCATATATCGTTTACCCCTACTTTAGTCTAGTTGGTTTATTAAATTAGTAAATGCATGATAGTAAGTTATCAGATTCTTTGACCTTAGCTTCCCAGTGGTAAAATATAAATAACGATACCTGGAATACTCCCGGTAAAATGCTACCATGATGTTCTGTGCGCTTGCGGAATTTTTCTTATTCTTATTGCACTTAACGAATGTCAACAAACAATTTTTGGCGTCGTTGCCGGGGAAGCAATTGGTGTGAAGATTTTGATAATGATCTTGATGTCTGCTAATTTAATGTATCACTAGCTTTAGTAGGTTTATTGTATTTATCTTTTCTGCATTTGTTTTTAGCATATTTATTTCTCCATAACATATTTATCTTTATGCATTATTATTGCATTAGAAAATATAATAAAAATATTTTATATAACTCATTGCATCTTAAATACTAAAACCCCATGTGAATAAATTGTGTGGTGTGTAAAAGCCCACATGGATATTCACCGTGGTGGAAGAAAAATATATGTATATATATATAAACATGCATTCATCCTGTCCCATTTCCTTTTTGCTTCATATAAAGATTAAAACCCAAAATATATATATATATATATTGAGAAAGAGATCTTGTTGAAACTCTGCTTAGAAAAAGAATTAAGAAAAATCTAAAAAGCTTGGACAACTAAGGCTTAAGTGGCCAACCACTAATGTTTAATCGGTGCCACAAGTTTTGTTGTCTATTTGAGTTTAACATGATTTTAAGAGAGAATCCCCATGATCAAGATATCTTCATCAACTTGGAAGCGCTGCAATCATCACTGACATTTTGAAGCTCAAGAATATTGAAGAACATCTGTGTTGTGCGGATTCAAGATTAAAAACTATGTCAACATTCAGCTTGGGGGAAAGCAATCCCGATATCTTCGCGATTCAAGCTTGAAGTAAAAGAGTGAAGAATAACAACAAGGTATGTCCAACCAATCATCATGCAACATTGAATTAAATTCATCCAAACTTGACTTGTTGAAGCTGGGGGGAATACCTTACACAAAAACATCCTTTGCCATGTTGCTATGTTGGTTGTCCCTACCCTTAAGACATGCTCAATTTGTTAAACACTAATTATTCTACTTCATCCCTACTTGAGTAGATCTCTATAATGTTGTCATGCTACCTTTGTCTATTCACAAGTAAGTGTTGGTTTGGAAGAACTCGACGTACTTCCATTGGCATTTAAATTAAGCATGGTGCTTAGGTTAAATAGCCTTCCTTAATCCGATTAGACATGGAGTCTAGTTTGGTTATTCAACTAAAAACTGCTTGTGTAGATGCTGCTATATTTTGTTGGACTAACTCCTGCAGGAAAATTTTCAATATCGATTTGAGAAGTCCTGAGACAAATTTAGAATGGAGATAAAGAGGGAGACACTTGAAGTTTAACAATTTGCACAAGAAAGACATATTTCGTCCATCATAGAGAGATAATCCATGGAACGAGACGAAGAGTGCCACGAACAAGATGCACAACCATTGAGAAAGAAAATCTTCCACAAGGTGATATTGTACCATCACTCTTCAATTAAGGTAACATCTTAAGGTATGTGACTGTCACTATTATAAGCTTCTCCTTGATTCTGGCATGCACATGGATAAAAAGACAAACATGTATGATTTATAACTCCAAATTAACCAGCCCAATTGATTCAACATGTTTAGTCCTTCAATCTTTGTTCCCGGTACTACCTTCTTGATCCCACACTCTTAACCATATGAGCTAAAATGTTGCACATCCGATCTTTGGAAAATGATAGTCATGTAAAGAAGAAAACATTTACTTAGATAGATTATCTTTCCATAAGGTTGAGTGATCTGATCTGACAAATGTTTTAAATGCTACACTCATGATCTTATCATCCATCAACTTTGTCTTGCTCACTATGCTTAAGGTTAGAGAAGAACAAATACACTTTTGGTTCTGTTGGTGTTTTCCACCAACAGGGCTCATGCACTTGATCTCTGCCTTGTCTCCATGAGCAGGATACACTTCGAGTAAAACATGGAGGAGTTTTCCAACTCCCAGACTCTACCAAGTGAAGGACCTGGATCTACGAGCACAAACACACTGAGGAGGATGCTGCCAATGCCGCACTTCGAACTGCTGGGCAAACGAAAAACATGGGTGACACCGTATCAAGAAGTGCAGATGTCAAGGTCCACACCTAACTCAAATGATGCACCTAAAGAATAAACACGGTGAGAAGACTTGTTTAGAAGACTTAAAACATTGAACCCTCGCCGAAAGGTAAAATCGGTAGTTATTCATATTTATCCTTTCTGCATTCCTTTTTTTCTTAAATTATTTACTTTTCTTAAATAGCTTGTTAGTTAATCATGTTATCTTGAAAAGAAAATATAAATATTAAAAACAGTAAGCACCATGTGAGTATGTTCGTGGCATGAAACCCATTCACTGTGGTGGTGTAAAAATTAAATAAATATATACTTGTCCTGTAAAAATGAAAATATAAAAATAAATTTATGATCCTACTAAAGAGAGTAATATTTATTAGAGGAAGCTCAACATGATAAAGGCTAAGAGATTTTATGCTAACACTTAACCAGTTCCACAAAGCTTTATTGTCTATTTGAGCTCCACAGAATTCAAGGATCAAGGAAGACTAGCAGACGGAGGATATCCTAATCGCTATCAGGGTGCTGCCAACATTCAAATACACCTACGCCACCTGCTAGCTACATCAGAAGAAATTACGTTAAAATCCAGCTTGGGGAGAGCACCCCCATTTATCCAGCTAAGTGTTTCTACTCACATTTATACTTTACTCAAATAATAAAAAAATGCATAATCATAAAAACCCAATTAAACATTTTGTGCTTATATATATCTTTGCTTAATTTGCTAAATAAATAAATAAAGTGTCTATGTCAAACTGAACTTCAATGATAAACTCTTACATGGATATGATGAATAGTTGCTCTGCCAAGTACCTAGTTTTCAAATTTGAGCTCTCTCTTAAGTTTAGGCATAACTGTTATAATTTAAAGCTTGCTCTAAACCTGAATTTGCGGGAAGAGTACCTGATCAAAAGTCTAAGTCGTTAACAGATATGATATGGGAAGGTTGAGCTGCTGTTTATCTGTTCCTAGAGATGCTAAAATTCTGGAGAATTTTATCTTTGAAAATCTTTAAAATGTTGCATGATGAGTTCCTGTATGATGAGAGTTTAAAATCCTACCACAGCCATATATACAAGCTTATTAGACTATGAACCATACATTTACTTTTTACTGTTTATGAGCATTGAGTGTGGTCAAGCTGTGTAGACCCTTAGGAGCTTGTCATGTGGTAAAATCAAGATTCACTTGCACGTTCACTCACATGCTACTTCTACTCCAGAAGTACCATCCACATATATCCACTCATTTCCATCTTCAGAGCCACCCAAAAGTATTCTACTCCTAATCCGGGAGAGAATAGCCAAAAACATTCTCCTATTTCTGTATTCCCTGTGAAATAAATGCTCGAGTTATCTAGGTTACTACCACTTGCTATATTATTTCAGGAGATGAGTGCTCTAAAAAAAGAAAAAAAAGAAAAGAGAGAAAGGATACGAGGAAATAAAAAGGGGCAAGTGCTCAGAACCTCGAAAGAAAAGAAAAAGTGAGACGAGAGGTAAAAATGGACAAGTGTCCGACAGTAGAATTAGAGGTACAAGATATCCACCTGAGAGGAAAGAAAAAGAAAATATAGAGCATCTCATTCTCCTCAAAAAGTTTCAAAAGAGCAAGAAAGGTATGTATGCCTTTAAAAGAGCAAAAGTAGAATTAGACTTTCACCATTGTTATCACCATCATCACCATACACCATTCACTCACCACATATGCACATCTTGATTTGACTTATTGACTTGTTCTTCTGGATCTATGGTTTGACTATGCAATAAATGTCTTGTAAGTATGTATTATCTGTCTCCCACCTATGAGCTCTAGATATCAAAACCTTATTAGAGTAGGGTGAGAGAGAAGACAATATTACTATGCCTCATACCAAAAATACCACATACATTGAGAGAAGGCATATAGCATTACTGCCTTGGAAAGGATCCAGAAATACCACAAAAGAGAGATTTGAGAGAGTCATACAAGGAATCTCTAAGTTTTATTTGAAAATCTACAAAAACTCCAGAGCTATAGTTAATCAAAGAACAAGAGACATGGCGCTTGATTAGACTGTTCTATCTTTTAACTGCTCAAGACACAAGTGACGGTTGCAAGCCCCATGGTGAAAGGTAAAATGAGTAAGTTTTAAGTCTTAACAGTTTACTGTAACTCAGAGATGTGATCTTGCTTGAACGCATGTGTACTTTTAAGGCATGAAACCACTACAGAAACTTTTGAGTCCATCCTTGCTTAGGGATGAGCAAGAGGTAAGCTTGGGGGAGTTTGTTGACGGTCCTTAAGTACCAAATATAATCATCAAATGAATAAAGAAAAGGATCCAAATGCAACCAACACCCAGACTTACGGTTTTATCTCATAGAATTCCACGAGTTTTGGTGTTTGTCTATTTTTGCAGGGGGTTATCAGGAAATATGGAGGAAAGGCCCACATGTCGGGTTTACATAGAGACATTAACATGCCGCGCAATTTTCTATCATCTAGAAAAGTCTACAAACCACGGGAACAAACGGGAGGCTGAACGGGCCCGGGGGCAGGGCGCCCGCCCTCCCCCCTTGGGCACCCGCCCTGGTACAAGCACCAATCATAGAATGGAGTACACCATTTCAAAGATCTCATCGAGCTGATCGAAATGCATATATTATTTGCTATATTTGGAGTTCAGAATCAATAGATATTAATAAAAGAAGGACTCCACGTAAAAGAGCTGCGAGATTAATTGGACCCAAATCAGATTTTGGTCCATTAAGGCTTATGTGCAATTTAATGAGATATGGTGGAAAGTTTAGTACCACATCGCCTACTGAACCAAAAACGCACAAAGGAGGAGGACTATATAAGCAAGGCCCCTGGCCCCTGGAGAAGAACATATCATTATAGAATTGAGAGGTGCCCTCGAAGGATAACCTTTCCTCTATAGAGAATTAGGGCTAGACATTCCAATGTAGTAGATTAGTTCTAGTCGGGAGTTAGGGAGAGCGGAGCTGCGCTTCGGTTCAGGAGAAGTCTTCAGAGTTTTGGTATGTCTTTATTGCAAGACTTATGCTTTAATATATTTATCTTCTCTATTTAATTTTATGCCTTTATTATTATTATCGAGTAGTGTAGTTGTTATATTTTGGCATAGGATCTCCGTTCGCATCGAGTGCTCTAGTTATTCATGGTAATTAGAGTAGTAATCGTTAGTGTAGACGTGGTGTCTATACTATAGGTTACCTGAGGGCGACCCAGTCCTGCGGATTGTTGTGGTAGCTGTTGGGTATTCTTAACATCATTACCAAAAGTAGACTTAGTTTTCTAATTCTGATAACGGTGCCAAAAATGCCAAACCTATCCCTCATACTAATTAAGCAATCATCAATATTGATTATAGAATAGAATATGAGATTGAGTATCTATCATTGCATGTATAATTGAGAACATTTATCTATCTCTTTCATACAGGGATAAGTCTCACATAAAAGATATATAAAGTAATGAATAGTGAAAAGATAATTAATCTGATCAGCATAACTTAGCCACATAATAAATATGATAAGCACCTCAATTAGATATTCTAGCAAGTCATTAGCATGGTATTAGAACGAACTACAAGAATATTTCCTAAGTTATTCTTAACTATAAGTCTAGCATATCATAGTTAGTGCAAGTATACTTAGCAATCGTTGCGAGACAAGACTACGCCCATGCATAGTGATACTAGCAAGGAATATGAGAAACATAGCAATCATTCCCCTGTAATAATGTTGCTCTGCCAGCCCAATTCACGAGAGGGGGACTATATAAGAATCAATGAAGCTGTGACTATCACGAACTACCCCACGATCTGGCATATTGGGTACAATCGCAGATAAATATGGTATAAGCACCACGCCTACACAATATCTATCATTTACCCATGGATCCGATGGATAAATGCTATACGATCCTAAACATGTATATAGATCCAATCAAACTAAGCCAAGTATATAACTATGATAAACTAAGAACAATATAATCTTGAATATAAACAAGTAGAGCAAAGTCATAAGCAATATATTGAAGTATAACAAAGTCATATTCATAATATTGAAGAACAAAGATGAATAATTAGAAGAACAATTAGAGCATTACCAAGAATCCACTTGACAGATCCGAAAACCAATCGAAGATTGACTCCTTCTAGTTCTAATCCTATGTAGCTATGCTAATCTAGATGTCTAATTGATGTGGTGGCTCTAGGCTTGATCAGAGGCTTCTTCTCCCTTGATGAATAATGAATTAGGGTTGAGAGGCTCTCTCCTCCAGGGGCCAGGGGGTCTAGTTTTATAGTCCCTTCAAGTGAATATGGGCCGTTGGATCAAACCGACATTGATTGAAGGGTTATCATTGATCCTTTAGGTCGGTGGAGATTGATCCCGAAAGAGAGTTCTGATTGGACTCTTCAGGGGTGCGGGCGCCCTGGTCTCCTAGGCGGGCGCCCAGGGCCAGGCCCCGTTCGGCCTCCGCTTCCTTCCCGTGGCTTCTGGAGTCTTCTAGATGTAAGATAATTGCGCGGCACGTTGATATCTCTATGTAATCCTGACGTGTGGGCCTTTCTTCCGTATTTCCTGATAACCCCCTGTAGAAATAGACAAACACCAAAACTCGTGGAATACTGTCAGATAAAACCCTAAGTCTAGATGTTGATTTAATTTGTATCCTTTTCTTTGTTTATTTTATAATTAAATTTAATACTTAAGGACTGTCAACAAACTCCCCCAAGCTTACCTCTTGGTCGTCCCTGAGCAAGGATAGACTCGGTGATGGATCAGAAGTTGTTGCAATATCTTGAAAAATTGACGGTACACATGCTTTTAAATGAGTTCTCATCTCTGAGTTAGAGTAAACTGTCAAGACTTAAAACTTATTCATTTTAACTTTCACCATGGGACTTGTAACCGTCACTTCTATCTTGTGTAGTTAAAAGATAGAACTGTCTAGTCAAGTGTCATGTCTCTTATTCTTGATCAGCTATAGCTCTCGAGTTTTTGCAGATTTTCAAATAAAACTCAGAGATTCCTTGTATGACTCTCTTAAATCTCTCTTTTGTGGTATTTCTGGATCCTTACCAAGGCAGTGATGGTATATGCCTTCTCTCAAAAAGTATGTGGTATTTGTGGTATAAGGCATAGTGACATTGCCTTCTCTCACCCTACTCTAATAAGGCTTTTAATATCTCGAGCTCATAGGTGGGAGATAAAATATACATACTTACAAGACATGTATTGTATAGTCAAACTATGGATCCAAAGAAACAAATCAATAAGTCAAATCAAGATGTGCATGTGTGGCGAATGGTATATGGTGATGATGGTGATAACAATGGTGAAAGTCTAATTCTACTTTTGCTCTTTTGAGGGAATACATACCTTCCTTGCTCTTTGAAACTTTGTGAGGAGAATGAGATGCTCTATATTTTTCTTTTTCTCTCGTGTGGGTATCTTGTACCCCTAATTCTACTATCGGACACTTGTCCATTTTTACCTCTCGTCTCACTTTTTCTTTTCTTTCGAGGTTTCGAGCACTTGCTCCTTTTTATTTCCTCGTATCTCTTTTTTTTAGAGCACTCATCTCTTGAGATAATATAGCAAGTGGTAGTAACTAAGATAACTTGAGCATTTATTTCACAGGAAAAAACACAAATATTTTTGGCTATTCTCTCCCAGGTTAGGAGTAGAATATTTTTTGGGTGGTTTTGAAGATGGAAGTGAGTGGATATATGTGGATGGTACTTCCAGAGTAGAAGTAGCATGTGAGTGACCATGCAAGTGAATCTTGATTTAACCACATGACAAGCTCCTAAGGGTCTACACAGCTTGACCACACTCAATGCTCATAAGCTGTATATAGTAAATGTGTGGCTCAAAGTCTAGCAAGCATGTTTATATGGCTGTGGTAGGAATTTAAACTCTCATCATAAAGGAACTCATCATGTGTTATTTTAAAGATTTTCAAAGATAAAATTCTCCAGAATTCTAGCATCTCTAGGAATAGATAAACAGCAGCTCAACCTTCCCATATCGTATCCGTTAACAACTTAGACTTCAGATCAAGTTTTCTTCCCACAAGTTTAGGTTTAGAGCAAGCTTTAAATTATAACAGTTATGTCTAAACTAGAGAGAAAACTCAAATTTGAAAATTAGGCAGAGCAACTATTCATCATATGCATGCTAGAGTTTTATTATTAAGATTCAGTTTAGCATAGCCACTTTATTTATTTATTAAACAAACTAAGCAAAAGAGATATATATATAAGCATAAAATCTTTATTTGGTTTTCATGTTTATGTATATTTATATATTAATATAGTATAAGTATAAAGATGGATAGAAATACTTATCGGGATAAATGGGGGTGCTCTCCACCAAGCTGAATTTTGACGTAATTTCCCTTGATGTAACTAGCAGGTGGCAGAGGTGTATTTGAAAGTCGGCAGTATCTTGACAGCGATTAGAATGTCCTCTGTCTGCTAGTCTTCTTGATTCTTAAATTCCGTGGAGCTCAAATAGACAACAAAGCTTTGTGGAACTGATTAGGTGTTAGCATAAATATCTAGCCTTTATCACATTGAGTCTCCTTAATAAATATTACTCCCTATTTTTATATTTTCATTTTATAAAGCAGAAAAGAAATATTTATTTTATTTTTATGCCACCACAGTGAATGTACTTTTGGGTTTCATGCCACTCGTATACTCACATGGGGCTCACTGTTTTTTTAACATTTTTATTTTCTTTTTAGGATAGTATGAACATAATTAACTAAATAAACTATTTAAAATAAATGAAAGGAAAAGGATAACTACCAAGTTTACCCCTTGGCAAGGCGTTCGGTGTTTTTAAGTCCTCCGAACGGGACTCTCCGTTTTCTCAATTGTCCTGGGATTCGTTGGTTGGCCGAGTTGGTACTTCCGGCGGCGCCTCTTCTTCGTGTATGGTTATCTTCTCTCTCCACACCTGACTTGGTGCTAAGGCCTCCTCAGGATAGTTTTGTTTAAACTGTATGTCTTCTGATCTTATCACTTCTCCTTCATAGTCTGCCCATCCGTCCTTGATAATTTCCCTCCTCTGGTGGCGGTTGCGTCGTTTTCTGACCTGCTTAGAGTCTTCAACGATATAATTAGGGTCAGTAAAATAGCGGCGTACCTTCTCTGAGGGGAGGTGCATATGGACTTCTCCGGTTCCAATATAATTGATTGCTTTAACAATGCTAAGCAACGGTCTTCCAAGGATGATGGGTGGATCGTACTCGTCTTCTCCCATGTCAATAACCTGAAAGTCTATTGTTGATGCAAAAGCTGATCTGCAAACACAAAGGGCTAATACCCGATTCAAACGTTAAGGCGTGCCAGCCGATTTGACCTTACAGTCGACAAAGGTGGTAACTCAAACACTTTGGTCCCGACAACAGCGATGCGCCTGGATGTCACGGCCAAGAGGTGCTCATGCAGAACTTGAGAATACGCTGAGCTTGACTCGACGAATTCCTAAGAACTCGTAGTAAAAAGAAAATATGACGAAGTCGTTGAAAAAGTAGATGCTAGAATATGAGTAAAAACTTGTGTTTGATTGATTGATAGATGTCTCATTACATTGCCCTAGGGTCTACATTTATACCTTATCCAAAGAGCTACAACCAGACACGACTAGGACTCAAATTCCAAATTAAACGGAAACCGTATACAAAACGAATTCTAATAACTAAGGAAAACATTAAACTACCCCCCGTAACCAATCGGGACACCATCATGAATCAATCGGCAACTTCAGCGCTTTTCTTCAGAGTCATCGGTAGATTACCCGTCCACAGTCATCAGCAAACACCAGCATTGGTCATCGGCACAAATACATCACCACTTCTAGACTTAGTCATATCCGATTGTTACTCATCGGCAGCCACCTTTATCGGCAACTTCCATACAGACTGGTCACCACTGCTCCACCTGCCGATCTACATCTCATTAACTCCAGATGCGTATCAAAAGATACGTGTCCAAAAACAGAGTCAACACATGCCCCCCAATTTCGGAGTATAAAATCATTAATGCTCCGAAATTCTATGCAGTAATGATGCCTTTCCGCAATTATTTCTCTCAATTTGGTAATCAGTCTCCAAATCTAAACAACCTCGGCCCGATCCTCCTACAGATTCCTCGAATTTCTCAACCTCTCAATCAAATCTCTCCACTTTATGCGCTCATCGACAATATTACCATTAGAGAAAATTGCTGATGGGCCGACCAGGCAATCTTGTACAGTGAAATATCTTCAAAATCATGACCGCTTGCTGTCAAATCACCTGCACAATCCCTTGATTACCGTGCGAACAGTTACCATATCCACCTGAACAACCTCGAATTTCACGGATGTGGCAAAGAGATAAGTCAGATTTGCCCCTGCCCGTTTTGTCCTATAAATACTTCCTTCTCCGGTACTCCTTCTCCATCTTATCATTCTACAGCCCAAAATCTACTTTCCTGGCGGCGGCATTACCCGAGAACTCCAAGAACTTCACAAGAGCCTCCTCCACCAATCCTCCAAGTCTTCAATCTTCTTCCTCGCGAGGAAATGGCCATCAACTTCGTTGTTCCTGAGGTCAGTCTACCATCCTTCTTCTTTTCGCACTGTTGTTGTACTCTTGTTCATCCATGATTCCTTTTACTGAATACCCCTTTTTTTCTTTTTGTTTTTTCATCCTCAAAACTATTCGGCCATGGCCCTGCTTCACCCACTCTTGCTGATGTACTTATGCTCACCGGCTTAGACACATCCACTGCCGATAATAGTCACCTGTTTGACACCAAGCCCAGTTCCAAAGTAGAAACTCGCGCTATCGGTGGTTGGTCTGGATACATTCAGAAGTACCGAAAGATAGGATCTATTGGGGAAAGGGAGCAGGCAGTTTTCCTGAACATGTGGCTGGATAAGTTTGTGTTCTGTGGCCAATCGGCAGGGCCAACCTCCGTCTATCTATCGGCAGCGAAAAGACTGGCCAATGGTGGCCGATTTCCTCTTGGTCGATACTTGCTTGGTGCTGTTTATCACCTCCTTCATCAGGTAGCTAAGAAATTCTTGCTAGGCCAGTCCATCGGCAATCTAGGGGGACCCTGGTGGTTTATCAACATGTGGCTCAGTGTGCATATGCACAAGCGCCTTGAATTCAATCTTTTTGCACAGCGCTTCCCCAGAGTCATAGCCGAAGATCACGAGTTGGATGAAGACGAATCGGCAACTCGCCCCCCTCTGAACTACGGTGAAGCTGCCATAGTTCTGCCTGGTACCGGAGGCAATCAAGACCAGGTTAGCCGATTCTTTCAGACTCTTTATGAGGGTCTGACCAAAGAACAACGGGCATGGATGCCTTATGAAGATCCAGACACCAGATTTCCCTTGACTTTTTCATCCTTTTGACAATGCTTTCAACAAGGACCATGATCTGATGATGGCAATCATCACTCCGAGAGCTATACTGGTGAATTTCTTTGGCAGTGGAAAAGCTTCCAACCTTACCTATGAGTTCTACAACCCATCGGCATTGGCTCGCCAATTGGCTTTTGGGCAACTGCCGATTGCGCTCTGTTACGCCGATGTGGTGAAACCAAGGGACATTATCACCAGCGGTCTTGAATGGACCAGAATAGCTCAACTCCCACCAAATGCCGATACATCAGACATCGACCTATCGGCCTGGATCCCAGCTCTTTTCATCACCCAGGCGTACAAACAATGGTGGGCGGAATGGAAAGAGCACTTGTTCTGCAGATCGGCCCTCACATACCACGGTATGAACGACTCCGCGTACAAGGTTCCTGAAAATGCTGTAAGTTGTCAACCAATGCTTCAATTTTATTGTTTTTACTCTTATCGGCAACTTACTTCCGCTATTTTACACAGGTTGATGATACACCACCGTCAGTCAGCAGAAGTGGTAAGCCGATCGAACTCCTCCCTTTGGGCCCAATCTCTTTGATCGGCAATAATGCTCCAAGTTTGGCGGCTCTAATGCACCAGGGAGTGTGTTTCAAGAAAATTACCACCAAACGGGCCAAGACATCTCCATCGGTAGCTGCCACTGCTTTGGCGCAAGCTTTCAAGGTAAATTATTGACTGATTCAACTTATACCGATTCCATTCCATGCTTACATAATTCTTTCAAGACACATCGGCCGCTTAGTGAACTTCATCGGTAATTTTACTATTATAACTAGAATTTCATCAACTCCCCGTTACGCTCGCACTATGAAACTTTTGTTGTTGTATCAGCAATCTGACAAATCAGTAAAGGCCAGAAGTACCAAGACAAGTGCCGATGCCCCCTAGTCCAGCCAAGTAAAGAGAAAAGGTCCCAAGAGTACTAAATCACAAGCAAAACGCCAGAAGACAGCAGCGCCTCCTCCTCCTCCTCCAGGGTCACCGATTCATGTGGAATCGTCCCCTTCTTGCACTACACCACAACACCAACATAGGCGCCGAACCGTCTGACGCGAAAAGCCGTTATAGCCTCACACGATCTGACGCAAAAAAGATATAGCGTCAGTCCTGAGCTGACGCAGTAAGTCCTGACGCTAAAGACTTATTGCGTCAGACTAGAGTTTTTGCGTCAGACAGCATGCCACCAAGATTTGTTATTGCGTCAGACAGTCCATTGCTAAGATATGGCGTCAGATACTCTTTTACCATACATATAGCGTCAGTCCATCCAATAGAATTCATATTTGTAGCGTCAGATTGTTCAACAGGATAATTTAAATGTAATAAAAAAACAAATTCAATTGAAAAAACATTTAGGACATATATATCAAATCCACATTAAAGCTTAATGTCCATCACATAAACATATATAAGCACATACATCACAGAGAGGTCAATACATACATATATTAATCTTGTCTCTTGCATGTTTACATCACATCCAGCAAACTAAGTGAAGCATACAATCTTGTTTTCACATTACATCATCCAATATGGTGAAGTCTACCAAAAGCACATAAATGCACACCAGCAAGCAATCATAATAGTGTGTGCTTGAATCGTAGCTGTAGTTTTCCTTGCTAATCTGCTGCCTTGCTTGAGGGATGTGAGAAACATAAGCTGGAAAAATAAGTTTATATCAGATATGACCATGTTTGATTATAGGATATTTATTATGTTAATGAGAGAGCGATGTAGGATATGACATGGAGGAAAAAATAGTCTCATGTACTATCTAAATATATGGCACCTGCAGTAGTAGAAACTCTAAAAGGAAAATCTGAAGCTTGATAAAAAGGCATGTGAATCACAGAATACAAAAATGGAACATGTACTAATTAATAGACAGCATAAAGCACTGAGACATAGTTTTGCAACTGATGTAAATGAAGAGCAAATAGAACTCACTCATTCATTGAATGTGGACAAACTATTTGAAACCATGAAGAAAATATGTGTACATGTCCTGCCTTGTACCCTCATTATTCATAGTACTATAACCAAAGAAATATATGATGAAGAACTAAGAGGAGCACCAAAGCTGCAGGAATCAACAATGCAAGGGGGCAAAAGAAAAAAGTCAGAACCAGCACGAACATTTTACTGCTAGCGTTAGTAAGTATGAAGAGCACATTTGAGAAGTAAAATGTTTGAAAGATTATTTACATATGTAGTAAGCTTGTTTCCCAATAAAAAAAGAAGTTAGCAAACAAGATAGCTTGTTTCCCAACAACAATTGTCTTAATTACTTGCCTTCTACAGTTATCTGTGTCACTTATTTTTCACTTGTGCTAATCACCAGCAGACAACCAGGCTTTTCACCATTATATCTTGTGAGCAACTGCTGTGAGTTGCATTTCAAGTCCACGACTCAGAATCTGTGTTCTCCCTGGCTTTGCCACAGCCCCTCTTTTCTTAAATTATGATTTCTCTCATTTTTTTGTTAAGTAGGCATCCCTTGGTTTTGCTAAAAAAGTGAATTAAACTGAACTTAAAAGTACATGGTGGGTTTTACATGCATTTGTTTCTCATGAAAGCAAATTTACTGTATGTCACTGAGCATCTCATGATTGCAAACACAATAACTGGATGTTGATTTTCCTTTTACTAAATGTCTAGATGCCATTTTCAATAGATTAAGAAATTGAGCCTCTGTTGACTATTCTTCAGTAGCTTAGTATTTTGGAGAAGTAGAAATTAGGTCACTATGGACAAATTTTTGATGATTTGTTATTTGGAAGAGAACACTAAAGCTAACCTGTGTTGGGAATACAAAGCAAAAGAGAGATATAATCCGGCAGACGGAAGAGGGAGTTAACCTGCAGAATGGAAGCAGAGGACCATAAACTTATATAGCACACAGGTCTGATATAATGTAGACAAGAGGCAAATTTGGGGGCAGACACACCAGATAGGTTCATAGGTATTGTAGCAGCAGTAACGAATAATGATTTGATGGGACATGCTTGAAATGAATAAGTTTGGTTTCTATAGGGAGGTTAATCTATTTTCTCCCAGAACTATTTGATACAATAATAATAATCTTAAAAAATGAGGCAAAAATGCAGGTATTGGACTTAAGAATTTAAGCTTTTTGGCATTTGAGTGTCAGAGATTATGTAAAGTACAAGGGCAAACATATTCTATATCATGCCATTTGTCACAAAAATCCTATGTTTGAGTACTGTGATATAATGTTTGGAGGACTACCAATCCACATCTTGTTTACCATAATAGAAATAGGAGGAAGGTGTATCTATTAATTGTTTTTGGATAGGTCATCAAAGGTAGAGTGCAAATCCAAACATACCTTACTTACTGGAAGAGTATTTCTCAAGAACCTGTAGCAAAATAGAAAACGGTCAGGAAATGTTGCATAGCCTTTTATTAATAAAACAAATGATGGAATGAGATGTCAAGAAATAGCCATCAGATAGTGGGTAAATGAAGATGGCTGCTGAATTAGTAATACAACAATGGGGCTTTAAAGGGAATAAGTTGTGTAGCTCTGCATTCAGTTAATGTAATATAGCATCGGACATGAATTAGCAATTTCAGAGCAATGATTTCAGACATTTTAGTATTCAAAGTTCAGTTGCTTTACAGGGACTCAGCAGTGACATGATTGCATGAGCAGGATTCAATATGTAGGCAGTTATTCGTAAAATTTTTGGGCATTAGAATGAATAAAATATTTTTGACATCAACCTGGACACAAGGGACTTAAATTAAAATTGTTGCTGACACATAAGTATTATTCTCTAAATGATGAGTCCGGCTAACTAAAATCCTACTTTAAAAATGGCGTATACCATTGTACACCATTCAAAGGACATAATATTCCTTCTTTGGAAAATATGCGCCTCCATATCCAGACTCTGGGGCTCTCTCTATATATAGCTTAAATCCACCACATGGTTGTGCACAACATTTCCAAATAATCAAAACCTATTTAATGATTTCAGCTCAGTTTAAATTGTTGTAGCAGGGGAAAAACACACAATAAATAAATAGGTACCAGCAAAACGTGTAGACATACCGATCAAACGTCCTGGTTGCTGTGGTGATAGGACAAGTGCTACATCACATCCATGAGCACAAAAGCGATGCACAGATCACAGATGCATTAATTCAAATAGCAGTTAGCCCTCTTCAATAGCTCGATCCCTTGGTGCAGCCGCCGGGTGCAGGCAGAGCAAGAAGCCCTGGCACCATGAGGAACCTCTACGCGCTCTGGGATAGGGGGGAGTTGGCAGGAAAAGGGAGAGGGAGAGAGTGAGGCAGTGGTACGCACCTAGAGTTTCATGGAGCACATGAGAATAAGCCTGGCAGGGTGATGTCGCATTGAGGGCAGCGCCACTGGCGACCACCGACAGGGCCTACTCTCGCGCGTCGTGGCCAGAGACGGCAGCCGTTGGGGCCCTACAGCCGGGGATGGCCAGCCTCTGCACCAGCGCAGCACCCGGCGAGGGCAGCCATCACCATCGCCACACCCCTGCGGTGTGAGGGAGGAGGGGCGCGGAGGAGGAGGAGGGCGGGCGCCGGCGCGCCAAGGGCCGGTGGCTAGCCAAATCAGCTCGCGCCGTCGTTCTTCCTCAGAAGAGAGGGGGGATCGAGAGGAGGGCGGCGGCGGCGTGGGGAGGGGGCGAGCTCGCGACTTCGCGAGAAGCGCGATGAGTTTTTTTTGCTGCTGGAAGAATGCGGAGGCTGGTTTTGGAATTGCGGAGAAAAAATTTAGGGTTTCAATGTATACATGGGCCTGGCCCAAATTTCGCGCGCCAACTGAGCAGCAAGCTGCGCGGATTTCACTGTTGGCCTTTCGAAATAAACTTTTCCACAGGTGGGTAAAAATAGAAAAAAAATTAATTACAGGGAAGGTCCATCGTAAAATCGCGCGCTTCGCGGCCAGTGGGATTCGAACCTGAGACCTTGCCCTTGCGCGTAGCCTCCTCTACCACTCCACCTATCACTCACTTGAGTTTATATTAGAGTTTAGTTCCCCACATATTATTCTAAACCGAGCATATATTGATTATTTGAGGCCCTAAACGGATTCCAATGGAAAAGTTGTCAACTACAAAGTTTCATAACTTTTCAAGATCTACAACTTTTATATTGGTAGTTTCTCCATCCGAGGTCATTTACAAAATTTGAATTTCAAATTTGAAAAATTCAAACGTAGTTTTCGATGACAAGATGATTTGAAATGAAAACATTATCAACTACGAAGTTTCATAACTTTTTGAGATCTACAACTTTCATTTTGATGATTTTTTCAAATAAGGTCATTTAAAAACTCATAAAATTCAAATTTTGTTTTTAAAAGAGAAAACTGAGCACGGGCATGGGAGCGAGGGTGGGGCCCATTATTTTTCGCGTCAGAGAGGTGGACGGTATACCTTATTTTAGCGTCAGATAGTTAGACTCTGAATATAAGTACCTACAGCGTCAGATGGTCTCTAGGCAATGTTTAGCGTCAGATCATCTAACTGCAAAAAAAAAGATTTTGCGTCAGATGTCTGATGCTATAAAAGTGTTGTGGTGTAGTGTTGACCAGAAGCTCAGCCACAATAAACACTATCTCCACCTCAGCCACAAGAAGTACCTCAGTCAGAAGAGATATCGGCTGATGTACACGAGCGGACCGCCGATCCAGTGGACTCAATCATAGCATCGGTAGTCTCCTCGATCCAGACAAGCACTACACCCCCTCAAGGTAACATACTATCCATGAAATCGTTACCGATGGATTTATCTTCCTACTTAATAATCATTCTTATTAATTTCTTTCAGCTGATATTGTCCCATCGACAACTCTGGCCGATCAACCTGTGATACCATCGGTCTCAACTAGCCAGAGGTGAGAGATAGCTTTGAAATAGGTAAGCTATTTGATTATCATCCTTTATTTTACTAATACTTCATCATCAAATAACCTATCTCCTTTCCTTCTTCAGGAACAAGATTCTCCCGACAGCCTATTCTCCTTTGCCATCAAAATTTCCGAAGATGAGGGTGAAGAAGCAAGCTCTTCTCAAGCAATCGGGATCTCATCGGCAGAAATCGGAGCAAAGCTGGAAGACTTGTTAGCTCTGCTCCATCAGGATACGGCCCAACTAATTGATGACTCCGATCCAGCCAAGGCTCTATTCAAAACTCACAGAGGCCAAATCCCTATCGATGCTGAGGAGATTCTCTTCAAGGCTGCACACTTAGAAAGTCGATAGCTCCAGTACCAAAAGGCCACTCAGCGCCTTGCCGATAGAGCCGCTCATGCCTAGCTCTCAGAGGAGGTAATGAAGGTAAAGCACCTTGTCGATGAAAAACACAAGAGCATCGGCATTCTGAAATTCTCAGGATATGTGCTGAAACAAAAGATATCTGATTTATCGGCAAAAGGGGAAGCCCTGTTGGCAGAGCTCAAACAAGTAGAAGAAGCTCTGTCCCAAGCTCAACAAGAAGAAAGCCAGCTTCCCGAGATGATCAAGACCCTCGAACAGGAACGAAACGTCCAAGCTCGCAAGGCACTGCAAATGAAGAAGCGGCTGAAACCGGTGGAAGGCTCTGCCGATGAAGATATCAAAGAGATAGAAGAAGCTGATCAAATCCGTCTGCGCGCTATATCAGCCATCCAAGCCCTACTGAACGTATGAACTCTTCATCGGCGGCGTGTTTTGCTTTTTCCTCAAAACTGCTGACTATTTTGGTCTAGCCGATAGGACTGTTATCGGCATTTCTTGAGACATCCTATTCAGTTCGAAACACACTTTAATCCAGCCAATAAGAATGTTATCGGCACTTAAACTTTTATGCATCGACCCATATGCTTGGGTAATATTTCTTCAAATATTTTCCATTCAATGCTCTGGGGAATTCAACTCCTTCGAGAGTCTCCAAGATATAGGCATTACCAGGAGAAGACCGACTTATCCGATAAGGACCTTCCCAATTGGGAGACCACTTGCCAACCTTCGAACTTTTAGTCCCAATCGGTAAGATCAATTTCCATACCAAATCTCCATCGGCAAACTCCTTAGCCTTTACCCTTTTATCATACTATCTGGCAACTCTGTTTTTATTTTCTTCTATGTTCACCAAAGCCTTCAACCGATGTCCTGCTAAATCATCCAACTCGTCTTTCATCAAAGTAACATAATCATCGGCAGCCAGCTGATCTTGAAAAGATAGTCGTCTAGGTCCGGTCTTAATTTCCATGGCAGCACTGCATCGTGTCCATACACTAATTGATAAGGTGAAACTTTAGTCGAGCCATGACATGCCATCCGATATGACCATAAAGCCTCACTTAACAATGTATGCCACCTCCTAGGATTTTATTCAATGTTTCGTTTGATGAGTTTAATAATTCCTTTGTTAGATGCTTCGGCCTGTCCATTAGCTTGAGCATAACAAGGAGAATAATTCAACACTTTAATCCCCATACCGATTGCAAATTCATCAAACTCACCCGATGTAAACATAGTACCCTGATCAGTAGTAATTGTTTGAGGAATACCAAATCAGTAAATAATATGCTCTTTCACAAAATCAATCATATTGGCTGATGTAACTTTCTTCAAAGGAATAGCTTCAACCCACTTGGTGAAATAATCAGTGGCAACCAAGACGAACTTATGCCCTTTGCTCGATGGTGGGTAAATCTGGCCGATTAGATCAATAGCTCATCCCCAGAACGGCCAAGGCTTAATAATGGGATTCATGGCCGATGCGGGTGCCCTTTGAATATTGCCAAATTTCTGACATCCTTGACATCCTTTGAAATATTTAAAACAATCCTCAAGTATGGTTGGCCAATAATACCCATTTCTTCTGATCGTCCATTTCATCTTGAAAGCCGATTGATGTGCTCCAAACACTCCTTCATGGATTTCTCCCATTAAACTTTTACCTTCATCATCACCTAAGCACTTGAGAAGAACCCCATCGATTGCTCTATAATATAGCTCATCCTCAGGGAGCACATACTTGGTAGCTTGAAACTGGACACGCCTCTCGACCTTCTTAGATGGATCCCTTAAATAATCAATAATCTCCTTTCTCCAATCATCGACATCGATTGCCGATAACGTGTTCAGTATGGGTTGATATCCCGAGGCATGCTGAGCCAACCGATTAGCTTCTTCATTATGTAACCGATGAACATGCTCTAATCGAAAATCCTTGAACTCCTTCAATAGTCGCTTACTCTTTTCGTAATAAGTTATCAGGACTTCACTTCGGCATTCATGACTTCCAGTCAATTGATTTATAACCAGCATAGAATTTTCAAAGATCTCGACAACATCAGCATGAACCTCTTTTATCAAAGCTTGATACTCGGCTTGGTTATTTGTTGACGTAGCAACAATCGGCAAAGAAAACTCATACTTCCTCCCCCGAGGGGAAATTAACACTATGCCGATTCCTGCCCCCCGGTCACACGTGGATCCATCAAAGAAGAGCGTCCAAGGCACAATTTCTAAAAGTTTCCACTACACCACGATGTTGAGTTATAAAATTGGCCATAATCTGCCCTTTAACCGCTTGAGCCGATTCATAACGTAGATCAAATTCCGATAGCGCCAAAATCCTCTTACCGATCCTTCCACTCATAATCGGCATAGATAGCATATATCGGACCACATCATCTTTGCATATAACAGTGCATTCGGCCGATAGCAAATAGTGCCTCAACTTAATTCAAGAAAAATATAGGCATAAACATAATTTTTCAATGGCCGAATACCTGGTCTCAGCATCAATCAATCTTCTACTTAAATAGTAAATCACACGCTCCTTCCCTTCAAATTCTTGAATCAAAGCTAAACCGATGACCATCCCATCGGTAGACAAATATAATGTGAAGGGCTTTCCCTGTTGAGGTGGAATCAAGATTCGACGATTTGTCAAATAATTCTTGATTTCATCTAAGGCCAACTGTTGCTCTTCTCCCCATATAAATTCTTGATCGGCTTTTAATTTAAGCAGAGGACTAAAAGCACGAATCTTACCAGACAAATTAGAAATAAATCGCCTGATAAAATTTATTTTGCCGATCAGAGATTGGAGCTCAGTTTTGTTGGTAGGAGCAACTATTTTGTTGATAGCATCAATAGATTGTCTACTAATTTCAATTCCTCTCTGATACACCATGAAACCAAGAAATTTCCCTGCCGATACACAAAATGCACACTTATTAGGATTCATCTTTAAACCATGTTTCCTTGTGCATTCCATCACCTTTCGCAGATCGGCAAGATGCTTTGTAAATTCCCCAGACTTAACCACCACATCATAAATGTAAATTTCTACCAGCTTACCGATGAACTCATGAAAGATAAAATTCATGGCCCTTTGATAGGTAGCACTAGCATTTTTCAAGCCAAAGGTCATGACTATCCACTCAAATAATCCAACATGACCAGGACATCTAAATGCAGTCTTTGGAATATCTTCCTCAGCCATGAATATCTGATGATATCCTGCATTGCCATCCATGAATTTAATAATTCGATGTCTACCTACAGCATCAACTAGCAAATCGGCAACTGGCATTGGGTAGCCATCCATCGGTGTAGCCTTGTTAAGATTTCTAAAATCAATGCAGACTCGAAGCTTCCCATTTTTCTTGTAAACTGGAACAACATTGGAAATCCACTCGGCATACTGACATTGCCGAATAAATTTAGCTTCGATAAGTTTTGTTATTTCGGCCTTAATATCAGGAAGAATATTAGGATTACATCAGTGAGCTGGCTGCTGATGTGGCTGAAATCCACACTTGATAGGCAACCGATGTTCAACTATAGTTCGGTCTAAACTAGGCATCTCAGTATAATCCCAAGCAAAGCAATCTTTATATTCGTTTAACAAATCGGTTAATTGTTGCTTACACTCAGAATTTAATTTAGCACTAATAAAAGTAGGTCTAGGCTTATCACCATTTCCTATGTCTACTTTTACTAAATCATCGGCCGATGTAAACCCCTGGCCTAATTTTCCATCATCGGCGAACCTATCCATTAAAACTCCTCATCAGAACCGACTGCTTGGATCGGTGGAATTTCATAATCGGCAACTTTGAGGAAATCTTTTTCCCAAATCTCTCCTGAGATGCACCTGGTCCTTTCATATATGTCTTCTTCTGCCGATGCGATGACATAAGAAGAATCTCCTGGGACATTCTCAATCTTGTCACCTACCCATTGAACCAAGCACTGGTGCATTGTAGACGGGATGCAACAGTTAGCATGAATCCAATCTCTTCCCAACAACACATTGTAAGCACCTTTTCTACTGATAACGAAGAATGTTATCGGCAAGGTTTTGCTGCCGATGGTCAACTCGACACATATTGCTCCCTTGACCGGAGACACATTTCCTTCAAAGTTCTTTAACATCATATCAGTCTTGGTCAAATCTTGATCTCCTTTCCCAAGTTTCCGATAGACTGCATATGGCATGATATTAATAGCAGCCCCACCATCAACTAATATCTTGGTCATCGGCTGCCCATCAACTCTTCCTTTGACGAACAGGGATTTAAGATGTTGCCTTTCATTGTCGGCAGGCTTTTTAAAGATAGCCGTCATTGGATCCAGAGCCATTTGAGCTATCTGGTCGGAAAAATCCAGTTCCTCTTCCTCATCATCACTAGACGGCGCAAGGAATTCCATTGGCAACATAAATACCATGTTAACATCTGCCGATGGTCCTTTCCCTTTAGGATCCGATTGCTGCTAATCTCCAGATTTGCTAGAATTCTCCCCCTTGCTCAAGTCTTCTCGCCTTTCGCGCTGCAGCCTTCTTTTCTATGTCCTAGTCAATCCCTCTGGACACCACGGAGGAAGTTGTGGCTGCCTTGCCGATGGGCGACGACTTTCCCTTGACTCCACTCGATAGGTATTAGCATCCCTGCAAAATATGAACTCATCGGGAACTCGAGCATTTGCCATCTCTTCAAGCTCCTCTTGATTCCTGGGAAAATATCCAACACAGTCACCAAGTCTATCATGCACACTGAGTCTGCCCCCCAGCCCATCATGAACTGACGCTCTTCCCCTAATCGGCCCATTAAATCGCCGATCATCATTCTGATACTGCCGATTAGTTCTATCATAACGATCATAACCATTACACTCAGGGCAGTCTCTAACGGTAGGCAACTTGATATTCTGTTCCCAGCAATGGATAAAGAACGGGCAGTTCTAGTGATCTTTATGCCGATTCCATTCCTGTCGGCGTCTTTCTCCTTCCCGACAATGATCCTCCTATTGGCGCCGATACCGATCCTCACATTGCTGCCAAGTCTTCCGAGGCCTTCTATGAGTTATCACAATGCCAGATCGGGGAGGTCTTCGTGAGCTAGTTTCTTCCTGGATCAAACCCTTTCCTTTGGCATCGGCAGCATTAATTTGATGCTGAGGATCCACCGATGCACTTCTCTCAGCTGCTTCTGATGTCAAGACCTTGGTTTCTCCCTTAGCATCCAACATATTTGTTGGGAAAGGATGTTGATTGATTTTCATCGGCTTCTGAGGTGTGGAATTATCGAACTTAATTCTCCCAGATTCAATAGCCGATTGCAGCTGCTGCCTGAAAACCTTGCATTCATTTGTACCATGAGACGTTGCATTGTGCCACTTGCAATATTTCATTTTCTTTAATTCCTCAGCCAATGGAATCACATGATTGGGTGATAACTTAATCTGCCCTTCCTGAAGCAGAAAGTCAAATATCCTATCAGCTTTGGTGATGTCAAATGCAAATTTCTCTGGCTCTTTATGCCCAAAAGGGCAAGACATCGGCTTCTTATTTTTCACCCACTCTGCCAAGCCGATGACCGGTTCCTCATCAGAATCTGAGCTTGCTGCCTCATCAACAAATGACACCTTTTTATTCCATGCTCTCTTTGGCTCGAAGGGTTTAATATCTTGGTCGGAAATCCTCTGCACCAAGTGACTTAGACTCTCGAACTCCTGAGAAGCATACTTGTCTCTGATATGTGGCAGCAACCCCGGGAAAGCCAAATTGGCTAGCTGCCGATCATCCAAAACCAGGCTATAGCACTTATTCTTGACTTCCCGCAACCTCTGCACAAAACTTTCAACCAATTTATCATTGCGTTGCTTCAACCTGACCAAATTGGTAATTTTCTTCTCATGAACTCTAGAGAAGAAGTATTTATGGAATTGCTTCTCTAGATGGGCCCAAGTAATCACTGAGTTGGGAGGTAACGAAATAAACCAAGTAAAAGCCGACCCAGACAAAGATGATGAGAACAGACAAACCCATAACTCGTCTCTGTTAGCAGCTTTCCCACATTGGATGATGAATCTATTGACATGCTCCATAGTTGATGTATCATCTTGTCCAGAAAACTTAGTGAAATCTAGTACCTTGTACCAATTTGGAAGTGGAATTAAATAATATGTAGGAGGATACAGTGTCCGATAAGAGTAAGTGTTAACTTTAGGTTTTATCCCAAATTGGTCTCTCATTACTTTAGCTATCTTATCGGCCCAATAAGCATCGGCATCTTGCCGATGAGGCGGTTGTGGATCTGGCACTTGCTGATATGCCTCCACGTGTCTCTAAGGTGCACGATCTGCATGGAACATCGGGTTAATCATCTAACCTCCAATCTGCTGACCAAGATTCATCGGTTAATTGACCAACCCTTGATTCTGAAACCCAGGCTGGATTTGGCCTTGTTGAAACCCTGCAGCCTGATGATTCTGCTGAGGCATCTGTGGAAAGACTAACTGTCCTGTCCATCCATTGTTAGGATTCATCGGCATAGGCCCTGCCGATGACTGGTAGTTGGGCATCATCATTGAATTGACATACCCTGGTTTTGTCATAAACCTCTGCTACGTCAGCATTGAATCTGCCGATGCGTTAGACATCTAGAACGTTGGAGCTTGAGAATTACCAGTGTAAGGTCTTGCAGTAGTAGTCGTAGTGTACTGGGAACTCTGATTCATCGGTGGATTTGGAGGCGCCGATGCCATAGGAGCCTTGCCCGTCAAATCAGCCACTTGAGATGTTCCAGGACTCTTTGCCATCAAATCTGGGGGCATATCAAAACCCCACCAGTTGGGAGGAACAGTCCCCGACATTGCTGATGCCAACAGATCTGTAGCAAGCTTGATTGACCCGTCTGATATTGATGGATTGGTCGTCATTGGCGTAGCTTGCGCATTAGTGATCCCTAATGTGCTTGAAGGAGAAGTAACTTCTGTACCCGCAACGGCTGTAGTAGCCGATGGAGCTGTAACTAATGATGACCCTGACTGATGATAGGCAGGACCCATGTAATTTGGTGGCAATTGCCCTTCCTTGAAAGTTCTGGCCACCGCATTGAAAACCGTGTTGGACAACACACCAGCTTGATTGATCAAGACACGGTTAATAGCACTGTCAACCATGTCTTGAAGTTTACCAGGATTGGCTTCAAAAGTTATCTGCCGAGGTGACGGCAATGCTTCCTTTTGGATTACCTCGCCGCTCCTGTTGATACTGAAGGATTTCAAGCATTGCTGCTTGTACTCCTCCATGGCCTTTGCCATAGCTTGCTTCTGCTCATCTCTAAGATTGGCCTCCGTCACTGGGATAACGTTCTCCAAATCGGAATCGGTGTTTGACATGTCGATCTTGATCTTGAATCTATCCCACCGGGCATGCCAAAAGATGTGTATGCAAAAGCTGATCTGCAAACACAAAGGGCTAATACATGATTCAAACGTTAAGGCGTGCCAGCCGATTTGACCTTACAATCGACAAAGGTGGTAACTTGAACACTTTGGTCCCGACAACAGCGATGCGCCCGGATGTCACGGCCAAGTGGTGCTCACGCGGAACTTGAGAATACGCCGAGCTTGACTCGACGAATTCCTAAGAACTCGTAGTAAAAAGAAAATATGATGAAGTTATCAAAAAAGTAGATGCTAGAATATGAATAAAAACTTGTGTTTGATTGATTGATAGATGTCTCATTACATTGCCCTAGGGTCTACATTTATACCCTGTCCAAAGAGCTACAACCAGACACGACTAGGACTCAAATTCCAAATTAAACGGAAACCGTATACAAAATGAATTCTAATAACTAAGGAAAACATTAAACTACCCCCCGTAACCGATCGGGACACCATCATGAATCAATCGGCAACTTCCGCGCTTTTCTTCAGAGTCATCGGCAGATTACCCGTCCACAGTCATCGGCAAACACCGGCATTGGTCATCGGCACAAATACATCACCACTTCTAGATGTCACAGAACCGACCAAATTATAAGAGTTCAAGTGTAGAAACGATCGACAAGCAATCAAGTTTCCAAACTTGAGCCCATATAATCCCGGTAGTCAATTGAAATCACAAGGACTTCAAACCAACTTGCAACAAACCAAGATCGTTATAATTCAGCACCACACAGTGAATGTTACATAGTCATTCATTGACGTCGAAGCGGCACCACATCGGAGTATTAAGTTATTACAACACTTGTTTGAAGTAGCGGAAGCAAAATAGTTACACACACTTTCCAAAGTTCAGTTCACAAGTTCGAGTTACTGCCAGAGTCTACATCATCCTTCCAAAAGGAACAGGTACGAGATTGTTAGAGAACCGTGCCCAACGGTTAGTCCTTATCCCCAGCGGGATGGAGACAGGTCTTACAGAAGCCGTCATAAAAGATGTCATCTGCAACAGGTGGGAATAAACCCTGAGTACGAGAATGTACTCAGCTAGACTTACCCGTCTAGTAAAATACAAAAGACACCAAGGATCATGCAAGGCTAATATATAAAAGTAGAGCTGGTTGACTCAATATTTTGCCAAAAGCCTTTATTACAACTAACCTATTGTAAGAGCTTCATATTTATTTATCATTAGCCTACTGCTAGATTAGCACCTGTACTAAAGCACTTCACTTGATTATTACAAGCAATAATAACCATATCAAATTTATTATAAGTTCTTCTTTGCTATCATCATTATCATGAACCAAGTTCATTAGTGAATGCTACGTTTGCCGCTGCTCTGTCAAGTTCTCACTAACCGGGAGAGATGGCGATTCGAATCGAATTCCTATCCAGCTGGAGGGTTATTCCTAGCACTCACCCAAGCATCCCCCGTCGGAGAGCCAACGGGTCACCTTTGGTACAACTCAGGAATCGCAACTCCGATCAGCGCCGCACTCCTAGGGCTACCACTCTGCTAGGGAGGTTAGGAATTTTAACTCACCTGCCTTTGGGTTTACGCCAATGGTCCCCCGCACACCGCACTTCCTCCGGTAGTGCGCACTTTATACTTGTCGGTCTTCCGGCCTGAGTCATACTACTCGGCTTCGCGGTCGGAACGAGTTATCCGGCCAACTAAGTGTTAGGCATGCGTTCAACATGACAAGAGGACGTACAATGGTCGGTCCTTAGCTGCCACAGACGGAGTTACTACAACCTTGCAAAACTCCGCCCGGCTTAAGTCAAATTAATCAGGTTCCATCCACGATAGCACATATAGACCATCGTGATCCGACACAACCCTATATCGTGCAGGTGACCGGAAATCACCCGACTTCTACCGATTAAGCATGGCTAAGCTGCTACTCGATCCTAACTCTACAACCAGGGTGTGGTGAGTTATCTGGACAAGGATGGAGTAAAATGCAGCAAAGGTTTCATCACAACTCCTATACTTAATGCAGCAATAGATATAACATATTAAATAAACTTTCAAAAGTAAAGGGAGGCTTAGAATGCTCCGGGGCTTGCCTTTCACGAACGAAGCTGGCTCGTGATTTGGGAACTCAACTTCTTCTTCGGGCTCCTCGAGTCCGACTTGCTGGACCTCCACCTCCGGGTTGCCCTCCTGGCCTTCGGGGTTCGCTTGCAGTTCGAAGGAGGCTGCCATGTCCGATGCACCTATTGCATGCTTGGTGAATGAGAAGGTGTGCATACAAAAGAATGAATGCTGGATAACATAAGTGACCCACTGGACACTCATTTACGGAGCAATAGTTATAACAAGTTCACACAAGTTAACAAGTTAACTTAGCCCAAAACCTATCATGATAGCCTATAACAGCAAGCATCAAACAGCAGGATTAGCTCAGTAAACAGATCATAACTATTACCACAAAGATCCAACAAATTTAAGTGAGGACATTCTGGAAAGCTTATGAAATTGTCTACAAATCATTTTTAAATATCACAGCAAGATTCATATATTAAACAAGTCATTTAAACAAAGTTCTAGGTTCTGTCCTAGAAAAACAGAGAACACCTATTTCTGGAACCTGACTTGGAAAGATCCTAACTTCAAAACTACTGGACCAAATGATCCCAAATTTAAACCACAGCTAGTTCAATAAGTTTACAATAACTTTGATTTAGACAAGTTTCCCAGAAAACCAAGTTATCATTAAGCAAAAGTTAAATTACTCCCTTGCTGTCCAGAACAGCCTTTAAACCTTTAATTAATTATTTGATGACATAACCAAAACATAAACCATGCCAACCACATGGCTTATGAGCACAAGCATATCATAAGACAACCAAAACATCAGATGATAACCCTCAAACATGTACTTAACAAGGCATTTATTAAATAATTCTAGAAAGGAGCATAATTATAAGATACCAGTCAAAGCGCTCAGACAAATCTACAAAAATTACAGAAGCACAAGTAGGGCATCAAGGCATCACCATAAAAATTTCAGAGCAATTGCACATACCAAATTAAAGATATGCATTTAACATATGACAAGGTGTTTATTTCATAAATTCAGAAACATGACTTATATAGTGTCAAACAACAGATTTCAGATTATTTACATATTATGAATGCCATAAACAAGTTTACCACCTAAGTAGAACACCAGCATAAGCACCAATTATTTTATATGATTTACTCAAGGAAACAAGCCAAATCTCAAACATAAATTACATAACAAAGCTGCAGTACTCCAAAAATCATGAAATATTTATCAAAGCACTCTAGTACCACACAGAGACTACCATAAAAGTTTCATGGCAAACTAAGCAGTAAAACAAGAGATATGAATTTATTCATGAATAATAAGATTAATTCTTATTAAATATTTTCCCATAAAACATGGTTCCTTTTATATTTTTATTAAAAACTAGCCATCTCAAGGAATACCACAAAATTGATTTCACAATTTTTGGATCACCAGAACTAGAGATATGATTTTTGCAAAAACAGCTCAAACCCTAGTTTAAACAATGGAGAAAGAGAGACTGACAGGGGGACCCGCGAGTCAACGGACCCCACATGCCAGCGACCCGAGAGCAGAGGTGCGACTTGACCGCCGGAGATCTCGTCGACGGCGAGGTCTCGGCGACCACCAAGGGCACCATCGTGCTCCCCTCATCAATCCGCATCGAGCGGTACCTGAAACCCTAACTCTACTGGACTCTAGGTACCTGGCCCTCGCGAATGGCGGCACGGCGGTGGTGCGTGGCCGACCGCCGGCGTCTCTGGCCGGAGACAGAGCGAAAGAGAATGCGGACGAGCAAGAGCAAGACCTAGCGGAGCTTTTGGGACAAGAATGAGGAAGAATGGTGGACTACAGAGCCCTGGCCACGACGCCGGTGGCCATGGCGGAGCTCCGGCGAGGAAAGCTCGCGACGGAGAAGGCAATGCGGGCTCACCGAGGCTCGGCAGCCGCAACCAACTTGACGACGGTGAAGTGGAGAGGCTGGCGGAGTGCTGGGCGGAGTGGCTTGACCGGAGACACGGAGACACGCACGCGCGAGCTCGCCGAAGCAACGGCGGCGACACGGAGACGACGACGCACGCGAGAGGGAGGGAACCGGGAGTGGAATGGCGCTGTCCACGCGACCGGGGGCGCCGTGGCGAGCTGAATGACGAGCTGAGGACTGACGAGTGGGGCCAACGGCGACATACGGACGCCACGGGTCCAGACACACGGCGTCACCGGCGAGCTCCCCTGTCTGACGGCGACCTCATTCAGTTCCCAAACCCGACTGAAACTCGATTTTGCACGATGATTATCTCCTAAACCACTCGATGATTTTGCTAGCTAATTGCTCTATGCTAGAGAGCTACATGAGTACTCCAACATTGCTTACAAGATCATAGTTTGATTCGGCCAAGAATTCAAACTGGAGGATGAACAATACCCCCTCGAGCAAACTGCAGTGATTCCAGACTTAGAAAATTTTCTAAGTGTTGGAAACAGCCCCAAATCTGCCTTGTGGGTCAATTTTGAGCTATTTGTGATCATTTTCATGAGATGGCCATAAAATAACTTTTGTTCCTTATAAAATTTGCTACAACTTTGCTGTAGATAGTTTTGACATGCAAACATCTTATGAAACACTTTTTAAAAGCCTAAGCAAAAGAGGTTTCTAGAGCCTATTTGTCTAAGTATGACTTAAGTGATTATTTTGGAGAAGTGATCAACATGAAAATTGTTCCCAAGGTTAAGTTAAGCATAGATAAACTATTTACCAAGGCATAGAGCACAAACACAAGCATGGTTCATGTTGACGGTTCTTAAGTATCAATTTTAATTATCAAATAAACAAGAGAAAGGACCAATATGCAACCAACACCTAGAATTAGGGTTTGATCTGACAGAATTCCACGAGTTTTGTTGTTTATCTGTTTCTGCAGGGGGTTATCAGGAAATAAGGAAGAAAGTCCCACATGTCGGGATTACATAGAGATATCAACGCACCGCGCGATTTTCCACCATCTAGAACACTCCAGAAGCCACGGGAAGAAGACGGAGGCCGAAAGGGGCCAGGCCCAGGGCGCCCGCCCCCCTCTGGATGCCAATCAGGACTCTCTTCGCTCGGGATATTCCACCGACCTATTGGATCAAGAAAAACATAGTACCACCTCGCCTATCGACCCAAAAACGCATAGAAGGGGAGGACTATATAAGGAGACCCCCCTGGCCCCTGGAGAAGACATGAAGAAATTATCATAGAGACTGAGGGGTGCCCTTGAAGGAAAACCTCTTCTCTAATTAATATTTCGTTTTAGGCTTAGCAACCAATGTAAGGTAGAAATAGATCTTCTAGTTTCTACTAGATTGAGAGAGATAGAGTGGAGGTGTAGATTGGAGGAAGCCCGGCCTGTCGGTGTCTACTCCAAGCTTGTACCTGCGGGATCAAGTTCTCCTAACCCGAAGCTTGCTCCTAGGATTCTTCAGTAATTCGACTTCTAAATTCTAGTAAGTTCTTGTTTTATTGTTCTTATGGTTTATGAGTTTACTTTAATCTCTTCGCGTAGAGTTTAGAGTAATCATTGCTGGCGTAAACGTGGTGTTTAGGCTGGGGTACTCATAGATATTCCCTGACTAGCTGGACCGTGGTAGTAGTGAGGAACGTGACAATTCCGAGCTACCTTTGTAGATCACATCTCGTTAGCAGGAAGGATAGGGTTTATAGGTGCGGGTCGAACATCCTTTGTGTTGTCTAGATTTCGTTAGCCTCCCCATTAGAACAGTAGATCATCCTTACCAAGGTTAGAAGGAGAGTACAGTTGCAGTCTTCTCTATTTATCACTCACATCGAAAGACATTCTTTGTGCCTAAAGGTTAGTAGTAATAGACCGGTTAGTCAGATGCACTCTTTCTCCTAGTGGTAAAAAAATAAATAGGATACTCTGGATAACCTCCCGGGTGAAGTGCTCACCGATATCCGTGCGCTTGCGGATCAATTCCTTATTGCGTTCCCAAATATCAACAAGCATTTCTGGCGCCGTTGCCGGGGAGAAAGACGGTTGCTGAGATAACCTGAGTCTTACTATTAGCTTGTATCTATTCTTTTATCTTTTCATATCTTTTATATTCTTTATTTATTTTCTTTACTCTTACCTTATGGAAAACCAAAATTCTAAATCGATCCATGAATCTGCAATCCCTTTAGCAACTGACCTTTTACCATGGGAATCATCACAGCCTATCCAAACATCCCAGTATAAGTTAAGTTCTAGGTTGATTGCCATGATTCAAAACCTATCTTTTTTGGGAAAGGAAGACGAAAACCCTTACCTTCATATTAGAGATTTTGAGCAAACATGTGATTGTCTTCGCATTGAAGGCATTTCTGATAAAACTTTACGTTGGAAGCTTTTTCCTTTTTCTTTAAGGGGAGAAGCTAGACAATGGTACAGTCAGAAGGTAAGTCAACAACAAGGTGAATGGGGAGTTTTACGAGCCAACTTTTGTCTAGATTTCTATTCCCTTGACCGTATAGCCAACCTTAGACTCGAAGTCCTATCTTTTAAACAAAAAGATAATGAAACTTTGGGGAAATCCTAGAAATTTTTTTCTCATCTTTTAGAATCTGGTCCAAACCTTAATCTTGAAGACCCTGTTCTTTTATTTCACTTTTTTCGAGGTCTTCATAAAAATCACAAACAAATGCTTCACACAATGTCTAGAGGTTCTTTCTTTCGCATCCCTGCTGATGAAGCTAGAGTGATCCTAGATAGAATCCTAGAAGCTGAGATGGATAATACCCTTCATGATGAAACCTACGAAGCCGAAGTAGACACTCTGCCAAATTCTTCATCTACTTTAGCTATCCCAAGTTCTGAGCCACAAGAGGAAGAAATTCCACCACCGGATTTCATGCTGGATATAGAATCTGATCTTTTTGCCGATTTTGGAAATATTTCAAACTATCATTCTATTGACAAACTCCAAAACGGCCAGTTTAGCATTTATTTACCAAGTGAATATCAATTGAGAGAGCTTATCTCAGTAATGAGTAGCGAATGGTTGGAGGAATCAGAGCTTTCCTCTGATGTGATCCGTTTGGACACACCCTCTATAACTATACGCTGTGCTTATAATTCTGATCGATTTAATGCTCTATATAATCCTGTTGTGGGGATCAACATCATGTCTGAATCTTTTGCACTTAAACTATTTAAAAATCTTGTCTTAACCCCCACAACAAAAGTCATAAAGGAATCTTCAGGACGATTAGTCCCCAGTCTTGGAATTATTAATGTCCTACCTCTTACGATAGAAGGCTCCATGGTTCATTTGAACTTCTATATCTTTGATACATGGGACTTTGACCTATTGATAGGACAACCTTTTAGAAGACTCCTTTATGAAGGTCATACTGGAAAGCTACACATTTCTTTTGGAAAAACCTTTAAATTCCCAATAATAATTTCACACTCCTTAAACAATAAGGCCGAGTCATATCTTTTGCCTGATCCTATGGAGGAAGTAAAGGCTGCATCTCTAGAGCTTTTAGATGAACCAGACTTAGAAGACGAAACTCCTTTCTTCACAGAAGAAGAAGACGAACCTTCTGAGCCTGAACCCTTAGATGAGTTTGCAGAAACACCTAGACCCCCCATAGAGCTTAAAACTTTACCACCCGGTCTTACCTATGCTTTCCTAAACAATAATCCAGAGTTCCCTGTAATCATTAGCAATAAACTCACTCAGGATCAAACTCTGCGATTAATGACCATTCTTGAGAAACATCACTCAGTATTCGGCTACTCACTTCAAGATCTTACAGGAATCAGTCCTATAATTTGTACCCATCGTATTCCAACAGATCCTTCTGTTACACCCTCTCGAGAACCCCAACGTAGACTTAACAACACTATGAGAGAGGTAGTTAAAAAGGAAGTTATAAAGTTGCTGCATGCAGGGATTATATATCCTGTGCCGCACAGTGAGTGGGTAAGCCCAGTACAGGTTGTGCCCAAAAAGGGAGGCATGACTGTTATTATGAATGAAAAGAACGAGCTAATTCTGCAACGCACCGTCACAGGATGACGGATGTGCATAGACTATAGAAAACTAAACAAAGCCACGAGAAAGGATCACTTTCCTTTACCTTTCATAGATGAGATGTTAGAGCGGTTAGCAAACCATTCATTCTTTTGTTTCTTAGATAGATATTCAGGGTATCATCAAATCCCAATCCATCCCGATGATCAAAGCAAAACCACTTTTACATGCCCGTATGGAACTTATGCTTATCGTAGAATGTCTTTTGGGTTATGTAATGCACCAGCTTCTTTTCAAAGATGCATGATGTCTATATTTTCTGATATGATTGAAGAGATTATGGAAGTTTTCATGGATGATTTCTCTGTTTATGGAAAAACTTTTGATAGTTGTCTTGAAAACTTAGACAAGGTTTTGCAAAGATGTGAAGAAAAGCACTTAATCCTTAAATGGGAAAAATGTCATTTTATGGTTAGGGAAGGAATAGTGCTGGGACACCTAGTGTCTGAAAGAGGGATTGAGGTAGACAAAGCTAAAATTGAAGTAATTGAACAACTGCCTCCACCTGTGAATATAAAAGGAATTCGAAGCTTTCTTGGCCATGCTGGTTTTTATCGTAGATTCATAAAAGATTTTTCATTTATTGCTAGACCACTTACTCTTTTGCTAGCCAAGGATGCTCCTTTCGAATTTGATGATGCATGTTTAACATCTTTCAATTTATTAAAGAAAGCACTCATCTCTGCACCAATCATTCAACCCCCTAATTGGTCGTTGCCTTTTGAAATTATGTGTGATGCTAGTGATTATGCTGTGGGGGCAGTATTGGGACAAACTAAAAATAAAAAGCATCATGCAATTGCTTATGCCAGTAAAACTTTGACAAGAGCTCAACTTAACTATGCAACCACTGAAAAAGAGCTTCTGGCTGTTGTCTTTGCCATTGATAAATTTAGATCTTATTTAGTTGGAGCTAAAATAATTGTTTACACTGATCATGCTGCACTAAAATATTTGCTCACTAAAAAAGATGCTAAACCTCGCCTGATTAGATGGATCTTATTACTCCAAGAATTTGACTTAGAAATAAAAGATAAAAAGGGAGTAGAAAATTCTGTTGCTGATCACTTGTCTAGAATGTATTTTAAGAGTCCACAGGAAACCCCCATCAATGATTCACTCCGGGACGACATGCTCTACGGGATTAACAGGTCTGACCCCTGGTATGCAGATATTGTTAATTTTATGGTTTCAGGGCATGTACCACCAGGAGCAAACAAGAAGAAGCTTATTCAAGAAAGTCGTTCACATATATGAGATGAGCCATACCTCTTCCGGGTATGTTCTGATGGCTTACTTAGGAGATGTGTGACCACTGAGGAAGGATGGAAGATCATCGACAGATGTCATTCATCACCATATGGAGGTCACTATGGAGCATTCCGTACACATTCAAAGATCTGGCAGTGTGGATTCTACTGGCCTACAATGTATGAAGACGCGAAGCAATATATCAGAAGATGTGGGCCATGTCAAAGGCACGGAAACATAAATACAAGAGATGCAATGCCACTCACCAACAACCTTCAGATTGAGCCCTTTGATGTCTGGGGAATAGACTATATGGGTCCATTTCCTCCATCAAAGAAGTGCGAGTACATCTTGGTGGCGGTTGACTATGTCTCCAAATGGGTAGAGGCATTACCTTGCAAGCATGCCGACAACGTCAGTTCAAAGAGGATGTTCGAAGAAATTATATTTCCAAGATTTGGAGTCCCCAGAGTAGTGATAAGTGATGGAGGAGCACACTTCATCGACAAACGCTTCAAGCAATATCTATCAAGACATGGAATCTGTCACAACGTCGCTACCCCTTATCATCCTCAGACAAGTGGCCAAGCAGAGACTTCCAACAAACAAATCAAGAATATTCTTCAGAAGACAGTAAATGAAATGGGAACGGCGTGGAAAGACAAGTTACCTGATGCACTCTGGGCATACCGGACAGCATACAAGACCCCAATTCGAATGTCTCCATACCAATTGGTGTACGGGAAGACTTGCCATCTACCTGTTGAACTAGAGTTCAAAGCACACTGGGCCATAAAGAGATGGAATATGGACCTAGATGTTGCTCGAGATTATAGAAGAATGCAACTATCAGAATTGGAAGAATGGCGAGACAAAGCATATCACAATTCAAAGATCTACAAAGAAAGAGTCAAGAGGTGGCATGACAAGAGAATCAAGAAGGAGTTCACACCCGGAGATAAGGTATTACTTTTTAATTCCAGGGTGAAGCTTTTCGGGCATGGAAAACTCCGGAGCAAATGGGAAGGACCATTCAAGGTAATTAATTCATCATCCCACGGAGCTATCACACTTCAAAATAGCGAAGGTACGTTATTCAAGGTAAATGGTCAACGTCTTAAATTATTTTTAGAGCCCAATGAGGAATTAGAAGAAATAGACGTAGTCCATTTTTACCTTCCAATGGAGAATTAGAGCCCGACACTTTTGGTCTGACGTGATATATATATTTTTAAAATAATTTCGCATCTAGAAACGCGCTCGGAGAAGTGGGCCCACAGAGGGGCCAGAGAGAGGGCGGGCGCCCAGATCAAGTGGGCGGGCGCCCAGCTCCTCTTCCCCTCGGTCCCGACTTTCTGTGTTATGGAAAATGCACTTATGGTAATTCGAATAATCCCTCGGATGGAAAGTTTCCCACGCACGTCGACGGGAGCAACCCGAACAACCCATAGAGGCACCCTTTTGACCCCTATATAAACAGACCCCTGACCTCAGTTTTCAAACACCAAGCCACCAAGCCTTCTCTCCTTCAATTAGAGCTTGATTACTTCCTTGCTGCTCAAATGGCCGAGAAGTACCACGATGATTGGGAAGTCGTCCCCTTCAACCTCAACATGGAGCCTGTGGAAGACCCCGATGCCCGTGCTCTCGTCCCGGCCAACACAGAGCGACAGCTAGAAGCCATGCCATTACGCCAACGCAGCTCCGCCCAATCTTACCCTGCTCAACCAGTTCTCACCGCACCACCACAACCCCTACTCCTTAAAGGATCATCATCCAAGACGAATACCACTATCAAGGTGCCAATTGGCACAAGGATCCTTCCACCTAGACCCAATGAGAGGGTCGTTGGAGTCAAGACCAACCGAAGCGGCGAGATCAGCAGTATTCGCTACACTACGGAGGAGGAAAGGCCTTACTTTGAAGGGATTAGAGCAGCCAAAGTCTGTTTCATCACTCCAAAGGCAGCCCCGAAGCACTCTCTCAATGCTTTTGAGACACCTCCCAAGCGTCGCAAGACTATAATGGATATTGATGAGGAAGTTCGCAGGCTAGATAGAGTTATCATAGACCTCCAGTCCTCGATCAACTCCCTCACTAGGTAGCTCTCCAACCACAACACCATTATACTAGGCCTTAGGCAAGATCTTGCCAGTGCCAACAAGAAGATCAAGGAATTAGAGCGCCGCCAAGTTATCTAGATTAGACCTTGAGGCAATGCATTTTAGTTATCTATCTTTAAATTCGGTTTAGGTTTGCTATTATCATCAGTTTGCTATTATCAGTTTGCTACTAGTCTTTTGTAATAAATGCCTCAAGATTAATAAAGAGTATTATTATTATTATGTCTTGTGTGTCTCTACTTTATTTTTTGTGCAAGAAAGCAGAAAACAAGTATGGGGGAGATCCCTCGACATGCCAAACACACTCCGACTACACCACTCCACGATTCAGGTACACACTCTGCACACTTTACTTTACACATATATATATTTTGGATTATGCAGATTATTGTCTCTGATATGATAAATTAAAAAGATTAAAATATTTCTAATCATGATTAATCTCAACCTGTGATATTTCCTGAAAACTTGCAATTATTGAAAATCATTTTAAAAACCCTGTGTTACTTAAGTCATTATGGAATATAGAGTATGAGTTTCTTATTCTTGATATCATTGTTGCTTGGAGAATTTATTTCAAAATATTCAAAATTCTAGCTACCATCCTCAGTGTTTTATATGCCTGATAAAACTGAAAATATTAATTATGATTACAAAAGCTATCTACTCTGTATTGAGTTTGTTCAAAATGAGTTAGACCCTTGTTGAGAGACTTATCATGCTCCTAAGATCAAGACATTATTTCAGAAAGATTCACTCTTCCGAAGTATTATTGCATTAGAGGCATGGGAGCAAGTGCTCGACAACCTCGCAGAAAAATGGACAAGTGTCCGGCAGTAGAATTAGGGGTACCTTGGTATCCACTTAAAAAAAAGAAAAGAGAAAAAAATGATAGCCCATGGTCCCTCTAATAAGCAATATGCCAGCAAGAGTTGACAAAGATTTTAATTTCCAAAGTCTTTGATCTAAGAGTATGACATTTCCCTCCTTGGATCCCGTTTTGATCAGACAATAAATGCAAAGTAAGTATGCTTGAGAATTTTTGCAAAAATAAAACAGCCTCAGTGAGATATATATAAAAGATAATGAGTGATCTGAGAGAACCTATGAGGATAAAAAGGTATGCTAACTTTCTTTCAAAAACATACAAAAACTCCAAGTGACAAGATTGAGAAGAAAGGATCTTTACTCTTGACCATAAACATCCCTGACTATGGTACACAGTGAAATTTTAACACCCTGCAATTATATAAAGAATGCTTTAAAATGTTTTACCCTAGATATTGTTCTTAACCATCCTTTTCTCGAGGACGAGTAAAAGCCTAAGTATGGGGGTATTTGTCGACGGTTCTTAAGTATCAATTTTAATTATCAAATAAACAAGAGAAAGGACCAATATGCAACCAACACCTAGAATTAGGGTTTGATCTGACAGAATTCCACGAGTTTTGTTGTTTATCTGTTTCTGCAGGGGGTTATCAGGAAATAAGGAAGAAAGGCCCACATGTCGGGATTACATAGAGATATCAACGCACCGCACGATTTTCCACCATCTAGAAGACTCCAGAAGCCACGGGAAGAAGACGGAGGCCGAAAGGGGCCAGGCCCAGGGCGCCCGCCCTGGTGACCTGGGCGCCCGCCCCCCTCTGGATGCCAATCAGGACTCTCTTCGCTCGGGATATTCCACCGACCTATTGGATCAAGAAAAACATAGTACCACCTCGCCTGTCGACCCAAAAATGCATAGAAGGGGAGGACTATATAAGGAGACCCCCCTGGCCCCTAGAGAAGACATGAAGAAATTATCATAGAGACTGAGGGGTGCCCTCGAAGGAAAACCTCTTCTCTAATTAATATTTCTTTTTAGGCTTAGCAACCAATGTAAGGTAGAAATCGATCTTCTAGTTTCTACTAGATTGAGAGAGATAGAGTGGAGGTGTAGATTGGAGGAAGCCCGGCCTGTCGGTGTCTACTCCAAGCTTGTACCTGCGGGATCAAGTTCTCCTAACCCGAAGCTTGCTCCTAGGATTCTTCAGTAATTCGACTTCTAAATTCTAGTAAGTTCTTGTTTTATTGTTCTTATGGTTTATGAGTTTACTTTAATCTCTTCGCGTAGAGTTTAGAGTAATCATTGCTGGCGTAAACGTGGTGTTTAGGCTGGGGTACTCATAGATATTCCCTGACTAGCTGGACCGTGGTAGTAGTGAGGAACGTGACAATTCCGAGCTACCTTTGTAGATCACATCTCGTTAGCAGGAAGGATAGGGTTTATAGGTGCGGGTCGAACATCCTTTGTGTTGTCTAGATTCCGTTAGCCTCCCAATTAGAATAGTAGATCATCCTTACCAAGGTTAGAAGGAGACTACGGTTGCAGTCTTCTCTATTTATCACTCACATCGAAAGACATTCTTTGTGCCTAAAGATTAGTAGTAATAGACCGGTTAGTCAGATGCACTCTTTCTCCTAGTGGTAAAAAAATAAATACGATACTCTGGATAACCTCCCGGGTGAAGTGCTCACCGATATCCGTGCGCTTGCGGATCAATTCCTTATTGCGTTCCCAAATATCAACAGTTCACTCAAACATAAGCATAGGAAGCCTATTTAAGCAATTTAGATCACATATTTGCATTGAATGACATGGCTCAAGATAGATGATGACCATGATATGCTTTGAGTAGATGATGATGCTCATGCTATGCACATGATTAATGCAACCATAACACTAGGGTGTTACACTGGACTTAGTCATTTCCGATTGTTTCTCATCGGCAGCCACCTTTATCGTCAACTTCCCTACAGACTGGTCACCACTGCTCCACCTACCGATCTACATATCATTAACTCCAGATGCGTATCAAAAGATACGTGTCCAAAAACGGTGTCAACATCTGTGTAGACAAAATGATCGTCTATTTTAACAGGGACATCAGTTACTATACCTTTAATCTCTCGAAATGTCTGATCTGCCATCTGGAGCTGAATGTATGTTGGTCTTAAGGGCATGGTTCCGAACAAGAGTCGATTGGTGACTGCGGCCATTATGTTGATGCCTGATCCGGTGTCGCAAAATGTCTTGTAGAAGTTGTATCCATTTATGGAGCAATAAATGCTTGGCATTCCTGGGTCATCCTTCTTGGTCAAAAACGGTGACTTAAGTCGATGATCTTGACCTCCATGAACTGCAGTGACCATTCTAGCTGACTCGGTCCACACTTGCTTGTTCCTGTTCCTCCTGTTGGTCCTCTTTCATGGTTCACGTCTGGATTGATTTGGAGTTTGTGTAGTCTTGTTCTTGAAGGAAAATGTCTCCTTCTTCCCTTTGATGTAGAAACTGATATTGGCAGCACTGGCGTAGATGACAGCTCCCGAGGTGTTTAAGAATGGCCTCCCTAAGATAATGGGTGCCCTCTCATCATTACCGGTCTCTATCACCATGAAGTCTGCTGGGGCGTATAAGGTACCAACTCGGACACAAAGGTTCCTCAATATTCCTTTTGGAAAACTTATCGTCTGATCTGCAAACTGCAAACACATGGTTGTCTCTAATAAAGGATATGTAAAGATTTTTTCATAGAGTACCCTGGGCATAATGTTGCTAGAGCCAAAGTCGCAGAGTGCTTCTGGGAAGTCCACCATGCCGATGGAGATCGGGATGACGGGGCGTCCTGGATCGCCTCTCTGAGTGGTTAGGCCTCTGTTGATTCCAACCTTGATTTGGTTGAGGACGGTTGTGGTAGTTGTTGTTGTTGTTGTTGATGATGTAGTTCACATCCTCAAGCATCTCAGGACAGTGATTGCCTGAGTGTCCAGTATCTCCACACTCCTCACAAGTCATGTGAGAGTCATAGATGTGCATAACTTTTTTCTTATCTCTAGCTCTATCATCGAGCTTCTTCATGAGCAGGTCTAGCTTTGCAGACAACATGTCTACCCCCTTGAGCAGATGCATACCTCCACCTCCCATGCATGTCTGGGTCCTTTCTTCATTCCAGCCTTGGTTGGACGCCATCTTCTCCACAAGAGCTGTGGCTTGTGATATAGTGAGTGATAAGAATGCTCCTCCAGCTGCAGCATTCATGGTTTCTCGGGCACTATTGCCGAGCCCATGATAAAACGTCTGCATTAGTAGTCAGCTCTCCATTCCATGATGGGGACATTCTAGGATGTAGTCTTGGAAGCGCTCCCATGCTTCTGGAACAGATTCATCATGTTGTTGCTGAAAACTTGTAATTTTCCCACGGAGAGCATTGGTCTTGCCCATGGGAAAGAACTTAGGCAGAAAGTTTGTTGAGCAGAGTGCCCACGTAGTATTCTTCTCCTTTGTGGCATAAAACCACTGCTTCGCTCTTCCTAACAGTGAGAACGGGAAGAGGCGAAGTAGTATAGCATCTTTGGGGACTGCTGATATGGCAAATGTGTTGCAAATCTCTAGGAAGTGTTGGAGATGAGCACTAGCATCTTCGTGTGCCTTCCCACAAAATTGGTTGGATTGCACCATGTTGATAAGTCCAGGCTCGAGCTCAAAGTTACTGTCGATCTCTGCAGCAGGTCCAGTGCGGATGTTGTCCGTAGTGGGAGCTGAGAACTCGCGGATCGTTTTGTTCGCCATGGCTTCGAACTCTAAAGACAAGTTCCGGTGATCTTCTTGATTGGATGAAGCTTCTTGCTGTAGTGTTGATGATCTCTTCTTGAGCTTGGCTCTTGTTTTTCTAAATAATGCTTCGCGATTGTCAACAAAATTTCCTGGAAGATGTCTTTTATTCATACATTACCCTGCATAAGATAAAATAGAAAAATATCAGGGTAAAACTGTATGAGAGAATTGATAAGCTCAATCATATTAGTGATGCGAATGATAACTCAAAATCCTATATTCATTCCTGTTTAGTAATCAACCTTCCCCGGCAACGGCGCCAAAAATGCTTGTTGGGTATTCTTAACATCATTACCAAAAGTAGACTTAGTTTTCTAATTCTGATAACGGTGCCAAAAATGCCAAACCTATCCCTCATACCACTTAAGCCAAGTTGTCATCCCCAGCATGACATGAGAGACGCGGTATTGAAATATGCAATTGCTCTTCTAAACAAATAATGTATCGAATCTGCAAGCGCACAGATTAATACCGATGTAGCATTTTTACCGGGAAGTATTCCAGGTATCGTTATTTATATTTTTACCATTGGGAAGGGATTAGCAATCATCAATATTGATTATAGAATGGAATATGAGATTGAGTATCTATCATTGCATGTATAATTGAGAACATTTACCTAACTCTTTCATACAGGGATAAGTCTACGCCCATGCATAGTGATATTAGCAAGGAATATGAGAAACATAGCAATCACTCCCCTGTAATAATATTGCTCTGCCTGCCCAATACACGAGAGGGGGACTATATAAGAATCAATGAAGCTGCCACTATCACGAACTACCCCACGATCTGGCATATTGGGTACAATCGCAGATAAATACGGTATAAGCACCACGCCTACACAATATCTATCATTTACCCATGGATCCGATGGATAAACGCTATACGATCCCAAACATGTATATAGATCCAATCTAACTAAGCCATGTATATAACTATGATAAACTAAGAACAATATAATCTTGAATATAAACAAGCAGAGCAAAGTCATAAGCAATATATTGAAGTAGAACAAAGTCATATTCATAATATTGAAGAACAAAGATGAACAATTAGAAGAACAATTAGAGCATTATCAAGAATCCTCTTGACAGATCCGGAAACCAATCGAAGATTGACTCCTAGTTCTAATCCTATGTAGCTATGCTAATCTAGATGTCTAATTGATGTGGTGGCTATAGGCTTGATCAGAGGCTTCTTCTCCCTTGAGGAATAATGAATTAGGGTTGAGAGGCTCTCTCCTCCAGGGGCCAGGGGGTCTGGTTTTATAGTCCCTTCAAGTGAATATGGGCCGTTGGATCAAACCGACATTGATTGAACGGTTATCCTTGATCCTTTAGGTCGGTGGAGATTGATCCCGAAAGAGAGTTCTGATTGGACTCTTCAGGGGGGCGGGCGCCCTGGTCTCCCGGGCGGGCACCAAGGGCCTGGCCCCGTTCGGCCTCCGCTTCCTTCCCGTGGCTTCTGGGGTCTTCTAGATGTAAGATAATTGCGCGGCACGTTGATATCTCTATGTAATCCTGAGTTGTGGGCCTTTCTTCCGTATTTCCTGATAACCCCCTGCAGAAATAGACAAACACCAAAACTCGTGGAATTCTGTCAGATAAAACCCTAAGTCTAGATGTTGATTTCATTTGGATCCTTTTCTTTGTTTATTTGATAATTAAATTTGATGCTTAATGACCGTCAACAGTAGCCCTAGGGTAGTGACAGCCCTAACGGTCGACGTATTCCACCTTGTTCGGATCGGTGTTTGTAGGACCGTAGTCAGAGCTTCCCAGCCCACTTCTCATCTCTTTCTATGGTTGGTGTTCTGATGTCCCAAAGTGCTAATATGTGATTTCTATATCTAATCATTCTTTGTTATCATAGAGCTGAAGTAATAGAGAAGTATACAGGAACCCAGGTCTCTCCCGTTGTCCTCCCGCTATGGCTATCTACGCATTTATCATAGAATTCTCACCTTTATATTATTACTTATCATATATCGTTTACCCCTACTTTAGTCTAGTTGGTTTATTAAATTAGTAAATGCATGATAGTAAGTTATCAGATTCTTTGACCTTAGCTTCCCAGTGGTAAAATATAAATAACGATACCTGGAATACTCCCGGTAAAATGCTACAATGATGTTCTGTGCGCTTGCGGAATTTTTTCTTATTCTTATTGCACTTAACGAATGTCAACAATTGCCTTCCCTCAGAAACTCTATTTTGTTTTCATACCTATCTAGCAAGGCTGTTGCTAGTATAAATACCCCCTAAGACTCATTGTAATGTAAGACTTTTGATAATTGAAATACAGAACCCCTTTTGCTTAGTTGTGTGCTAGCAAATATCCAGAGAGTGATCTCTACCCCTTGCTCTTGTGATTTCCTCACAAGATTACATAGGCGGCAGCTTCATCCGCTCCCAATTGGTGCTCCTACTCCCTTCAAGGTATTCCTTGATTGCTTGTAGGTTGTGTTGGTTGGTTCTTCGAGAGTGTGGTTGGGCGAATCCTCGATTCAGGTTGCCGGTTAAAGACGGTGGTTGGCTTCGAGTTTTATTTGCCAGGTTGCACTAGTTATTACTGCTTGCAGCAAGTTATCCGACTGTTCTTCAGCTAGTTATCAGTGTTCTTCCTACATTGTGAAGATCGGGACAACGTGTCGCATCAATGTGCCCATATTTCTCAATGGGAAGCACACATAGTATCTTCCTTGCGACATCCGCCGCACTCATTTGAGTGAGCCCAAGTCCATTAAGCTCCTCTACAATAACATTCAAGCGAGAATACATTTCATTAGCATTTTCTTTGGGAAGTATTCCAAACGTATTAAGCTTGTTCATCACAAGCTGATAGCATTCCTCGCGTTCACTCTTTGATCCCTCATGGAGCGCACAAAGTTCCTTCCATAGAGCATGGGCGGTTTTGTGGCTCCGAATGCTGTTGAACACCTCTTTGCAAAAGGCCTCTAAAGATGTGGTTTTTGGCCTTCGCATTCCACTTTTCGTTCTCTTGTTCTTGTGGAGTAAGAACAGCGTCTTTAGCCGGAGGGGTAAACCCTTCGGTCGCGGCATTTAGGCACTTTGAGTCACATGCCTCAAGGTATGACTCCATCCGTATTTTCCAATACGGGAAGTCATCCCCATCGAACATGGGTGGCGGTCCATCCCCGTTAGACATCTTTCTCTAGGCGGTGAAGCCTAAATAATGAGCACTGGACTCTAATACCAATTGAAAGGATCAAGATGCCCAAGAGGGGGGTGAATTGGGCTTCTCTAAAAATTTAAGCAACCTATAAGCTCCAATTCAACCCCTTGTGCCTAGTGTGACTAGAGAGCTACCGGATAAAAGTTTTGCAACCTAGTTCCAATCCTATACTAGCATGGCAATTCTAAGAATGTGAAAACACAAAGTAAATCCTAGAAAGTAAAGGAGTAGTGGAAGTAAGTGCTCGGCGATGTTTTGCCAAGGTATCGGAGAGTCGCCACTCTCCACTAGTCCTTGTTGGAGCACCCGCGCAAGGGTCTTGCTCCCCCTTGATCCGCGCAACGACCAAGTGCTCTCTACGGGCTGATTCTTCGACGCTCCGTCGCGGTGAATCGCCCAAAACCGCTCACAAGCTTGACACGAGGCACCCACAAGAACTCCGGGCGGTCTTCGTGCCTCCAATCATCACCGAACCATCTAGGTGATGGCGATCACCAAGAGTGACAAGCAAAGAATTCTCACATGACCCAAACAAGGCACTAGAGAGTGGTGGATGCACACTTGACTCTTGAAATTCAACTAGAGAAGGATTCTCTCAACAAATCACTCAAATCTCAATCCTCTCTAGGCTCTTGCTACTCTCTTGCTCCACAACAAGTTTCTCAGATGTTCAAATGGGAAACAGACCTCTCATGGACGAGGTGGAGGAGTATAAATACACCCCACGAAGTCCAAAGGTCAGCCAACTGTTTTCCACTGAAAACAGGGTCACCGGACGTTGTTGATGTTGCACCGGACGCTCTGCACCGAGCGTCCATTGACACCTAACGGCTAACTGTACCTGCGTCTGACAGGTCACCGGACGCTACTTCCCAGTGTGTGGTGGCACCGTCCGGTGCTCCGGGGAGTTTTACAAACTCCTTGAGTTTAAGACCGGACGCTACCCGGTGCGTCCAGTGCTAGCGTCCGGTGCTCGGGGCAGGTTGACAACCTCCCTAGGTATGGGACTGGACGCTGCCCGGTGAGTCCGGTGCTAGCGTCCAGTGCCTAACCCTAAGCACCGAAGCCCTCCAACGGCTAAGGACCTCACTGGACGCACACACAAAGCGTCCGGTGCAGCGTCCGATGCCTACTTAGGCACCCTAACTTCGTCGAAACACGACTGTTCCAAAACGAAGTTGGTTCCTCTCGATCTAAGGACTATCTCTGAGCTGTCTAATGCTAGGTTTACCAAGTGTGCACCACACCTAAACCTAAAGCCTTGTCTAAGTCAAGCTACTAGATCAAAGCCCCTCTTAATAGTACGGTCAAAGAAAAAACAAAGTCTTAAACTACTCTAAGTGCCCTTCTTCACCATATGGCACTTAGACCTAGTCTAGTCTTGACGATGTCCAACCATCCTTTGAAAACCGAAATGATTTCCACTATTAAGTAGGCATGTACGTCCCTGTTCATCGAGTAACTATTACCGTGACCTCACTAATGACTTTGCCTCTACAAAACACACGTTAGTTATAGTAATCAACATTGTCATTAATCACCGAAATCATTAGGGTCCTAGATACTCTTTCACCCCCCATGGCTTTCAAGAATAAATCCTAATCGTCCTTGCAGAAGCTTTTGAGATGGAGTTAAGCACATGTCAGGATAAAGAGTTCTAGCTAACTCTTTTGAAATAATATTTATCCTGACAAAAAGGTTGTAGTGGACTCTTCTAGCGGACCCTCAAACTTGTCACAAAATAATAGTGGATGGAAAGGTGATTCGAGCTATCTCGGGAGATAACTCTCCTTCTCTTAGACATTCTTAACTCATGAATGCCGAAAGGCTTTGAATGTGTTCTATAGCCGATGATTCTTCATGTGGTTCAAAAGGAGTTGTATTTTCTTGAGGTCTCACTTGGATAAGGTAATTCATGGAATTTCTATAATCTTCAAAAATATCTTCCTCGAATTCAAAGGGAAGCTCTAAAGGAGATGTTTCATCATCCTTTGGTTGAGTTTGCATTCCCTCAATGGGAGGTTTTTCAACAACCAAATTATTAGAAAAGTCTATTGAAATATCCAATTCGGTTGTGGGTTCTTCCTGTTGTGGTTCAGGGCGAGGCTGGACTTCTTTTTCATCTTCGGGGAACTCATAAAAAATTCTAGTGTAAGGGGTGTTTTGAAGAATTCTCTCAAGAATAGCTTGCCCCTTATTTATGGTTTTGTGCGAGAATGAACCTCCTAAAGCGGTGTCGAGATGTAGAGCAGCTTCCTTGTCAAGACCTAGATAAAGGTGTTCTAAAAAGATGTTTTCATGCAAAGAATGGATTGGACCAGAATTAGTAAGGGTCATGAATCTATCCCAAGCTACTCCTAGTGTCTCCTTCTCTTTTTGTTCAAAGTTAAGAATTTCTCTAGGAAGGGCAGCTCTTTTAGAAAGAGGGAAGAAAGTTTGATAAATTTTGTCTCATAGTTCATCCCAATTTCCATTAATGCCTCTTACACAATGAGCATACCACTGTTTTGCTCTACCCAAAAGGGAGAATAGAAACAACTTTCATTTAAGGGTCTCTTGTGTCATGCCAACAATAGTTAGGGAAGAACACAACTGCTCAAATTCCCTAAGATGGTTATGAGGATTTTCATTTTCTAGCCCAGAGAAGGATTGGTCCTAAACCATGTGAAAGCCCTAGTTTGGTTTTGGATAATTGATGAAACCCTAGTACTAACCTCTATGCTAAGTGTGTGTAGACTTAATGAGGTTGGTTCATGCCTGTAACAGAACCGACCAAATTATAAGAGATTAAGCCTAATAGTGACCATTTGCATAGTCAAACCATCGAGCTTAAGCCCATATAATCCCGGTAGTCCGTGAAATCTCGAAGGATTTCAAACCACATATCGTACAAACAGCCAAGATCGTAATAAGTTTAGCGGTCGCCATTCACAAACACATCCAGATTACAACATTCTTAAAATACATCGGAGTTCTTAAAGTTATTACAAACCAAGTTCACAAGTAGCGGAAGCTTCATAGTTCGAAAATACAACACACACACTTAGTCTGATACAGTGCTATAATTTGGTCATTCCCACAAAAGCAAAAGAGAAGACGGAGTGACCATCACCCTTGGTCTAGTCATCACCCATGGCTGGGTACAGACAGAGGATGCAATAACCATAGTACATTTGACCATCTGCAAAACAACATGTGAGTAGAACACTGAGTACGAGAATGTACTCAGCTAGACTTACCCGTCATAAATTAAAATAAAGACTCATCAACGATCATGAAGGCTATATAGTGGGGTAGCTGACAACCATTTTGCATAACTGCAAGATGCTATTAACATGCCCTACCTAAATCTTTCTTCTTTTAATTTGCTCAAGTTGACAGTATCATTACCTATTATCTAGGTTTGCACCTGCACTATTACAATCAAGTGTAACCATATGATGGTACCTCATCACAGCATTCATGAAACCATTTATCTTTATAACCCAAGTGTTCCATAGTCCTTACTACGAGGACGAAGCTCATGTCAAGTGCTCACTATCCAGGAGCGATGGCGATTCGAATCGATTTCTAACCAGCTGGCGAGGTATTCCCCACACAAACCACACTCACTGATCAAGTGAGCTACACATCACCGTATTGCACTATCCAGGACCAATTCGCGGGTTCGACAGGCACCGCCCGTACCCGAGGACCGTTCTGGCGACCGAGGTATCCAAGGTATACCAAGGTTGCGCACCGCGCCCTCGTCGTTCTCCTAAACCATCACCAATACAGCGCGTACATCGGGCTGATTCCCGGCCCGGATAGTGCTCAGGCTTCCCGGTCGGAACGACTTATCCTTCCAACTAAATGTGGGGCATGCGTTCAACATGACAAGAGGGCCGTCAACGATCGGTCCTTAATCGACACAGGCAGGGGCACTATAGTCAACCCACCATAAGACCCTGCCCGGTCTCCAATTCCATTCCACACTTGGTTATTCTTTTCCCAAAGCAATCACTGCTTAATTAAGCAGGTATCCACCTATATCTCGCAGGTGACAGGAAATCACCCGACTTCTACCGGACTAAGCAAGCTAAGCATAGAATCCGCACCTATCTACATAGGACAAGGTAGATAAACGAGGGGTGATATCAAGGAGCACCAATGCATCAACGGTATCAACCAACTCCTATCACTTAAATGCAATATAACCGAACAAGCGTAGTATAACATATAAGTTAGCGAGAATAGGGAGACTTAGAATGCTCCAGGGCTTGCCTTTCTCAAACGTGCTGGGCCGGTGATCCGGACACTCCTGTAGCTCTTCTCCGGGTTCGGGTGCTTCCGGAGGTTCCTGCTCGTGAATCTCCTGTGGCTCCTCGGGTCCCACCTCGTTCTCCTGCGAGCCTGTATGATGCATGTATGCTCATGAGTGGAGTGTGGGATGTCCGAATGAATGCTTGTATGAGAAAGTACCAAATGATCATGGCATGATGCATAGGCGATTTAATTGGTCATGCTCTTTACAAGGTAGTCAACATCATCCAAGAATAGGAAATTGAATTAAACATCTATTGCATTCTCTTCTATAAATGTTTTCGAGTATAACCATCAACCCACAAGTTGCTTCAAAGATACACCAAACCCCTTCTTATTCCATTTAACCCACAAATAACAATTATAAATTATATATCCATTTCTAGGCCCATCAAGATTAGCATGCACTTCTGTTTATCAATAAATTCTCCAAAAATTACAGGAGACTACCAGTCAAGCATAAAGTTTACTATAAATTTTTCATAATTTTTGGATACTTATTTTGAGCTACAAAAATCACAAGATTAAATAATAAGGGCAATTACAATTACTCTACTATGGTATAAGTGTCAAACAGCGGATTTCATATTTTTATAATTTGTCTAATATCATAGGAAACACCCACAAAAATTTCTAGATTAATTGCATGATCCAAATAATTATTAAAAATCATAAATCACTGTCATGCAAGCATTTAAATCACTATAAATTCATTTATACACCAAACAATGTGTAACAACATTTTCCCAGTGAGTTAACACACATGCAGAGCCAACAAAACCAGTTTCACATTTTTCTGAGTCTTACTTTAATTACTATGCATTTTCTAAGTTTAGCAAAAGCATAGATTAATTATTTCTGTCCAGAAAAAGTGTTCAAACATGACATGCAATTACATGAAACTGTAGATCTGGAAATAAAGAGCACACCAAAATTTATTTCATCAACTTTGGAGCTGCAGAACTCAAGATATGGATTTTACAAGTTTTAAATCGATTTCTGAAAATCAATTCGAAATCAGGATAAAAAATGCTAAAGACACCCAGATCTACACCCAACGCGGTCCCCCTGCGACTGACAGTGGGCCTCACACCCCACTGGTCAGCGAGACCGAGAGGGAGGGCACCTCCGACGAGCGGATCTCGCCGGCGGAGGTTCCCGGCCACGGGGTAAGCACCATCGTGCTCCCCGCAGCGAGGCGCACCCAGCGGTACCCTCGGATCGGCCGGAGGATGGCCGGAGCACCTCTGACGAGCATGCATGGCGGCACGGCGGCGCTGCTCGCCGTGGCCAGGCTGCTACGGTGCGGTAGAACACGCGCAAGGGCTCCTCCGAGCTTCCCCGTCAAACTACGGATCTAACGCGCCAAAAAGCAAGCGAAACGAGGCAGAAACGAGCGAGGTTCGACGCGGCGGAGCTCTCCGGCGAGGTCAGAGTAACTTCGGCGAGTGATTCACGGTGCTCGATGGGCTCTCACCTCGGTAGAGCGTTCGCAGGAGCTTACCGCGACGACGGCGAGTGCGCTGGTGGTTTCGGCGTCGAGATTGGGGCACTGGAGTGGCCGGCGGTGAGCAGCGGAGCTGCTCCGGCGATGGCGCTGCGGCGGAGCTCCTACGGCTGTGGTTGCGCTCACGAGTGGAGGGAGGAGGGAGAGGGGCGCGGGCGACAGAGCAAAGGGAGTGGCCTGGGAGCCCGGGCTGGCGTCCCGACCAGGTGAAGCCGGTCGGCCGCGGCGCGCCCATCGCCGGCGTACAGCCGCCACGTGGCCGACGCTGGCTGGGACGAGGCGGGCGTCCGCGCGTGGGAGAGAGAGGGGGAGGGGGAAGGCAGGCCGGGCCGCTGTTTGGGCCGAAAGGGAGGCGGGGTTGGCCCAGCAGCGCCTGCCCCCTTCTCCATTTTTTTTTTGAATTTCTTTTCTCCAATTCTTTTCTAAATTCATTTGGACCATTATAAAATCATTTACAGCTTTTGCCCCCAAAAGCAAAGTTGTTCCAAAACAAAAACTCTACAACTTGGTTTTAATAAGCAAGACCAAATTCCCAACAGAATTTGAATTACAGATTAAAACTAGTTCTAGGTTTTCAAATAAATTCATTTTGGGGATTTTTGTATAAATTCCATTTCTCAAATTCTGTTGCTCCAAAATTTGCACAAAAATATTCTTAAATCTTCTTGCACACAAACCAACCTATCTTGAATATTCTACAATTTTAGAAGCAAGCATCATATTTTTAACATATTTAAAGCACCTAGAACAAAACACATAAAATCACATTTTTGGGATGAAATGACATGCTCATGATGCTATGTTTGATGAGAATGCTTATGAATGTTTTGATAAGGCTAAGTGCATGCTTAACACCTAGAGTGTTACAGCCCTTCCCCCCTTAGGGAAATCTCGTCCCGAGATTTGGGTTACTAACCATTTCTTATGAAATTTTGGATAAACTGTTTTTAGATAATCCTCAGTTTCCCACGAGGCATCCCGATCGTCATGATGACTCCACACCACCTTGTATGTTTTGACAATTCTGTTTCGGGTTACTCGTTCTTTGGTATCCACGATCCCCACTGGCTGCTCTTTATACTCCAAGTCTGCTTTTAGTTTGATCCCTCTAGGTTCAATCCTTTGCTCAGGCACTTTCAAACATTTCCGTAGTTGCGACACATGGAAGACCGGAAAGATCGAACTCAACTCTTCAGGCAACTGAATCTTATAGGCCACTGGGCCTTTCCTCTCTAGCACTTGATACGGTCCCACATATCTGGACGCAAGCTTGCTTCGAACTCGAAAACGTTGAACTTTCTTCATTGGCGTAACCTTGAGGTACACATAGTCACCTACATTGAATTCAAGTGGCCTTCTCCTCTTATCAGCATAACTCTTTTGTCGTGATTGTGCCGCTTGCAAATGCTACTGTATGATTTGCACCTTCTTCTCAGCTTCATTCACAAAGTCGATACCATAGTACCTTCTTTCACCAGGTTCAACCCAGTTTAACGGAGTTCTACACCTTCGACCGTACAAAGCTTCGAACGGAGCCATCATGATACTCTCTTGATAACTATTATTGTATGAGAATTCAGCCAGAGGTAACCATGACTCCCATGATCCCTTGGATGATAGTACACAGGCTCTTAGCTTATCTTCTAACACTTGATTTAGCCTCTCGGTTTGACCTGAGGTTTGGGGATGATACGCGGTGCTTGTTATCAGACTGGTCCCCAAATTCTTATGCATTCGCTCCCAAAAGTGAGCGGTGAACTGTGGTCCTCTATCCGATATGATGGTCTTGGGAATACCATGCAATTTGAGAATCTCAGCCATATATATATCGGCATACTCGGGAGGTCTGTATGTGTTCTTAACGGGAAGAAAATGGGCCGACTTGGTCAATCGATCTACGATTACCCAAATCGAGTCATTCCCTTTCCTTGTCGTTGGTAAACCTATGATAAAGTCCATACTGACCTCTTCCCATTTCCATTCTGGGACTGATAATGGTTGTAACAAACCTGCAGGTTTCATATGGATAGCCTTGACTCGACAACACGTGTCACAACGGGCTACATATGCGGCTATTTCTTTCTTCATTTTGGTCCACCAAAAGTGAGGTTTTAGGTCTTGATACATTTTACTGCTGCCAGGATGAATAGAAAGCTTGGAGAGATGGGCTTCATCCATGATGCGATTCTTCAATTCTCGATCTTTTGGGACTACTAATCGATGTTGAAACCATAGTACCCCTTTCTCATCAACTCGAAATTGAGTCTTTGGGTCGTCCTTGCTCTTCTCTTTGATGTGGAAAATACCCTTGTCTGTCTTCTGACCTTCAATGACTTGACTCTCGAGTGAACAACTGAGTTGTATGTGACATAAGACCTCAGGATGCATGAGATTGAAACCATCTTCAGACAACGGTTGAACCACTTGATAGTGCGGCTTGCGACTCAATGCATCTGCTACTACATTAGCTTTGCCTGGATGATAGTGAACTTCCAGATCATACTCCTTGATTAACTCTAACCAACGTCGTTGCCTCGTATTCAGCTTAGACTGAGTGAAGATGTACTTCAAACTCTTATGATCGGTATAAATATGACACTTATTTCCCAACAAATAGTGTCTCCAAATCTTCAAAGCGTGCACCACTGCTGCTAACTCGAGGTCGTGAGTTGGGTAGTTGACTTCGTGCTTTCTCAACTGTCGTGAAGCATAAGCTATCACTCTGCCATCTTGCATCAACACACACCCCAAGCCACTTTTTGATGCATCGCAAAACACATCAAAAGGCTTCTCAACATTGGGTTGTGCCAGAACAGGAGCGGAAGGTTAGCAACCTTCGCAAGGTGCCAGACAAACTTATGATCTTTTTGTAGCAAACTAGTCATTGGCTTAGCAATCTTGGAGAAGTCGAGTATGAAGCGACGATAATACCTGGCCAGACCAAGAAAACTTCTAACTTCCGAGACAGAAGTCGGTGCATTCCAGTCCATGACTTCCTGCACTTTTGACGGATCCACAGCAATCCCTTCTTCAGACAGAATGTGCCCTAGGAAAGGAACCTTCTTCAGCCAGAATTCACACTTGCTGAACTTGGCATATAATTGATGCTCGCGTAGTCGTGTTAGCACGATTCTCAGATGCTCGGCGTGATTTTGCTCATTTTCTGAATAAACCAGAATATCATCGATAAACACTACAACAAACTTATCCAATTCTGGCATAAAGACAGAATTCATCAGATACATGAAGTATGCAGGAGCATTCGTCAACCCAAAGGACATGACAAGATACTCATACAACCCATATCTGGTGGAAAAAGCAGTCTTTGGGATATCTTGCGGACAAATCTTGATTTGGTGATACCCAGACCTCAAATCTATCTTGGAAAACACTTTTGCCTTGGATAACTGATCAAACAAGATATCAATCCTCGGCAAAGGATACTTATTTTTGATTGTCACTGCATTGAGCGGACGATAGTCCACGCACATGCGCAATGACTGATCCTTCTTTTTCACAAACAACGCAGGACAACCCCATTCCGACGAACTTGGCCGGATGAATCCTTTATCCAATAACTCCTTTAGTTGATTCTTCAACTCAGCGAGTTCATTTGGTGGCATCCGCTACGGCCTTCTAGATATTGGTGCTGTACCTGGCAGTAATTCTATCGCGAACTCCACTTCCCTATCCGGAGGAAGTCCCAGCAATTCCTCTGGAAAAACATCAGGGAACTCACATACCACGGGTATGTGTTCTAGTGGAACCACCTGTACTGCAAATGAAAGACTAGCGAAGTCTAACCGTCGGGGTAGCTTGACTTGAAGCACACATTTCCCTTGCGGGTCTTTAAGGGAAAGAGTTCTATTCCCGACATCTATAACTGCACCCCAGTCAGTCATCTTATTCATTCCAATGATGACATCCAAAACCAGCCCTGGCATGACCACAAGGTTTACACGGAACCTCCGGCCACTGATATCTAAGGTAACTCCTGTTACTGTTTTATTAGTCAATACATCAGCTCCGGCTGAGCTGATGCGATAGCCATAACCCAACTCAGTAACTGGCTAGTCATGCTTTTGTGCAAATGCTTGGCTCATGAATGAATGCGATGGTCCGGAATCAAACAAAACAACTGTAATATGTTGGTTGACAGGAAACATACCAGCTGTTACCGGTTCTCCTTCCGGAATTTCCTCGATCGAGGTATGGTGCACACGAGCTGGATAGGTTGGCTGTTGCCTCTTGGGGTAGGGACATTCCTTAGCAAAGTGCCCATCTTGTGGCAATTATAGCATGGACCCTTGGGCGCATTGTTAGCGGCAGGTGCCGCAGCTTGAATTGCCTTTGGCTTGGCAGGAGCTATCGCCACCTTGTACGGCTTCTGCTGCGTTGGATGCCCGGTGTTCCTTCTCTGCGATGGTCTGAACCTAGCACCTGGGGCAGGAGGACGATACTACTGTCGCCCTGCCACTGGTGCCTGGACTGGGATGACCCGGCTTTGAAAGCCCTCTTACGAGACTTGGATGCACTATAGTTGTTGTTATTGTTTTCCTGGGTTAGACAGTCACTGATGTAGGCATTAAAGGTAGCCCTGGCTCCTGTACCCTTGGTCTTTAGCGAGCGAGATTGTTGAAAGCGTGCAGATACTCCTTCACAGATTTCGTCCCCTGAGACAGTCTCATGAACTCCCCAACCTTCATTTCCACCACACCCGGAGGAATATAATTTCCTCGGAACGTGGTGGTGAAGCGGTTCTAGGTAATCGGGGTCCCCTCTGGGTAGGTAGTACGGTGATGGGACCACCAAATACCAGCGGGTCCCTGCAACTGATGTGCCGCATACTCAGCCTTAAGTTCTTCTGTCATCCGAAGAAGACGAAACTTCTGCTCCATGGTGTTGATCCACTCATCTACCTTGAGCGGTTCCAAAGCTTCTTTGAAGATTGGTGGCTTGGTATCCATGAAGTCCTTGAACGAACTGTACTGATTGACTTCACGGCCGCCCTGGTTATCCCCACGACGGGTGTTGTCAGCTATGTTATGCAGAGCCTCTTCCATGTTGCGCTGCATCTGTTCCATGCTGCGTTGGCTCCCCAGAAACTTCGCGAAAAACACGTCCGCAGTGTACGGAGGAGGCGGTGGTGGTGGTGGTGTTGGTGCTCTGTCCTCATTCCATTGAGCCCCACCTCCGGACGTGCCTGCTCCAAGACCCGGGTTGCTGTTACCGCCGCCACGTGTTTGCACCATCTGCATACGTCAACGATAAGCAATCGTTAGGAGTTGCCATCAACGGTAGATGTGTAGAATTATGCCATACTGAATTTACTGAGGGAATAAATTCGCGCAATAAACAGAGGCACAACATTTCATCATGTACGCACAACATTGCTAACGAATTACTCAACATTCAAGAAACAAAGCTCGCATACATCCAAACTTGCCAGCATACATACACTGGACTTTCAGCGTTAACTCATAAAGTTTTACATAGCCCAGATCCAAAAGTACAAGACATGCCATGCAACAACCACAAAAGAAGAAGGACTAGCTCTAAGCTCTAGCATCTACTCGCTATGGTCACTGTCCATGCCGGAGCCCTCTTCGTCCTCATCTCCATTAGCAGCTGCTCCTATCTCGGGATCCGTGTCCATCTCATCCTCAGAGTCTAGCTCAGCTGCTCCAGGCAGGTGGTGAGGGTGGAGCTGGTTATGCAGCTGGTGGATCTCCTCATGCAGGTTCTCATTGTACTCCTCAGCATTAGCTAGCTGCTGCTCAAGCTCTAGCTGTCGGGCCCTCAAAGTGTCCTCCTCGTGCCAGGCTTCATTCCTCTGACCAAGCACATGGACTAGCATGCGCTCGCAGTTCATGTGAGCAGTAGTCACCCTGTCTCTCTGCTCTCGCACTACAAGCAGGTCCTGGCTCAGCTCACTGTTCTTCTAGACTGCCTGGTCCCTTTCCTGGGTCACACGGGCCAACTCTGCCTGCAGCCTCTCAACCTCCGAGTCGAACTCACGCTGCAGCTGGCGCTTCTCATCCTGGACTGTGAGAAGAGACCCGTACAAGCAACCCAAACAACGCTCCAGGCCTCCATAGGTCTTCATCAAGGCGTACATAGCACTCATAGCTGTGCTGTCACTGTGCTGGTCCTCATCCGCACTCCTCCCTAGAGCATTGACCTCGGACTGATCCCACACCGAAGTGTAAGGGTCACCCCGGGGAAACACCCCAGCGAAGGCGTGGGCCAGCTCCTGTGGAAACCTCGCCATGAGGTCGCTCAGAACTGCGAAAGCTGCCCTGCTGACACCGTGGAAAGGCGTGGTACCTCGGGACTCGTACACCCAGCCGCCCCAAGTAGGGTCACCTCCGCTGGTAGGGACAACTGCCTCGATCCCCACCAGTGTCTCGTCACCAAGCGGCTCCTTATCCCAATAGTAGCGAGGCTCCCTGTAACACCCTAGGTGTTAAGCATGCACTTAGTCTTATCAAAGTCATGCATAAGCATTCCCATCAAGCATAAGCATCATGAGCATGTCACTCTTTTCAAAATATGATTTTATGTGCTTCATTTCATGAGTTATAAATATGCTAAAAATATGATACTTGCTCCTAAAATTGTGAAATATTCAAACTAGGTTGATTTATGTGTAAGAAGAATTTAGAATATTTTTGTGCAATTTTTGGAGCCATGGAAATTGAGAAATGGAATTTATACAAAATATCCAAAATGAATTTATTTAAAAACATAGAACTAAGTTTTAAGTTGTAATTCAAATTCTATTTAGTATTTGGTCATGCTTATTAAAGCAAAGTTGTAGAGTTTTTAGTTTGGAACAAATTTTCCTTTGGGATAAAGTGGTGAAAATGATTTGAAAATGGCCAAAATGAATTTAGAAGAGAAATTGAGAAAAGAAATTCAAAAAAAATAGAAAAGGGTAAAGGGGGCGCTAGCAGGCCGCGGCCTCACTTCTGGCCCGCTGGCCGAAGCCAGCCCGGCCCGCCCGCGCCTTCCCCTTCCCCTTCCCCGCGCTCGCGCCCGCGTCCGCGCGCGGACGGCCTCGCTGTGCCGCCGTGGCGCGCCGGCAGAGCCTGGCCGCCGCGTGGCGGGCATGCGACGGCGTGGAGACGCCCTGGTCGGCCACCAGGAGCCCCCGGTCGCGTCCGCCGAAGCCCCCGCTCCCATTTGCACCCTCCACTCGTGCTCTCGCCTCTCTGCTTGCTTGCGCGCAGCAGTCGCCGCTCCGCCGCACGCCATAGCCGCCGACGGCTCGGAGCTCCTCTCCCGGCCAGCTCCGGCCCTCTCCTTCCTCTTCGCGACCACCACCGGCTCCGCCTCGTCCTCCCGCGTCGCGTGCTTGCGCTCTTCCGCGCTCGGTGAGCCCCGCGTGCCCGCTAGAGCTCACCGGAGTGAGTCGGAGCTCCAGCGACCTCTCGGCTCGCACGGTTCTCCCTCTCCTCTCTGTCTCTGCTTGCGTTCGTAGGTGCGTTGGATCCGCCTTGGCCTTGCGCACCTTTTCCCGTCGTTAGCTCACGCTCTACCGCCGTGAAACGGCCGGACCACGGCGAGCAGCGCCGCCGCGTCCGCCATTCGCGACGGCGAGGTAGTTTCGGTGCTCGCCCGGTGCCAAAGAGGGTACGGTTGGACTCGTCTCGTTCTCGCGAAGCCGTAGGTGCTCCCGGTGTCGCCGGAAACCTCACCGGCGGCGAGATTCCGGCCGATCTTTGGCCGCGGAGTCACGGGGTGGATGACAGGTGGGGTCATCTGACTCGCGTGTCCCGCCTGTCAGTGACTCCGAGGGTTTGAATCCGGGTGCGCTTAGCGTTTTAGGTTGTTTTCCGTTTTAAAAGTTTTTCCAGAAAATGAGTTATGTATTCAAAAATCCATATCTTGAGGAATATAGCTCCAAAAATTGTGAAATAAATTTTGTTGTGTTCCTTATTTGCAGATCTATAGCCTAGTATGTTTGCATGTCATGTTTGAGTAATTTTTCTGTGCGAATATATTTAATCCATGTTTTTGCTAAACTTGGAAAATGCATAGTAAATAAAATAGGGTTCAGAAAAATATGAAACTTGATTTGTTGGCTCTGCATGTGTGTTTACACACTGGGAAAATATAGTTACATATTATTTGGTGTATAAATGAATTTATGGTAATTTAAATGCTTGCATGGCAGTGATTTATGATTTTTAATAATTATTTGGGTCATGCAATAAATCTGGAAAATTTTGTGGGTATTTCTTATGATATTAGACAAATGGTAAAAATATGAAATTTGTTGTTTGACATTTATATCACAGTGAAGTAATTATACTTACTTTATTAATTAATCTTGTGATTTTTGTGGCTCAAAATAAGTAACCAAAAATTACGAAAAATTTACAGTAGACTTTGTGCTTAGCTGGTAGTCTCCTGTAATTTTTGTGGAATTTATTGATAAACAAAATTGCATGTGATTTTTAATGGGCCTAGAAATGAATAAAGAAAATTATTAATGGTTGTGTATATAGGTTGAATGGAATAAGTTGGGTTTGGTGTATCTTTGAAGCATCATGTGGGTTGCTGGTTGCATTTGAAAAATAATTGTAGAAGAGAATGCAATAGATGTTTGATTCAATTGTTTATTCTTGGATGATGTTGACTACCTTGTAATAAGCATGACCAAGTACATCACCTATGCACCATGTCATGACTCCTTTAGTACTTTCTCATACAAACATCCACTCGGGCATCTCGCACTCCACTCATGAGCACACATGCATCATACAGGCTCGCAGGAGAACGAGGTGGGACCCGAGGAGCCAGAGGAGATTCAGGAGCAGGAACCTCCGGAAGCACAGGAACCCGGAGAGGAACTGCAGGAGTGTCCAGATCACCGACCCAGCACGTTTGAGAAAGGCAAGCCCCGGAGCATTCTAAGTCTCCCTATTCTCGCTAACTTATGTGATGCACTATACTTGTTCTACTATATTGCATTTAAGTGGTAGGAGTTGCCTGATACCGTTGCTGCATGTATACTCCTTGTTATCCCTACTCGTTTATCTACCTTATCCTATGTAGATAGTCGCGGAGTCTATGCTTAGCTTGCTTAGCCCGGTAAAAGTCGGGTGATTCCCTGTCACCTGCGAGATATAGGTGGATATCTGCTTGATTAAGCAGTGGTTGCTTGGGGAAAGGAATAACCAAGTGTGGAATGTAATTGGAGACCGGGCAGGGTCTTATGGTGGGCTGACCATAGTGCCCCTGCATGTGTCGATTAAGGACCGATCGTTGACGGCCCTCTTGTCATGTTGAACGCATGCCTCACACTTAGCTGGAAGGATAAGTCGTTCCGACCGCGAAGCCTGAACACTATCCGGGCCGGGAATCGAGCCGCCATGCGCTGTATTGGTGATGGTTGAGGAGAACGACGAGGGCGCGGCGCGCAACCTTGGTATACCTTGGATACCTCGGTCGCCAGAACGGTCCTCGGGTACTGGCGGTGCCTGCCGAACCCACGAATTGGTCCTGGATAGTGTAATATGGTGATCTGTAGCTCACTTGATCAGTGAGTGTGGTTTGTGTGGGGTATACCTCGCCAGCTGGTTAGAAATCGATTCGAATCGCCATCGCTCCTGGATAGTGAGCACTTGACATGAGCCCTGTCCTCGTAGTAAGGACTATGGAACACTTGGGTTATAATGAAAGGGATTTATGACAGCTATGATGAGGTACTATCATATCACCATACTTGTTGTGATAGCACAGGTGCAAACCTAGATAATAGGTAATGATACTTTCAACTTGAGCAAATTAACAGAAGAAAGATTTATGTAGGTTATGGTAATAGAATTTTGCGGTTTTTGCAAAATGGTTGTCAGCTACCCCACTATATAGCCTTCATGATCCTTAAAGAGTCTTTATTTCAGTTTGTGACGGGTAAGTCTAGCTGAGTACCTTCTCGTACTCAGGGTTCTATTCCCATGTTGTTTTGGAGATGGTCAAATGTACTATGGTTATTGCATCCTCTGTCTGTACCCAGCCATGGGTGATGATTAGACCAAGGGCGATGGTCACTCCATCTCTTCTTTTGCTTTTGTGGGAATGACCAAACTATGGCACTGTATCAGACTAAGTGCGTGTGTTGTATTTTCGAACTATGAAGCTTCCGCTACTTGAAGAACTTGGTTTGTAATAACTTAAGCACTCCGATGTATTTTATGAATGTTGTAATCTGGATGTACTTGTGGATGGCGACCGCTAAACTTATTACGATCTTGGCTGTTGTACGATGTGTGGTTTGAAATCCTTCGAGATTTCATGGACTACCGGGATTATATGGGCTTAAGCGTGATGGTTTGACTGTGCAAATGCTCACTGTCAGGCTTAATCTCTTATAATTTGGTCGGTTCTGTTACAGCTGGCATCGGAGCAAGGTTTAGCGAGTTACTGTTCATAAGTACGTTCTAAACAAAGTCTAAACCGGTCCAATGAAGGATTTTAGTAATTAATAAAGATCAAGGTGTTAAACTAAGTTTTGGAAAACTATCTAGTGTGCCATGGTCATATCCTTTATGCCCAATTAAGGACTCTAAGGTGGCTAGTTAAGTACTGACGTGGGGTGAATGCATCATATTTTATTTCGTCGCTCATACGGCGTGCAATAGTATGAGTGCCATTCATTTGAGTGGTAATGTATGGATCAATTTTTCCTCTACGCCACGGTAAGTGGGAGCTATGAGAGCATGATCGGATACACTGCCGGTCTAGGGGAGTGTTGCTAGGTGCTGTGCCATGCACACCTGTTTGGTGTGTCTTGGGAACGGTACCGCATGTTGGGAATTCCGTCCTGAGAGGCGATGCCGTCATTAGGGCGATGATGTGGGTAGCAACACATCACATGCATGGACGGGTGTCTGTGTATGTGAAGTGCATTGTTTTAAAAAAATTCTTGTTCTACATGATCATATTGTGGGTGGGCTGAAATGAGTTTTCTGCAGGTACCCTAACCACGTTCTTGCTTAGAACGCTAGTTACGTTATGAGCGAACGTTGTATGCCACCGCATATACCGCTTAGTGTTGACCTTGTTTCTAAGTTTGTGAGGTCGTAAGTTCGTGCATGCATCATGTTCATGTCATATCATTGCTTACTTTCCCCCTTAATTTAATCTGTCTTAATTCTAAATAAAATAATTAAAGGTAATCCTCGCTCTTACCCACGGTATTCCATTTGCAGCAGATGGCACGCACTAGGCTCACCGCTTGCAAGTCCACTGGTGGGCGGGCCCCTCGCCATCCGTTGGCAGCTAGGAGCTCGCGACATAAGAGCAAGTTCCTAGAGGAGTTTGGGATGCCCACTTTGCTTTGGAGGGTGCTCAGTTCGATGGGGTATCCCGAAGGAAGGGAGCCTCGCTACTATTGGGATAAGGAGCCGCTTGGTGACGAGACCCTGGTGGGGATCGAGGCGGTTGTCCCTACCAGTGGAGGAGACCCTGCCTGGGGCGGCTGGGTGTACGAGTCCCGAGGTGTCACGCCTTTCCACGGTGCCAGCAGGGCAGCTTTCGCAGTTCTGAGGGACCTCATGGAGAGGTTTCCACAGGAGCTGGCCCACGCCTTCGCTGGGGTGTTTCCCCGGGGTGACCCCTACACTTCGGTGTGGGATCAGTCCGAGGTGAATGCTCTAGAGAGGAGTGCGGATGAGGACCAGCACAGTGATAGTGCAGCTATGAGTGCTATGTACGCGCTGATGAAGACTTATGGAGGCCTGGAGCGTTGTTTGGGTCGTTTGTCCGGGACTCTTCTCACCGTCCAGGATGAGAAGCGTCAGTTGCAGCGTGAGTTTGACTCTGAGGTTGAGAGGCTGCAGGCAGAGTTGGCCTGTGTGGCCAGAGAGAGAGACCAGGCAGTCCAGAAGAATAGTGAGCTGAGTCAGGACCTGACTGCAGTGCGTGAGCAGAGGGATAGGGTGACTACTGCTCACAGGAACTGCGAGCGCATGCTAGTCCATGTGCTTGGACAGAGGAATGAATGTTGGCACGAGGAGGACACTTTGAGGGCCCGACAGCTGAAGCTAGAGCAGCAGCTAGCTAATGCTGAGGAGTACAATGAGAACTTGCATGAGGAGATCCACCAGCTGCATAACCAGCTCCACCCTCACCACCTGCCTGGAGCAGCTGAGCTAGATTCTGAGGATGAGATGGACGCGGATCCCGAGATAGGAGCAGCTGCTAGTGGAGATGAGGATGAGGATGGCTCCGGCATGGACAGTGATCATAGCGACTAGATGCTAGGGCTCTAGAGCTAGTCCTTCTTCTTTTGTGTTGTATGTTGCATGGCATGTCGTGTACTTTTGGATCTGGGCTATGTTAGACTTTATGAGTTAATGTTGAAAGTCCAGTGTATGTATGCTGGCAAGTTGGATGTACGCGAACCTTGTTGCATGAATGTTGAGTAATCTGTTAGTGATGTTGTGCGTAGATGATGAATTGTTGTGCCTCTGTTTATTGTGCGAATTTATTCCCTCAGTAAATTCAGTACGGCATGATTCTACACATTTCTACCGATTGATGGCAACTCCTAACGATTGCTTATCATTGGCGTAAGCAGATGGTGCAAACACGTGGCGGGGGTAACAGCAATCCGGGTCTTGGAGCAGGTACATCCGGAGGTGGGGCTCAACGGAATGAGGACAGAGCACCAACACCACCACCACCACCGCCTCCTCCGTACACTGCGGACGTGTTTTTCGCGCAGTTTCTGGGGAGCCAGCGCAACCTGGAACAGATGCAGCGCAACATGGAAGAGGCTCTGCGCAACATAGCTGACAACACCCGTCGTGGGGATAACCAAGGCGGCCGTGAAGTCAACCAGTACAGTTCGTTCAAGGACTTCATGGATACCAAGCCACCAATCTTTAAGGAGGCTTTGGAACCACTCGAAGCAGATGAGTGGATCAACACCATGGAGCAGAAGTTTCGTCTTCTTCGGATGACCGAAGAGCTTAAGGCTGAGTATGCGGCACATCAGTTGCAAGGACCCGCTGGGATTTGGTGGTCCCATCACCGTACCACCTACCCAGAGGGTACCCCAATCACCTGGAACCACTTCACCACAGCTTTCCGGGGAAATTATATTCCTCCTGGTGTGGTTGAAATGAAGGTTGGGGAGTTCATGAGGCTGTCCCAGGGGATGAAATCTGTGAAGGAGTATTTACACGCTTTCAATAATCTCGCTCGTTATGCCCCCGAGTTTGTGAACACGGAGGCCAAGAAGATTGCTAGTTTCCAGCGAGGCTTGAATCCAAAGATGCTGAAGACCATGGGTACAGGGGCCAGGGCTACCTTCAATGCTTACATCAGTGACTGTCTCACCCAGGAGAACAACAACAACAACTACAGTGCATCCAAGTCACGTAAAAGGGCTTTTGAAGCAGGATCATCCCAGTCCAGGGCACCAGTGACAGGGCGACAGCAGTATCGTCCCCCTGCCCCAGGTGCTAGGTTCCGCCCCCCGCAGAGAAGGAACACCGGGCATCCAACGCAGCAGAAACCGTGCAAAGTGGCGATAGCCTCTGCCAAGCCAAAGGCAATTCAAGCCGCAGCACCTGCCGTCAACAATGCGCACAAGGGTCCGTGCTATAACTGCCACAAGATGGGGCACTTTGCTAAGGAATGTCCCTACCCCAAGAGGCAGCAGCCAACCTATCCAGCTCGTGTGCACCATACCTCGATCGAGGAAATCCCAGAAGGAGAACCGGTAACAGCTAGTATGTTTTCTGTCAACCAACATCTTGCAGTTGTTTTGTTTGATTCTGGATCTTCGCATTCATTCATGAGCCAAGCATTTGCACAAAAGCATAGTCAACCAGTTACAGATCTGGGTTATGGCTACCGCATCAGCTCAGCAGGGGCAGATGTGTTGACCAATAGAGTGGTCCGAGGGGCAACCCTGGATATAAGTGGCTGAGTTTTTCGGGTGAATCTAGTGGTCATGCCTGGGTTAGTTCTGGATGTTATCATGGGCATGAACTGGATGAGAGAATGGGATGTTGTCATAGATACTGGAAAGAGGATTGTAACACCCTAGGTGTTAAGCAAGCACTTAGTCTCATCAAAGTCATGCATAAGCACTCTCATCAATCATAAGCATCATGAGCATGTCATTCTTCTAAGAATATGATTTTATGTGCATCATTTCATAAGTTTTAAATATGTTAAAAATGTGGTGCTTGTTTCTAAAATAGTGAAATATTCAAATTAGGTTGCTTTATGTGTAAGAAGAATTAAGAACATTTTTGTGCAGTTTTTGGAGCTATGGAAATTGAGAAATGGAATTTATACAAAAATATCCAAAAAGAATTTATTTAAAACCTAGAACTGAGTTTTAACTTGTAATTCAAATTCTGTTTGGAATTTGGTCTTGCTTGTTAAAGCAAAGTGGTAGAGTTTTTGTTTTGGAACAACTTTGTTTTTGGGAGCAAGAGGTGAAAATGATTTTAAATTGGTCCAAATGAATTTAGAAAGAATTTGGAGAAAAGAAATTTCAAAAAAAAAGGGAAAGGGGGCAGGCGCTGCTGGGCCGACCCGCCTCCCTTCTGGCCCAGCTGGGCAGCGCGGCCCGCTCCCCCTCCCCTCTCTCCCGCGCGCGCGGCGCCCGCCATGCTCCACCCGGCGCCGGCCACGTGGCGGCCGTACGCCGGCGTTGGACGCGCCGCGGCCGGCCTCCAACCCCCCCTGGTCGGGACGCCGGCGCAGGCTCCCAGGCCACTCCCTCCATCCTGTCTCCCCCGCGCCCTCCTTCTCCTTCCTCCTCCGCTCGAACCGCGCCGCAGCAGCCGCTCCTCCGCGCGCCATTGCCGGAGAGAGCTCCGCCGCTCGTCGCCGGCCACACCAGAGCCTCAAGCTCGACGCCGAGAGCACCAGGACACTCGCCGTCGCTAGGGTAAGCTCGTGCGAACGTTCTACCGAGGTGAGAGTCCGTCGAGCGCCATGAATCGCTCGCCGGAGTTACCCCGAGCTCGCCGGAGTACTCCGCCGTGGCGGATCTAGCGTTTCCCTGCGTCTTTTCGCTCGTTCTCTGTTGCGCTAGGTCGGTAGGAAGGTGAGGAAGCTCGGAGAGGCGTTTGCGCACGCTCTACCGCGCCGGAGCAGCCTGGCCACGGCGAGCAGCGCCGCCGTGCCGCCATGCATGCTCGCCGGAGGTGTTCCGGCCGTCCTCTGGTCGATCCAAGGGTACCGCTGGGTGCGTCTTGCTGCGGGGAGCACGTTGGTGCTCACCCCGTGGCCGGAGACCTCACCGCCGGCGAGATCCGCTCGTCGGAGGTGAGCTCCCTCTCGGTCTCGCTGACTGGTGGGGTCGGGGACCCACTGTCAGTCGCAGGGGTACCCCGGTGGGTGCAGATCTGGGTGAGCGTAGCGTTTTTCGTCGGTTTTCTTGAAAAAGTGTTTTCCAGAAATTGATTTAAAGTTTGTAAAATCTATATCTTGAGTTCTACAGCTCCAAATTGAATGAAATAAATTTTGGTCTGCTCTATATTTCCAGATCTACAGTTTGATGTAATTGCATGTCATGTTGGAGCAACTTTTCTGTGTGAATATATTTTATCCATGATTTTGTTAAACTTGGAAAATGCATAGTAAATGAAATATGGCTCAGAAAAATGTGAAACTTATTTTGCTGGCTCTGCATGTGTATTTACTCACTGAGAAAATGTTGTTACATATTATTTGGTGTATAAATGAATTTATGGTAATTTAAATGCTTGCATGGCAGTGCTTTATGATTTTTAATAATTAAATGGGTCATGCAATAAATCTGGAAAATTTTGTGGGTATTTCTTATGATATTAGATAAATTGTAAAAATATGAAATCTGTTGTTGGACACTTATATCACAGTAGGGTGATTATACTTGCCTTATTCATTAATCTTGTGATTTTTGTGGCTCAAAATAAGTAACCAAAAATTATAAAAAATTTACAGTAGACTTTATGATTAACTAGTAGTCTGCTGTAATTTTTCTGGAATTTATTAATGAACAGAATTGCATGTGATTTTTAATGGGCTTAGAAATGAATAAAGAAAAATTATGAATGGTTGTGTATGTGGGTTGAATGGACTAAGTTGGGTTTGGTGTATCTTTGAAGCATCATGTAGGTTGCTGATTTCATTTGAAAAATAATTATAGAAGAGAATGTAATAGATGTTTGATTCAAATGTTTATTCTTGGATGATGTTGACTACCTTGTAATAAGCATGACCAAGTGCATTACCTATGCATCATAACATGACTCCTTTGGTACTCCCTCATGTAAGCATCCACTCGGGCATCTCGCACTCCCCTCATGAGCATGTATGCATCATACAGGCTCGCAGGAGAACGAGGTGGGAACCGAGGAACCCGAGGAGCTTCAGGAGCAGGAACCTCCGGAAGCACAGGAACCCGGAGAGGAATTGCAGGAGTGTCCGGATCACCGACCCAGCACGTTTGAGAAAGGCAAGCCCCGGAGCATTCTAAGTCTCCCTATTCTCGCTAACTTATATAAAGTGTTATACCTGTTCTACTGTATTGCATATTAAGTGATAGGAGTTGCCTGATACCGTTGCTGCATATGTACTCCTTGTTATCCCTGCTCGTTTATCTACCTTGTCCTATGTAGACAGGCGCGGAGTCTATGGTTAGCTTGCTTAGTCCGGTAGAAGTCAGGTGATGTCCTGTCTCCTGCGAGATATAGGTGGATACCTGCTTGTTTAAGCAGTGGTTGCTTGGGGAAAGAAATAACCAAGTGTGGAATGTAATTGGAGACCGGGCAGGGTCTTATGGTGGGTTGACCATGGTGCCCCTGCCTGTGTCGATTAAGGACCGATCGTTGACGGCCCTCTTGTCATGTTGAACGCATGCCCCACACTTAGCTGGAAGGATAAGTCGTTCCGACCGCGAAGCCTGAACACTATCCGGGCCGGGAATCGAGCCGCCATGCGCTGTATTGGTGGTGGTTGAGGAGAACGACGAGGGCGCGGCGCGCAACCTTGGTATACCTTGGATACCTCGGTCGCCGGAACGGTCCTCGGGTACTGGCGGTGCCTGCCGAACCCGCGAATTGGTCCTGGATAGTGTAATACGGTGATCTGTAGCTCACTTGATTAGTGAGTGTGGTTTGTGTGGGGAATACCTCGCCAGCTGGTTAGAAATCGATTCGAATCGTCATCGCTCCTGGATAGTGAGCACTTGACATGAGCCCTGTCCTCGTAGTAAGGACTATGGAACACTTGGGTTATAATGAAACGGGTTTATGACTGCTGTGATGAGGTACTATTATAGTCTCATACTTGCTTGTAATAGCATAGGAGCAAACCTAGGTAATAGATAATGATACTTTCAACTTAAGCAGATTTAAAGAAGAAAAGATTTATGTAGGTTGGGTAATAAAACCTTGCGGTCTTTGCAAAATGGTTGTCAGCTACCCCACTAAATAGCCTTTATGATCCTTGATGAGTCTTTATTTTAAGTTTATGACGGGTAAGTCTAGCTGAGTACCTTCTTGTACTCAGGGTTCTATTCCCATGTTGTTTTGCAGATGGTCAAATGTACTATGGTTATTGCATCCTCTGTCTGTACCCAGCTATGGGTGATGACTAGACCAAGGGCGATGGTCACTCCGTCTCTTCTTTTGCTTTTGTGGGAATGACCGAACTATGGCACTGTATCAGACTTATCGTGTGTGTTGTAATTTCAAACTATGAAGCTTCCGCTACTTGAAGAACTTGGTTTGTAACAACTTTAAGCACTCCGATGTATTTTATGAATGTTGTAATCTGGATGTGCTTGTGGATGGCGACCGCTAAACTTATTACGATCTTGGCTGTATATGTGATGTGTGGTTTGAAATCCTTCGAGATTTCACGGACTACCGGGATTATATGGGCTTAAGCGTGATAGTTCGACTATGCAAATGGTCACTATTAGGCTTAATCTCTTATAATTTGGTCGGTTCTGTTACAGCTGGCATCGGAGCAAGGTTTAGCGAGTTACTGTTCATAAGTACGTTCTAAACAAAAGTCTAAACCGGTTTAATGAAAGATTTTAGTAATTAATAAAGATCAAGGTGTTAAACTAAGTTTTGGGAAAATTATCTAGTGTGCCATGGTCATATCCTTTATGCCCAGTTAAGGACTCTAAGGTGGCTAGCTAAGTACTGACTTGGGGGTCAATGCATCATATTTTTATTTCGTCGCTCATACGGCGTGCAATAGTATGAGTGCCATTCATTTGAGTGGTAATGTATGGATCAATTCTTCCTCTACGCGATGGTAAGTGGGAGTTGTGAGAGCATGATCGGATACACTGCCGGTCTAGGGAAGTGTTGTCAGGTGCTGTGTCATGCACACATGTTGGTGTGTCTTGGGAACAGTACCGCATGCTGGGAATTCCGTCCTGAGAGGCGATGCCGTCATTAGGGCGATGATGTGGGTAGTGACACGTCACATGCATGGACGGGTGTCTGTGTATGTGAAGTGTATAGTTTTAAATTTTGTTATGCACGACCATACTGTGGGTGGGCTGAAATGAGTTTTCTGCAGGTACCCTAACCACGTTCTCGCTTAGAACGCTAGTTACGTTATGGGAGAACGTTGTGTGCCACCGCGTATACCGCTTAGTGTTAACCTTTGTTTTCTAAGTTTGTGAGATCGTAAGTTCGTGCATGCATCATGTTCATTTCGTATCATTGCTTACTTTCCCCCTTAATTTAATCTGTCCCAATTCTAAATAAAATAATTAAAGGTAATCCTCGCTCTTACCCACGGTATTCCATTTGCAGCAGATGGCACGCACTAGGCTCACAGCTCGCATGTCCACTGGTGGGCGGGCCCCTCGCCGTCCGTTGGCAGCTAGGAGCTCGCGACATAAGAGCAAGTTCCTAGAGGAGTTTGGGATGCCCACTTTGCTTTGGAGGGTGCTCAGTTCGATGGGGTATCCCGAAGGAAGGGAGCCTCGCTACTATTGGGATAAGGAGCCGCTTGGTGACGAGACCCTGGTGGGGATTGAGGCAGTTGTCCCTACCAGTGGAGGAGACCCTGCTTGGGGCGGCTGGGTGTACGAGTCCCGAGGTGTCACGCCTTTCCATGGTGCCAGCAGGGCAGCTTTCGCAGTTTTGAGGGACCTCATGGAGAGGTTTCCACAGGAGCTGGCCCACGCCTTCGCTGGGGTGTTTCCCCGGGGTGACCCTTACACTTCGGTGTGGGATCAGTCCGAGGTGAATGCTCTAGAGAGGAGTGTGGATGAGGACCAGCACAGTGACAGTGCAGCTATGAGTGCCATGTACGCGTTGATGAAGACCTATGGAGGCCTGGAGCGTTGTCCGGGTCTCTTCTCACCGTCCAGGATGAGAAGCGTCAGTTGCAGCGTGAGTTTGACTCTGAGGTTGAGAGGCTACAGGCAGAGTTGGCTCGTGTGACCAGAGAGAGAGAGACCAGGCAGTCCAGAAGAACAGTGAGCTGAGTCAGGGCCTGCTTGCAGTACGGGAGCAGAAGGACAGGGTGACTACTGCTCATAGGAACTGCGAGCGCATGCTAGTCCATGTGCTTGGACAGAGGAATGAAGCCTGGCACGAGGAGGACACTTTGAGGGCCCGACAGCTAGAGCTAGAGCAGCAGCTAGCTAATGCCGAGGAGTACAATGAGAACTTGCATGAGGAGATCCACCAGCTGCATAACCAGCTCCACCCTCACCACCTACCTGGAGCAGCGGAGCTAGACTCTGAGGACGAGATGGACGCGGATCCCGAGATAGGAGCAGCTGCTAGTGGTGACGAGGATGAGGATGGCTCTGGCATGGACAGTGACCACAGCGAGTAGATGCTAGGGCTCTAGAGCTAATCTTCCCTCTTTTGTGATGTATGTTGCGTGGCATGTCATGTACTTTTGGATCTGGGCTGTGTAAGACTTTATGAGTTGATGCTGAAAGTCCAGTGTATGTATGCTGGCAAGTTGGATGTACGCGAACCTTGTTGCGTGAATGTTAAGTAATCTGTTAGTGATGTTGTGCGTGGATAATGAGTTGTTGTGCCTTTGTTTATTGTGTGAATTTATTCCTTCAGTAAATTCAGTATGGCACGATTTTACACATTTTCTACCGATTGATGGCAACTCCTAACGATTGCTTATCATTGGCGTATGCAGATGGTACAAACACGTGGCGGGGGTAGCAGCAATCCGGGCCTGGAACAGGTACATCCGGAGGTGGGGCTCAACGGATTGAGGACAGAGCACCAACACCGCCACCACCACCACCGCCTCCCCCGTACACTGCGGATGTGTTTTTCGCGCAGTTTCTGGGAAGCCAACGCAACATGGAACAGATGCAGCGCAACATGGAAGAAGCTTTGCGCAACATAGCTGACAACACCCGTCGTGGAGATAATCAGGGTGGTCGGGAGGTCAACCAGTACAGTTCGTTCAAGGACTTCATGGATACCAAGCCACCAATCTTTAAGGAGGCCTTGGAACCGCTCGAAGCAGATGAGTGGATCAACACTATGGAGCAGAAATTTCGTCTTCTCCGAATGACAGAAGAACTCAAGGCTGAGTATGCGGCACATCAGTTGCAAGGACAAGCTGGGATTTGGTGGTCCCATCACCGTACCACCTACCCAGAGGGGACACCAATCACTTGGAACCGCTTCACCACCGCTTTCCGGGGAAATTATATTCCTCCTGGTGTGGTTGAAATGAAGGTTGGGGAGTTCATGAGGCTGTCCCAAGGGACGAAATCTGTGAAAGAGTATCTACATGCCTTCAACAATCTCGCTCGCTATGCCCCTGAGTTTGTGAACACGGAGGCCAAGAAGATTGCTAGTTTCCAGAGGGGCTTGAATCCAAAGATGCTGAAGACCATGGGTACAGGGGCCAGGGCTACTTTCAATGCCTATATCAGTGACTGCCTGACCCAAGAGAACAATAACAACAACTACAGTGCATCCAAGTCACGTAAAAGGGCTTTTGAAGCAGGATCATCCCAGTCCAGGGCACCAGTGGCAGGGCGACAGTAGTATCGTCCTCCTGCCCCGGGTGCTAGGTTCCGACCACCGCAGAGAAGGAACACCGGGCATCCAACACAGCAGAAGCCGTACAAGGTGGCGATAGCTCCTGCCAAGCCAAAGGCAATTCAAGCTGCAGCACCTGCCGTCAACAATGCGCCCAAGGGTCCATGTTATAACTGCCACAAGATGGGGCACTTTGCTAAGGAATGTCCCTATTCCAAGAGGCAGCAGCCAACATATCCAGCTCGTGTGCATCATACCTCGATTGAGGAAATCCCGGAAGGAGAACCGGTAACAGCTGGTATGTTTTCTGTCAACCAACATCTTGCAGTTGTTTTGTTTGATTCTGGATCGTCGCATTCTTTCATGAGTCAAGCATTTGCACAAAAGCATAATCAACCAGTTACAGATCTGGGCTATGGCTACCGCATCAGCTCAGCAGGGGCAGATGTGTTGACCAATAGAGTGGTCCGAGGGGCAACCCTGGAGATAAGTGGCCGAGTCTTTCGGGTAAATCTAGTGGTCATGCTTGGGTTAGTTTTGGATGTTATCATGGGCATGAAATGGATGAGAGAATGGGATGCGGTCATAGATACTGGAAAGAGGATGTTATCTCTCAGAGAACCACAGGGCAGTAACTCTTTTCAAGTACCTCTGCCCCGTCGTCTTGACTTTGCTAGCATCTCCTGTGCTACGCACGTGGTCCCTTTACCACAGATCCCAGTAGTCTGTGAGTTCCCCGATGTGTTTCCCGAGGAGTTACCAGGACTTCCCCCAGATAGGGAGGTAGAGTTTGTAATCGAGTTGATACCAGGTACAGCACCAATATCTAGAAGGCCGTACCGGATGCCACCAAACGAACTCGCAGAATTGAAGAAACAACTGAAGGAGTTATTAGAAAAAGGGTTCATCCGGCCCAGCTCGTCGGAATGGGGTTGTCCAGCGTTGTTTGTGAAAAAGAAGGATCAGTCGTTGCGCATGTGCGTGGACTATCGTCCACTCAATGCAGTGACAATCAAAAATAAGTATCCCTTGCCAAGGATTGACATCCTGTTTGATCAATTATCCAAGGCAAGAGTGTTCTCTAAGATAGATTTGAGATCTGGGTATCACCAAATCAAGATTCGTCCGCAGGATATCCCGAAGACTGCTTTTTCCACCAGATATGGGTTGTACGAGTATCTTGTCATGTCCTTTGGGTTGACAAATACTCCTGCATACTTTATGTATCTGATGAATTCAGTCTTTATGCCGGAATTGGATAAGTTTGTTGTGGTGTTTATCGATGATATTCTGGTATATTCAGAAAATGAGCAAGATCACGCCGAGCATCTGAGAATCGTGCTGACACGGTTACGAGAGCATCAGTTATATGCCAAGTTCAGCAAGTGTGAGTTCTGGTTAAAGAAAGTTCCTTTCCTCGGGCACATTCTGTCTGAAGAAGGAATTGCTGTGGATCCATCAAAAGTGCAGGAAGTCATGGACTGGAAGGCACCAACTTCGGTCTCGGAAGTTAGAAGTTTTCTTGGTCTGGCCGGGTATTATCGTCGTTTCATACCTGACTTCTCCAAGATTGCTAAGCCAATGACAAGTTTGCTACAAAAGGATCATAAGTTCATCTGGACGGAGGGGTGTGAGTTAGCCTTCCGCACCTTGCGAAAGTTGCTAACCACTGCTCCCGTTCTGGCACAACCTAATATAGAGAAGCCTTTTGATGTGTTTTGTGACGCATCGAAGAGTGGCCTGGGGTGTGTGTTGATGCAAGATGGCAGGGTGATAGCTTATGCTTCCCGACAGTTGAGAAAGCATGAAGTCAACTATCCAACGCACGACCTTGAGTTAGCAGCAGTAGTACATGCTTTGAAGATCTGGAGACATTATCTGCTAGGAAATAAGTGTCACATTTATACCGATCATAAGAGCTTGAAGTACATCTTCACGCAGTCCGAGCTGAATATGAGGCAACGACGGTGGTTAGAGCTAATCAAGGACTATGACCTGGAAGTTCACTATCATCCAGGCAAGGCTAATGTAGTAGCAGATGCTCTAAGTCGTAAACCACACTGTCAAGTGGTTCAACCGTTGTTTGAAGATGGGTTCAATCTTATGCATCCTGAGGTCTTATGTCATATACAACTCAGTTGTTCACTCGAGAGTCAAGTCATTGAAGGTCAGAAAACAGACAAGGGTATTCTCCACATCAAAGAGAAGATCAAAGATGACCCAAAGACTCAGTTTCGGGTTGATGAGAAGGGGGTACTGTGGTTCCAACAGCGGTTAGTGGTCCCGAAAGATCGGGATTTGAAGAATCGCATCATGGATGAAGCCCATCTCTCTAAGCTTTCTATTCATCCTAGCAGCAGCAAAATGTATCAAGATCTAAGGCCCCACTTTTGGTGGACCAAGATGAAGAAAGAAATAGCAGCTTATGTGGCCCGTTGTGACACGTGTTGCAGAGTTAAGGCCATTCATATGAAACCTGCAGGTCTGTTGCAATCGTTATCAGTTCCGGAGTGGAAATGGGAAGAGGTCAGTATGGACTTTATCATGGGTTTACCGACAACCATGAAGGGGAAAGACTCGATTTGGGTAATCATAGATCGATTGACCAAATCGGCCCATTTCATCCCTGTGAAGACTCGTTACCGACCTCCTGAGTATGCCGATATATATATGGCTGAGATTGTCAAGTTGCATGGTATTCCCAAGACAATCATATCAGATAGAGGACCGCAGTTCACCGCTCACTTCTGGGAGCGCATGCATAAGAGCTTGGGGACCAGTCTGATAAGAAGCACGGCGTATCATCCCCAGACTTCAGGTCAAACCGAGAGGCTAAATCAAGTGTTAGAAGACATGCTGAGGGCCTGTGTGCTATCATCCAAGGGATCATGGGAGTCGTGGTTACCATTGGCTGAATTCTCCTACAATAATAGTTATCAAGAGAGCATCAAGATGGCCCCGTTTGAAGCTTTGTATGGTCGAAGATGTCGAACTCCGTTAAACTGGGTTGAACCTGGTGAAAGAAGATACTATGGTATCGACTTTGTGAATGATGCCGAGAAAAAGGTGCAGATTATACAGCAACATATGCAAGCAGCGCAATCACGACAGAAGAGTTATGCTGATAAGAGAAGAAGGCCACTTGAATTCAACATAGGTGACTATGTGTACCTCAAGGTTACGCCAATGAAGAAAATTCAACGTTTCCGAGTTCGAAGCAAGCTTGCACCCAGATATGTGGGACCGTACCAAGTGCTAGAGAGGAAAGGCCCACTGGCCTATAAGATTCAGTTACCTGAAGAGATGAGCTCGATCTTTCCGGTCTTCCATGTGTCGCAACTACGGAAATGTTTGAAAGTGCCTGAGCAAAGAGTTGAACCTCGAGGGATCTAGATAAAAGCAGACCTAGAGTATAAGGAGCAGCCAGTGGGGATTGTGGATACCAAGGAGCGAGTAACCCGAAACAAAGTTGTCAGAACTTATAAAGTGGTGTGGAGTCATCATGACGATAGGGATGCCACTTGGGAAACAGAGGATTACTTAAAAACAGTTTATCCAAAAATTCACAAGAAATGGTTAGTAACCCAAAATCTCGGGACGAGATTTCCCTAAGGGGGGAAGGGCTGTAACACCCTAGGTGTTAAGCAAGCACTTAGTCTCATCAAAGTCATGCATAAGCACTCTCATCAATCATAAGCATCATGAGCATGTCATTCTTCTAAGAATATGATTTTATGTGCATCATTTCATAAGTTTTAAATATGTTAAAAATGTGGTGCTTGTTTCTAAAATAGTGAAATATTCAAATTAGGTTGCTTTATGTGTAAGAAGAATTAAGAACATTTTTGTGCAGTTTTTGGAGCTATGGAAATTGAGAAATGGAATTTATACAAAAATATCCAAAAAGAATTTATTTAAAACCTAGAACTGAGTTTTAACTTGTAATTCAAATTCTGTTTGGAATTTGGTCTTGCTTGTTAAAGCAAAGTGGTAGAGTTTTTGTTTTGGAACAACTTTGTTTTTGGGAGCAAGAGGTGAAAATGATTTTAAATTGGTCCAAATGAATTTAGAAAGAATTTGGAGAAAAGAAATTTCAAAAAAAAAGGGAAAGGGGGCAGGCGCTGCTGGGCCGACCCGCCTCCCTTCTGGCCCAGCTGGGCAGCGCGGCCCGCTCCCCCTCCCCTCTCTCCCGCGCGCGCGGCGCCCGCCTTGCTCCACCCGGCGCCGGCCACGTGGCGGCCGTACGCCGGCGTTGGACGCGCCGCGGCCGGCCTCCAACCCCCCCTGGTCGGGACGCCGGCGCAGGCTCCCAGGCCACTCCCTCCATCCTGTCTCACCCGCGCCCTCCTTCTCCTTCCTCCTCCGCTCGAACCGCGTCGCAGCAGCCGCTCCTCCGCGCGCCATTGCCGGAGAGAGCTCCGCCGCTCATCGCCGGCCACACCAGAGCCTCAAGCTCGACGCCGAGAGCACCAGGACACTCGCCGTCGCTAGGGTAAGCTCGTGCGAACGTTCTACCGAGGTGAGAGTCCGTCGAGCGCCATGAATCGCTCGCCGGAGTTACCCCGAGCTCGCCGGAGTACTCCGCCGCGGCGGATCTAGCGTTTCCCTGCGTCTTTTCGCTCGTTCTCTGTTGCGCTAGGTCGGTAGGAAGGTGAGGAAGCTCGGAGAGGCGTTTGCGCACGCTCTACCGCGCCGGAGCAGCCTGGCCACGGCGAGCAGCGCCGCCGTGCCGCCATGCATGCTCGCCGGAGGTGTTCCGGCCGTCCTCTGGTCGATCCAAGGGTACCGCTGGGTGCGTCTTGCTGCGGGGAGCACGTTGGTGCTCACCCCGTGGCCGGAGACCTCACCGCCGGCGAGATCCGCTCGTCGGAGGTGAGCTCCCTCTCGGTCTCGCTGACTGGTGGGGTCGGGGACCCACTGTCAGTCGCAGGGGTACCCCGGTGGGTGTAGATCTGGGTGAGCGTAGCGTTTTTCGTCGGTTTTCTTGAAAAAGTGTTTTCCAGAAATTGATTTAAAGTTTGTAAAATCTATATCTTGAGTTCTACAGCTCCAAATTGAATGAAATAAATTTTGGTGTGCTCTATATTTCCAGATCTACAGTTTGATGTAATTGCATGTCATGTTGGAGCAACTTTTCTGTGTGAATATATTTTATCCATGATTTTGTTAAACTTGGAAAATGCATAGTAAATGAAATATGGCTCAGAAAAATGTGAAACTTGTTTTGCTGGCTCTGCATGTGTGTTTACTCACTGAGAAAATATTGTTACATATTATTTGGTGTATAAATGAATTTATGGTAATTTAAATGCTTGCATGGCAGTGCTTTATGATTTTTAATAATTAAATGGGTCATGCAATAAATCTGGAAAATTTTGTGGGTATTTCTTATGATATTAGATAAATTGTAAAAATATGAAATCTGTTGTTTGACACTTATATCACAGTAGGGTGATTATACTTGCCTTATTCATTAATCTTGTGATTTTTGTGGCTCAAAATAAGTAACCAAAAATTATGAAAAATTTACAGTAGACTTTATGATTAACTAGTAGTCTCCTGTAATTTTTCTGGAATTTATTGATGAACAAAATTGCATGTGATTTTTAATGGGCTTAGAAATGAATAAAGAAAAATTATGAATGGTTGTGTATGTGGGTTGAATGGACTAAGTTGGGTTTGGTGTATCTTTGAAGCATCATGTAGGTTGCTTATTTCATTTGAAAAATAATTATAGAAGAGAATGTAATAGATGTTTGATTCAAATGTTTATTCTTGGATGATGTTGACTACCTTGTAATAAGCATGACCAAGTGCATTACCTATGCATCATAACATGACTCCTTTGGTACTCCCTCATGTAAGCATCCACTCGGGCATCTCGCACTCCCCTCATGAGCATGTATGCATCATACAGGCTCGCAGGAGAACGAGGTGGGAACCGAGGAACCCGAGGAGCTTCAGGAGCAGGAACCTCCGGAAGCACAGGAACCCGGAGAGGAATTGCAGGAGTGTCCGGATCACCGACCCACCACGTTTGAGAAAGGCAAGCCCCGGAGCATTCTAAGTCTCCCTATTCTCGCTAACTTATATAAAGTGTTATACCTGTTCTACTGTATTGCATATTAAGTGATAGGAGTTGCCTGATACCGTTGCTGCATATGTACTCCTTGTTATCCCTGCTCGTTTATCTACCTTGTCCTATGTAGACAGGCGCGGAGTCTATGCTTAGCTTGCTTGGTCCGGTAGAAGTCAGGTGATGTCCTGTCATCCTGCGAGATATAGGTGGATACCTGCTTGTTTAAGCAGTGGTTGCTTGGGGAAAGAAATAACCAAGTGTGGAATGTAATTGGAGACCGGGCAGGGTCTTATGGTGGGTTGACCATGGTGCCCCTGCCTGTGTCGATTAAGGACCGATCGTTGACGGCCCTCTTGTCATGTTGAACGCATGCCCCACACTTAGCTGGAAGGATAAGTCGTTCCGACCGCGAAGCCTGAACACTATCCGGGCCGGGAATCGAGCCGCCATGCGCTGTATTGGTGGTGGTTGAGGAGAACGACGAGGGCGCGGCGCGCAACCTTGGTATACCTTGGATACCTCGGTCACCGGAACGGTCCTCGGGTACTGGCGGTGCCTGCCAAACCCGCGAATTGGTCCTGGATAGTGTAATACGGTGATCTGTAGCTCACTTGATTAGTGAGTGTGGTTTGTGTGGGGAATACCTCGCCAGCTGGTTAGAAATCGATTCGAATCGCCATCGCTCCTGGATAGTGAGCACTTGACATGAGCCCTGTCCTCGTAGTAAGGACTATGGAACACTTGGGTTATAATGAAACGGGTTTATGACTGCTGTGATGAGGTACTATCATAGTCTCATACTTGCTTGTAATAGCATAGGAGCAAACCTAGGTAATAGATAATGATACTTTCAACTTAAGCAGATTTAAAGAAGAAAAGATTTTTGTAGGTTGGGTAATAAAACCTTGCGGTCTTTGCAAAATGGTTGTCAGCTACCCCACTAAATAGCCTTTATGATCCTTGATGAGTCTTTATTTTAAGTTTATGACGGGTAAGTCTAGCTGAGTACCTTCTTGTACTCAGGGTTCTATTCCCATGTTGTTTTGCAGATGGTCAAATGTACTATGGTTATTGCATCCTCTGTCTGTACCCAGCTATGGGTGATGACTAGACCAAGGGCGATGGTCACTCTGTCTCTTCTTTTGCTTTTGTGGGAATGACCGAACTATGGCACTGTATCAGACTTATCGTGTGTGTTGTAATTTCAAACTATGAAGCTTCCGCTACTTGAAGAACTTGGTTTGTAACAACTTTAAGCACTCCGATGTATTTTATGAATGTTGTAATCTGGATGTGCTTGTGGATGGCGACCGCTAAACTTATTACGATCTTGGCTGTATATGTGATGTGTGGTTTGAAATCCTTCGAGATTTCACGGACTACCGGGATTATATGGGCTTAAGCGTGATAGTTCGACTATGCAAATGGTCACTATTAGGCTTAATCTCTTATAATTTGGTCGGTTCTGTTACAAGGATGTTATCTCTCAGAGAACCACAGGGCAGTAACTCTTTTCAAGTACCTCTGCCCCGTCGTCTTGACTTTGCTAGCATCTCTTGTGTTACGCACGTGGTTCCTTTACCACAGATCCCAGTAGTCTGTGAGTTCCCTGATGTTTTTCCTGAGGAATTGCCAGGACTTCCCCCAGATAGGGAGGTAGAGTTTGCAAACGAGTTGATACCAGGTACAACACCAATATCTAGAAGGCCGTACCGGATGCCACCAAACGAACTCGCAGAGTTGAAGAAGCAACTGAAGGAGTTACTAGATAAAGGGTTCATCTGGTCAAGTTCGTCGGAATGGGGTTGTCAAGCGTTGTTTGTGAAAAAGAAGGATCAATCGTTGCACATGTGCGTGGACTATCGTCCACTCAATGCCGTGACAATCAAGAATAAGTATCCGTTGCCAAGGATTGATATCCTGTTTGATCAGTTATCCAAGGCAAGAGTGTTTTCTAAGATAGATTTGAGGTCTGGGTATCACGAAATCAAAATTCGTCCGCAAGATATCCCGAAGACTGTTTTTTCCACCAGATATGGGTTGTATGAGTATCTTGTCATGTCCTTTGGGTTGACAAATGCTCCTGCATACTTTATGTATCTGATGAATTCAGTCTTTATGCCAGAATTGGATAAGTTTGTTGTGGTGTTTATCGATGATATCCTGGTGTATTCAGAAAATGAGCAAGATCACGCCGAACATCTGTGAATCGTGCTGACACGATTACGAGAGCATCAGTTATATGCCAAGTTCAGCAAATGTGAGTTCTAGTTGAAGAAAGTTCCTTTCCTAGGGCACATTTTGTCTGAAGAAGGGATTGCTGTGGATCCATCGAAAGTGCAGGAAGTCATGGACTGGAAGGCACCAACGTCTGTCTCGGAAGTTAGAAGTTTTCTTGGTCTGGCCGGGTATTATCGTCGTTTCATACCTGACTTCTCCAAGATTGCTAAGCCAATGACAAGTTTGCTACAAAAAGATCATAAGTTCGTCTGGACGGAAGGGTGTGAGTTAGCCTTCCGCACCTTGCGAAAGTTGCTAACCACTGCTCCCGTTCTGGCACAACCTAATATAGAAAAGCCTTTTGATGTGTTTTGTGACGCATCGAAGAGTGGCTTGGGGTGTGTGTTGATGCAAGATGGCAGGGTGATAGCTTATGCTTCCTGACAGTTGAGAAAGCACGAAATCAACTACCCAACGCACGACCTCGAGTTAGCAGCAGTGGTACATGCTTTGAAGATTTGGAGACATTATCTGCTGGGAAATAAGTGTCACATTTACACTGATCATAAGAGTTTGAAGTATATCTTCACTCAGTCCGAGCTAAATATGAGGCAACGACGGTGGTTAGAGTTAATCAAGGACTACGATCTGGAAGTTCACTATCATCCGGGCAAGGCTAATGTGGTAGCAGATGCGTTGAGTCGTAAACCGCACTATCAAGTGGTTCAACCATTGTTTGAAGATGGGTTCAATCTTATGCATCCTGAAGTCTTATGTCACATACAACTCAGTTGTTCACTCGAGAGTCAAGTCATTGAAGGACAGAAAACAGACAAGGGTATTTTCCACATCAAAGAGAAGATCAAAGATGACCCAAAAACTCAATTTCGAGTTGATGAGAAAGGGGTATTGTGGTTTCAACATTGGTTAGTAGTTCCGAAAGATCGGGAATTGAAGAATCGCATCATGGATGAAGCCCATCTTTCTAAGCTTTCTATTCATCCTGGCAGTAGTAAAATGTACCAAGACTTGAGACCCCACTTTTGGTGGACCAAGATGAAGAAAGAAATAGCCGCCTATGTGGCCCGTTGTGACACGTTTTGCAGAGTTAAGGCCATCCATATGAAACCTGCAGGTCTGTTACAACCGTTATCAGTTCCGGAGTGGAAATGGGAAGAGGTCAGTATGGACTTTATCACGGGTTTACCGACGACCTGGAAGGGGAATTACTCGATTTGGGTAAACATAGATCGATTAACCAAATCGGCCCATTTCATCCCTGTGAAGACTCGTTACCGACCTCCTGAGTATGCCGATATATATATGGCTGAGATTGTCAAGTTGCATGGTATTCCCAAGACAATCATATCGGATCAGGGACCGCAGTTCACCGCCCACTTCTGGGAGCGCATGCATAAGAGCTTGGGGACCAGTCTGATAAGAAGCACGGCGTATCATCCCCAGACTTCAGGTCAAACCGAGAGGCTAAATCAAGTGTTAGAAGATATGCTGAGGGCCTGTGTGCTATCATCCAAGGGATCGTGGGAATCATGGTTACCTTTGGCTGAATTCTCCTACAATAACAGTTATCAAGAGAGCATCAAGATGGCCCCGTTCGAAGCTTTGTATGGTCGGAGATGTAGAACTCCGTTAAACTGGGTTGAACCTGGTGAAAGAAGATACTATGGTATCGACTTTGTGAATGAAGCAGAGAAAAAGGTGCAGATCGTACAGCAACATATGCAAGCGGCACAGTCACGACAAAAGAGTTATGCTGATAAGAGAAGAAGGCCACTTGAATTCAATATAGGTGACTATGTGTATCTCAAGGTTACACCAATGAAGAAAGTCCAACGTTTCCGAGTTCGAAGCAAGCTTGCACCCAGGTATGTGGGACCGTACCAAGTACTAGAGAGGAAAGGCCCGGTGGCCTACAAGATTCAGTTACCTGAAGAATTGAGCTCGATCTTTCTGGTCTTCCATGTGTCGCAACTGCGGAAATGTCTGAAGGTACCTGAACAAAGAATTGAACCTCGAGGAATCAAGATAAAAGCAGACCTAGAGTATAAAGAGCAACCAGTGGGAATTGTGGATGCCAAGGAACGAGTAACCCAAAACAAAGTTGTCAAAACTTATAAAGTGGTGTGGAGTCATCATGACGATAGGGATGCCACCTGGGAAACAGAGGATTACTTGAAAACAGTTTATCCAAAATTTCATAAGAAATGGTTAGTAACCCAAAATCTCGGGACAAGATTTCCCTAAGGGGGGAAGGGCTGTAACACCCTAGGTGTTAAGCATGCACTTAGTCTTATCAAAGTCATGCATAAGCATTCCCATCAAGCATAAGCATCATGAGCATGTCACTCTTTTCAAAATATGATTTTATGTGCTTCATTTCATGAGTTATAAATATGCTAAAAATATGATACTTGCTCCTAAAATTGTGAAATATTCAAACTAGGTTGATTTATGTGTAAGAAGAATTTAGAATATTTTTGTGCAATTTTTGGAGCCATGGAAATTGAGAAATGGAATTTATACAAAATATCCAAAATGAATTTATTTAAAAACATAGAACTAAGTTTTAATTTGTAATTCAAATACTATTTAGTATTTGGTCTTGCTTATTAAAGCAAAGTTGTAGAGTTTTTAGTTTGGAACAACTTTGCCTTTGGGATAAAGTGGTGAAAATGATTTGAAAATGGCCAAAATGAATTTAGAACAGAAATTGAGAAAAGAAATTCAAAAAAAAATAGAAAAGGGAAAAGGGGGCGCTAGCAGGCCGCGGCCTCACTTCTGGCCCGCTGGCCGAAGCCGGCCCGGCCCGCCCGCGCCTTCCCCTTCCACTTCCCCACGCTCGCGCCCGCGTCTGCGCGCGGACGGCCTCGCCGTGCCGCCGTGGCGCGCCGGCAGAGCCTGGCCGCCGTGTGGCGGGCATGCGACGGCGTGGAGACGCCCTGGTCGGCCACCAGGAGCCCCCGGTCGCGTCCGCCGAAGCCCCCGCTCCCATTTGCGCCCTCCACTCGCGCTCTCGCCTCTCTGCTCGCTCGCGCGCAGCAGTCGCCGCTCCGCCGCACGCCATAGCCGCCGACGGCTCGGAGCTCCTCTCCCGGCCAGCTCCGGCCCTCTCCTTCCTCTTCGCGACCACCACCGGCTCCGCCTCGTCGTCCCGCGTCGCGTGCTTGCGCTCTTCTGCGCTCGGTGAGCCCCGCGTGCCCGCTAGAGCTCACCGGAGTGAGTCGGAGCTCCGGCGACCTCTCGGCTCGCACGGTTCTCCCTCTCCTCTCTGTCTCTGCTTGCGTTCGTAGGTGCGTTGGATCCGCCTTGGCCTTGCGCACCTTTTCCCGTCGTTAGCTTACGCTCTACCGCCGTGAAACGGCCGGACCACGGCGAGCAGCGCCGCCGCGTCCGCCATTCGCGACGGCGAGGTAGTTCCGGTGCTCGTCCGGTGCCAAAGAGGGTACGGTTGGACTCGTCTCGTTCTCGCGAAGCCGTAGGTGCTCCCGGTGTCGCCGGAAACCTCACCGGCGGCGAGATTCCGGCCGATCTTTGGCCGCGGAGTCACGGGGTGGATGACAGGTGGGGTCATCTGACTCGCGTGTCCCGCCTGTCAGTGACTCCGAGGGTTTGAATCCGGGTGCGCTTAGCGTTTTAGGTTGTTTTCCGTTTTAAAAGTTTTCCAAGAAAATGAGTTATGTATTAAAAATCCATATCTTGAGGAATATAGCTCCAAAAATTGTGAAATAAATTTTAGTGTGTTCCTTATTTCCAGATCTATAGCCTAGTATGTTTGCATGTCATGTTTGAGTAATTTTTCTGTGTGAATATATTTAATCCATGTTTTTGCTAAACTTGGAAAATGCATAGTAAATAAAATAGGGTTCAGAAAAATATAGTTACATATTATTTGGTGTATAAATGAATTTATGGTAATTTAAATGCTTGCATGGCAGTGATTTATGATTTTTAATAATTATTTGAGTCATGCAATAAATCTAGAAAATTTTGTGGGTATTTCTTATGATATTAGACAAATGGTAAAAATATGAAATTTGTTGTTTCACATTTATATCACAGTGAAGTAATTATACTTACTTTATTAATTAATCTTGTGATTTTTGTGGCTCAAAATAAGTAACCAAAAATTATGAAAAATTTACAGTAGACTTTATGCTTAGCTGGTAGTCTCCTGTAATTTTTGTGGAATTTATTGATGAACAGAATTGCATGTGATTTTTAATGGGCCTAGAAATGAATAAAGAAAATTATGAATGGTTGTGTATATAGGTTGAATGGAATAAGTTGGGTTTGGTGTATCTTTGAAGCATCATGTGGGTTGCTGGTTGCATTTGAAAAATAATTGTAGAAGAGAATGCAATAGATGTTTGATTCAATTGTTTATTCTTGGATGATGTTGACTACCTCGTAATAAGCATGACCAAGTACATCACCTATGCATCATGTCATGACTCCTTTAGTACTTTCTCATACAAACATCCACTCGGGCATCTCGCACTCCACTCATGAGCACACATGCATCATACAGGCTCGCAGGAGAACGAGGTGGGACCCGAGGAGCCGGAGGAGATTCAGGAGCAGGAACCTCCGGAAGCACAGGAACCCGGAGAGGAACTGCAGGAGTGTCCAGATCACCGACCCAGCACGTTTGAGAAAGGCAAGCCCCGGAGCATTCTAAGTCTCCCTATTCTCGCTAACTTATGTGATGCACTATACTTGTTCTACTATATTGCATTTAAGTGGTAGGAGTTGCCTGATACCGTTGCTGCATGTATACTCCTTGTTATCCCTACTCGTTTATCTACCTTGTCCTATATAGATAGGCGCGGAGTCTATGCTTAGTTTGCTTAGCCCGGTAGAAGTTAGGTGATTCCCTGTCACCTGCGAGATATAGGTGGATACCTGCTTGATTAAGCAGTGGTTGCTTGGGGAAAGGAATAACCAAGTGTGGAATGTAATTGGAGACCGGGCAGGGTCTTATGGTGGGCTGACCATAGTGCCCCTGCCTGTGTCGATTAAGGACCGATCGTTGACGGCCCTCTTGTCATGTTGAACGCATGCCTCACACTTAGCTGGAAGGATAAGTCGTTCCGACCGCGAAGCCTGAACACTATCCGGGCCGGGAATCGAGCCGCCATGCGCTGTATTGGTGATGGTTGAGGAGAACGACGAGGGCGCGGCGCGCAACCTTGGTATACCTTGGATACCTCGGTCGCCGGAACGGTCGTCGGGTACTGGCGGTGCCTGTCGAACCCGCGAATTGGTCTTGGATAGTGTAATACGGTGATCTGTAGCTCACTTGATCAGTGAGTGTGGTTTGTGTGGGGAATACCTCGCCAGCTGGTTAGAAATCGATTCGAATCGCCATCGCTCCTGGATAGTGAGCACTTGACATGAGCCCTGTCCTCGTAGTAAGGACTATGGAACACTTGGGTTATAATGAAAGGGATTTATGACTGCTATGATGAGGTACTATCATATCACCATACTTGTTGTGATAGCACAGGTGCAAACCTAGATAATAGGTAATGATACTTTCAACTTGAGCAAATTAACAGAAGAAAGATTTATGTAGGTTATGGTAATAGAATTTTGCGGTTTTTGCAAAATGGTTGTCAGATACCCCACTATATAGCCTTCATGATCCTTAAAGAGTCTTTATTTCAGTTTGTGACGGCTAAGTCTAGCTGAGTACCTTCTCGTACTCAGGGTTCTATTCCCATGTTGTTTTGCAGATGGTCAAATGTACTATGGTTATTGCATCCTCTGTCTGTACCCAGCCATGGGTGATGATTAGACCAAGGGCGATGGTTACTCCGTCTCTTCTTTTGCTTTTGTGGGAGTGACCAAACTATGGCACTGTATCAGACTAAGTGCGTGTGTTGTATTTTCGAACTATGAAGCTTCCGCTACTTGAAGAACTTGGTTTGTAAGAACTTAAGCACTCCGATGTATTTTATGAATGTTGTAATCTGGATGTACTTGTGGATGGCGACCGCTAAACTTATTACGATCTTGGCTGTTGTACGATGTGTGGTTTGAAATCCTTCGAGATTTCACGGACTACCGGGATTATATGGGCTTAAGCGTGATGGTTTGACTATGCAAATGGTCACTGTCAGGCTTAATCTCTTATAATTTGGTCGGTTCTGTTACACTCCCTTCCTTCAGGATACCCCATCGAACTGAGCACCCTCCAAAGCAAAGTGGGCATCCCAAACTCCTCCAGGAACTTGCTCTTATGTCATGAGCTCCTAGCTGCCAACGGATGGCGAGGGGCCCGCCCACCAGTGGACTTGCGAGCGGTGAGCCTAGTGCGTGCCATCTGCTGCAAATGGAATACCTTGTTAAGATCGAGGATTACCTTTAATTATTTTATTTAGAATTGGGACGGATTAAATTAAGGGGGAGAGTAAGCAATGATATGAAATGATCATGATGCATGCACGAACATACGATCTCACAAACTTAGAAACAAAGGTTAACACTAAGCGGTATATGCGGTGGCACACAGCGTTCTCTCATAACGTAACTAACGTTCTAAGCGAGAACGTGGTTAGTGTACCTGCAGAAAACTCATTTCAGCCCACCCACAGTATGATTGTGTAGAACAAGAATTTAAAGCTATACACCCCACATACACAGACACCCGTCCATGCATATGACATGTTGCTACCCACATCATCGCCCTAATGACGGCATCGCCTCTCAGGACGGAATTCCCAACATGCGGTACTGTTCCAAACACACCAAAATATGTGTGCATGACACAGCACCTAACAACACTCCCCTAGACCGGCAGTGTATCCGATCATGCTCTCACAGCTCCCACTTACCGTGGCGTAGAGGAAAAATTTATCCATACATTACCACTCAAATGAATGGTACTCATACTATTGCACGCCCTATGAGCGACGAAATAGAAATATGATGCATTAAACCCCAAGTCAGTACTTAACTAGCCACCTTAGAGTCCTTAACTGGGCATAAACGATATGACCATGGCACACTAGATAGTTTTCCAAAACTTAGTTTAACACCTTGACCATTATTAATTAATAAAATCTTTTATTAAACCGGTCTAGATTTTGTTTAGAACATACTTATGAACAGTAACTCGCTAAACCTTGCTCCGATGCCAGCTGTAACAGAACTGACCAAATTATAAGAGATTAAGCCTAATAGTGACCATTTGCATAGTCAAACCATCGAGCTTAAGCCCATATAATCCTGGTAGTCCGTGAAATCTCGAAGGATTTCAAACCACATATCGTACATACAGCCAAGATCGTAATAAGTTTAGCGGTCGCCATTCACAAACACATCCAGATTACAACATTCTTAAAACACAACGGAGTTCTTAAAGTTATTACAAACCAAGTTCACAAGTAGCGGAAGCTTCATAGTTCGAAAATACAACACACACACTTAGTCTGATACAGTGCCATAATTCGGTCATTCCCACAAAAGCAAAAGAGAAGACGGAGTGACCATCGCCCTTGGTCTAGTCATCACCCATGGCTGGGTACAGACAGAGGATGCAATAACCATAGTACATTTGACCATCTGCAAAACAACATGGGAGTAGAACCCTGAGTACGAGAATGTACTCAGCTAGACTTACCCGTCATAAATTAAAATAAAGACTCATCAAGGATCATGAAGGCTATATAGTGGGGTAGCTGACAACCATTTTGCATAACTGCAAGATGCTATTAACATGCCCTACCTAAATCTTTCTTATTTTAATTTGCTCAAGTTGACAGTATCATTACCTATTATCTAGGTTTGTACTTGCACTATTACAATCAAGTGTAACCATATGATGGTATCTCATCATAGCATTCATGAAACCATTTATCTTTATAACCCAAGTGTTCCATAGTCCTTACTACGAGGACGAAGCTCATGTCAAGTGCTCACTATCCAGGAGCGATGGCGATTCGAATCGATTTCTAACCAGCTGGCGAGGTATTCCCCACACAAACCACACTCAGTGATCAAGTGAGCTACAAATCACCGTATTGCACTATCCAGGACCAATTCGCGGGTTCGACAGGCACCGCCCGTACCCGAGGACCGTTCCGGCGACCGAGGTATCCAAGGTATACCAAGGTTGCGCGCCGCGCCCTCGTCGTTCTCCTCAACCATCACCAATACAGCACGTACATCGGGCCGATTCCCGGCCCGGATAGTGCTCAGGCTTCACGGTCGGAATGACTTATCCTTTCAGCTAAATGCGGGGCATGCGTTCAACATGACAAGAGGGCCGTCAACGATCGGTCCTTAATCGACACAGGTAGGGGCACTATAGTCAACCCACCATAAGACCCTGCCCGGTCTCCAATTCCATTCCACACTTGGTTATTCTTTTCCCAAAGCAATCACTGCTTAATTAAGCAGGTATCCACCTATATCTCGCAGGTGACAGGAAATCACCCGACTTCTACCGGACTAAGCAAGCTAAGCATAGACTCCGCACCTATCTTGTGGACAAGGTAGATAAACGAGGGGTGATATCAAGGAGCACCAATGCATCAACGGTATCAACCAACTCCTATCACTTAAATGCAATATAACCGAACAAGCGTAGTATAACATATAAGTTAGCGAGAATAGGGAGACTTAGAATGCTCCGGGGCTTGCCTTTCTCAAACGTGCTGGGCCGGTGATCCGGACACTCCTGTAGCTCTTCTCCGGGTTCGGGTGCTTCCAGAGGTTCCTGCTCGTGAATCTCCTGTGGCTCCTTGGGTCCCACCTCGTTCTCCTGCGAGCCTGTATGATGCATGTATGCTCATGAGTGGAGTGCGGGATGTTCGAGTGAATGCTTGTATGAGAAAGTACCAAATGATCATGGCATGATGCATAGGCGATTTAATTGGTCATGCTCTTTACAAGGTAGTCAACATCACCCAAGAATAGGCAATTGAATTAAACATCTATTGCATTCTCTTCTATAAATGTTTTCGAGTATAACCAGCAACCCACAAGTTGCTTCAAAGATACACCAAACCCCTTCTTATTCCATTTAACCCACAAATAACAATTATAAATTAATTATCCATTTCTAGGCCCATCAAGATTAGCATGCACTTCTGTTTATCAATAAATTCTCCAAAAATTACAGGAGACTACCAGTCAAGCATAAAGTTTACTATAAATTTTTCATAATTTTTGGATACTTATTTTGAGCTACAAAAATCACAAGATTAAATAATAAGGGAAATTACAATTACTCTATTGTGGTATTTGTGTCAAACAGCGGATTTCATATTTTTATAATTTGTCTAATATCATAGGAAACACCCACAAAAATTTCCAGATTAATTGCATGATCCAAATAATTATTAAAAATCATAAACCACTGTCATGCAAGCATTTAAATCACTATAAATTCATTTATACACCGAATAATGTGTAACAACATTTTCCCAGTGAGTTAACACACATGCAGAGCCAACAAAACCAGTTTCACATTTTTCTGAGTCTTACTTTAATTACTATGCATTTTCTAAGTTTAGCAAAAGCATGGATTAATTATTTCTGTCCAGAAAAAGTGTTCAAACATGACATGCAATTACATCAAACTGTAGATCTGAAAATAAAGAGCACACCAAAATTTATTTCATCAACTTTGGAGCTGCAGAACTCAAGATATGGATTTTACAAGTTTTAAATCGATTTCTGGAAAACCTTTTCTAAAAATCATTTCGAAATCGGGATAAAAAAGCTAAAGACACCCAGATCTACACCCAACGCGGTCCTCATGTGACTGACAGTGGGCCTCAGACCCCACTGGTCAGCGAGACCGAGAGGGAGGGCACCTCCGACGAGCGGATCTCGCCGGCGGTGAGGTTCCCGGCCACGGGGTAAGCACCATCGTGCTCCCCGCAGCGAGGCGCACCCAGCGGTACCCTCACATTGGCCGGAGGATGGCCGGAGCACCTCTGACGAGCATGCATGGCGCCACGGTGGCGCTGCTCGCCATGGCCAGGCTGCTCCGGTGCGGTAGAACACGCGCAAGGGCTCCTCCGAGCTTCCCCGTCGAACTACGGATCTAACGCGCCAAAAAGCAAGCGAAACGAGGCAGAAACGAGCGAGGTTCGACACGGCAGAGCTCTCCGGCGAGGTCGGAGTAACTCCGGCGAGCGATTCACGGCGCTCGACGGGCTCTCACCTCGGTAGAGCGTTCGCAGGAGCTTACCGCGACGACGGCGAGTGCGCTGGTGGTTTCGGCGTCGAGATTGGGGCACTGGAGTGGCCGGCGGTGAGCAGCGGAGCTGCTCCGGTGATGGCGCTGCGGCGGAGCTCCTACGGCTGCGGTTGCGCTCGCGAGTGGAGGGAGGAGGGAGAGGGGCGCGGGCGACAGAGCAAATGGAGTGGCCTGGGAGCCCGGGCCGGCGTCCCAACCAGGTGAAGTCGGTCGGCCGCGGCGCGCCCATCGCCGGCGTACGGCCGCCACGTGGCCGACACTGGCTGGGACGAGGCGGGCGTCCACACGCGGGAGAGAGAGGGGGAGGGGGAAGGCAGGCCGGGCTGCTGTTTGGGCCGAAAGGGAGGCGGGGTTGGCCCAGCAGCGGCTGCCCCCTTCTCCATTTTTTTTGAATTTCTTTTCTCCAATTCTTTTCTAAATTCATTTGGACCATTATAAAATCATTTCCAGCTTTTGCCCCCAAAAGCAAAGTTGTTCCAAATCAAAAACTCTACAACTTGGTTTTAATAAGCAAGACCAAATTCCCAATAGAATTTGAATTACAGATTAAAACTAGTTCTAGGTTTTCAAATAAATTCATTTTGGGGATTTTTGTATAAATTCCATTTCTCAAATTCTTTTGCTCCAAAATTTGCACAAAAATATTCTTAAATCTTCTTGCACAGAAACCAACCTATCTTGAATATTCTACAATTTTAGAAGCAAGCATCATATTTTTAACATATTTAAAGCACCTGGAATAAAACACATAAAATCACATTTTTGGGATGAAATGACATGCTCATGATGCTATATTTGATGAGAATGCTTATGAATGTTTTGATAAGGCTAAGTGCATGCTTAACACCTAGGGTGTTACAATGCCAAGTGATGGAGCAAGTGATGATCATGGTGATGATGGTGATGACCACAAGGTGATCAAGTGCTCAACTTGGTAAAGAAGAAAGAGAAAAACAAAACCCTATGGAGATCAAGTCAAAGGTATTACTTAGGGTTTTGGTGGTGATCAAGACACCATAGAGGGTGTGATCACATTTAGGATAGATAGCCGTACTATAAAGAGGGGAATTCTTTGGCTAAGCGGTTATCAAGTGCCACTAGGTGTCATTGTTCATGTGCATGCATTTAGAACCTAGTGAGCTAACTTAACTCCTTCAAAGAAAATGTTTGTGAAAATGCTAACACACGTGCACTTGTTGGTACACACGTTGTGGTGTTGGCACACTGAGAAGGACGTGGAGTTTCAAGGGTAGAGAGAGGATTCGACGCTTTTCGAGAAAATGAAGTGCATATTTTCTATTGCGCCGGTGGGAAATTTGGAGAAGTCGCGGGAGTGTTGAGAAACACTCACCGGACGCTAGCTTCTGGAGCACCGGACGCTGAGTCTGAGCGTCCGGTGCAGACAGTGCCTGGCCCAGCTAGGGTAAGGCACCGGACGATAGGCACCGGACGCAGGCCTATGCGTCCGGTGTGCGGGCGTTTTGTGACTCTCTCTGCGCATGGGTCCGGTGAGCACCGGACGCTACCGGTGCTTAGCGTCCGGTGACCCACAGGTTTGCGAAACTCTCTGCGCATGAGTCCGGTGTGCACCGGACGCGTCCGGTGCTAACTTGCTCAGCGTCCGGTGCACTGCAGGTGACCATAGACTCTGACACGAGAAGTTTAAAAGGCGACACGTGGCTGACGTTGGAGCACCGGACGCAAGGGCTGAGCATCCGGTGCCCCTTTAAGAGCGTCCGGTGACCCCGAGTTTTGCCTAGTGAAAGAGCCAACGGCTCTATTTGTTTGAGGGGCTATAAATACGTGTTTAGCCGGCTTGGGGCTTATACCGTTGGCATTCTTGACTACTAGACATCCTTGTGAGCTTAAGCAAACACCTCCCACTCATCTCCTTCATAGATTAAACATCTTTGTGAGATTGGGAGTGATTCCAAGTGCATTTGCTTGAGTGATGGCATCTAGTGGCACTTGGGGATCGATTTGGCTACGGTTTTCTTATTACTCTTGGTGGTTGCCGCCACCTAGACGGCTTGGAGCAGCGGAGGAGCTTTGGCACGAGTTGGTGATTGTTCGTGGCCATCTCCCGGTGATTGTGAGAGGTTTGTGCCTACCTCGGCGGAGAGCCAAAGGCAACATTAGTGGATTGCTCGTGTCTTTGAGCTACCTCACTTGTGGGTAGGTTCTTGTGGTGTCCTAGTGAGGACGAGGTTCGTGCTACACCTCTTAGCCACCGAACCACCAAGTATTGGTCGACACAACGGGGATGTAGCGTGCCGGCAAGCACGTGAACCTCGGGAGAAAAATTGTTTGTCTCCATTGTGTTTGTTCATTGGATTTCTCCCGGTGATTGGACTTCATATTATTGATTGGTTCATCCCCTCTACGCAGCGGTATAAAGATCAAACCTTCTCTCTTATTTTCTTGCAAACTAGAGTAGCTTACATACCTGTATAGAAACTTTAGGTAGCTCTCTAGTGTAAGTAGAGACATAGCTCTTTTGTGCCTAGTGATCTTATCAACTAGAATTGTTGAATAGGTGGCTTGCAAACCCCCCATTAGAGCTAGAGCAAAAAGCTTCGTTTTATTATTTACTAACCTCTTGCTCTAGTGTTTTTGTAGAATTTTTAAATAGGCTATTCACCCCCTCCTCTAGCCATATTAGGACCTTTCACCATTGCTATAAAGCCAGGACGAAGTTCATAGCTAGAAGCTGTGATTAGTTTTGACGATTGTGGTGGCTCTGAGAACTCGCCCTTTGGTGTGGAGAGTTTATAGATTGGAGCAGAATCCATATGGTATGATGGTGGTGATTAAACAGGTGGTAAAAATAAAAAAAATAAATGGACAAACTTGGCTCGAAACAAACACAGCTACCGTTCCCCGGCAACGGTGCCAGAAAGCTTGTTGGGTATTTTAAACGCACAAAGAAAAAATCCACAGGTGCACGGATACCGTTGTAGCTTTCACCTGGGAGTTTTCTAAGGTATCGATTTTCAACGAGGAACATTTAGTGTACTAGTTGAGGTTTAGATCACCCAAGGATAACTATATATATTTTTGTAGGGTAGAGAGAAATTTTCCTAAGAGCTCTGTAGATTGATCTAGGAATTAGGATTTACTCTAGAGTTACTTATTTTGGGATATCAGAGCACTAACCATAGAAAAAGATGAGATGAACATGGTGGAATACGTGGTCCATCAGGACCGTCATGATCTTAGGGCTACCACAACAATACGCTTTCCATTTGGTCGAGAGCCTCCTCGAACATTCTATATTACTACTGAGTTGAAGTTTGTGGTATTCTCACTGTGTAAATCTAACATGTGGACAATCTTTGGTTATTTTCAGCTGACACCCTGTAGAAATAGACATTCACCAAAACACATGGAATTCTGTTAGTGATAATCCTATATCTAGGTGTTTGTATATAGGTCTATGTTCATGTTTAGTTGACAGTTAAAATTAGGAGTTATCTATCATCAACATTCATCCATAGGCATGTCCATGTCTACTATCTCCGGCTCACCAGAGATCCACACCTCCTCATCATAGAACTGTAACTCGTAAACATATTCCCCAATTACAACATCCACTAAATTTGGGATGAGTTGAGGATCCAACACTGCTACTTTCGTCCTTGACCTCCCAAATTTTTTTGTAAATTTCATGTAAACCGCACGTGGAACTCCCAAAATTGAGCCAATCGCCCATATAATTGGGAATTCCCTTAGTTCATTCAAAAGGCCACGAAATTGCACCAACACCTTGTCAATCTCATATTTATATATATTGTCGACGGTCCTTAAGTACCAAATTCAACCGTCAACTAAACATGGAAAATGATCAATATGCACCAAACACCTAGAATAAGGGTTTTATCTGATAGAATTTCATGAGTTTTGGTGTTTGTCTATTTCTACAAGGGGTTATCAGAAAATATGGAAGGAAGGCTCACACGTTGCGTTTACAATGAGATAATTACGTGTGCGGCAATTTTCATTAACCTAGAAGACTCCAGAAGGACCTGGGCCGAAGTGGAGCCAGGTCGGGGCCCAGCCCAGGGCGCCCGCCCTACCCCTATGGCCAATCAGCGTCCACTTTGCGGATCATGCTCTACCACCTCTAATCTTCAAGAAAAACTATGCGATTAAGGTTGGTTTGACCCGAAGGTCAACGTTCATTTGAGGGGGCTATATAAGCAAGACCTCTCCACCCCAGGGGGAGAGGAGAAATCATTATTAGAGGAAGCCATCAAAGTTAGGGTTTAGGAATTTCTCTCCCGCAGAGAATTAGAATTAGCTACTCCCAATTCCTTCAAGTTCTATAGGATTGATTAGATAGAATTAGAGAAGTAGAGCCTAGCGCTCTAGATTTCGGATCTTCATCAATAAAGGTTGGTATTATTTCATATCTTTCTATACTACTTTATTCTAATTGTATTATGTCTCTATTTATTATGTTCTTAGTTTGCTCTAGTGTTATATTTGATATAGTTATGATTGATAATGAGTTTATGGATAAGTTTGCAAAGCGCTTAGCTCTTGACGCGCGGGAGTTAAGTGGTAGATCACATGGGGGCATGGTGCTTAGATGTTATTTTCCTTCAAATGTATCCTATTGGCCGGGTTGTGTGGTAGTTCGTGATGGTGACAGCTTCGTTTATTCTTATATAGTCCACCCTCCATTAGTAGGACAGGCATAATTTGTATTGAGGAGTAAGTCTTGCTATGTTCTGATTTACTTTAGCAATGTTCCTTATACATGAATGAAGAGTCTCTTGTGCTATATATGATCTTGTAGATGCCTAGAGTAGATTGTGATTTAGTAGATAGTAGATACTTAGAATCCATTCTCTTGCTAATCTAACGTCATCTACATTTATGTGGAGTAGTCTATTTCTAATCGCTGTGTTTTTTACCCATGAGCTTATATTTCATTGTCTTTATTATTATGGCTTACCTCCTGCCAAAGCAAGTGACTGTGTGATGAGTTTCTCATTAGTAATCATATTATTGCAAGTTTATCTCTAGTCTATGCGTTGATAGATTTTACCCCTGTTTTCACTTTCACCGTTCTCTTAAGCAAAATTATAAATAACGATACACAGAATACTTTCCTGGTGAAATGCTACAATGAGGTATTTTATCTGTGCGCTTGCAGATAGAATAGATTATTTTCTAGAGAGCCTTCATATTCATAAATACCTTTCTACACTCTGGCACCATGCTGGGGATGACAACATAGTATTCAAGTGGTGTTAGCAAGTGTCAACAAGTATTTCTAGCGCGGTTGCCGGGGAACAGTAAGGAAAGTCAGGAAGTCGGTCAAGGTTATTCACATAAAATATTAGACTAGACTATGGAGAAATAATTGCATAAACTACTACTATAAAAATGAGAATCATAACAAGGCACCTCTACTTTGGCAGGTTCACCATGTTGTTTTTCTTTGTTTATATTTTTATACAGGGTATGTAACAGAACCGACCAAATTATAAGAGATTAAGCCTAATAGTGACCATTTGCATAGTCGAACTATCACGCTTAAGCCCATATAATCCCGGTAGTCCGTGAAATATCGATGGATTTCAAACCGCACATCACATGACAGCCAAGATCGTAATAAGTTTAGCGGTCGCCATCCACAAGTACATCCAGATTACAACATTCATAAAATACATCGGAGTGCTTAAAGTTATTACAAACCAAGTTCTTCAAGTAGCGGAAGCTTCATAGTTTGAAATTACAACACACACGATAAGTCTGATACAGTGCCATAGTTCGGTCATTCCCACAAAAGCAAAAGAAGAGACGGAGTGACCATCGCCCTTGGTCTAGTCATCACCCATAGCTGGGTACAGACAGAGGATGCAATAACCATAGTACATTTGACCATCTGCAAAACAACGTGGGAATAGAACCCTGAGTACGAGAAGGTACTTAGCTAGACTTACCCGTCATAAACTTAAAATAAAGACTCATCAAGGATCATGAAGGCTATATAGTGGGGTAGCTGACGACCATTTTGCAAAACCGCAGTATTTCGCTAACATAACCTACATAAGTCTTTCTTCTTTTAATTGGCTCAAATTGAAAGTATCATTACCTATCGTCTAGGTTTGCACCTGCACTATTACAAGCAAGTATGAGACTATGATAGTACCTCATCACAGCAGTCATAAACCCGTTTCATTTTAACCCAAGTGTTCCATAGTCCTTACTACGAGGACAGGGCTCATGTCAAGTGCTCACTATCCAGGAGCGATGGCGATTCGAATCGATTTCTAACCAGCTGGCGAGGTATTCCCCACACAAACCACACTCACTGATCAAGTGAGTTACAGATCACCGTATTACACTATCCAGGACCAATTCGCGGGTTCGGCAGGCACCGCCAGTACCCGAGGACCGTTCCGGCGACCGAGGTATCCAAGGTATACCAAGGTTGCGCGTCGCGCCCTCGTCGTTCTCCTCAACCATCACCAATACAGCGCATGGCGGCTCGATTCCCGGCCCGGATAGTGTTCAGGCTTCGCGGTCGGAACGACTTATCCTTCCAGCTAAGTGTGGGGCATGCGTTCAACATGACAAGAGGGCCGTCAACGATCGGTCCTTAATCGACACAGGCAGGGGCACCATGGTCAACCCACCATAAGACCCTGCCCGGTCTCCAAATTCATTCCACACTTGGGTATTCTTTTCCCCGAGCAACCAATGCTTAATCAAGCAGGTATCCACCTATATCTCGCAGGTGACAGGGGATCACCAGACTTCTACCGAACTAAGCAAGCTAAGCATAGACTCCGTGCCTATCTACATAGGACAAGGTAGTTGAATGAGTAGGAATAACAAGGAGTACTCATGCAGCAATGGTATCAGGCAACTCCTATCACTTAATATGCAATATAGTAGAACAAGTATAGCCCTTTATATAAGTTAGTGAGAATAGGGAGACTTAGAATGCTCTGGGGCTTGCCTTTCTCAAACGTGCTGGGTCGGTGATCCGGACACTCCTGCAATTCCTCTCCGGGTTCCTGTGATTCCGGAGGTTCCTGCTCCTGAAGCTCCTCTGGCTCCTCGGGTCCCACCTCGTTCTCCTGCGAGCCTGTATGATGCATATATGCTCATGAGTGGAGTGTGAGATGCCCGAGTGGATGCTTGTATGAGAAAGTGCCAAAGGACCATGACATGATGCATGGATGATACACCTGGTCATGTTCATTACAAGGTAGTCAACATCATCCAAGAATAAACATTTGAATCAAACATCTATTACATTCTCTTCTATAATTATTTTTCAAATGCAACCAGCAACCTCCATGAGGCTTCAAAGATACACCAAACCCAACTTACTCCATTCACCCTATATATACAACCATTCATAGTTTTCTTTATTCATTTCTAAGCCCATAAAAAAAAATCAAATGCAGTTCTGTTCATCAATAAATTCCACAAAAATTACAGGAGACTACCAGCTAAGCATAAAGTCTACTGTAAATTTTTTATGATTTTTGGATACTTATTTTGGGCCACAAAAATCACAAGATTAAGTAATAAAGTAAGTATAATCACCCTACTATGATATAAGTGTCAAACAACAGATTTCATATTTTTACAATTTGTCTAATATCATAAGAAACACCCACAAAATTTTCCAGATTTATTGCATGACCCATTTAATTATTAAAAATCATAAAGCACTGCCATGCAAACATTTAAATTATCATAAATTCATTTATACACCAAATAATATATAACAATATTTTCTCAGTGATTAAACACACATGCAGAGCCAGCAAAACAAGTTTTACATTTTTCTGAACCCTATTTTATTTACTATGCATTTTCCAAGTTTAGGAAAAACATAGATTAATTATATTCTTACGGGAAAGTTACTAAAACATGACATGCAATCATACTAGGCTATAGATCTGGAAATAAGGAACACACCAAAATTTATTTCACCATTTTTGGAGCTATATTCATCAAGATATGGATTTTTGAACATTTAAATCATTTCCTGGAAATTATTTTTCTGAAAATAAATCAAATCCACCCCGAGACCTGCTAGGTGCACCCGGTGCAGTGCACCCGCGGCCGCTGACGAGCGGACCCGCCTGCCAGCCGGGCCCGCTGGCCAGGACACCGAGAGGGGAGAGGATCCCTGACGACGGCTCGCCGCCGGCGATGCCTCTCGGCCGGAACCAACGGCACCAACACGTTCGCCTCCCTCTTGCGACTCGATCCCACCCCTTTACTCGCCCTGAAACCCCGCACAGCGAGTTGGCCACCGGCAATGGCGGACCGGCGGCGCTGCCGCAGCGGTGCCGGCCACCACGCTCCGGTAGAGCGCTCGAGTGCGGCTTCTCGCGACTCAGGGAGCCACGACGACCATAATGCGCGCGCTAGCGAGGCAAGAGAGGTTCGGGAGGGGGAAAACCAGCGACGCCGACGCCGCGGAGAGCTCCGGCGAGGCCGCAGATTCTCCGGCGAGCGATTCGGCTCGCTAGAACCGCTTACCTGCGCGAAGAAACTACGTCCGAGCACGTGGAGACGAATGCGGAGCTCGGAGAGGTGGAAGGAGGCGCTGAGAGGCGACGGAGTGCTGGGGACACGGCGAGCGGCGGCACGGTGCGCGCGGAGAGGAGGCAGGAGAGCGCGAGAGGGAGCGAGGGGGCGCGCACCGGGTGGAGGAGAGAATGGCGAGGGAGGTGGCGCTGTCCGCAGCGGAGGGGAGGGTCGTGGCGCCGGCGAGCAGCGCATGCCGTCCACGCGGCGCCGTCGGCCTGACACGGTCGGGCGCGCGCGGCGCGGCCGTGTCCGAGCGCGCACGGGGAGGGGGTGGACGCGGCGCGGTCGGCCTGGGCTGGCTTCGCTGGCTGGGCCGGTTGGTTGGCGCCGGCCCGCCAGTGAACAGCTCCCCCTTTCTTTTTTTTTTAAAATTCTTTTTCTAAATTCCTTTCTAAAATTATTTGGACCAGCCAAAAAGCATTTTCACCTCTTGCTCCCAAAAACAAAATTGTTCCAAATTAAAAACTCTACACCTTTGCTTTGACAAGCAAGACCAAATTCCAAACAAAATTTGAATTACAAGTTAAAACTCAGTTCTAGGTTTTAAATAAATTCTTTTTGGATATTTTTGTATAAATCCCATTTCTCAAATTCCATAGCTCCAAAAATTGCACAAAAATATTCTAAATTCTTCTCACACATAAATCAACCTAATTTGAATTTTTCACAATTTTAGAAGCAAGCACCACATTTTTAACATATTTAAAACTTATGAAATGAAGCACATAAAAGCATAATTTGAAAAGAGTGTCATGCTCATGATGCTTATGCTTGATGGAAATGCTTATGCATGACTTTGATGAGACTAAGTGCATGCTTAACACCTAGGGTGTTACAGCCCTTCCCCCCCTTAGGGAAATCTCGTCCCGAGATTTTGGGTTACTAACCATTTCTTATGAAATTTTGGATAAACTGTTTTTAAGTAATCCTCTGTTTCCCAAGTGGCATCCCTATCGTCATGATGACTCCACACCACTTTATAAGTTCTGACAACTTTGTTTCGGGTTACTCGCTCCTTGGTATCCACAATCCCCACTGGCTGCTCCTTATACTCTAGGTCTGCTTTTATCTTGATCCCTCGAGGTTCAACTCTTTGCTCAGGCACTTTCAAACATTTCCGTAGTTGCGACACATGGAAGACCGGAAAGATCGAGCTCATCTCTTCAGGTAACTGAATCTTATAGGCCACTGGGCCTTTCCTCTCTAGCACTTGGTACGGTCCCACATATCTGGGTGCAAGCTTGCTTCGAACTCGGAAACGTTGAATTTTCTTCATTGGCGTAACCTTGAGGTACACATAGTCACCTATGTTGAATTCAAGTGGCCTTCTTCTCTTATCCGCATAACTCTTTTGTCGTGACTGTGCCGCTTGCATATGCTGCTGTATGATATGCACCTTTTTCTCGGCATCATTCACAAAGTCGATACCATAGTATCTTCTTTCACCAGGTTCAACCCAGTTTAACGGAGTTCTACATCTTCGACCATACAAAGCTTCAAACGGGGCCATCTTGATGCCCTCTTGATAACTATTATTGTAGGAAAATTCAGCCAACGGTAACCACGACTCCCATGATCCCTTGGATGATAGCACACAGGCCCTCAGCATATCTTCTAACACTTGATTTAGCCTCTCGGTTTGACCTGAAGTCTGGGGATGATACGCCGTGCTTCTTATCAGACTGGTCCCCAAACTTTTATGCATGCGCTCCCAGAAGTGAGCGGTGAACTGCGGTCCTCTATCTGATATGATTGTCTTGGGAATACCATGCAACTTGACAATCTCAGCCATATATATATCGGCATACTCAGGAGGTCGGTAACGAGTCTTCACAGGGATGAAATGGGCCGATTTGGTCAATCGATCTATGATTACCCAAATCGAGTCATTCCCCTTCCTTGTGGTTGGTAAACCTGTGATAAAGTCCATACTGACCTCTTCCCATTTCCACTCCGGAACTGATAACGGTTGTAACAGACCTGCAGGTTTCATATGGATGGCCTTAACTCTGCAACACGTGTCACAACGGGCCACATAAGCTGCTATTTCTTTCTTCATCTTGGTCCACCAAAAGTGGGGCCATAGATCTTGATACATTTTGCTGCTGCCAGGATGAATAGAAAGCTTAGAGAGATGGGCTTCATCCATGATGCGATTCTTCAACTCCCGATCTTTCGGGACCACTAACCGCTGTTGGAACCACAGTACCCCCTTCTCATCAACCCGAAACTGAGTCTTTGGGTCATCTTTGATCTTCTCTTTGATGTGGAAAATACCCTTTTCTGTTTTCTGACCTTCAATGACTTGACTCTCGAGTGAACAACTGAGTTGTATATGACATAAGACCTCAGGATGCATAAGATTGAACCCATCTTCAAACAACGGTTGAACCACTTGACAGTGTGGTTTACGACTTAGAGCATCTGCTACTACATTAGCCTTGCCTGGATGATAGTGAACTTCCAGGTCATAGTCCTTGATTAGCTCTAACCACCGTCGTTGCCTCATATTCAGCTCGGACTGCATGAAGATGTACTTCATGCTCTTATGATCGGTATAAATGTGACACTTATTTCCTAGCAGATAATGTCTCCAGATCTTCAAAGCATGTACTACTGCTGCTAACTCAAGGTCGTGCGTTGGATAGTTGACTTCATGCTTTCTCAACTGTCGGGAAGCATAAGCTATCACCCTGCCATCTTGCATCAACACACACCCCAGGCCACTCTTCGATGCGTCACAAAACACATCAAAAGGCTTCTCTATATTAGGTTGTGCCAGAACGGGAGCAGTGGTTAGCAACTTTCGCAAGGTGCGGAAGGCTAACTCACACCCCTCCGTCCAGACGAACTTATGATCCTTTTGTAGCAAACTTGTCATTGGCTTAGCAATCTTGGAGAAGTCAGGTATGAAACGACGATAATACCCGGCCAGACCAAGAAAACTTCTAACTTCCGAGACCGAAGTTGGTGCCTTCCAGTCCATGACTTCCTGCACTTTTGATGGATCCACAGCAATTCCTTCTTCAGACAGAATGTGCCCGAGGAAAGGAACTTTCTTTAACCAGAACTCACACTTGCTGAACTTGGCATATAACTGATGCTCTCGTAACCGTGTCAGCACGATTCTCAGATGCTCGGCGTGATCTTGCTCATTTTCTGAATACACCAGAATATCATCGATAAACACCACAACAAACTTATCCAATTCCGGCATAAAGACTGAATTCATCAGATACATAAAATATGCAGGAGCATTTGTCAACCCAAAGGACATGACAAGATACTCGTACAACCCATATCTGGTGGAAAAAGCAGTCTTCGGGATATCTTGCGGACGAATCTTGATTTGGTGATACCCAGATCTCAAATCTATCTTAGAGAACACTCTTGCCTTGGATAATTGATCAAACAGGATGTCAATCCTTGGCAAGGGATACTTATTTTTGATTGTCACTGCATTGAGTGGACGATAGTCCACGCACATGCGCAACGACTGATCCTTCTTTTTCACAAACAACGCTGGACAACCCCATTCCGACGAGCTGGGCCGGATGAACCCTTTTTCTAATAACTCCTTCAGTTGCTTCTTCAGCTCTGCGAGTTCGTTTGGTGGCATCTGGTACGGCCTTCTATATATTGGTGCTGTACCTGGTATCAACTCGATTGGAAACTCTACCTCCCTATCTGGGGGAAGTCCTGGCAATTCCTCGGGAAAAACATCAGGGAACTCACAGACGACTGGGATCTGTGTTAAAGGGACCACGTGCGTAGCACACGAGATGCTAGCAAAGTCAAGACGACGGGGCAGAGGTACTTGAAAAGAGTTACTGCCCTGTGGTTCTCTGAGAGATAACATCCTCTTTCCAGTATCTATGACCGCATCCCATTCTCTCATCCATTTCATGCCCATGATAACATCCAAAACTAACCCAGGCATGACCACTAGATTTACCCGAAAGACTCGGCTACTTATCTCCAGGGTTGCCCCTCGGACCACTCTATTGGTCAACACATCTGCCCCTACTGAGCTGATGCGGTAGCCATAGCCCAGATCTGTAACTGGTTGATTATGCTTTTGTGCAAATGCTTGGCTCATGAATGAATGCGACGATCCAGAATCAAACAAAACAACTGCAAGATGTTGGTTGACAGGAAACATACCAGCTGTTACCGGTTCTCCTTCCGGAATCTCCTTGATCGAGGTATGATGCACACGAGCTGGATATGTTGGCTGCTGCCTCTTGGGATAGGGACATTCCTTAGCAAAGTGCCCCATCTTGTGGCAGTTATAACATGGACCCTTGGGCACATTGTTGACGGCAGGTGCTGCAGCTTGAATTGCCTTTGGCTTGGCAGGAGCTATCGCCACCTTGTACGGCTTCTGCTGTGTTGGATGCCCGGTGTTCCTTCTCTGCGGTGGTCGGAACCTAGCACCTGGGGCAGGGGGACGATACTGCTGTCGCCCTGTCACTGGTGCCCTGGACTGGGATGATCCAGCTTCAAAAGCCCCTTTACGTGACTTGGATGCACTGTAGTTGTTGTTGTTATTCTCCTGGGTGAGACAGTCACTGATGTAAGCATTGAAGGTAGCCCTGGCCCCTGTACCCATGGTCTTCAGCATCTTTGGATTCAAGCCTCTCTGGAAACTGGCAATCTTCTTGGCCTCCGTGTTCACAAACTCAGGGGCATATCGAGCGAGATTATTGAAAGCGTGTAGATACTCCTTCACAGACTTCGTCCCTTGGGACAGCCTCATGAACTCCCCAACCTTCATTTCAACCACACCAGGAGGAATGTAATTTCCCCGGAAAGCAGTGGTGAAGCGGTTCCATGTGATTGGGGTCCCTTCTGGGTAGGTGGTACGGTGATGGGACCACCAAATCCCAGCGGGTCCTTGTAACTGATGTGCCGCATATTCAGCCTTGAGTTCTTCTGTCATTCGGAGAAGACGAAACTTCTGCTCCATGGTGTTGATCCACTCATCTGCTTCGAGCGGTTCCAAGGCCTCCTTAAAGATTGGTGGCTTGGTATCCATGAAGTCCTTGAACGAACTGTACTGGTTGACCTCCCGGCCACCCTAATTATCCCCACGACGGGTATTGTCAGCTATGTTGCGCAAAGCTTCTTCCATGTTGCGCTGCATCTGCTCCATGTTGCGTTGGCTTCCCAGAAACTGCGCGAAAAACACATCCGCAGTGTACGGGGGAGGTGGTGGTGGTGTTGGTGCTCGGTCCTCAATCCGTTGAGCCCCATTTCCGGATGTACCTGCTCCAAGACCCGGGTTGCCGTTACCCCCGCCACGTGTTTGTACCATCTGCATACGCCAATGATAAGCAATCGTTAGGAGTTGCCATCAATCGGTAGAAAATGTGTAAAATCGTGCCATACTGAATTTACTGAAGGAATAAATTCACACAATAACAAAGGCACAACAACTCATTATCCACGTACAACATCACTAACAGATTACTTAACATTCACGCAACAAGGTTCGCGTACATCCAACTTGCCAGCATACATACACTGGACTTTCAGCATCAACTCATAAAGTCTTACACAGCCCAGATCCAAAAGTACATGACATGCCACGCAACATACATCACAAAAGAGGGAAGACTAGCTCTAGAGCCCTAACATCTACTCGCTGTGGTCACTGTCCATGCCAGAGCCATCCCCATCCTCATCACCACTAGCAGCTGCCCCTATCTCGGGATCCGCGTCCATCTCGTCCTCAGAGTCTAGCTCAGCTGCTCCAGGCAGGTGGTGAGGGTGGAGCTGGTTATGCAGTTGGTGGATCTCCTCATGCAAGTTCTCATTGTACTCCTCAGCATTAGCTAGCTGCTGCTCTAGCTCCAGCTGTCGGGCCCTCAAAGTGTCCTCCTCGTGCCAGGCTTCATTCCTCTGTCCAAGCACATGGACTAGCATACGCTCGCAGTTCCTGTGAGCAGTAGTCACCCTGTCCTTCTGCTCCCGTACTGCAAGCAGGTCCTGACTCAGCTCACTGTTCTTCTGGACTGCCTGGTCTCTCTCTCTGGTCACACGAGCCAACTCTGCCTGTAGCCTCTCAACCTTAGAGTCAAACTCACGCTGCAACTGACGCTTCTCATCCCGGACGGTGAGAAGAGACCCGGACAAGCGACCCAAACAACGCTCCAGGCCTCCATAGGTCTTCATCAAAGCGTACATGGCACTCATAGCTGCACTGTCACTATGCTGGTCCTCAGCCGCACTCTTCTCTAGAGCATTCACCTCGGACTGATCCCACACCGAAGTGTAAGGGTCACCCCGGGGAAACACCCCAGCGAAGGCATGGGCCAGCTCCTGTGGAAACCTCTCCATGAGGTCCCTCAAAACTGCGAAAGCTGCCCTGCTGGCACCGTGGAAAGGCGTGACACCTCGGGACTCGTACACCCAACCGCCCCAAGCAGGGTCTCCTCCACTGGTAGGGACAACTGCCTCGATCCCCACCAGGGTCTCGTCACCAAGCGGCTCCTTATCCCAATAGTAGCGAGGCTCCCTTCCTTCGGGATACCCCATCGAACTGAGCACCCTCCAAAGCAAAGTGGGCATCCCAAACTCCTCTAGGAACTTGCTCTTATGTCGCGAGCTCCTAGGTGCCAACGGACGGCGAGGGGCCCGCCCACCAGTGGACTTGCGAGCGGTGAGCCTAGTGCGTGCCATCTGCTGCAAATGGAATACCGTGGGTAAGAGTGAGGATTACCTTCAGTTATTTTATTTAGAATTGGGACAGATTAAATTAAGGGGGAAAGTAAGCAATGATATGAAATGCACATGATGCATGTACGAACTTACGATCTCACAAACTTAGAAAACAAAAGTTAACACTAAGTGGTATACGCGGTGGCACACAACGTTCTCTCATAACATAACTAGCGTTCTAAGCGAGAACGTGGTTAGTGTACCTGCAGAAAACTCATTTCAGCCCACCCACAATATGATCATGCAGAGCAAGAATTTAAAACCATGCACTTCACATACACAGACACCCGTCCATGCATGTGACGTGTCACTACCCACATCATCGCCCTATTGACGGCATCGCCTCTCAGGACGGAATTCCCAGCATGCGGTACTGTTCCCAAGACACACCAACATGTGTGCATGACACAGCACCTGACAACACTCCCCTAGACCGGCAGTGTATCCAATCATGCTCTCACAACTCCCACTTACCATGGCGTAGAGGAAGAATTGATCCATACATTACCACTCAAATGAATGGCACTCATACTATTTGCACGCCGTATGAGCGACGAAATGAAAATATGATGCATTAACCCCCAAGTCAGTACTTAACTAGCCACCTTAGAGTCCTTAACTGGGTATAAAGGATATGACCATGGCACCCTAGATAATTTTCCAAAACTTAGTTTAACACCTTGATCCTTATTAATTACCAAAATCCTTCATTAGACCGGTTTAGATTTTGTTTAGAACATACTTATGAAAAGTAACTCGCTAAACCTTGCTCCGATGCCAGCTGTAACAGAACCGACCAAATTATAAGAGATTAAGCCTAATAGTGACCATTTGCATAGTCGAACTATCACGCTTAAGCCCATATAATCCCGGTAGTCCGTGAAATCTCGATGGATTTCAAACCGCACATCACATGACAGCCAAGATCGTAATAAGTTTAGCGGTCGCCATCCACAAGTACATCCAGATTACAACATTCATAAAATACATCGGAGTGCTTAAAGTTATTACAAACCAAGTTCTTCAAGTAGCGGAAGCTTCATAGTTTGAAATTACAACACACACGATAAGTCTGATACAGTGGCATAGTTCGGTCATTCCCACAAAAGCAAAAGAAGAGACGGAGTGACCATCGCCCTTGGTCTAGTCATCACCCATAGCTGGGTACAGACAGAGGATGCAATAACCATAGTACATTTGACCATCTGCAAAACAACATGGGAATAGAACCCTGAGTACGAGAAGGTACTTAGCTAGACTTACCCGTCATAAACTTAAAATAAAGACTCATCAAGGATCATGAAGGCTATATAGTGGGGTAGCTGACGACCATTTTGCAAAACCGCAGTATTTCGCTAACATAACCTACATAAGTCTTTCTTCTTTTAATTGGCTCAAATTGAAAGTATCATTACCTATCGTCTAGGTTTGCACCTGCACTATTACAAGCAAGTATGAGACTATGATAGTACCTCATCACAGCAGTCATAAACCCGTTTCATTTTAACCCAAGTGTTCCACAGTCCTTACTACGAGGACAGGGCTCATGTCAAGTGCTCACTATCCAGGAGCGATGGCGATTCGAATCGATTTCTAACCAGCTGGCGAGGTATTCCCCACACAAACCACACTCACTGATCAAGTGAGTTACAGATCACCGTATTACACTATCCAGGACCAATTCGCGGGTTCAGCAGGCACCGCCAGTACCCGAGGACCGTTCCGGCGACCGAGGTATCCAAGGTATACCAAGGTTGCACGCCGCGCCCTCGTCGTTCTCCTCAACCATCACCAATACAGCACATGGCGGCACGATTCCCAGCCCGGATAGTGTTCAGGCTTCGCGGTCGGAACGACTTATCCTTCCAGCTAAGTGTGGGGCATGCGTTCAACATGACAAGAGGGCCGTCAACGATCGGTCCTTAATCGACACAGGCAGGGGCACCATGGTCAACCCACCATAAGACCCTGCCCGGTCTCCAAATTCATTCCACACTTGGTTATTCTTTTCCCCGAGCAACCAATGCTTAATCAAGCAGGTATCCACCTATATCTCGCAGGTGACAGGGGATCACCCGACTTCTACCGAACTAAGCAAGCTAAGCATAGACTCCGTGCCTATCTACATAGGACAAGGTAGTTGAATGAGTAGGAATAACAAGGAGTACTCATGCAGCAACGGTATCAGGCAACTCCTATCACTTAATATGCAATATAGTAGAACAAGTATAGCCCTTTATATAAGTTAGCGAGAATAGGGAGACTTAGAATGCTCCGGGGCTTGGCTTTCTCAAACGTGCTGGGTCGGTGATCCGGACACTCCTGCAATTCCTCTCCGGGTTCATGTGCTTCCGGAGGTTCCTGCTCCTGAAGCTCCTCTGGCTCCTCGGGTCCCACCTCGTTCTCCTGCGAGCCTGTATGATGCATATATGCTCATGAGTGGAGTGTGAGATGCCCGAGTGGATGCTTGTATGAGAAAGTGCCAAAGGACCATGACATGATGCATGGATGATACACCTGGTCATGTTCATTACAAGGTAGTCAACATCATCCAAGAATAAACATTTGAATCAAACATCTATTACATTCTCTTCTATAATTATTTTTCAAATGCAACCAGCAACCTCCATGATGCTTCAAAGATACACCAAACCCAACTTACTCCATTCACCCTATATATACAACCATTCATAGTTTTCTTTATTCATTTCTAAGCCCATAAAAAAAATCAAATGCAGTTCTGTTCATCAATAAATTCCACAAAAATTACAGGAGACTACCAGCTAAGCATAAAGTCTACTGTAAATTTTTCATGATTTTTGGATACTTATTTTGGGCCACAAAAATCACAAGATTAAGTAATAAAGTAAGTATAATCACCCTACTGTGATATAAGTGTCAAACAACAGATTTCATATTTTTACAATTTGTCTAATATCATAAGAAACACCCACAAAATTTTCCAGATTTATTGCATGACCCATTTAATTATTAAAAATCATAAAGCACTGCCATGCAAACATTTAAATTATCATAAATTCATTTATACACCAAATAATATATAACAATATTTTCTCAGTGATTAAACACACATGCAGAGCCAGCAAAACAAGTTTTACATTTTTCTGAACCCTATTTTATTTACTATGCATTTTCCAAGTTTAGGAAAAACATGGATTAATTATATTCTTACAGGAAAGTTACTCAAACATGACATGCAATCATACTAGGCTATAGATCTGGAAATAAGGAACACACCAAAATTTATTTCACCATTTTTGGAGCTATATTCATCAAGATATGGATTTTTGAACATTTAAATCATTTCTTGGAAATTATTTTTCTAAAAATAAATCAAATCCACCCCGAGACCTGCTAGGTGCACCCGGTGCAGTGCACCCGCGGCCGCTGACGAGCGGACCCGCCTGCCAGCCGGGCCCGCTGGCCAGGACACCGAGAGGGGAGAGGATCCCCGACGACGGCTCGCCGCCGGTGATGCCTCTCGGCCGGAACCAACGGCACCAACACGTTCGCCTCCCTCTTGCGACTCGATCCCACCCCTTTACTCGCCCTGAAACCCCGCACAGCGAGTTGGCCACCGGCAATGGCGGACCGGCGGCGCTGCCGCAGCGGTGCCGGCCACCACGCTCCGGTAGAGCGCTCGAGTGTGGCTTCTCGCGACTCAGGGAGCCACGACGACCATAATGCGCGCGCTAGCGAGGCAAGAGAGGTTCGGGAGGGGGAAAACCAGCGACGCCGACGCCGCGGAGAGCTCCGGCGAGCGATTCGACTCGCTAGAACCGCTTACCTGCGCGAAGAAACTACGTCCGAGCACGCGGAGACGAATGCGGAGCTCGGAGAGGTGGAAGGAGGCGCTGAGAGGCGACGGAGTGCCGGGGACACGGCGAGCGGAGCTCGGGGAGCTCCAATGGCGAGCGGCGGCACGGTGCGCACGGAGAGGAGGCAGGAGAGCGCGAGAGAGAGCGAGGGGGCGCGCACCGGGTGGAGGAGAGAATGGCGAGGGAGGTGGCGCTGTCCGCAGCGGAGGGGGGGTCGTGGCGCCGGCGAGCAGCGCATGCCGTCCACGCGGCGCGGTCGGCCTGACGCGGTCGGGCGCGCGCGGCGCGGCCGTGTCCGAGCGCGCGCGGGGAGGGGGTGGACGCGGCGCGGTCGGCCTGGGCTGGCTTCGCTGGCTGGGCCGGTTGGTTGGCGCCGGCCCGCCAGTGAACAGCTCCCCCTTTCTTTTTTTTAATTCTTTTTCCAAATTCCTTTCTAAAATTATTTGGACCAGCCAAAAAGCATTTTCACCTCTTGCTCCCAAAAACAAAATTGTTCCAAATTAAAAACTCTACACCTTTGCTTTGACAAGCAAGACCAAATTCCAAACAAAATTTGAATTACAAGTTAAAACTCAGTTCTAAGTTTTAAATAAATTCTTTTTGGATATTTTTGTATAAATCCCATTTCTCAAATTCCATAGCTCCAAAAATTGCACAAAAATATTCTAAATTCTTCTCACACATAAATCAACCTAATTTGAATTTTTCACAATTTTAGAAGCAAGCACCACATTTTTAACATATTTAAAACTTATGAAATGAAGCACATAAAAGCATAATTTGAAAAGAGTGTCATGCTCATGATGCTTATGCTTGATGGAAATGCTTATGCATGACTTTGATGAGACTAAGTGCATGCTTAACACCTAGGGTGTTACAGGGTATACCAGGATTGACTTTGGTACATTCAACTCTTCATCACCAGAACCAAAGCAATTAAGAAAGAAGAAGCTAGCCACCAATTGCCGAAGCTATGGCACATAAGACCTTGCAAGAATTCTATGCTCCAAGCCTTCAGAACATTCCAACTGGTCCAAGATTTGAAGTCCAAGGAGGAGTACCCGAGTTCGAGCTCAAGTCAAGCCTAATCAATTTGGGCAAGCTACACAATTCAGTGGAAAGGCACATGAAGATGCTAGTGTACACTTGCAGAATTTCTTAGAGATTGGAAGCACAATCAGCATCAACGGAGTTGACAAAGACGTCATACTGCTTCGCCTCTTTCCATTCTCACTAGAAGGAAGAGCGAGAAAGTGATTCTACACCCATCAAGAAAACATCAACAATTTGATGAACTTGTGAGATGCCTTTCTAGCAAAGTTTTCCCTATAGGCAAAACAGCTGCCTTAAGAGGAAATATTTTCAGTTTCCAACAGTAGAAGATAGAAACCATTCCAGAAGCATGGGAGCGTTTTCAAGGATACATATCAGACTGTCCTCGCCATGGAATGTCCAGATGGTTACTCATGCAGACCTTTTACCATGGATTAACCCAAAAGGCTCGTGAGTGCCTAGATGCATCTGCTAAGGGATCATTTTTGGAGCTTACAATTGGTGAAGCAGAGACACTTTTGGATAAGATAGCAGAAAACCAAAGCTAGTTCCAAGATAAAGCTCAACAATGTCATCAAACTGAAGAAATACTCGAAGAAGTAAATGCACTATCAACTAAGATGGAAAATTTGCTCCATTGGATTGACCAGGGGGCCAAGTTCAAAGAAGATCAGAGGGCCATTGAGACAGCATACAAACATCAACTCACTTCAAGTCAACCCTATAGCAAAGGTATGAATTCAAGTAATGCTTTCAACAACTTTCATTAAAAGAGACAATTACTCAACAAACTAAAACTAATGATGAAGTCAAACAAAGGTTAGATACAAATGAATCATCTCTGAAAGATATACACAATAAAATGGATTTTCTATTAACTGCCATTGATGAGCAATACACTCTTAATAAAAGGGTAGAGCTTAAATTAGCAAAGCTAGCTGCTGCGTTGCCTGTTGCCACTAACATTGAGCAGGTAAAAAACATAACTACTAGAGGAGGGAAATCTACCAAAGATCCTCCACATCTAAGAGAGAAGTAATGAACACCAGCACCACCAGTAGTGATAGAAGAAGAGAGCCCCGTTGAAGCAGAAGATCTGCTACGACCACCAAGTACCGGAGAAATGAGGAAAGATTTTCACAACACCAACTATTTGCCATTTCCCAGAAGAAATAGAGGACTACAGTCGGATGAGCAGTTTGGTAAGTTTGTAGAGGTCATTCAGAAATTATATGTCAACATACCTCTACTTGATGCCATACAGGTACCCACATATGCAAAGTACATTAGAGATATTCTCAAGAAGAAGAGACCACTGCCCACCACTGAGGTGATCAAGCTGACAGAAGAATGTATTGCGGTCATCCTCAACAAACCACTAAGAAAGAAGAAGGATCCAGGATGTCCCACCATTGATTGCTCGATCGGAAACCAGCACTTCAACAATGCACTTTGTGATCTCGGAGCAAGTGTTAGTGTGATGCCAGCATCAGTCTACAAGGAGCTCGAGCATGCAACCCTAGAACCAGCATCAATGTGCCTACAACTAGCAGATCAATCAGTTCGACACCCGATGGGCATCGCTGAAAACATCCTAGTCAAGATAAGAGATTTTCTTGTGCCACTAGACTTCGTGGTACTGGACATGAGTCCCTACTCAAAAGTGTTCATCTTCCTTGGAAGGCCATTTCTGAGCACCGCCAACGCCCACATTGATGTCGGAAAGGGAGAAATCAAGTTCAGCATAAACGGACAAGAAGAACACTTCACATTCAAGCCCAGACCAGAGAAGGACTCTACAGTGAAGGAAGTTCATGAAGAAGAACCACTGGAGACATCATCTCTAGAAGAAGGTAATTCAGAAGATTAAAAGATTTGGAGGTCCAGCTTGGGGGACCTAAAAATCCCAAACCCTCACCGGGAGGTAAATCGGTATTTATCCACATTGTTAAAATTCTTGCATATTTAATTCTTATTTATTCATAGCATTATTATAATAATCAAAATCCCCATATAAATAATATTTATGCTGTGTAAAAACCCATGTTTATTAATTATTATGGAGGCACAAAAATATTTTTCCATGATCATTCTTAGTAAGTTTTAATTGTCGTAGTTTTTCCTACATTATACTTATCAAGCTTCTAGAATCATGACCCACATCCCTTAGGTCCCACATGTCATACACCATACCTCACATACATCTCATCACATTATGTCGTCCACCAACACTACTCCTGTCGGTGTTTTCCCCACGGGGGGTCACACCAACGAGTAAATTTGTGTGCGTGCTCCCTTTTCTAGATGGTGATGCAAAAAGACACAAAGATTTATCCTGGTTCGGGTAAGAGAAGGCCCCACGTCCAGCGGGGGGGAGAGTTTGTATTATCTTGCACCTAAGTGCTTGTACAGGGGTGAATACAAGCGAGTATGAGGTAGGATGGAGTATGGAGGCTCTACTGCGTACGAGTGTTGTCTTGCGTGATGTCGTATCTCTTCCCGGACCTCCCCTTTTATAGTTCCAAGGAGAAGCCTAGGGTACAAGTATAGGCGTCAGAGTAGGGGTCGATAGAGGTATGGCGCGCTGACCTACTCGAGGCCTCCGTACCGGCGTGGTCTCGAGCCGTCCCGTCCTGGTAGCTTGATGATGATTACGCGTGCCCCTGTATCCTGCTCTATGCGCCGTCTTGTACTGGTTTATCTGTTCCACGCCTGTACGTCATGGCGGCAGATACGTCGGAGTGGATGCAGTGTTGTCGTTCGACACCCAACCCTTCCCCGGGAAGGATACGAGTTTGGTCGAGGGTCGGACGCCGTGTAGCGCCTTGCTGTCTAGAGCGTTGACCTTGGATGTCTCAAAGGGGTCTTGATTAGACATTCTGTCCCTGCTTCCTGTGTCCTGACATGCTCTGGATTGTTTGGTAGGGAAGGCTGCAAAAAGAATGACGGGACAGGTGCCTGTTCCCTATCACGCTTCCCGTGACTGGCGTGTTAGGTGAGAACACGACATACACATTAAATGCCCTGGCTCCCGTGCCCACGTCAAGCGGCGGGCGGCGTCCTTGCGCTCGACGCCTCCTGATTCGCTCGAGCCTGTTTCCGTATTCGACGTGAGTTGATGCTCAAGCCCTGATCGATTCGCTCGACGCCCTTTCTGTCTTCGAGGCCACGATCGTTGATGATCGTACGCGTGACTGGGTAGAGCGTCGAGTTAGGGGCCTCGACTTGCGTACGGGCAATCTCATTATGTACATCAGTTAGGATACCCCTTACTGATACCCTCGATAGTAGCCCCCGAGTCTCCATTCGAGCGCTGGCGCTCGAGTGGAGGCTTTATTTTGCGGTCGAGTTTCCGTGGGGGCGCGCGAGCGACCCCGCGGGGGTACCCCCCGAGCCCTTGGAGGAGTTTTTGACTCCTTAGAGGGTTATATCGCCTAATTCGCAGGAACGCTGTCGACACCTGTGGTGGAAGGTTCTAATTGGCTTGTTTTGCGCAAGGGTTTCAACGTACTCTCGATAGAGCGAGCGTCACCCACCCCAGATTGAGCTTCTAGCAGGTAGTCCATGTGAGAACCTGTGCCCCTTTCAAGGGGGTCAGCTGCAGCCCGGAGGCATTCTCATAAAGTGGGGTCGACGTGGTCGGGGATGCTGGTCTCGTTCGATAGAGTCCTGTGGCTCGATGCCTCCCGTCGGGGGGATTCCTCTCGACTGTCTCGACCCTATCTCGGACATCCCCAGCGAGTTCTCGAGGCGGCCTCGATTTTCGTCCACTCGCCGGGCATCCCTGACTCTGGTGCTCGAGATCGGTTGTCGAACCCTTTCGGTGGGTCAGCCTATGACCTCTCGAGGCTTTCATGGGCACGTACCTTGGCTTACAAGGGAAGGAAGAGGCCGTGGCAGTTCACCTTTTTGCCCGTTGGGCGCGTCTTTTCAGGCGGGTGCCATTGCGACACTGTATCGGTGCAGAATTTGTAGCGTCTCGTCTGTGAGAGGAAAAGGATCGTTAGGCGGTGCATTTATGGGGGGAGTTACCTCATTTATCGGATCTGTCAGTTGGTGGTCGCCGTCTATAAATATGCCACAGCCTAGTTGCCGTTCTTTCTTCCGCCTTCTGCCTCCATTCTTGCCTTAGCTCCCTTGCCATCTCATGCGCACGCACCCTCGAGTAGCACCGAATCCGCCTTCCTTCCATCCAAGATGCCTGTGAGACTTGTCGCCGCCGACGACTAGTGCCCGTCGTCGATGACGGAGCGCCGGCTGCTGGAGCTCGAGAGGGAGGGCCTTCTGCGCCCCCGCACTTCTTCGTCGCGGCCAGAGTGGATAGCACCGGCGGCGGACCACCGGGAGCCCAGGCCGCCCACTGGCTATGTGGTCTCTTTTGCCAAGTTCCACCGCCACGGCCTGGGTGCTCCTCCGAGCCGCTTCATGCGGGCGCTCTGCCACCATTACGGGGCGGAGCTCCAACACTTCTCCCCAAATGCCATCACCGTCGTGGCGGTCTTTGCCGCGGTGTGTGAGGGTTATTTGGGGATGATGCCCCACTGGGAGCTGTGGCTCCACCTCTACAGGGGCGAGCTCTTCAACGCCCCCACCGGGACCACAGGCGTGAGGAAGCCTGTACGGGCGGGGTGCCTCAACCTCGTGCTGAAGACGGGGAAGACGGAGAGGCCGCGCAAGTACATCCCAGTGGGATTGTCATCGAACCACGCCGGATGGGACTCCCAGTGGTTGTACCTGAGGAACGACGACGGTTGTTGGGTATTTTAAACGCAAACAGAAAAATCCGCAAACGCATGGATACCGATGTAGCTTTCACCCGGGAGTATTCCAGAGTATCGATTTTCCATAGGGAACATGAGTGTACTAATTAAGATCCAAGATCACCCAAGGATAACTATATAATTATTTTTGGTGGGAAGAGAGGAAGTTTCCTGAGAGTTCTCTAGTTGATCTAAGAATCAAGAATTACTTCAAGATTATCTATTTCGGGAAATCAGAACACTAACCACAGAAAGAGATGACAAGGGGGATAGGAAGCTCTGACTACGGTCCTACAAACACCGATCCGAACGAGGTGGAATACGTCGACCGTTAGGGCTGTCACTACCCTAGGGCTACCACAACAATCCGCAGGATTGGGTGCAATTCTAGGTAATTGCAAGACTAAAAACCACGTCTAATCTACTAATTACTACTCTAATGTTGCAAAGATTAGAGCACTTGGTGCAAGCGGGAATCCAATAAATAACTTGAATGTAAATATAAGTAATTAAAGAACTCAGGATTATGAATTGAAGAACCTGGAGAACGATGAAGAACGAACCAGTTGCTGAAAAAGTATAATGTTGAGGAAGATCTGACAGATCCGGCTCCTCCTCCGCTCTCCTCTTCTCTCTCCCTATTTTCTAGATTACAACTAGAACTAACTAGAACTAGAACTAGAGGAACTAGAACTAGAACTAGATGAACTAGAACTAGATCTAGATAAACTAGAGGTAGAACTAGAAGAACTAGAGGGATCCTCTCTACTTGGATGAAGAATTGAAACCCTAGCTTTGATTCTGTAGAAGAGGTATGATCTCCAGGGGCCAGGGGGCCTTGCTTATATAGTCTTTTCAGATGAATCTAGGCCGTTGGATCAAACCGACATTGATCGTGTGGTTTTCCTTGAAGTATTAGGTCGGTGGAGCATGATCCCCGAGCTTCGCCCTGATTGGTCCAGGGGGAGGGCGGGCGCCCAGTAAGGGAGGGCGGGCGCCCAGTGCCCGGCTCCGTCACGTCTCCCGTTCGCTCTCGTGGCTTCTGGACTCTTCTAGATGGTAGAAATTTGCGCGGCACGTTAATATCTCTATGAAACCCGACGTATGGGCCTTTCTTTCATATTTCCTGATAACCCCCTGAAGAAATAGACAAAAACCAAAACTCGTGGAATTCTGTCAGATAAAACCCTAAGTCTAGGTGTTGGTTGCATGTAAGTCCTTTTCCTTGATTAGTTGATGGTTAAATGTGAGCATTAAGGACCGTCAACAAGCTCCCCCAAGCTTAACCTTTGCTCGTCCCTGAGCAAAGCTAAAATTAGCAAGAAAACAGGGGTTACTTTTATGCCTCTTACTACAGGGTTTTTAAGTAATCACTAAGGTCTTAAGTGATTGAAAAATAGAATGATCAAGTCAGGCACTATGTCTCAAGTTCTTCTGTCTTAATTTTGTTCTGGAGTTTTTTATAAGTCTGCAAAATAAAACTGAGGCATTTGCCTTCTTCTCGAAAGATATATAAGTAGAGCTTTAAAAGTTTTAGCATACTTACTTCGCATTTTGCTATGTCAACGCTCGGAGCAAGGGAGAGGAATGTCATACTCCTAGATCAAGACCTTTGACCTTTTTGAAAAGTTTGTCATCTCTTACTGGCATAATGCTTATTAGAGGGACCATGGGCTATCATTTTTTTTCTTCTTCTTTTTTCAGTCTCTCTTTTTTTTTCAAGTGGGCAGCAAGTACCCCTAATTCTACTGTCGGACACATGTCCATTTTTTTCCACTCAGGTGGGTATCTTTGTACCCCTAATTCTACTTCGGACACTTGTCCATTTTTACCTCTCGTCTCACTCTTTTTTTCGAATCAAATTTTTGCATAGTCACATGCCTCTAACACAATAATACTTCAGAAGAGTGAATCTTTTATATTTTTAAAACAAAAAGATCTTGATCTTGGGAGCATGATAATTCTCTCAACCAAAACTACAAGAATTAACAATGGCTTGAACAAAGCAAGTGCCCACAGTTTTAATATTTATATCTTATAAGACTCTAGGTATTATGATCTCATATATATTTTTTTTATGAATTTTAAGATTTTCAAAAGATAAAATCTCCAGAACTCTAGCAAAACTTGGAACAAGTTAAATAGTAGCTCAGACCTTCACATATCATGTTTGTCAATTACCTAGACTTGAATCAAACTTTCTTTTTATTTTATTTAAAACTTAGGATTACACAAAACTATTGTATATTACTCAAAAGAAAAACTTTGTTTGGTTTCATGGTTATGCATTTTTTATTTCTGAATACTAGTAAATAAAACCAAGAAAGAAAAGTAATACTTATCTAGATACACGTGGGGGTGCCTCCCCCAAGCTGGATGTTGACATAGTCGTTCACTCTTATGGCCTACATGTTCGGTCTCACTCTTCTTAAGCCTCAAAATCCTGCACAACTTAAATAGACAACAAAACTCGTGGAGCATGTTAAGGGTTAAGTAATTGTCTAGAGCTTATGAGAGCTTAATGTGAGAATTCTATCAACTTAATTACATCAAGTTCCTCTACCAGATTCTTTTGTGGCTCGAGATAGATTTTCAAGCGTTGACCATTTACCTTAAAATTGTTACCTATGTCGTCTTGAATGGTAATGGCTCCATGAGTTGAAGTGTCAATAACCTTGTATGGTCCATCCCACTTACTTCGTAGCTTACCATGCCCAAAGAGCTTAACTCTTGAATTGAATAGTAGAACCTTATCTCCAGGCTTAAACTCCTTGCGCTTGATTCTCTTATCATGCCATCGTTTTGTTCTCTCTTTATAGATCCTTGAATTGTCGTAGGCTTTCTCTCTCCATTCTTCTAGCTCAGATAGTTGCATCAGACGATTTTCGCTAGCGAGGTGGAGATCCATGTTCCATTTCTAGAGTGCCCAATGAGCCTTAAACTCTACTTCCACAGGCAAATGACAAGTTTTTCCATATACAAGTTGCTAAGGTGACATGCCTATGGGTGTTTTGAATGCAGTTCTATATGCCCAAAAATGCATCAGGAAGTTTGTCCTTCCACCCCTTACCCATCTCATCTACGGTCTTTTGTACAATATTTTTGATTTGTTTGTTAGATGTTTCGGCTTGACCGTTAGTCTGAGGATGGTATGGTGTTGCGATGTTGTGTCGAACTCCATGATCAGCTAGGTACTTCCGGAAGATTTTGTCGATGAAGTGGGAACCTCCATCGCTTATAACTATTCGGGGTATACCAAAGCGAGGAAAGATTACTTCATGGAACATTCTCTTGGCATGTTTTGAATCAGCAGATCGACAAGGTAGGGCTTCTACCCATTTGGACACGTAGTCCACAGCTACTAAGATATACTCGCAATTCCCGGACATAGGGAATGGCCCCATGAAATCAATGCCCCATACATCGAAACGTTCTACTTGAAGATTATTTGTGAGAGGCATTTCATTTCGTGAGTTGATATTCCCATGTTTTTGACATCGGTGGCATTTCCTAACAAAGTCCTTTGTATCTTCATACATCGTTGGCCAGAAAAAACCACTTTGCCAAATTTTAGCATGTGTCCGGAATGCTCCATAGTGTCCTCCATATGGCGAGCCATGGCATCTTTCCATAATTTGAGTAGCCTCAGCCATAGGAACACACCTTCTCAAGAGTCCATCAGCGCAGACTCGGAAAAGATATGGCTCATCCCAAAGGTGGAAACGACTATCGTGAAGTAACTTCCTTTTGTTTGCACCAGGTGGGACATAGCCTTTTACTATAAAGTTTACGATGTCTGCGTACCATGGATCTGCATGTGTTATCTTAAGTAGGGTGTCATCCCTTAGGTAGTCATTTATGGGAAGTTCATCATGTGTTTCGTTATATTGAAGCCTAGATAAGTGGTCGGCTACGGAATTCTCACTCCCTTCCTATCTCGGATTTCTATGTCAAAGTCTTGGAGTAGAAGAATCCATCGAATTAGACGAGGCTTAGCATCTTTCTTAGTGAGGAGGTACTTGAGAACAGCATGGTCTAAATAGATGATTATCTTTGCCCCCACTATGTAAGATCTAAACTTGTCTATAGCAAAGACAACAGCCAAAAGCTCTTTTTCAGTTGTAGTGTAATTGAGCTGTGGTCCAGACATGGTTTTGCTAGCGTAGGATATGGCATAATGCTTTTCTATCCTTGGTTTGTCCTAAAACGGCACCAACCGCAAAATCGCTAGCATCACACATGATCTCAAAAGGAAGATTCCAATCAGGTGGTTGGATAATCGGGGCTGAGATGAGTGCTTTCTTAAGAGTTTGAAAAGATTCATGACACTCATCACTAAAGATGAAAGGTGCGTCCTTAGCTAGGAGATTAGTTAGGGGTCTAGCAATTTGAGAGAAATTCTTGATAAAGCGTCTATAGAACCCGGCATGTCCCAAAAAGCTACGGATTCCTTTCACATTTGTGGGAGGTGGAAGTTTTTCAATAACTTCAATCTTTGCTTTGTCCACCTCTATACCATGTTCGGATACTTTATGTCCTAGCACTATTCCTTCCAGAACCATAAAATGGCATTTCTCCCAGTTTAGGATTAAGTGTTTTTCTTCACATCGCTGCAAGACTCTATCTAAATTCTCCAAACAATGATTGAAGGTTTTGCCATAGACGGTAAAATCATCCATGAAAACCTCCATGATCTTCTCAATCATGTCCGAGAAAATAGACATCATGCACCTTTGGAAAGAAGCTGGAGCATTGTACAATCCGAACGACATTCGTCGGTACGCATAAGTTCCATACGGGCATGTAAAGGTAGTCTTTTCTTGGTCATCTGGGTGGATTGGGATTTGGTGATATCCAGAATAACCATCAAGGAAACAAAAGAAAGAGTGGTTTGCAAGCCGTTCCAACATTTCATCAATGAAGGGTAACGGAAAGTGATCTTTCTTTGTAGCCTTGTTAAGTTTTCGATAGTCAATACACATACGCCACCCAGTGACAATTTGTTGAGGGATGAGTTCATTCTTCTCATTCCTAACGACCGTCATTCCTCCTTTCTTTGGCACTACTTGTACAGGGCTAACCCACTCACTATGTGGCACAGGATAAATAATCCCAGCACGATAGAGTTTGAGGACCTCTTTCTTAACAACCTCTCGCATAGCATTGTTAAGTCTCCGTTGTGGTTCTCTTGAAGGTGTAGAATTGGGATCAATAGGGATACGATGAGTACAGAGAATGGGACTAATGCCCGTGAGATCTTCGAGAGAGTAGCCAAATGCTGACCTATGCCTTTCAAGAACAGTGACAAGTTGTTGTGTTTCATAATCGGAAAGCTTGTCACTGATAATTACTGGAGTTTTTGGGTTATTGTGCAAGAAGACATATCTAAGGCCAGAAGGAAGAGGTTTTAATTCTATCAAAGGAGGTGAAGGTTGTTCATTTTTGTCTAGCTCAATGGGTTCTACCAACTCTTCTTCTTCTTGAACAAAGTGTTCAAGATTAAATAATGGTTGGGCCATCTCCTCTTGAGTCAGCATTAAGATCTCCTCGATAGGATCTGGCTCAAGTTTGGGTTCCACTATCGTGTTAATTGATCTAGCAAGAGGAACAACAATAGTGGAATTCCCAACCTTGAAGTCTAAATGACCTCGTTGTGGTTGTTCATGTAGAAGTTTTATGATTGGTCTACCAATCAAGAGAGGAATCTCTGGTATGTCAAAAATGTGAAAATCTAGACATATTCTAGAGTCCTTGATTCTAACAGGAACTGCCCTTAATACCCCATGGCTTTCTAGAATTAATCAAGATGGACTTCGTAAAAGTTTTTGAGATGGGGTTATGGACTCGTTGGGATAAAGAGTGTCAGCTAACTCCTTGGAAATAACATTTATCCCAACATATGAATTGTAGTGGACCTTCCTAGGGGACCCTCTAATTTGGCACAGAAGAATGGTTGAAGGAGTGATGATTCGAGCTACCTCAGGAGACAGCTCAGCTTCTGTTAGCCATTCATAACTCAGAATAGCCGAAAGGTTTTTGATGTGTTCTATGTCAACAGATTCTACTCTTAGAACGGATTGAGTGGTCCTTGCTAGAGGTCGTGTTTGGATAGGAAAATTGGAGGTGTTTCCATAATCTTCAAAAAGATTTTCCTCGAATTCAAAGGGATGCTCTAAAGGTGGTAGTTCATCATCCCTTAATTTGTTTTGTATTCCCTTATCAGGAGGTTTCTCTATAACCAAATTACTAGATGGGTCAGGTGGAATTTCTAACTCGGTTGCAAGTTCCTCATCTTTTGGTTTAGGATCAGGCTCGACTTTAGGAAACTCATCATAAATGCCTGTGTAAGGGGTATTTTCAAGGATTCTCTCTAGGATAGCTCTCCCCTCATCTGTGAGTTTGTGTGTGAATGAGCCTCCTGAAGCAATGTCGAGGTGAATAGCAGCTTCCTTGTTTAGACCACGATAAAAGTGGTAGTACAGTACATGGTCAGGCAGGGAATGGTTTGGACCGGAATTGGTAAGGCTTGTGAACCTAGCCCAAGCTGCTCCTAAAGTTTCCTTCTCTCTTTGTTTGAATGTAAGAATTTCAATTATAAGGTCAGCAATTCGAAAAAGTGGGAAGAAAGCGAGACAAAAGTTGTCCCGAAGTTCATCCCAGTTTCCATTAACGCCTCCTACAGAATGAGCATACCACTTTTTTGCTCTTCCCAAAAGGGAGAACGGAAATAATTTCCATTTAAGGGTTTCTCATGTCATGCCGGAAATAGATCAGCAAGAGCACAACTGCTCGAATTCTCTAAGGTGGGTCTATGGATCTTCATCTACTTGCCTAGAGAAGGGTTGCTCCTGAATCATGGCTATTAGATCAGGGCCGAGGTCGTAGCCCTCTGTATGAATTGGATGTGATGATGGTGGTGGCTCTAATAACTCGCCCTTTGGAGCAAAGAATTTATAGATAGGAGTGAAATCCATGTGGTGTGGTGAAAATGGTAAGGTGAGTGTGGTAAAAAGGAAAAGAAAAAGGATACACGGACGACTTGGTTCGAAACTAGCACAGCTACCGTTCCCCGGCAACGGCGCCAGAAAGCTTGTTGGGTATTTTAAACGCAAACAGAAAAATCCGCAAGTGCACGGATACCGATGTAGCTTTCACCCGGGAGTATTCCAGAGTATCGATTTTCCACAAGGAACGTGAGTGTACTAATTAAGATCCAAGATCGCCCAAGGATAACTATATAATTATTTTTGGTGGGAAGAGAGGAAGTTTCCTGAGAGTTCTCTAGTTGATCTAAGAATCAAGAATTACTTCAAGATTATCTATTTCGGGACATCAGAACACTAACCACAGAAAGAGATGAGAAGGGGGCTAGGAAGCTCTGACTACGGTCCTACAAACACCGATCCGAACAAGGTGGAATACGTCGACCGTTAGGGCTGTCACTACCCTAGGGCTACCACAACAATCCGCAGGATTGAGTGCAATTCTAGGTAATTGCAAGACTAAACACCACGTCTAATCTATTAATTACTACTCTAATGTTGCAAAGATTAGAGCACTTGATGCAAGCGGGAATCCAATAAATAACTTGAATGTAAATAAAAGTAATTAAAGAACTCAGGATTATGAATTGAAGAACCTGGAGAACGATGAAGAACAAACCAGTTGCTGCAAAAGTATAATGTTGAGGAAGATCCGACAGATCCGGCTCCTCCTCCGCTCTCCTCTTCTCTCTCCCTATTTTCTAGATTACAACTAGAACTAACTAGAACTAGAACTAGAGGAACTAGAACTAGAACTAGATGAACTAGAACTAGATCTAGATGAACTAGAGGTAGAACTAGAAGAACTAGAGAGATCCTCTCTACTTGGATGAAGAATTGAAACCCTAGCTTTGATTGTGTAGAAGAGGTATGATCTCTAGGGGCCAGGGGGCCTTGCTTATATAGTCTTTTCACATGAATCTAGGCCGTCGGATCAAACCGACATTGATCGTGTGGTTTTCCTTGAAGTATTAGGTCGGTGGAGCATGATCCCCGAGCTTCGCCCTGATTGGTCCAGGGGGAGGGCAGGCGCCTAGTGCCCGGCTCCGTCACGTCTCCCATTTGCTCTCGTGGCTTCTGGACTCTTCTAGATGGTAGAAAATTGCGCAGCAAGTTAATATCTCTATGTAAACCCGACGTGTGGGCCTTTCTTTCATATTTCCTGATAACCCCCTGCAGAAATAGACAAACACCAAAACTCGTGGAATTCTGTGAGATAAACCCTAAGTCTAGGTGTTGGTTGCATATAAGTCGTTTTCCATTATTAGTTGATGGTTAAATGTGAGCATTAAGGACCGTCAACAACGGTCTCCTTCTCGCCTACACCGGCCCCCTAATCACGGAGCGCCCGGAGTACTAGACGTACAGTGTCGTCCAAGTTCATCAGTCGCGGCTCGACCCCTCCTTGACGCCTTGAAGAAACTACGTGTGGAGGGTCTGTCCGCCGCTCTCGTCCTCTCGACCGTTCATCATCGGAGGATTCTCCTGTTGATGTCTCGGTCGCTGAGGATGGATGAGATGGGTCCCGGCGTTTCGTCCCGGGACCTCGAGGCGTGCCGGATGTCCAACGAGGCTCCGGCGGACGACGAGGTCGTGGCCCGGGTCAGGGTGGCCGTCGCCGGCGACTTCCAGTAGGAGCACATCAACGGCTGCCCCATGAGGCCTGATGTGGGCTCAATCGACCTGGTAAGTTCTTTCCTTGCGTATGACTTTGATTCTGGATTTCCTTTGATCCCCTTTTTAAGCCTGTCCTTGTTCTCGCAGGGACCGATCGACGTTCGGTCCTCGAGGCCTCCAGTAAAGTAGGACGGGGTCGACCGTGACAAGCGGCGGCAATCCGCAGAAAAGCAGAAGTCTGCAAAGGACTCAGAAAAGAAAGAGAAGAAGAAGATGTTGATGCAAAAGCTAATCTGCAAACTCAAAGGGCTAATACCCGATTTAAACGTTAAGGCGTGCCAGCCGATTTGACCTTACTATCGGCAAAGGTGATAACTCGAATACTTTGGTCCCGACAACAGCGATGCGCCCGGATGCCATGGCCAAGAGGTATTCACGCGGAACTTGAGAACACGCCGAGCTTAAGTCGACGAATTCCTAAGAACTTGTAATAAAAAGGGAAAAAGTATGACGAAGTCGTCGAAAAAGTAGATGCATGGAATATGAGTAAAAACGTGTGTTTGATTGATTATAGATGTCTTCATTACAAGGCCGTAGGGTCTACATTTATACCCTGGTCCAAGAGCTACAACCAGACACGACTAGAATTCAAATTCCAAATTTGGACAGAATCCATGTACAAAATGATTTAAACGACTAAGGAAAACATAAAACTATCTTGCCGTGACAATCTAGGACACCACCACGGACCACTTGGTAACCTCCAAGTCTTCCTTCCACGTCATCGGCAGACTCCTCATCAGCAACGATTAACACTGGCCATCGGCATGAATACATCACCACCCATGGACTTAGCCACATCCAGCTACCTCTTCATCGGCAACCACCCTTATCGGCAACTCTCCCGCAGACCAATCACAATCGCCCTCTCCTTGCTGATCCACACTCTACCGATCCTAGGTACGTGTCCAAAAACGGTGTCAACACATGCCCCCCAATTTCGGAGTATGGAATCATTAATGCTTCGAAATTCTCTGCAGTAATGATGCCTTTCCGCAATTAATTCTCCCAATTTGGTAACTGACAACCTTATCCTGAACAACCTTGGTTCGATTCCCCTACAGATTCCTCGAAGTCCTCAACTTCCCAAACTGACATCTCCACTTTAATCGCCCATCGGCAATACTACCGTTACAGAGACTTGCCGATGAACTGACCAGGACATCCGTATCTTTATCTTCTCAAACGGCTATCTCCACTTTATTCGCTCATCGGCAATATTACCGTTGCAAGACGCTGCCGATGGACCGACCAGGAAATCTTGCACAGTAAAATATCTCCGAATAAAGACCGCTTCCTGTCAAATAACCCGCACAATCCCCTGATTATTGTGCAAACAGTTACCATATCTACCTGAGTACCCTCGGATTTCACAGATACGGTGAAGGGATAAGTCAGATTTGCCCTTGCCCGTTTTGTCCTATAAATAGTTCCTTCTCGGGTACTCCTTCCCCATCACATCATTCAACAGCTCCAACTCCACTTCCCTGGCGGCGGCGCTGTTCAAGAGCTCCAGATCTCCAACGAAGCCCCTTCTTCACCAATTCTGAAGCCTTCGATCATCCCCTTCGTGAAGAGATGGCCATCAACTTCACCGTCCCTGAGGTTAGTTCTTCATTCCACTTTTTGTGCTTTTTCCCACATTCGTGTTCATCCGCAATTCATTTTACTGAACATTTTTCTTTTTCTTTCTTTGTTCTTCTTTTGCCTTCAAAACAATTAGGATCTATCCAATAACATTATCATCCCCACCGATCAGCCACATCTCCAATGTCTTGGTCCGTTAGGGAATCCAGATCCCACCGACCTCATCAACGCAGAAACCAACAGGATCCCTTTTAAAGCCGAGAACTATTCTTTAGATCTGTGGAAGGATACTTTCCGTTCCTGGCCCAATCCTACCGTGGGATGGAAGGATTGGTTCTTGAGAGTTAGCCACTCAAACGAAGTCCAATGGGGCGAGAGAAAACTGGACCAATGCATCAGGCTATCCATTGCCGATATGCATAGAAACGAGACACTACTGATAGCTGCATCGTATTTTTGGTCAGACACACTCAATGCCTTTATGTTGGCCATGGCCCTGCTTCCCCAACACTTGCCGATGTGGTCATGCTCACTGGCCTAGTTGTATCCTCCGCCGATAGCACCCATTTTTTCAACACCAAACCCAGTGCTAAGGTAGAAACTCGTACTATCGGCGGTTGGTCAGGGTACATCAACAAATACAAGCGAACAGGCCCTGTTAATATAAAGGAATAGACCAGCTTCCCGAACATGTGGCTGGACAAATTCGTATTTTGTGGTCGATCGGCAGGACCAACTTCCGTCTATCTAGCAGCAGCAGAAAGATTAGCCGATGGCGGCCGATTTCCTCTCGGCCGATACCTGCTTGGCGCAACTTACCATCTCCTCCACCAAGTAGCTAACAAACTCCTGCTTGGCCAGTCCATCGGCAACCTGGGGAGTCCCTGGTGGTTCATCAACATGTGGCTTAGCCTCCACATGCACAAGCGCCTCGAATTTGATCTTTTCGCACAGCGCTTCCCGAGAGATATAACCAAGGACCATGAATTGGATGAAGAAGAATCGGCAACACGCCCTCCTCTAAACTTTGGCAAGGCTGTCATAGTTCTGCCCGGCACAGGAGGCAATGCAGACCAAATCAGCCGATTTTTCCAAACCCTATATGAAGGCTTGACCAGAGAGCAACGAGCATGGTTGCCCTATGATGATCCAGATACCATGTTTCCTCTAGTTTTCCATCCGTTCAATGATGCTCTCAACGAGGATCATGAAGTGATGATGGCATTGATCACTCCCAGGGCTATACCAGTAAACTTCTTTGGTAGTGGGAAAACTTCTAGCCAAACATATGAGTTTTACAACCCATCGGCACTAGCTCGTCAATTAGCTTTCGGCCAGCTGCCGATTGCACTCTGTTTTGCCGATGTGATAAAACCCAGGGAAGTTATCACTAGTCTCCTCGAGTGGATCCGAGTAGACCAGCTAGCACCGAATGCCGATATAGATGTAAATTTGTCAGAGTGGGTCCCGGCTGCCTTCATCACTCAATCGTACAAAGAATGGTGGGCAGAATGGAAGGAGCATTTGTTCTACAGATCGGCTCTTTCGTACCGCAGCATGATCGATCCCGAGTATGAAGTTCCTGATAATACTGTAAGCACCTTCAAACCAATGTTTCAATTCTTTCAATTTTATTTCGATTGGTAACTCACTTCTGTATCATTTTGCAGGTTGATAACACTCCTCCATCGGTCAGTAGGAGTGGCAAGCCGATTGACCTGTTCCCATCAGGTCCGATCTCTTCAATCGGCAACAATGCTCCCACTCTAGGTGCCATCATGCACCGAGGTGTGCGCCTTAAGAAAGTGACCACCAAGGGGACCAAGACATCTCCATCGGTAGCCGCCTCCACTTTAGCACAGGCCTTCAAGGTGATTGTTAAACCTTTCCACTCATAGCGATTCCCCTTTTACTTATACTTATACTCATAAATTTTCTCCGTATCAGCAGACAGGCGCATCGGCAAAGACTAGAAGCAAAAGTGCCAATGCCCCCCAGTCCAGTCAACCGAAGAGAAAGGGTGCCAAGAACACCAGAGCACAAGCAAAGCGCCAAAGAGTAGCAACGCCTTCTCCTCCTCCTCTAGTATCTCCATTTCCAGTAGAATCCCCTCCTTCCTCCCCAGAAGTCCAAACGCAACAAGTGCCATCTCCCCCTCCAATGCAAGAAGCGCCACAAGTGGAAAAACCCCAACCAGAAGAACCTCAACCAGAAGACATATCGGCTGATGTGCATGAACGACCTACCGATCGAGCAGGTTCCATTATAGCATCGGTGGTCTCTTCCATCCAAACAAGTACTGCTCCTCCTCAAGGTAACATACTTTTATGAGATTGCCGCCGATGAACTTATTTTCTCTGTCTTACATTTATCTCCGTTATTTTCTAGCTGACATAGTCTCATCGGCAACCTCAACCGATCAGCCTACAGCTCCACCAGCATCTTCCAGTCAAAGGCGAGAGATCGCCTTGAAACAAGTAAGCTGTTTAATCTCCATTAGTATCATTTACCGATGCTTGATCATGGAATGACTTACTTTGCTTTCTTTTTCAGGAACAGGACTCTCCCGACAGCCTGTTCTCTTTTGCCATTGATATCTCCAAAGATGAAGGTGAGGAAGCAAGTTCCTCCCGGGCAGTTGGGATTACATCGGCAGAGATCAAGGCCAAGTTGGAAGAACTGTCAGCTATCCTCCATGAAGACACGGCCCAACTAGTTGATGATTCTGATCTAGCCAAGGCCTTATTGAAGAACTTGAGAGGTCAAATTCCTACCGATGCTGAAGAAATCCTCTTCCAGGCTGCACATCTGGAGAGCCGTCAGCTGCAGTACCAGAAAGCTGCTCAACGCCTTGCCGACAGAGCGGCTCATGCCCAACTCTCCGAGGAAATGATGAAGGTGAAACTCCTTGCCGATGAGAAGCACAAGAACATAGGCATTTTACAGTCCTCAGAAGATGCAATGAAGCAGAAGATTTCCGATCTATCGGCGAGAACAGAAACTTTGTTGTCAGAACTCAAACAAGTAGAGGATGCGCTGTCCCAAGCCCGACAGGAAGAAAGCCAACTGCCGGAGACAATCAAGCTTCTTGAGCAAGAGCGAAATGTCCATGGTCGCAAGGCACTGCTGCTGAAGAAGAAGTTAAAGCCGGTAGAAGGTTCTGCCGATGACGACGTAAAGGAGATAGAGGAAGCCAACCAGATTCGTCTATGCGCCATATCGACGATCCAAGCGCTGTTGAACACATGAGCTCTTCATTGGCAATACATCCTCGCTTCTCTGCTTTTCAGTTTTCCTGACGTTTAGTCTAGCTGATAGGACTGTTATCGGCATCTCTTGAAACATTAAGTCCGGCCCCAGACATATTTTGATCCAGCCGATAGGAGTGTTATCGGCATCTAAACTTTTATGCATCGACCCATATACTGGGGTGGTATTTCTTCAGATATTTGCCATTTAACGCTCTGGGAATTTCAACTCCTTCGAGAGTTTCTAGAATATAGGCATTACCAGGAGCCGATCGACTTACTCGATAGGGACCCTCCCAATTGGGAGACCACTTCCCAAACTTTGAACTCTTAGTCCCGATCGGTAAGATCAATTTCCATACCAAGTCTCCATCGGCAAACTCCTTAGCCTTTACTTTCTTATCATACCATCTGGCAACTCTCTTTTTATTCACTTCTATACTCATCAAAGCCTTTAGCCGATGCCCTGCTAGATCATCTAACTCATCTGTCATCAAAGTAGCATAATCATCGGTAGCCAATTGATCTTGAAAAGATAGTCGCCTAGATCCAGTCTTGATTTCCCAAGGCAACACTGCATCATGTCCATACACCAACTGATAAGGTGAAACCTTGGTTGATCCATGACAAGCCATCTGATAGGACCATAAAGCCTCATTTAACAATGTATGCCACCTCCTAGGATTTTCTTCAATTTTTTGTTTGATAAGCTTGATGATTCCTTTGTTAGATGCCTCGGCCTGCCCATTAGCTTGAGCATAATAAGGAGAAGAGTTTAACACTTTAATTCCCATACCGATCGCGAATTCATCAAACTCCCCCGATGTGAACATAGTACCCTAATCGGTAGTAATTGTTTGAGGAATCCCAAATCGGTAGATAATGTGCTCTTTCACAAAATCAATCATATTGGCCGATGTAACTTTCTTCAAAGGAATAGCCTCAACCCATTTGGTGAAATAATCGGTGGCAACCAAGATAAACTTATGCCCTTTGCTAGATGGTGGACAAATCTGACCGATTAAGTCAATAGCCCATCCCCGGAACGGCCAAGGTTTGATAATAGGATTCATGGCTGATGCGGGCGCTCTTTGAATGTTACCAAATTTCTAACATCCTTGACATCCCTTGAAATATTTAAAGTAATCTTCAAGTATGGTCGGCTAATAATATCCATTCCTTCTAATCATCCACTTCATCATAAAAGCCGACTGATGTGCTCCACATACCCCTTCATGGATCTCTCCCATCAAACTCTTAGCTTCATCATCACCTAAACATCTGAGAAGGATCCCATCAATAGTCCGATAATACAATTCATCTTCGAGGAGCACATACGTGGTGGCTTGAAATCGAATTCGTCTCTCAACTTTCTTGGATGGATCCTTCAAATAATCCACGATTTCTCTCCTCCAGTCATCGGCACCGATTGCCGATATTCCACTAATCATAGGCTGATATCCCGAGGCATGCTGAGCCAACCGATTGGCCTCTTCATTATGCAATCGAGGAACATGCTCTAATCGGAAATCCTTGAATTCCTTTAACAATTGCATACTCCGTTCATAATAAGTTATGAGAACTTCACTTCGTCATTCATAGCTTCCAGCCAATTGATTTATAACTAGCATAGAATCCCTGAAGACTTCAACAGCTTCAGCATGAACTTCTCTTAGCAACTCCAATCCCTTTATTAAAGCTTGATACTCAGCCTGATTATTTGTTGACGTGGCAATAATCGGCAAGGAAAACTCATACTTCTTTCTTCGAGGGGAAATTAATACTATGCCGATTCCTGCCCCCCGATCACACGTGGACCCGTCAAAGAAGAGCGTCCAAGGTACAAATTCCAAAGCCTCTACTGCAACGCAATGTTGAGTTACAAAATCGGCCATAATCTGTCCCTTAACTACCTTAGCCGATTCGTAACGCAGATCGAACTCCGATAGTGCCAAAATCCACTTACCGATCCTGCCACTCATGATCGGCCTAGACAGCATGTATCGGACCACATCATCCTGGCAAATAACCGTGCATTCGGCCGATAGAAAATAATGTCTTAACTTAGTACAAGAGAAGTACAAGCACAAGCACAGTTTCTCAATAGCCGAATACCTGGTCTCAGCATCGATCAACCTCCTTCTTAAATAATAAATCACAAGTTCCTTCCCTTCAAATTCTTGAATTAAAGCCGAACCAATGACCATCCCATCGGTAGATAAATATAATCTGAAGGGCTTCCCTTGCTGAGGTGGAATTAGAACTGGAGGATTCACTAAATAATTCTTGATTTCATCCAGAGCCAACTGCTGTTCTTTCCCCCAAACAAATTCTTGATCGGCCTTTAACTTAAGAAGAGGACTGAAAGCACGAATTTTACCACACAAATTAGATATAAATCTTCTGATAAAATTTACCTTGCCGATCAAGGACTGGAGCTCAGTCTTGTTGGTAGGGGCAACTATTTTGTTGATGGCCTCAATAGATCTTCAACTAATTTCAATCCCACTTATTTGATGCACCATAAAACCAAGAAACTGTCCTGCCGATACACCAAATGCACACTTGTTGGGATTCATTTTCAAACCATGCTTCCTTGTGCACTCCAACACCTTTCGTAGATCGACAAGATGCTTTGCAAAGTCTTCGGACTTAACCACCACATCATCAATATAAATCTCCACCAGCTTGCTGATGAATTCATGAAATATAAAATTCATGGCCCTCTGATAAGTAGCACCAGCATTCTTGAAGCCAAAGGTCATGACTATCCATTCAAACAACCCAACATGACCAGGATATCTAAATGCAATTTTTGGAATATCTTCTTTAGCCATGAATATTTGATTGTATCCTGCATTGCCATCCATAAAGCTAATAATCCGATGCCCAGCCGCAGCGTCAACTAGCAGATCGGCAACTGGCATTGGGTAGCCATCCATCGGTGTAGCTTTATTAAGATTCCTGAAATCAATGCAGACTTGAAGCTTCCCATTTTTCTTATAGACTGGAACAACATTGAAAATCCACTCGGCATACCGACACTGTCGAATAAACTTGGCTTCAATAAGTTTGGTTATCTCGGCCTTAATATCAGGAAGAATATTAGGATTACATCGGTGAGCTGGCTACTGATGTGGCCGAAATCCAGACTTGATAGGCAACCGATGCTCAACAATGGATCGGTCTAAACCAGGTATCTCAGTATAATCCCAAGCAAAGCAATCTTTATATTCCCTTAACAGATCAGTTAACTGTTGCTTACATTCAGGATCTAACTTAGCACTAATAAAAGTAGGTCTAGGTTTATCACCACTACCTATATCTATTTCTACCAAATCATCAGCCGATGTGAACCCCTGGCCTAACTTTCCATCATCGGCGAATCTATCCATTAAAAACCTTCATCAGAACCGACTGCTTGGATCGGTGGAATTTCATAATCGGCAACCTTGAGAAAATCCTTTTCCCAAGCTTCTCCTGAAATACACCTAGTTTTTTCATAGGCGTCTGCCTCTGCCGATGCAATAATATATGAAGATTCTCCTGGGACAATTTCAATCTTGTCACCTACCCACTGGACCAAGCACTGGTGCATTGTAGATGGGATGCAACAATTGGCATGAATCCAATCTCTCCCCAACAGTAAATTATATGCACCTTTCCCACTAATAACAAAGAAAGTTGTCGGCAAAGTTTTGCTGCCGATGGTCAACTCAACACATACTGCCCCCTTGACCGGAGACACGTTCCCCTCGAAGTCCTTTAACATCATATCGGTCTTGGTCAAATCCTGATCTCCTTTCCCAAGTTTCCGATACACTGCATACGGCATGATGTTAATAGCAGCTCCACCATCAATGAGAATCTTAGTCATTGGCTGACCATCCACTCTTCCTTTGACAAATAAAGCCTTAAGATGTTGCCTTTCATCATCAGTAGGCTTCTCGAAGATGGCTGTCATCGGATCTAGAGCTAACTGAGCTATCTGGTCGGAAAACTCTAACTCATCATCACTGGATGGCGCAAGGAACTCCATCGGCAACATAAAGACCATGTTGACATCTGCCGATGGACCTTCCCCCTTGGGATCTGATTGCTGCTGATCCCCAGACTGGCCAGAGTTCTCGCCCTTGCTTAACCCTTCTCGCCGTTCACGCTGCAGTCTCCTCTTCTGCGTCCTGGTCAACCCCTCTTGGCGACGATTTTCTCTTGACTCCATCCGGTAAGTATTGGCATCCCGGCAGAAGATGAACTCATCGGGAACCCGTGCATTAGCCATCTCTTCGAGTTCTTCCTGGTTCCTGGGAAAATATTGAACATGATCGCCAAGCCTGTCGTGTACACTGAGCCTACCCCCAGCCGATTGTGAACGGACGCTCTTCCCCTAATCGGCCCATTAGATCACCGATTATCATCGTGATAGCGCCGATCGGATCTATCATACCGATCATAACCGTTGCACTCAGGACAATCTCTGACAGTGGGAAGCTTGATATTCTCCTCCCAACAATGGATGAAGAACGGGCAATTCCAGTGATCCCTATGCCGATTCCACTCCTGTCGGCGTCTTTCTTCTTCCCGACGGTAATCTTCCTGCTGGCGCAGATATCGATCCTCACGCTGCTGCCAAGTTTCCTGAGGTCTTCTGTGAGTTATAACGATACCAGACCGGGGAGGCCTTCCTGAGCTGGTTCCTTCCTGGATCAAGCCCCTTCCTCTCGCATCGGCAGTAGTGACCTGATGCTGAGGATCCACTGATGCACTTCTTTCGGCTGCTTCTGATGTTAAGACTTTGGCCTTTCCCTTAGCATCCAGCATGTTTGTCAGGAAAGGATGCTGATCAATCATCATCGGCTTCTGAGTTTTGGAGCTGTCAAATTTGATCCTCTCGGACTCTATAGCCGATTGCAGCTGCTGTCTAAAAACTTTACATTCATTAGTATCGTGAGAAGTTGTATTGTGCCACTTACAATATTTCATCCTTTTTAATTCTTCAGCCGATGGGATCACATGATTAGGTGACACTTTGATCTGACCTTCCTGGAGGAGAAAGTCAAATATCCTATCGGCTTTGGTGGTGTCGAACGCGAACTTCTCTAGTTCTTTATGTCCAAAAGGACAAGACATCGGCTTTTTGTTTTTCACCCATTCTGCCAGGCCGATGACCGGTTGTTCATCAGAATCTGAGCTTGCCGCCTCATCCACAAATGATACCTTTTTATTCCATGCTCTCTTAGGCTCAAAAGGCTTGATATCTTGATCAGAAATTTTTTGAACCAAATGACTTAAGCTTTCAAACTCCTAAGATGCATACTTGTCCCTTATGTGCGGCAACAAACCCTGGAAAGCCAAATCGGCTAGCTGCCGATCATCCAGAACCAGGCTATAGCATTTGTTCTTGACCTCCCGTATCCTCTGCACAAAACTTTCAACCGATTCATCATTGTGTTGCCTCAATTTGACCAAATCGGTGATCTTCTTCTCATAGACACCAGAAAAGAAATATTTGTGGAATTGCTTGTCTAGATCGGCCCAAGTAACCACTGAGTTGGGAGGTAATGATATAAACCAGGTAAAAGCCGATCCAAACAATGATGACGAGAATAAACGAACCCTTAATTCGTCCCTGTTAGTAGCTTCTCCGTACTGGATGATGAACCTGTTGACATGCTCCATGGTTGACGTGCTATCCTGCCCAGAAAACTTAGTAAAATCCGGCACCTTGTACCGATTCAGAAGCGGGATCAAGTCATATGCGGGAGGATACGGTGTTCGATAAGAGTAAGTGTTGACTTTGGGTTTTATCCCAAATTGGTCTCTCATTACTTCAGCAATCTTATCGGCCCAATAAGCATCGGCATCTTGCTGATGAGGTGGTTGTGGATTCGGCACCTGCTGGTAAGCTTCCACGTGTCTATGCGGCGCACGATCTGCATGAAACATTGGGTTAATCATTTGGCCGCCAATCTGTGGACCACCAAGCTATTGCCCGCCAATCTGCTGCCCAAGATTCATTGGCTGGTTGGGCATTCCCTGATTCTGGAACCCGAGATAGATCTGGCCTTGATGAAAACCTGTAGCCTGATGATTCTGTTGGGGCGTTTGCGGGAAGACTTGCTGCCCAAGCCATCCATTATTAGCATTCATCGGCATGGGTCCTGCCGATGACTGGTAATTGGGCATCATCATCGAATTGACATACCCCGGCTGAGTCATAACCCTCTGTTGCATCAGCATTGAGTCTGCCGATGCGTTAGGCATCTGGAATGTCGGAGCTTGAGAATTCCCAGTGTAAGGTCTTGCAGTAGTAGTTATAGTATACTGGGGACTCTGGTTCATCGGCATATTTGGAGGTGCCGATGCCATAGGGGTCCTGCCTCTCATATCAGTCGCCTGAGATGTGCCAGGTGTCTTCAAGTATTCCGGGGGCATACCAAAACCCCACCAGTTAGGAGGAGGGACCGGTCCTGACATTGCCGATGCCAATAGATCTTTAGTGAGCCTAATCTGCTCATCTGAAGTCGGTGGGTTAGTTGTCATCGGCATAGATTGTGCATTAGTGACTCCTAACGTGCTTGGAGGAACAGTAGTCTGCGTTCCCGCAGCGGCTGTAGTAGCCGATGGAGCTGTGACCACCAGTGACCCTGGCTGATGATGAGAGGGGCCCACATAATCTGGTGGCAATTGTCCTTCCTTGAAAGTTCTGGCCACGGCAATGAAAACCGTATTGGACAGCACACCAGCTTGGTTGATTAAAGCACGGTTGATAGCACTATCAACCATCTCTTGAAGTTTACCAGGATTGGCTTCAAAAGTAACCTGCCGAGGCATCGGCAGTGCATCCTTCTGGATCACTTCGCCGCTCCTGTTTATGCTGAAGGACCTCAGGCATTGCTGCTTGTAATCCTCCATGGCTTTAGCAATAGCTTGCTTCTGCTCATCCTTGAGATTGGCTTCCGTCACAGGGATGACGTTCTCCTGATCAAACTCAGTAGTCGACATGTTGATCTTGATCTTGAATCGGTCCCACTGGGCGTGCCAAAATATGTGTTGATGCAAAAGCTAATCTGCAAACACAAAGGGCTAATACCCGATTTAAATGTTAAGGCGTGCCAGCCGATTTGACCTTACTATCGGCAAAGGTGATAACTCGAATACTTTGGTCCCGACAACAGCGATGCGCCCGGATGCCACAGCCAAGAGGTATTCATGCGGAACTTGAGAACACGCCGAGCCTAAGTCGATGAATTCCTAAGAACTCATAATAAAAAGAGAAAAAGTATGACGAAGTCGTCGAAAAAGTAGATGCTTGGAATATGAGTAAAAACGTGTGTTTGATTAATTGATAGATGTCTTCATTACAAGGCAATATGGTCTACATTTATACCCTGCTCCAAGAGCTACAACCAGACACGACTAGAATTCAAATTCCAAATTTGGACAGAATCCGTGTACAAAACGATTTAAACGATTAAGGAAAACATAAAACTATCTTGCAGTGACAAGCTAGGACACCACCACGGACCACTTGGTAACCTCCAAGTCTTCCTTCCACGTCATCGGCAGACTCCTCATCGGCAACGATTAACACTGGCCATCGGCATGAATACATCACCACCCATGGACTTAGCCACATCCAGCTACCTGTTCATCGGCAACCACCCTTATCGGCAACTCTCTCACAGACCAATCATAATCGCCTTCTCCTTGCTGATCCACACTCTACCGATCCTGGGTACGTGTCCAAAAACGGTGTCAACAGAAGAAGAATCTCGACCGCCAATTGTTAGAGGCGCGTCGAGCCAAGTCCAGGCAAAGGGGGGAGCCTGAAGAAGAATCCCTCAGTGAAGACGACGGCAGAGACAGTGATGACGATAGCGACGACTCCGAGGGGATGGCGTCTCACCTCGACCGGATCCTCGAGGGTCCGCCTCGAGGCGACGTCGACGCCCCGCGGACGGGAGCGCTAAAGGAGGGGCCAGGCAGATCTCACCACCCTCGAGCTGACACCCCTCCCGCGTCTGCGCCAAGTCGGGCCTTCCCGCACCCCCAACCTCCCCCTGCACCAAAGGCGGGTGGCCGGGCTAAGCCCTAGGCGACGGGGCCGTTGACTGTGGCCATGCCGCGGCCTCCGAAAAGGGAGAAACTAGCCACAGGAGCGCTAGCCCCGGCGCTCGCGAGGTGGGAGATGCTGGACCAAGGCCTGGGCCTGCCCGTGAGGGGCCTAGAGCCTCGACGCGGGGCGGCTCGAGGCCTGCCGGTCGAGGCACCGGTAGGCGGGCCGTTCTTCCTGTGGGGTAAGTTCTTCGACGCTGTGATTCTCATCCTCCTGTTTCTTTGCGTTTTCTCGTATAACAGTCTCCCTAATGTCCATTTCTCTTTCCTCCGGTTGAAGCGGACGCTTGAGCAGGCCCAGCCTTCCATGGTGAAAAGGCTTAAGGCGGGCGCGGCCTCCAGAGATTCAGGTTAGTGGCTTATTCCCATTGTCATGGGAGTTATGTCATTCTGGTGACGACTGACCTTTGCTTTTGTGTGTTTCACAGGCTCCTCCGACCCTCGACCGCCGACCGGCGCTGAGAGTGCCCCGCCCCGTCCCCTGGTGGGCGAGGCCGCCCCGTCGTCGCCAAAGCGGGTCGAGGCGCCTCAGCCCCACGGGCAAGAGGGAGCCTGAAAGGTCCTAATATGGCTAGAGGGGGGTGAATAGGCTATTTAAAAATTCTACAAACTCACTAGAGCAAGAGGTTAGTAAATAACAAAGCAAAGCTTTTTGCTCTAGCTCTAAAGGGGTGTTTGCAAGCCACCTACCCAACAATTCTAGTTGCTATGATCACTATACACACAAGCACTAAGTCTCTAAAAGCTACACTAGTGAACTAAGCTACACAAGGCAAAGTAAGCAACTAAACTAATTACACTAGTCTGCGGTAAGTAAAGGATAGGATGAGATATTTATACCGCCGTGTAGGGAATGAACCAATCACCAATATAAACAATCACGCACCGGGAGAATGCCAATCAAACACAATTGAGACACCGATTTTTCTCCCGAGGTTCACGTGCTTGCCGGCACGCTACGTCCCCGTTGTGTCGACCAACACTTGGTGGTTCGGCGGCTAAGAGGTGTAGCACGAACCTCGTCCTCACTAGGACACCGCAAGAACCGACCCACAAGTGAGGTAACTCAATGACACGAGCAATCCACTAGAGTGGCTTTTGGCACACCGCCGGGGAATAAGCCCAAGAACCCCTCACAAATATCACCTTGATTGGGGGTGGACACAATCACCAAATCCCCTCACCAATCAACAAATCCACAACCGTCTAGGTGACGGCAATCACCAAGAGTAATAAGAAATCCACAATTGCAATCACCACCTAGTGCCACAAGAATGAAATCACAAAAGCACAACACTAGGGTTTCCTCAAATCCTCTCACCAATGAGCACCAAGCTATGGAGAAGGAGAGGAGAGGAAGGAGATGCACTTGAAACTCTCAGATCTGTCACTTGAGCTCAATCTCTCACTTGAATGGAGCACAAAGCTTAGGGAGTGAGAGAGGAGGAAGGGAGAGCTTTCTCTACTCTTTAGAAGAGTCACCGGAAGTCAGAAAATGTGTTCTATTCGAGTTACTCCGTCAAAAACGAAGCAAACGAGTACTTATAGTGTGGCACCGGAAGTTCCGGTGCCTCGGACCGGAACTTCCGGTCCGACCAGATCTGACCGTTGGAGCCTCTGTCCAAGCAGATCTGACCGTTGTGAGAGACTCGGACCCATCGGAAGTCCCACCAGAACTTCCGGTCAAAGACCGGAAGTGAATCCTGACACGCGAGGCCATGCGCAAAGGCTCCTATGCGGACTTCCTTTCAAGGACCGGAACTTCCGGTTGTGGACCGGAACTTCTGGTCAAGGACCGGAACTTCCGGTCAGACACCGGAAGTGTTTTCTCAAACGCGAGCGCACCTCTCACAGCCCAACCGGAACTTCCTGTCAGGCTGACCGGAACTTCCGGTCAGGTACCAGAAGTACCACCGGAAGTCCCACCGGAACTTCCGGTCCTGCATTCTCAGCACCATCTCAAAACTTGTTAGGATGCTAACTTTTAGCTCCGAACTCCGAATTCGATGATCTTGGACATTTCGGAAAGCTTACTCAGAGGGCTATACAATCCATATGGATACTCAATCCAAATCATAAAGGATCAAAGCAGTATTTCAATCTAAAAGCCATCCTAATGTCCGGAGAACACCGAAAAGCCTCTCTCTCTTCTCCAAGTTGATCAAAATCAACTCCAACACCTTCTCCTTTGCAAATGTGCCAACACCACCAAGTGTACACCACCATGTGCATGTGTGTTAGCATTTCACAATCATTTTTATAGGCTTTCTCATGCATCTCACCACGTCACTAAGCGCTAGGTATATGCAAATGAGACTCACACTTAGTGGCACTAGATAACCATTGCAATTAAAGATTTCCCCTCTTTATAGTACGGTTATCTATCCTAAATCCACTCACACCCGCTAGGTGTCTTGAGTGGTAAAACAAAATGGCCCTAATAAAAATACCTTTGCCTTGAGCACATTTTGTTTTTCTCTTTCTTCTTTTCCAAGTTGGAGCACTTGAATATCATCTTTTGGTCACCTCCATCACCATGACCATCATCTAGCTCCATCACTTGGTGTGTACAAACCTATCCTTATATTTCACTCATGACAAAGGTTTGTACACATAGGTTTCATCAATTATCCAAAACCAAACTAGGACTTTCAATCTCCCCCTTTTTGGTAATTGATGACAACCTTTTCACAAAGATATTCAATAAAATTTTCTTGGATTCATGTTGCTAGCCCAAGCATTTTACCATGTGCAAAGGTTATGGACAAGTTTCATAAACCCAAAATGGTAGCAATTGCTCCCCCTACATATGTGCTAAGAGTTTGGATTTGAAAGCTTGCACATATGCTTGAATAGGAAATATAGGAGTCAATTTCTACCAAATGATGCTAAGGTGTAAAGAATGGACCTTTGAAGCGTGATACCAATCGGAATTGCCAATGTATACCATCCTTAGCACCATTAGTAACTAGACATTCACAAAGACTATAACACCTCATGAGATCAACATTATAAACAAGGTTCTAGTACCACTTGTGAAATAACTAAAAGTCTAGTTACACTACCTATGCATGCTAGTTCTTTATTTCAACAATCAAACCTACAACTAGCAAACACCACACAAGCAAGGCATCGGAGAGAAAATTTCTAAAGCTAATGCAAATGCAAGCAAACATATGTGATGCGCATTCAAATGCAACATACAAGTTTATGAGCTTGCTCCCCCTGCTTGTGTGATTCAAAATTTTAATTGATCCCCTTCTTTTATCATGTTACTCCCCTATCTTTGTACTTCTCCCCTTTTAGCAAATCTTTGGGAAATTCTCTCCCCCTTTGTCATCAAAGACCACAAAAGGTGAGCTCAAATCTTAGATAGGTTAGTGCGAAACCATGTGAAGTGAGATCATTTTTCCAAATTGGTCCAATCTAGATTACTTGCATAAGATATTTAACTCGGTTTGAACCAAGGACAAGCTTTTTCACACCTCCAAATAAGGGTTATCTTGTACCATGTTGAGTTAAACACTTATAGCTCATATTCTCGATCAAACACTAGGATTGCAAGCCCACAAACATGTCATATGCTACCACTAGATCAAGTCAAGCATAGAAGCAATAGTGGTACCATACAAACATCAAATTCATTTGATTTTCATGAATGATCCTAGGACATGTAAGGAATGACTAGATGCACTAAACAAGTCCTTAGCAAAGATGGATGACATGTCAAACAATTTCACCTTGCTTTGCTCGAAGGAGAGGCATGTCATAAAGTGGGGGTGCATCAACACATATTTGAGAAGTCAAGTATGTTCAATTCATTCCTTAGCTTGCAAAACTTTTTCTCATCAAGTGGCTTGGTGAATATATCGGCAAGTTGGTCATCGATGCCTATACTCTCAATGCAAATGTCCCCTTTTTGTTGGTGATCTCTTATGAAGTGATGGCGGACATCTATGTGCTTTGTTCTTGAGTGTTGAACCGGATTGTTGGTGAGCTTCACGGCACTTTCATTGTCACATAGCAATGGCACTTCTTTGAAATTGATTCCAAAATCTTTCAATGTTGCCTTCATCCATAGAATTTGTGCACAACAACTACCGGCCGCAATGTACTCTGCTTCGGCAGTTGATAATGCAACACTATTTTGCTTCTTGGATGACCATGAGACAAGTGATCTACCCAATAGTTGGCATGTGCCCGATGTGCTTCTTCTTTCAACTTTGCATCCCGCATAGTCCGAGTCGGAATATCCAACAAGTTCAAACTTTGCACCTTTGGGATACCACAAACCAACATTTTGTGTATGCTTCAAGTACCTAAATATTCTTTTTGTTGCTTTCAAATGACTTTCTCTTGGTGAGGCTTGGAATCTTGCACACATGCATACACTAAACATGACATCCGGTCTTGATGCGATCACATAGAGTAGGCTTCCAATCATAGACCGATACAACTTTTGATCCACCATATTTCCACTTGTATCACTATCTAAGCTTCCATTTGTTCCCATTGGAGTGCTAATTGATTTTGCATCATCCATACCAAACTTCTTGAGCATGTCTTTTATGTACTTGCCTTGACTCACAAAAGTGCCATTCTTCAATTGCTTGATTTGAAGACCAAGGAAGTAACTAAGTTCTCCAATCATTGACATCTCAAACTCATTAGCCATCATGTTCCCAAACTCCTCACAAAATTCTTGGTTCGTTGATCCAAATATGATATCATCAACATAGATTTGCAACACAAACAAGTCTTTGCCAATATTTTTGGTGAAGAGAGTGGTATCAACTTTGCCCATCTTGAAACCTTTAGAGAGTAAGAAATCTCTCAATCTCTCATACCATGCTCTTGGTGCTTGCTTCAAACCATACAATGCCTTTCTTAGCTTGTAAACATGGTTGAGTTTCTTGTCATCTTCAAAACCGGGAGGTTGCTCAACATAAACTTCTTCATTGATATAGCCATTGAGAAATGCACTTTTCACATCCATTTGATATAGCTTGATATTATGAGCACAAGCATAGGCCAACAAGATCCTAATTGCTTCCAATCTTGCAACCGGGGCATATGTTTCACCAAAGTCAAGACCTTCAACTTGAGTATAGCCTTGTGCTACCAATCTTGCTTTGTTCCTTACAACTATCCTATCTTGATCTTGCTTGTTGCGAAAGACCCATCTAGTACCAATGACATTGTGATCACTAGGCCTCTCAACTAATTCCCATACTTGATTTCTCTTGAAATTGTTAAGCTCTTCATGCATAGCATTAACCCAATCAACATCTCTTAATGCTTCATCAATCTTCTTTGGCTCAATGTGAGACACAAAGGAGAAATGCTCACAAAATGATGCTAATCTTGTTCTAGTCTGCACTCCTCTTTGAATATCACCAATGATATGATCCAATGGATGATCTCTTGCAATATTTGTTGGTTGGAGTATTTGCACTTGATTGCTTGCACTTGGTTGATCATGAGATGATGTACTAGCTTGTTGATCTTGCACTTGTGTACCACTTGTACTAGCTTGATTTTGATCATGAGAACCACTAGCTTGCACATTAGAGGGAGGAAGCACTTGATCTTTGTCATCTTTAACATCAATAACCTCTCTAGGCCTTAAATCACCAATGTCCATATTCTTCATTGCATCGGCCAATTGAGTGCCTCTCACATCATCTAGATTCTCTTCTTCCTCTTGAGAGCCATTGGTTTCATCAAACTCAACATCATGCACCTCCTCAAGAGTACCACTAGCCAAATTCCAAACTCTATAAGCTTTGCTAGTAGTGGAGTAACCAAGCAAGAATCCTTCATTACATTTCTTTTCAAATTTACTCAATCTAGTGCCTTTCTTCAATATGTAGCATTTGCAACCAAAAACCCGAAAATATGCAATGTTGGGCTTTCTTCCATTCAAGAGCTCATACGGTGTCTTCTCCATCATTGGGTGACAATAGAGTCGGTGGCTATAGTAGCAAGCCGTGTTGATTGCTTCGGCCCAAAAAGAATGACTCACATTGTACTCACTCAACATTGATCTTGCCATGTCAATCAAAGTTCTATTCTTCCTCTCAACAAGACCCTTTGATTGTGGAGTGTACTTGGCCGAGAATTGATGCCTAATGCCAAATTCATCACAAAGCTCATCAACTCTCGTATTCTTGAATTCACATCCATTGTCACTTCTCACTTTCTTGATGGTTGTTTCAAACTCATTGTGTATTCTCTTGACAAATGATTTGAAGGTTGCAAAAGCATCACTCTTGTCACTAAGAAAGAATACCCAAGTATATCTTGTGAAATCATACACTATCACAAATCCATATTTGTTTCCACCAATGCTTGTGTATGTGGTTGGTCCAAATAGATCCATGTGCAACAACTCAAATGCCTTGCATGTACTCATGATGCTCTTCTTTGGATGAGTGTTGCCAACTTGCTTTCCGGCTTGACATGCAGTACAAAGCTTGTCTTTCTCAAATGTGACATCTTTCAAGCCTCTAACAAGATCATGCTTGACTAACTTGTTTAATTGTTTCATTCCAACATGACCAAGCCTTCTATGCCATAACCAACCCATGCTAGATTTAGTGAGCAAGTATGTTGATAATTGAGCTTCACTAGCATTGAAATCAACCAAGTATAGATTCTCATATCTAAAGCCTTTGAAAATCAAGTTAGAGCCATCTACACTTATGATCTCTACATCATCAACTCCAAATATACATTTGAAACCAAGATCACAAAGTTGAGCTACAGATAGCAAGTTGAAATTCAAGCTCTCTACTAGTAGCACATTGGAAATGCTCAAATCATTGGATATAGCAATTTTACCGAGCCCTTTGATCTTGCCTTTGCCATTGTCACCAAATGTGATACTATCAACACCATTGTCATCATTTGGATTGATTGAATTAAACATTCTTGAATCACCGGTCATGTGTTGTGTGCACCCACTATCAAGCACCCAATGCCTTCCTCCGGCTTTATAGTTTACCTACAAAACAAATCAATGTTTCTTAGGTACCCATACTTGTTTGGGTCCTTGGAGGTTAGTGACTAAGCTCTTTGGTACCCAAATAGCCTTCTTCTTTGGACCCACAATTGGTGTACCAACAAACTTAGCATGCACACCCTTCTCACCCTTGGTAAGCACATAACAAGAATTAAAAGGAATATAAGATACATTAGCATTTTTCTTGTTCTTGTTTATTTTGTTGCAATTAAGCTCTAGGTGCCCAACTTGCTTGCATCTATTGCAATACCGACCATTGCTCTTCACAAAGCTAGGCTTGTGAGTTACAAAGGCCGTCTTGCCTTTCTTGGGAGTATAGCCTAATCCCTCTTTGTTGAGAGAAAATCTTTGGCTACCCAAGCATTTTAGCAAGCGGGCCTCACCACCATAAGCCTTGCCTAGGGCGTGAGTGAGCTCATCCACCTCTCTCTTGAGAGTCTCATTCTCAACTTTTAGTGAAGTATCACAAGTGACACCGACACTAGAAGTAGAGGTAGAGTTAGTGGTGGTGGATGAAGACCTACAAGAAGAGTTAGTGGCAACAACAATAGATAAGTTGGGTGATTCTTTAATTAAGTCACATGTTGTGCCCACATCACATGATACAACAACCTTTTCCTTGTTCTCTTCTAACAACAAGGAGTGAGCCCTTTCAAGCTTGGTGTGAGCCTTGCCAAGCTTCTCATGGGCATCCACTAGCCTCTCATGAGTAGCATTGAGCTCATCAAAGAATTGCTCAAGAGCTTTCAATTTCTTGGCCAATTCTTTGCACTTCTTGTTTTTAGATTGAATAAGTGAATCGGCTTGTTCTAGCATGTCCATGAGTTGTTCATTAGTGAATTCATTTTCATCATCACTATCACTATCATGTTCATGTTCACTTTCACTTTCACTCTCATCATATTGTACCTTGTGGCCCTTGGCCATGAAGCATGAAGGAGTGTTGAAGAGTGATGGCTTGTTGATAGCAATGCTTGCAAGTGCCTTCTTCTTGGATGACTTGTGATCATCACTTGAATCATCATCCGAAGAGGCATCACTATCCCATGTCACAACATAGGATCCACCCTTCTTCTTCTTCTTGAAGACTATCTTCTTGTCCTTCTTTTCTTTCTTCTCCTTCTTGTTCTTCTTCTCATGCTCATCATGATCACTATTGTATGGACAATCTGCCACAATATGATCGGGGCTCTTGCACTTGTAGCATAGCCTCACATATTCCTTGTTTTTGGAGTTGTCCCTTCTCTTTCTTGTATGGTAGCCCTTCTTCTTCATCATCTTGCCAAACTTGTGGACAAAGAGTGCTAGTGCTTCATCATCACTATCATCATTGGAGCACTCCTCTTCACTTGATTCTTCCTTCTTGGATTTTCCCTTGTTCTTGCTCTTGGATGAAGAGCTAGCTTTGAATGCTACACACTTCTTCTTCTTGTCATCATCATCCTTCTTCATGACCTCATCATCATCATTGTCATTGTATTGATCTTCAGTCATGACATCTCCAAGTACCTCATTGGGAGATACACCTGTCAATCCTCCTCTAAATATGATTGTTCTCAATGTCTTGAACCTCTTGGGTAAGCACATCAAGAACTTATGAATGAAGTCCTCATCCTTCACTTTCTCACCAAGGCCCTTGAGATCATTGATGATGACTTGGAGCCTATAGAACATCTTCGGTATGGACTCATCATCCTTCATCTTGAAGTTGGATAGCTTGTCCTTGAGCATGTACAACTTGGCACTTTTTACCGTTGTAGTGCCCTCATATGTTTCTTCTAGCCTTATCCATACTTCACTTGCTCTCTCAATATCTTTGACTTGTTCAAATACCTTTGAATCAATGCCATTATAGATTGTGTTGAGAGCCATTGTATTGCATTGCTTGTTTGCTCTCTCATTGTCGGTGGGGTTAGCGGGGTCAAGGATCACAAAATCATTCTCCATGACTTCCCACACTCTATCATTGATTGATCCATGGTACATTTGAGCACCGAGGTTGTTAAGCCTTCACAAACGGTGACCACGGCTCTGATACCACTTGAAAGGTCCTAATATGGCTAGAGGGGGGGTGAATAGCCTATTTAAAAATTCTACAAACTCACTAGAGCAAGAGGTTAGTAAATAACAAAGAGAAGCTTTTTGCTCTAGCTCTAAAGGGGTGTTTGCAAGCCACCTACCCAACAATTCTAGTTGCTATGATCACTATACACACAAGCACTAAGTCTCTACAAGCTACACTAGTGAACTAAGCTACACAAGGCAAAGTAAGCAACTAAACTAATTACACTAGTCTGCGGTAAGTAAAGGATAGGATGAGATATTTATACCGCCGTGTAGGGAATGAACCAATCACCAATACAAACAATCATGCACCGGGAGAATGCCAATCAAACACAATTGAGACACCGATTTTTCTCCCGAGGTTCACGTGCTTGCCGGCACGCTACGTCCCCGTTGTGTCGACCAACACTTGGTGGTTTGGCGGCTAAGAGGTGTAGCACGAACCTCGTCCTCACTAGGACACCGCAAGAACCGACCCACAAGTGAGGTAACTCAATGACACGAGCAATCCACTAGAGTGGCTTTTGGCACACCGCCGGGGAATAAGCCCAAGAACCCCTCACAAATATCACCTTGATTGGGGGTGGACACAATCACCAAATCCCCTCACCAATCAACAAATCCACAACCGTCTAGGTGACGGCAATCACCAAGAGTAATAAGAAATCCACAATTGCAATCACCACCTAGTGCCACAAGAATGAAATCACAAAAGCACAACACTAGGGTTTCCTCAAATCCTCTCACCAATGAGCACCAAGCTATGGAGAAGGAGAGGAGAGGAAGGAGATGCACTTGAAACTCTCAGATCTGTCACTTGAGCTCAATCTCTCACTTGAATGGAGCACAAAGCTTAGGGAGTGAGAGAGGAGGAAGGGAGAGCTTTCTCTACTCTTTAGAAGAGTCACCGAAAGTCAGAAAATGTGTTCTATTCGAGTTACTCCATCAAAAACGAAGGAAACGAGTACTTATAGTGTGGCACCGGAAGTTCCGGTGCCTCGGACCGGAACTTCCGGTCCGACCAGATCTGACCGTTGGAGCCTCTATCCATGCAGATCTGACCGTTGTGAGAGACTCGGACCCATCGGAAGTCCCACCGGAACTTCCAGTTAGAGACTGGAAGTGAATCCTGACACGCGAGGCCATGCGCAAAGGCTCCTATGCGGACTTCCTTTCAAGGACCGGAACTTCCGGTTGTGGACCGGAACTTCTGGTCAAGGACCGGAACTTCCGGTCAGACACCGGAAGTGTTTTCTCAAACGTGAGCGCACCTCTCACAGCCCAACCGGAACTTCCTGTCAGGCTGACCGGAACTTCCGGTCAGGCACCGGAAGTACCACCGGAAGTCCCACCGGAACATCCGGTCCTGCATTCTTAGCACCATCTCAAAACTTGTTAGGATGCTAACTTTTAGCTCCGAACTCCGAATTCGATGATCTTGGACATTTCGGAAAGCTTACTCAGAGGGCTATACAATCCATATGGATACTCAATCCAAATCATAAAGGGTCAAAGCAGTATTTCAATCTAAAAGCCATCCTAATGTCCGGAGAACACCGAAAAGCCTCTCTCTTCTCTAAGTTGATCAAAATCAACTCCAACACCTTCTCCTTTGCAAATGTGCCAACACCACCAAGTGTACACCACCATGTGCATGTGTGTTAGCATTTCACAATCATTTTTATAGGCTTTCTCATGCATCTCACCACGTCACTAAGCGCTAGGTATATGTAAATGAGACTCACACTTAGTGGCACCAGATAACCATTGCAATTAAAGATTTCCCCTCTTTATAGTACGGTTATCTATCCTAAATCCACTCACACCCGCTAGGTGTCTTGAGTGGTAAAACAAAATGGCCCTAATAAAAATACCTTTGCCTTGAGCCCATTTTGTTTTTCTCTTTCTTCTTTTCCAAGTTGGAGCACTTGAATATCATCTTTTGGTCACCTCCATCACCATGACCATCATCTAGCTCCATCACTTGGTGTGTACAAACCTATCCTTATATTTCACTCATGACAAAGGTTAGTACACATAGGTTTCATCGATTATCCAAAACCAAACTAGGACTTTCAGAGCCCCCGAGCCTCCCCGATCGGGGGTTGAGGTAGATCCTATTACTATAAGTGATGGGTCTGGCGGCGATGGGTCTTCGAGGGACGCCCGCCCCATGGACGAGGAGGTCGAGGCCTCTCCCACCGCGAGGCGGACGCCTTGGCCCATCGGGCTCCACTCTGTCGAAGAGCAGAGGAGGAAAGAGGAAAGAGAGCGCGAGCAGAAGACGCGGCAACAGCCACAGGAGGAATAGTAGCTGCTGCCGACGGGAGGAGAGGTGGGGCAGCCGTCAGCAGGTCCCCAGCTCGAGGGGCTGCTGGAGGAGGACCATCGCTAGGAGCCCCTGGAGCAGCAGCAGCAGAGGGGCCAGCAATTGGAGGAACCGCTCGAGCCTCCTCCTCACAGTCCGCCCCAACCAGTACCACCAGCGCCGCAAGAGCCCGGGAACCAGGAGGAGGGACTGCCAGTTTTCGGTCCTCCAACCCCGGCGTGGCTCCGTCCTGGGGCGCCCGCCTCGATCCTAGCGGAGTTAGGGCGGGCGGACGGCGTGGTGGCGCTCGCCTGCATGATGCGTACCCCCGTCGACCCCGAGTCCGAGATCAGGAGGATGATCTACGACATGGACGGAATTGCCCCGGGGTTCCTCAGGGAGCGTCGGTCGTGGGAGGACCGTATTCCCGCCGAGGAGGACGAGGTTGGGACGTCGGGCGGTGGTGGAGGCAGCAAAACCGGCACCTGGAAGACGGTGGACGACGACGGGCGGTTCCCCTCCCTCGTCGACTTCTTCCTACGCCACGGGGTGTCACTCGAGGCCGTCGAGGAGCTCATCCGCGGCGTCAAGGCGTGGGCCGACCAGGAGATGGACAATTGGTGCCCCGACCGAATCCGCATCCGGGCTTCCACCGATCCATCTGAGCCCAACATTTTTCTAGACGATGGGAAGGAAGCCGAGAAGTGGGAGCACGTCGAGGAGCTCTGCCTCTGGATGAAGCACATGGTGGGGCTCCTGTCGGACGTTGTTAACAATAGACTCGGGCCGGCCTACTTTGTGAGTATTTCCTAGTCCTTTAATCCTTATAAAACGTTTGGTTTTGTGTTCTAACTGCTCGATCGCCGGTTAACAGGACCTGAAAGAGACCTCCTGCATCAAGTCGAGCTTCATCCACGCCACGAGAGGCGGCTGGGAGCAGCTCCCCATCCTCAGGGACAAACTCCTGGAGTCGCAGGAGAAACTCCTCAAGGCCTATAAGGAGCTCTTGGCGCACGAGGAGGAGAAGAAGGAGAGGGAGGCTGCTCTGGTCGAGACTCGAGAGGCCTCGAGGAAGGCGGTGGAAGAGGCTGCGCTGCTGAGGGAGCGGGCTATGACGGTCGAGGAAGCTGCATCCAAGGCCCGGGACGAGGCCCTGACCTACAAGAAGGCGGCTGCCGACCTCAACAAGGAGAAGGGCCTCCTCCAGACTGAACTCGCTTCCGCCCGAGAATCCTTCCAGAGGATGAAGGTAGAGTGCGTGAACGGCGAGATCGCCAGGAGCACTGCGGAGGAGGCCAAGAAGAAGGTCCTCAAAGATCTTGAGGAGGAGCGGGCTCGATCCCGCAGCCTTTCTGACGATGTTGATCGTCTGAAGAGAGCGCTGCTGGAGAAAGACGGGGCCATCGTGCAAGCCGGCAAGGTGATCGAAGATCTTCGTGTCGCCAACACCGAGCTGGCGCGCTCCAATAGGGAGGTCGAGAGGGCCAACACCAACTTGGTCGGCGAGAACACGGCTCTGGAGGAGAGCATCCGCGGTATGTTTTCTACTATCGAGTTTCTTTTCTGAGGTGTGCTTGGTGCTATCTAGTTTCTTCATGTTGGTCCTTGTAGGACTCAAAGATGAGCTGCTGGCACCCAAGTCGAGGCCCGCTCCATTAAGACCCAGCTCAAGGGGGAGGTCGCCTTGAATGGTCGTCTACGGACTGCAATAAGCGACCTCTCGGCCTCCTGGGAGCATGAGCCTGTTGACGAGTCCAGGGAGGAGGCTCGAGGCGACGCACTCATCGACCAGCTATGCTACCATGGTGCTACGCTGAGGGACCGGGTGCGGGACGCCCTCCATACCGGGGTAAAGCGGGCAATGGCAGTCGTCTGCTCAGGCTTTTCCTACGATATGGAGGTGGTGTCTCATGGCTTCGTCATCGACATTTTCAAGACAGATGCGGAGAACGAGTAGAGGCTCCATGCCTGGACCGACGACGCAGAGGTTCCTGGGGAGAGGTTGGCCAAGATGTTTGAGCCAGAAGTACTTCCTCCTGAGACTAGTGTTGACGGTCCTTAAGTACTAAAATTAATAATCAAATAAACATGAAAAAGGATCAATATGAAACAAACATCTAGAATTGAGGTTTTATCTGACAGAATTCCACGAGCTTTGGTGTTTATCTATTTCTGCAGGGGTTTATCAGAAAATAGGGAGAGAAGGCCCACATGTCATGTTTACAATGAGATAATTACGTGCCGCGCAATTTTCCTTGATCTAGAAGGATCCAGAAGCCACGGGAACGAACGGGACGCGATTCGGGCTCGGGAGCTGGGCGGCCGCCCACCCCCCTTGGGCGCCCGCCCTGGCCAGGAGTTGGATCAGGACTCTCTCTTGGGACAACTCTCCACCGACCTAAAGGATCAATCTAAACCATACAATCTATGTCGGTTTGATCCAATGGCTCACGTTCACTTGAGGGGACTATAAAACCAGAACCCCTAGCCCCTGGAGGAGAGGAGGAGAAATCATTATTCAGAGGTAGCCATCAAAGTTAGGGTTTAGATCTCTCTCCCACAGAGAATTAGAATTAGCTACTCCCTAATCCTTCAAGCTTAGAGGTTGATTAGATAGCAATTAGAGAAGTAGAGCACTACGCTCTGGATTCGGATCTTCGGTAATAAAGATTGGTATTATTCATATCTTTCTCTAATTCTATTGTTCTAATTGCATTATGTCTCTAATTATTATGTTCTTAGTTTGCTCTAGTTCTATATTTGATATAGTTCTATTTGATAATGAGTTTATGTATAAGTTTGCAAAGCGCTTAGCTCTTGTCGCGAGGGAGTTAGGTGATAGATCACATGTGAGCGTGGTGCTTAGATGTTATTTATCTGCAAATGTATCCTATTGGCCGGGTCGTGTGGTAGTTCGCGATAGTGACAGCTTCGTTGATTCTTATATAGTCCACCCTCCGTTGATAGGACAGGCAGAACCGGTATTGTGGAGTAAGTCGTGCGATGTTCTGATTTAATTTATCAATGTTCCTTATACGTGAATGAAGAGTCTTTTATGCTATATATGATCTTGTAGATAACTAGAGTAGATTATGACTTAGTAGTTAGTAGATAACTTAGAATCCATTCTCTAGCTAATTTGACATCACCTACATATATGAGGAGTAGTCTATTTTCTAATCGCTGTGTTATCCACCCATGAACTTATACTTTATTATCATTATCTTTATGGTTTACCCCCTGCTAAAGTAAGTGACTGTGTGACGAGTTTCTCATTAGTAATCATGTTCTTGCAAGTTTATCTCTAGTCTATGCCTTGATAGATTTTGTCCCTTGATTTAATTCCATCTTCCTTAGTTCTCTTGAGCAAAATTATAAGTAACGATACCTGGAATACTTATCCTGGTGAAATGCTACAATGAGGTGTTTTATCTGTGCGCTTGCGGATAGAATAGATTATTTTCTAGAGAGCCTTTACATTTATAAATACCTTTGTACACTCTGGCGCCATGCTAGGGATGACAACCTAGAATCTAAGTGGTGTTAGCTAGTGTCAACAAGCATTTCTGGCGCCGTTGCCGGGGAATTATAGAACATTATAGGAATTATATGAGCCTCAGGAATAAGTCATAAAAGGGAACAAAAGGGTATTATTAAGGAAAGCCAGAAAATCAATCAAGGTTATTCATATAAAATTTTAGACTAGACTATAGAGAAATAATTGCATACAACAGCTACTAAGTGAGAAATCATAACAAGGCACCGCTGCTTTGGCAGGTTCACCCTGTTGTTTTTCTATGTTTATATTTTTATACAGGGTATAACAGGATTGACTTTGGGTACATTCAACTCTTCATCATCAGAACCAAAGCAATCTAGAGAAGAAGAAGAAGCTAGATACCAATTGCTGAAGCTATGGCACAAAAGACCTTGCAAGAATTCTCTGCTCCAAGTCTTGACAACATTCCAACCGGTCCAAGATTTGTAGTAGAAGAAGGAATACCCGAGTTTGAGCTCAAGTCAAGCCTCATCAATTTGGTGCAAGCTACACAATTCAGTGGAAAGGCACATGAAGATGCCAGTGCACACTTGCAGAATTTCTTAGAGATTGGAAGCACAATCCACATCAACGGAGTTGACAAAGACGTCATACTGCTTCGCCTTTTTCCATTCTCACTAGAAGGGAAAGCGAGGAAGTGGTTCTACACTCATCAAGATAATATCAACAACTAGACGAACTTGTCAGATGCCTTTCTATCAAAGTTTTTCCCTATAGGCAAAACAACTGCCTTAAGAGGAAATATTGTCAGTTTCCAACAGCAGAAGACAGAAGCCATTTCAGAAGCATGGGAGCGTTTTCAAGGATACGTATCAGATTGTCCTCACCATGGAATGGCCACATGGTTACTTATGCAGACCTTCTACCATGGATTAACCCAGAAGGCTCGTGAGTGCCTAGATGCATCTGCTAAAGGATCATTCTTGGAGCTTACAACTGGAAATCATAGATACTTTTGGATAAGATAGCAGAAAACCAAAGCTGGTTCCAAGATAAAGCTCAACAATGTCATCAAACTGAAGAAATACCAGAAGAAGTAAAAGCATTATCAACTAAGATGGAAAATTTGCTCCATTGGATTGACCAGAGGGCCAAGTTCAAAGAAGATCAAAGGGCCATTGAGACAGCATACAAATATCAACCAACTTCGAGTCAACCCAATAGCAAAGGTATGAATTCAGGTAATACTTTCAAGCAACTTTCACTAAAAGAGATAATTGCTCAACAAACTAAAATTAATGATGAAGTTAAACAAAGGCTAGATACAAATGAATCATCCCTAAAAAATATACACAATAAAATGGATTTTCTACTAACTGCCTTTGATGAGCAAAACACTCTTAATAAAAGGGTAGAGCTTAAATTAATAAAATTAGCTGCTGCACTGCCTGTTGCTACTAACCTTGAGCAGGTAAAGAATATAACTACTAGAGGAGGTAAAGCTACCAGAGATCCACCATAGCCAAAAGAGAAACAAAGAACATCAGCACCAGTGCAACCAGCAGTGATAGAAGAAGAAAGCCCAGTTGAAGCAGAAGATCTGCTACAACCACCAAGAACTGGAGAAATGAGGAAAGATTTTTACGACACCAACTATTTGCCATTTCCCAGAAGAAACAGAGGACTACAGTCGGATGAGCAGTTTGGTAAGTTTGTAAAGGTCATTCAGAAATTATATGTCAACATACCTCTGCTCGATGCCATACAGGTACCTACATATGCAAAGTACATCAGGGATATTCTTAACAAGAAGAGGCCACTGCCCACCACTGAGGTTATCAAGCTGACAGAAGAATGTAGTGCGGCCATCCTCAACAAACTACCAAAAAAGAAGGAAGATCCAGGATGCCCCACTATTGATTGCTCGATCGGAAACCAACACTTCAACAATGCACTTTGTGATCTCGGAGCAAGTGTCAGTGTGATGCCAGCATCAGTCTACAAAAAGCTTGAGCATGCAACCTTAGAACCAACATCAATGTGCCTACAACTAGCGGATCAATCGGTTCGACACCCGCTGGGCATCGCCGAGAACATTCCAGTCAAGATCAGAGATTTCTTGGTGCCAGTAGACTTCGTAGTACTGGACATGAGTCCTGACTCAAAAGTGTCCATCATCCTTGGAAGGCCATTTCTGAGCACTGCCAATGCCCACATTGATGTCGGGAAAGGAGAAATCAAGTTCAACATAAACGGTCAAGAAGAATACTTCACATTCAAACCCAGACCAGAGAGAGACTCTACAGTGAAGGAAGTTCATGAAGAACCACTGGAGACACCATCTCCAGAGGAAGGAAACTCAGAAGATTAAAAGATTTGGAGGTCCAGCTTGGGGGACCTAAAAATCCCAAACCCTCACCGGGAGGTAAATCGGTATTTACCCGCATTATTAATTTTCTTATATTTAAATTCTTGCATAATTAATTCTTGCATTAGTCATAGCATAATTATAATAATAAAAAAAGCCCCATATAAATAATATTCGTGGTGTGTAACAACCCATATTTATTAATTATTGTGGAGGCACAAAAATATTTTCCATTATCATTTTAATTAAGTTTCAATTCTCATAGATTTTCCTGCATTTTATTTATGTTAATCTTCTAGAAGCATAACCCACACTCCATGGGTCCCACATGTCATACACTTCACCTCACATATATCCCATCACATAATTTCATCCACCAATATATTTCCACTCACCTGACATCTTTCCACCGTCCAACCACCACCAACACAACATTATTCTGCGTGAGATCAAAGCAAGGAAGCATATGGAGGAGGCACACCCAGGATGGACACCAGGTGTGGGCGCCCGCCCACCTACCTTGGGCGCCCGCCCTGTCCCCTGCTTAGCCTATAAAAGGCCACCTCCAGCTCCCCTTCTCTTCACACAAACACATCAGAAAACCACACAAATCTCAGTTTCCCGAGAAGTAGTGAAGAGAATAGAGAGTAGAGAGAAAGAGGAGAGTGGAAGGGAAGGTTGGAGTTCTTTTGAGAGAGTGATTGTCACCTAGCAAGTAGTGATCCCGCTGTCTAAGCGGAAGTAAAAGTTGTTTAGGGGGAGGCTATACCAAAATAGAAACTTGTCTTGAACGATTAACCCCTGGAATACTGACACTCCGGACAGCTAACCACTAACATTTTATCTCACATTTTCCACCAGTTGTGTTTTTGCCAACTTTTTCAGGATGTTTAAGAAGGTGAAGAATGCAGGGAAGGCTATCAAGAACCTTGGTACAAGGAGTTCATCCCGACACTCCTCACAGCCATCAGAGATGAACGTCGACCCGACACCCACACAAGCTGCATCATCTTCATCAGGTCAGCAAGTTAAGGTCCTTCTCAAGATAGGAGACCTAGGACTGAAGACCCGAAGAGAGAAGGAAGTCTATCAGCAACTGAAGAACAAGGATTTCATTCACACCCCAACTATCGATCCAATCCTACTACGAGAAACAGGTATGGACACTGAATTTGACTTAATTTTTCAGATGATGGGTTGGACAAATTTTTGGAATATAACTGAGCTGGGTTCTCATCTTCTCACCCTCGAATTTCTTTGCACCTTAGAATACTATGAGGGGGGAATTGTTTTTCGGATGTTCAAACAGGAAATTATGTTGTCTTGGAGAGAGCTAAGCGACCATCTTGGTTTTTCTTCAAGATGCATCCTGAACATTGACTCCGATTTACCCAATGTTGAGAGACACCAGTTTTGGAGAGAAATATCTAGAGATAATTTTTACAGTCAAGCCCGAACCAGTGACATGGAACACCCCACTCTTAGGATGTTCCACAAATGGCTTGGGTACAATCTTTTCTATCGCGACGATATTAGGAAAGTAAGAGTAGGAGATTTACAACTTTTATATGCTGCTATTAGTAAAGTACCTACTTCACCTGTTACACTATTAGTTTCACATTGGCTTAGTATACCTAGTCTTCAGGGACCAGTAGGATGAACTTCACTTATCACACGTCTAGCCACTAATCTTCACTTACTAGAAAACTCATCGTTGGACTTCATAGAAGAATTAAGAATTTATCATGGCTATGACACATTTAGACAAGCTCGGATGTTAAAGAAAGAGGGGAATATAATGTATATGCTATATGATGATAAATGCAAGATTCGGTTACCTAACCCGAACCTTGGCCTCTACTCTGTGCAAAACTTTTTGATTGTGATTGCAGCAACACCAGTGAATCAGAGAACTCCACAACGAGTGGCATCTGAAAGGATAACCACTCACCGAGAACGCACTTGGTATGGAGCTAACCCTGGACCAGAAGAAGCAGCGCACCTGCATTATTGCGATTACAATCCACGAGTCCTTCGAGACCCATGGGCTCGACATGCGCAACCACAAGAGCCAACAGAGGAGACATGGCCGGAGAGCCAAGATCACCAGTGGACAAACCCGCCTTTTCATACGGGCAGGTACTCCACTGATCCATATGGAGCTTCAGGATCCAGACCTCCACCCCAATTTGATGCAGGACGATACTCCGACGCCTCCTACGCCTTCACGAATGACTACTATCAAGAGGCCGGTGCTTTCTTCACTCGTACCGACAACACCCTCCTCGACATCCAGAACACGCAAGCAGAACATGGAAGACTCCTAGAAGAACAACAAAAATGGAACCAGGACCATGCCGCTGCAGTAGAGGAGTTGAGACAAGATACAACAACAATGAACGACAACATCACAACCATGATGCGGTTCTGGAACATCGGGTAAGACCCACGTCAACATCCAGCTTGGGGGAGTTCCTCCCAAATTTATCAAGTAAGTTTATATTTGCTCTTCTTATTTATTATTTTCTATTCTAGTATTTAATTTACCTTAAAAGAAAAACTTAGAAAACCAAATAAATATTTTCTTGCTTTAATTCACTGCACTTTATAAACATGAAAACAAAATAAAAAGAGTGTGTGATAAGTGTGCTTTATTTTCCTGCTAAGTTTAATCTCTAGAAAAAACAAAAAGACCAAAAATATACATGATGGAAATGATGAATAGTTGCTCTGTTTGCTTACTTACAAGTACCTAGCTTTTATATTAGAGTTCTTCCAGGAATTACTAAAACTGAAATTACTATCTTTGGGAAGCATAAAACTAAAGTCTAGGTAAGAGAAAGGCATGATATAAAGTTGAGCTACTGTTTATCTTGTTCCTACTACACTAAGTTCTAAAGATTTATTTTGAAAACTTACAAATCACATGATGAGTTCCTAGCATAACAAACTACCTACCACAGCCATACTTGCTATAACATCTTTTACTATATTCACATTGAGTTTGATCGAGCTGTGTAGACCCTTAGGAGTTTTTCATGTGGTTAAATTAAGATATTCACTTGCACACATCTACCACAGCATTCATCACCAATCATTAAAATTGCTAAAAATATTATCACTCACTGTCACGAATATTGTTATTCTCTCTCTCTAAAAAGATTCAATGCAGAAGAGGTATGGGTTATGCAAAAATATACGAGGAAATAAAAAGGGGCAAGTGCCCGGAACCTCAGAGAAAGAAAGAAAAAGAGTGAGACGAGAGGTAAAAATGGACAAGTGTCCGAAGTAGAATTAGGGGTACAAAGATGCCCACTTGAGCGGAAAAAATGGACAAGTGTCCGACAGTAGAATTAGGGGTATCTATTACCCACCTAAAAAAAAGAGAAAAAGAGAAAAAAAAAAGATAACCCATGTTCTCCCAAAGCAAAGATCAAAAAGAAGAGGAGAGATAGCAATATGAGGAGCAATGAGAACTAAGTTTTATTATCACTTATGCATTTTCACCATCACTATCATTTACTCCATCACACATGTACATCTTGATTTAATTATATGCTGAGTTCCTTTGGATCCATGGCTCGATTAGACAACATATGTATGAGCTGTTTTCCACTCCTATGAGATCCACTTAAATATTCCATTAGCTATAGGAAAGTGACATTATGGTAAGGATCCACAAATACCACATATAGAGAGACTTGAGAGAATCATTGCTGGGAACTCTGAGTTTTATTTTGAAAACTTATGAAAAACTCTAGAACAAAGGTGAAGTATAAACAGGAGGGATAGTGCTTGACTTAACTATTTTGTCTTTTGATTACTTAAGATTTAAGTGCAGGTACTAAACTCCATAACACTTCACTATAATCTAGAAGAATTTTTTATGTAAAAGCATGTGTGCCTGTCAGGAAAGAAAACATCGAAGCAACTCCTGATCCGTCTGAGTTTAGCTGTTTGCTCAGGGACGAGCAAAGGGTAAGCTTGGGGGAGTTTGTTGACGGTCCTTAAGTACTAAAATTAATAATCAAATAAACATGAAAAAGATCAATATGAAACAAACATCTAGAATTGAGGTTTTATCTGACAGAATTCCACGAGCTTTGGTGTTTATCTATTTCTGCAGGGGTTTATCAGAAAATAGGAAGAGAAGGCCCACATGTCATGTTTACAACGAGATAATCACGTGCCATGCAATTTTCCTTGATCTAGAAGGATCCAGAAGCCACGGGAACGAACGGGACGCGATTCGGGCTCGGGAGCTGGGCGGCTGCCCACCCCCCTTGGGCGCCCGCCCTGGCCAGGAGTTGGATCAGGACTCTCTCTCGGGACAACTCTCCACCGACCTAAAGGATCAATCTAAACCATACAATCTATGTCGGTTTGATCCAATGGCTCACGTTCACTTGAGGGGACTATAAAACCAGACCCCCTGGCCCCTGGAGGAGAGGAGGAGAAATCATTATTCAGAGGTAGCCATCAAAGTTAGGGTTTAGATCTCTCTCCCACAGAGAATTAGAATTAGCTACTCCCTAATCCTTCAAGTTTAGAGGTTGATTAGATAGCAATTAGAGAAGTAGAGCACTACGCTTTGGATTCGGATCTTCGGTAATAAAGATTGGTATTATTCATATCTTTCTCTAATTCTATTGTTCTAATTGCATTATGTCTCTAATTATTATGTTCTTAGTTTGCTCTAGTTCTATATTTGATATAGTTCTAATTGATAATGAGTTTATGTATAAGTTTGCAAAGCGCTTAGCTCTTGTCGCGAGGGAGTTAGGTGATAGATCACATGTGAGCGTGGTGCTTAGATGTTATTTATCTGCAAATGTATCCTATTGGCCGGGTCGTGTGGTAGTTCGCGATAGTGACAGCTTCGTTGATTCTTATATAGTCCACCCTCCGTTGATAGGACAGGCAGAACCGGTATTGTGGAGTAAGTCATGCGATGTTCTGATTTACTTTATCAATGTTCCTTATACATGAATGAAGAGTCTTTTATGCTATATATGGTCTTGTAGATAACTAGAGTAGATTATGACTTAGTAGTTAGTAGATAACTTAGAATCCATTCTCTAGCTAATCTGACATCACCTACATATATGAGGAGTAGTCTATTTTCTAATCGCTGTGTTATCCACCCATGAACTTATACTTTATTATCATTATCTTTATGGTTTACCCCCTGCTAAAGTAAGTGACTGTGTGACGAGTTTCTCATTAGTAATCATGTTCTTGCAAGTTTATCTCTAGTCTATGCCTTGATAGATTTTGTCCCTTGATTTAATTCCATCTTCCTTAGTTCTCTTGAGCAAAATTATAAATAACGATACCTGGAATACTTATCCTGGTGAAATGCTACAATGAGGTGTTTTATCTGTGCGCTTGCGGATAGAATAGATTATTTTCTAGAGAGCCTTTACATTTATAAATACCTTTGTACACTCTGGCGCCATGCTAGGGATGACAACCTAGTATCTAAGTGGTGTTAGCTAGTGTCAACAACTAGCTCAGGCGCGGGCCAGGGTGGTGAGGGTCGAGACACGGATTGAGGCCTGCGAGCCTACTCTGGGTGCCGAGGTCCTTTGTATAGTATTTTGCCACTCTATCTTGTGTAATATTGTGTTTTAAATGACTTATAATATTCGTGAATGTTTGTCCATCTTTTCGTTCGAGGCTCCTTTGCTTCATTTTGCGCCTATGTTTGTAATCCTCGTTTGGTCTTTTGTTTAAGGCGATCTCGATTGCCTCAAGGTTGAGGAAGTGAGTAGAGTTTCTATAGCCCGGGGGCGTAGGAGTTCTCAGGCTCATCGTCTCTCGGCCCTTAAGGGGCTCAAGGTGCCTCTACTACTCGACCGTACGAGATTACTAATAGGAACGAAAGGATTACTTGGTTTTTTCGACACTTGGGGGGGATCACCCCCTTGGTAGCCCCCGAGGGGGTATCGACTATGATGGGTCATAGTTGGTACTCCCTTCTAGCGTCGAGATTTTGACTCGTGAAAAAGCAAATTGCTCGAGGGAAAGATCTTATTCATTCATGCATATTCACAAGGCCTTGGTACAGAATGTACATGGGAACATAAAGCTTTGAAATTCTAGGGGTAGAATCGACGTAGTTGTCCGATGTTCCACGCGTTGGTGATGATCGCCCCCTTTTCGTCCGCGAGCTTGTATGTCCCCGGCTTCAAGACCTCGGCCACTACGTATGGGCCCTCCCAAGGTGGAGTCAGCTTGTGGCGTCCTTGATTGCTTTGCCGCCGTCGTAGGACGAGGTCGCCCATGTTCAAGTCCCTCTTGCGCACGTGCTTGTCGTGGTAGCGTCGAAGTTTCTGCTGGTATCTGGCAGAGTTGAGGAGGGCCATGTCTCGAGCTTCCTTGAGTTGGTCGACCGCGTTCTCTTGAGTCTCTTTATTTGATTGCTCGTTGTATGCTTTGAGTCGAGGGGATCCATACTCGAGGTCCGTTGGGAGCACAGCCTCAGAGCCATAGACCATGAAGAATGGGGTGTATTTAGTAGCCCTGCTCGGCGTCGTCCTTAAGCTCCATAGGACCGAGGAAAGCTCCTCGACCCATTTCTTGCCGAATTTCTTCAAGCAATTGTAGATCCTCGGTTTGAGCCCTTGCAAAATCATGCCGTTGGCACGCTCGACCTGGCCGTTAGTTCGAGGGTGGGCCACTGCAGACCAGTTCACACGGATGTGATGCTGATCGCAGAAGTCCAAGAACTTCTTGCCGGTGAACTGAGTGCCGTTGTCAATGATGATGACGTTGGGAATCCCAAACCGGTGGATGATGTCGGTGAAGAAAAGGACGGCCTGCTCGGAGCGGATGTTGGTGATGGGTCGAGCCTCGATCCATTTGGAGAATTTGTCGATGGCCACCAACAAGTGGGTGTACCCCCCTTTTGCCTTTTGTAGAGGCCCTACTAAGTCGAGCCCCCATACCGCAAACGGCCATGTGATAGGGATCATCTGGAGAGCGTGGGCGGGGAGGTGCGTCTGTTTGGCATAGAATTGGCACCCATGGCATTAGCGCACGAGCTCGATGGCATCAACTACGGCCGTTGGCCAGTAGAAGCCTTGTCGGAAGGCATTCCCTACGAGGGTCCGCGGAGCAACATGGTAGCCACAAGCCCTCGAGTGTAGATCCTCAAGGAGTTTTCGGCCTTCTTCTATGGTGATGCAACGCTGCAAGACCCCCGTCGGGCTTCGTCGATGTTGGGTATTTTAAACGCAAACAGAAAAATCCGCAACCGCACGGATACCGATGTAGCTTTCACCCGAGAGTATTCCAGAGTATAGATTTTCCACAGAGAACGTGAGTGTACTAATTAAGATCCAAGATCGCCCAGGGATAACTATATAAGTATTTTTGGTGGGAAGAGAGGAAGTTTCCTAAGAGTTCTCTAGTTGATCTAAGAATCAAGAATTACTTCAAGATTGTCTATATCGGGACATCAGAGCACTAACCACAGAAAGAGATGAGAAGGGGGCTAGGAAGGTCTGACTACGGTCCTACAAACTCCGATCCGAACGTGGTGGAATACGTCGACCGTTAGGGCTGTCACTACCCTAAGGCTACCACAACAATCCACAGGATTGGGTGCAATTCCAGGTAATTGCAAGACTAAACACCACGTCTAATCTATTAAATTACTACTCTAGCGTTATAAAGACTAGAGCACTTGATGCAAGCGGGAATCCAATAAATAACTTGAATGTAAATAAAAGTAATTAAAGAACTCAGGAATTATGAATTGAAGAACCTGGAGAACGATGAAGAACGAACCAGATGCTGCAAAAGTATAATGTTGAGGAAGATCCGACAGATCCGGCTCCTCCGCTCTCCTCTTCTCTCTCCCTATTTTCTAGATTACAACTAGAACTAACTAGAACTAGAACTAGAGGAACTAGAACTAGGCCTAGATGAACTAGAACTAGATCTAGATGAACTAGAGGTAGAACTAGAAGAACTAGAGGGATCCTCTCTACTTGGATGAAGAATTGAAACCCTAGCTTTGATTCTGTAGAAGAGGTATGATCTCCAGGGGCCAGGGGGTCTGGTTTTATAGTCCCTTCAAGTGAATATGGGCCGTTGGATCAAACCGACATTGATTAAACGGTTATCCTTGATCCTTTAGGTCGGTGGAGCATGATCCCCGAGTTGTACCCTGATTGGGCAGAATAGGTGGGCGGGCGCCCTCAGGACTTGGGCGGGCGCCCTGTCCCTGAGCCCTATCAGCCTCCACTTCGGTCCCGTGGCTTCTGGAGTCTTGTAGATGATAGAAAATTGCGCGGCACGTTAATATCTCTATGTAAACCCGACGTGTGGGCCGTTCTTCCGTATTTCCTGATAACCCCCTACAGAAATAGACAAACACCAAAACTCGTGGAATTCTGTCAGATAAAACCCTAAGTCTAGGTGTTAGTTGCATTTGGATCCTTTTCCATGATTAGTTGATGGTTAAATATGAGCATTAAGGACCGTCAACAAGCTCCCCCGAGCTTAACCTTTGCTCGTCCCTGAGCAAAGATGAACTTAAGAGTTTCTGTAGTGGTTTCATGCCTTAAAGATATACATGCGTTCAAACAAGATCTCATCTCTGGGTTAGGGTAATCTGTTAAGATTTAAACTTACACATATTACCTTTCACCATGGGGCTTGCAACCATCACTTGTGTCTTGAGTAGTTAAAAGATAGAACGGTCTAGTCAAGCGCCATATCTCTTGTTCTTCGATTAACTATAGCTCTGGAGTTTTTGTAGATTTTCAAATAAAACTCAGAGATTCCTTGTATGACTCTCTCTAGTCTCTCTTTTGTGGTATTTCTGGAGCCTTACCAAGGCCGTAAAGGTGTATGCCTTCTCTCAAAGTATGTGGTATTTTTGGTATGAGGCATAGTGACATTGCCTTCTCTCTCACCCTACTCTAATAAGGTTTTGATATCAGGAGCTCATAGGTGGGAGACAGCTAATACATACTTACAAGACATTTATTGCATAGTCAAACCATGGATCCAGAAGAACAAGTCCATAAGTCAAATCAAGATGTGCATGTGTGGCGAATGAATGGTGTATGGTGATGATGGTGATAACAATGGTGAAAGTCTAATTCTACTTGTGCTCTTTTGAGGGGATACATACCTTTCTTGCTCTTTTGAAACTTTTTGAGGAGAATGAGATGCTCTATATTTTCTTTTTATTTTCTCTCAGGTGGGTATCTTGTACCCCTAATTCTACTATCGGACAATTGTCCATTTTTACCTCTCGTCTCACTTTTTCTTTTCTTTCGAGGTTCCGGGCACTTGCCCCTTTTTATTTCCTCGTATTCTTTCTTCTTTTTTTTCTTTCTCTTTTTTTAGAGCACTCATCTCCTGAAATAATATAGCAAGTGGTAGTAACAAGATAACTTGAGCATTTATTTCACAGGGGAAAACAGAAATATTTTTGGCTATTCTCTCCCGGATTAGGAGTAGAGTATTTTTGGGTGGTTCTGGAGATGGAAATGGATGGATATATGTGGATGCGTACTTCCGAAGTATAGCATGTATGAGTGAACGTGCAAGTGAATCTTGATTTAACTGCATGAGAAGCTCCTAAGGGTCTACACAGCTTGACCACACTCAATGCTCGTAAGTAGTAAAAAGTAAATGTGTGGCTCATAGTCTAGCAAGCATGTATATATGGCCGTGGTAGGAATTTAAACTCTCATCATAGAGGAACTCATCATGCAACATTTTAAAGATTTTCAAAGATAAAATTCTCCAGAATTCTAGCATCTCTAGGAACAAATAAACAACAGCTCAACCTTCCCATATCATACCCATTAACGACTTAGACTTTAGATCAAGTACTCTTCCCACAAGTTCAGGTTTAGAGCAAATCTTAATTAATAACAGTCATGTCTAAACTTAAGAGAGATTTCAATTTAGAGAACTAGTCATGGTAGAGCAACTATACATCATTTCCATTTGAGAGCTTACCATGAGGGTTTATAGCAAATTTTATTTATTTATTTATTTAGCAAACTAAGCAAAGATATATATATAAGCACAAAATCTTTATTTGGGTTTATATGATTATGCATCTTTTTATTATTAGAGTAAAGTATAAACGTGAGTAGAACACTTAGCTGGATAAATGGGGGTGCTCTCCCCCAAGCTGGATTTTGACATGTAGCTAGTAGGTGGTGGAGGTGTATTTGAATGTCAGCAGCACCCTGACAGTGATTAGGATGTCCTCCGTCTGCTAGTCTTCGTTGATCCTTGAATTCTGTGGAGCCCAAATAGACAACAAAGCTTTGTGGAACTAGTTAAGTGTTAGCATAAATATCTAGCCTTTATCATGTTGAGCCTCTTCAATAAATGTTATTTTCTTTGGTAGGATCAGAAATTTATTTTTATATTTTTGTTTTTATAGCACATAAATATATTTATTTTATTTTTATGCCACCACAGTGAATGTACTTATGGGTTTTATGCCATGAGCATACTCATATGGGGCTTACTATTTTTAACATTTTTATTTTCTTTTCAAGATGATATGAACCTAATTAACTAAGCAAACTATTTTAAAATAATTGAAAGGAAAAGATAACTACCAAGTTTACCTCTTAGCAAGGCATTCGGTGTTTTTAAGTCCTCCGAATGGGACTCTCTGTTTTCTTAGTCGTCCTAGGATTCGCTGGATGGCGTAGTCGGTGGTTCCGGCGGCGCCTCCTCTTCATGTATAACTATCTTCTCTCTCCACAACTGACTCGGTGCTACGGTCTCCTCAGGACAATTCTGATCAAGCTGTATGTCTTCAAACCTTACTACTTCTCCTTCGTAGTCTGCTCATCCGTCCTTGATGATTTGCCTGCTCTGGTTGCGGTTGCGTCGTCTTCTTCTTGTCTTGACTTGCTTAGAGTCTTCAACTATATAGTTAGGGTCAGTAAAATAGCGGCATACCTTCTCAGAGGGGAAGTTCATGTGGACTTCTCCGGTTCCAATGTAGATGATTGCTTTAACGGTGCTGAGGAACGGTCTTCCAAGGATGACCGGTGGATTGTACTCGTCTTCTCCCATGTCAATAACCTTCAGCCTTTCGGAATGTTTGATCTACCATCTGGAGCTGAATGTATGTTGGTTTTAGGGGCATGGTTCCGAACATGAGCTGATAGGTGACTGGGTCGTCCTTTTTGGTCAGGAACAGTCACTTAAGTCGACGATCTTGACCTACTTGAACTGCAGTGACCATCTTAGCTGACTCGGTCCACATTTGCTTGTTCCTGTTCCTCCTGTTGGTCCTCTTCCTTGGTTCATGTCGGGAATGCTCTGAGATTTGTGTAATCTTGTTCTCGAAGGAAAACGTCTCCTTCCTCCCCTTGATGTAGAAACTGATCTTGGCAGCACTAGCGTAGATGACAGCTCCCGAGGTGTTCAGGAATGGCCTCCGTATGATGATGGGTGCCTTCTCATCAGTACCAGTTTCTATCACCATGAAGTCTGCTCGGGCGTACAAGGTACCAACTCGAACGCAGAGGTTCTTCACTATTCCCTTTGGGAAACTTAGCGTACGATCTGCAAGCCTGGGCATAATGTTGACGCTGGAGCCAAAGTCACAGAGTCCTTCTAGGAACTCCACCATGCCGATGGAGATCGGGATGATTGGGCGTCCTGGATTGTCTCTCTTGACCGGCAGAAGGTCAGTAATTACTTCCACAATGGGGTTACTCCAGTAGTTACGTCCTCAAGCATCTCAGGGCAGTGATTGCCTGAGTGTCTAGTATCTCCAGTGTGTTTGTGCTCGTAGATCTAGGTTCTTCACTTGGTGGAGTCTGGGAGTTGTAAAACTTCTTCATATTTTGCTCGAAGTGTACCTGCTCATAGAGACAAGGCAGAGATCAAGTGCATGGGCCCTGTTGGTGGAAAACACCAACAGAACCAAAAGTGTATTTGTTCTTCTCTAACCTTAAGCATAGTGAGCAAGACAAAGTTGATGGATAATAAGATCATGAGTGTAGCATTTAAAACATTTGTCAGATCAGATCGCTCAACCTAATGGAAAGATAATCTATCTATATTTATGTTTTGTTTATATCTTCTAGAGATTGAAGGTGCAACATTTTAGCTAATATGATTAGGAGTGTGGGATCACAAAGGTGAAAGGACTAGACATATTGAATCGATTGGGTTGGTTAATCTAGAGTTGTAAATCATACATGTTTGTCTCTTTTATTCATGTGAACGCCAGAACCAAGGAGAAGCTTTATAAGAGTGATAGTCAAGTACCTTAAGATGTTACCTTACTTGAAGAGTGATGGTACAGTATCACCTTGTGGAAGCTTTCCTTTCTTAGTGGTTGTGCATCGTGTTTATGGCACCCTCCATGGATCATCTCTTGTGAGCTATGTCTTCCTTGTGTAAATTGTTAAACTTCATGTGCCTCTCTCTTTGTCTCCAATGTAAGTTTATCTCAGGACTTCCCAGGTCGATATTGAAAGTTTTCCTACAGGGGTTAGTCCAACAAAATATCCAATATCTACTATAGCATACTATCGGCTCAAAGATCAACCTAGACACCATGTCTAATTTGATTTAGGATGGAATTTTAACCTAAGCATCATGCTTAATTTAAAATCCTTTGGAAGTAAGATCATCATTCCTAAACTAAGCATCATGCTTAATTAAGAGATAAATGAAACTACTCCAAACCTAGACATATACTAAAGCAAATAAAGGTAGCATGAGAGCATTTATAGAGATCTACTCAAGTGGAGATGAAGTAGTGTGATTAGTATTTAACAAATTGAGCATGTCTCAAAGGTAGGGACAACCAACATAGCAACATGGCAAAGGATGTTTTTATGTAAAGTATTCCCCCAAGCTTGAATTTTGCAAAATTAAAGTTTGGATGAATTTAATTCAATGTTGTATGATGATTGGCTAGACATACCTTGTGCTTGTCATTCATCCGATCTTCTTGCTCCAATCCTGGAAAGGTTAGTGACAAGAATACCCGAAGGAATATTTTTACAATTATCCTTATATGCTCAACACACATGGTAATGTTGCAAATAATTAAAAGCTCATTTTACAATCTGATCAGTGCTTGTTTTAGGACACTAAGCTTGTCCTTGGGAAACCATCAATTTATGTCGGCGAAGTGGTTTCCCCTCCAACGTAGACCTATATCAAGATCAACTCAACAAGATCTGCAATATTTATTATAGACATATGCATCGACAACGTCCCTTTTAAAGTTTTTATAAATAGAAAGGATGAGGGGGTTGGAGATCTCGAATGTGGTGATGTTGGAGAGACCAATGGATTGTGCAGATGTTGCATATGAGCATGGAGCAAATGAAGTGGCTATGAAATAAATTCCATGCTCATTAATGCTAAGAGTGAAATCCATGTGGTATGGTGAAAATGATAAGGTGAGTCTGGTTAAAAAGGAAAAGAAAAAGGATACACGGACGACTTGGTTCGAAACTAGCACAGCTACCATTCCCCGGCAACGGCGCTAGAAAGCTTGTTGGGTATTTTAAACGCAAACAGAAAAGTCCGCAAGCGCACGGATACCGATGTAGCTTTCACCCAGGAGTATTCCAGAGTATCGATTTTCCACAGAGAACGTGAGTGTACTAATTAAGATCCATGATCGCCCAGGGATAACTATATAAGTATTTTTGGTGGGAAGAGAGGAAGTTTCCTGAGAGTTCTCTTGTTGATCTAAGAATCAAGAATTACTTCAAGATTATCTATATCGGGACATTAGAGCACTAACCACAGAAAGAGATGAGAAGGGGGCTAGGAAGGTCTGACTACGGTCCTACAAACACCGATCCGAACGTGGTGGAATACGTCGACCGTTAGGGCTGTCACTACCCAAAGGCTACCTCAACAATCCGCAGGATTGGGTGCAATTCCAGGTAATTGCAAGACTAAACACCACGTCTAATCTATTAATTACTACTCTAGCATTATAAAGACTAGAGCACTTGATGCAAGCGGGAATCCAATAAATAACTTGAATGTAAATAAAAGTAATTAAAGAAATCAGGAATTATGAATTGAAGAACCTGGAGAACGATGAAGAACAAACCAGATGCTGCAAAAGTATAATGTTGAGGAAGATCCGACAGATCCGGCTCCTCCTCCGCTCTCCTCTTCTCTCTCCCTATTTTCTAGATTACAACTAGAACTAACTAGAACTAGAACTAGAGGAACTAGAACTAGAACTAGATGAACTAGAACTAGATCTAGATGAACTAGAACTAGATCTAGATGAACAAGAGGTAGAACTAGAAGAACTAGAGGGATCCTCTCTACTTGGATGAAGAATTGAAACCCTAGCTTGGATTCTGTAGAAGAGGTATGATCTCCAGGGGCCAGGCGGTCTGGTTTTATAGTCCCTTCAAGTGAATATGGGCCATTGGATCAAACCGACATTGATTGAACGGTTATCCTTGATCCTTTAGGTCGGTGGAGCATGATCCCCGAGTTGTACCCTGATTGGGCAGAATAGGTGGGCGGGCGCCCTCAGGACTTGGGCGGGCGCCCTGTCCCTGAGCCCTCTCGGCCTCCGCTTCGGTCCCGTAGCTTCTGGAGTCTTCTAGATGATAGAAAATTGTGCGGCACGTTAATATCTCTATGTAAACCCGACGTGTGGGCCTTTCTTCCGTATTTCCTGATAAACCCCTGCAGAAATAGACAAACACCAAAACTCATGGAATTCTGTCAGATAAAACCCTAAGTCTAGGTGTTAGTTGCATTTGGATCCTTTTCCATGATTAGTTGATGGTTAAATATGAGCATTAAGGACCGTCAACAGTGGATATAGCACATTGTCCTCGCCATAGATTACATATGACTTGGCCCGTCGAGCAATACGGCGGGCCTCGGATCGATCTTCTGGTAGCTCGCAGCGGATTAGGTAGTTGAGGAACGGCGTGCGCCAATCAAACGGTCGACTGGGCCACTGTTCCACCTCCATTACCTCGGCTGCCATTAGTAGCGCTTCGACAGTGTCGGTTTGCTGGGTAGGAGCGGCTTCGACACCAGCCCCCGAGCCCAAGTCGACGGATGGCTCGTGTAGATCTCTTGAGAACGCGTCAGGTGGGATCGTGCCTCGAGTCGACGCAATCTTAGTGAGTTCGTCGGCCACCTTGTTGTAGCGTCGGGCGATGTGGACGAGCTCAAGGCCATGGAACTTGTCCTTGAGTCGATGGACCTCCTTGCAGTACGCCTCCATTTTCGGGTCATGGCAGCTCGAGGTCTTCATCACTTGGTCGATGATGAGCTGGGAGTCGCCTCGAACGTCGAGGCATCGGTCTCCTAGCTCGATGGCGATCTTCAGACCGTTGACAAGGGCCTCGTACTCCGCGACGTTGTTGGACACAGCAAAATGTATCCTGATGACATATCTCATATGGACGCCCAAGGGCGAGATGAATAGAAGGCCCGCCCTAGCTCCCGTCTTCATGAGAGACCCATCGAAATACATCGTCCACAGCTCTGACTGAACCTGAGACGGGGGAGCTGGGAGTCTGTCCATTCCGCGACGAAATCCACCAAGACTTGTGACTTGATAGCTTTACGGGGCGCATAGGTGAGAGTCTCACTCATGAGCTCGACCGACCACTTGGCGATTCTTCCCGTGGCCTCCCGACTTTGGATGATCTCGCCCAAGGGGAAAGATGAGACCACCTTGATAGGGTGGCCGAGGAAGTAGTGCTGCAGCTTGCGTCGGGCGAGGACTACGGCGTAGACTAGCTTCTGGATTTGTGGGTAACGCGCCTTGGTCTCTGAGAGCACCTCGCTGATGAAATAGACCGGTCTCTGGACTGGCAGTGCATGCCACTCCTCCTGCCTCTCGACTACTACCGCTGCACTGACGACCTGGGTCGTCGAAGCGACTTATAGAAGCAGAGGTTCTGCGCGTTGAGGCGGGACTAGCACTGGTGCAGAGGTCAGCATTTTCTTCAAGTTATCGAGATTTTCCTCGGCCTCTGGGGTCCAAGAGAAACGCTCGACTTTCTTCAGAAGTCGATACAGTGGCAACGCCTTTTCTCCCAACCTCTAGATAAAACGACTCAGCGCCGCTAATCATCCCGTAACTCTCTGCACGCCCTTGACGTCTCGGATCGGCCCCATTCTCGTGATGGCCGAGACTTTCTCGGGGTTGGCCTCGATGCCACGCTGGGAAACGATGTAACCCAGGAGCATGCCTCGAGGTACACTGAAAACGCACTTCTCGGGGTTGAGCTTGATCTGGTTGGCGCGTAAGCAGCTGTATGCGATCTCGAGATCCTAGATCAGGTCTCCCCATTGCTTTGACTTGACGACGATGTCGTCGACATAGGCCTCGACCGTCGACCCTATGTACTTGCCAAACACGTGGAGCATGCAGCGCTGATATGTGGCTCCCGCGTTTCGAAGCCCGAACGATATAGTTACATAACAATACATTCCAAAAGGTGTGATGAAAGATGTCGCGAGCTGGTCGGACTCTTTCATTTTTATTTGATGGTAACCAGAATATGCATCAAGGAAAGAAAGGGTTTCATATCCTGCAGTAGAATCAACAATTTGATCGATACGTGGTAATGGAAAAGGAACTTTCGGACATGCTTTATTTAAACTTGTATAATCAACACACATCCTCATTTTCCCATTCTTTTTCTTAACTAGTACAGGGTTTGCTAACCAGTCGGGATGATGAACCTCCTTGATGAATCCGGCCTTCAAAAGCTTGTGGATTTCCTCGCCAATGATCTTGCTCTTCTCCTCATCGAAGCGGCGCAATCGCAGCTTCACTGGCTTGGACCGGCTCGAATTTCCAAGGAGTGCTCGGCGACTTCCCTCGGTATGCCTGGCATGTCCGAGGGACTCCATGCAAACATGTCAGCATTTGCACGGAGAAAGTCGACGAGCACGGCTTCCTATTTGGGGTCGAGGTCAACGCTGATCGTCAGCGCCTTGCCGTCGGAGTTGTTGGGGTCGAGCGGGATCTTCTTGGTTCCTTCCGCCGGCTCGAAGCTGCCCGCGTGGCGCTTGGGCTCCGGAGCCTCAGCGGCTAGGGCCTCGAGCTTCGAGGCGAGCTCGATGGAACTCTCGATTGCTTCCCCATACTCGACGCATTCGACGTCGCATTCGTACGCGTGCTCGTAGGAGGAGCTGACGGCGATGACACCCTTGGGCCCGGGCATCTTCAGCTTCAGGTACGTGTAATTGGGAATTGCCATGAATTTGGCGTAGCCCGGGCGCCCGATGATGGCGTGGTACGTGCCTCGGAACCCCACCACCTCAAAGGTGAGGGTCTCCTTTCTGAAATGGGCTACCGTGCCAAAGCAAACCGGTAGGTCGATTCAACCTACCGGCAACGCCTTCTTCCCTGGTACGACGCCATGGAATCCACCGGCGCTTGGTTGGAGCTGCGTCCTGTTGATGCCGAGGAGGTCGAGGGTCTCGACGTAGATGATGTTTAGGCTGCTGCCGCCGTCCATCAACACCTTTGAGAGCTGGGCGTTGACGATGATGGGGTTGACGACGAGCGGGTAGACGCCAAGGGCGATTACCCTGTCGGGGTGGTCGTCTCGGTCGAAGGTGATGGGGGTGCTCGACCAGCTGAGGTACTGGGGCACTGCCATCCTTGCTGCAAAAACCTCACGGCGTTCCTTCTTGCGTTGCCTGGCGGTCAACTGCGTTGAGGGTCAACCATAGATCATGTAGCAGTCATGGACGACAGGGAAGCCGTCGTCGTCTTTGTCGTCCCCCTTGTCGCCGCTCTTCTCTTTCTTTGGGTCATCGCGGGCGTCCTTCTTGAACCCTAGACCGTCGAAATGCTTTTTCAGCATGCGGCAGTCCTCGAGCTTGTGGTTTGCCCCCCCCTTGTGGTAGGGGCATGGCTCCTTTAGCATCTTATCGAAGATGGCTCCCTCTAGAGGGCCTCGAGGCCTTTTGCGTTCCATAGCGGCGACGAGATCGTTGTCGAGGTCTTCCCGCTGGAATGGTCGGGATTTCTTCTTCTTCTTGTTCTTCTTGGGCCCTTGACTAGGGCCCTCATCATCATTAGCAAGCGGCTTGCCTTTCCTTCCTTCACAGCTAAAGAAGGCGCCGACCGCTTCTTCCTCCGCCACGTAGTTTGCCACTACGTCCATCAGCTCATCGACGGTCTGGGGGCGATTCTGGCCAAATTCCCGTACCAAGTCTCGATTGGTGCTACCAGAGACAAAGGCCAGGATGATGTCGTGGTCGGGGATGTGCGGTAGCTCGGTGCGTTGCTTCGAGAAGCGTCGAGCGTACTCTCAAAGCGTCTCTCTTGACTTCTGCTTGCACTTGCTGAGGTCCCACGAGTTGCTGGGTCGTATGTATGTCCCTTTGAAGTTACCCTCAAACACCCTGACCAAATCGACCCAATCGTGGATCTGTTTAGTCGGGAGCTCCTCGAGCCATCTGCGGGCGGTGTCGGAGAGGAAGAGCGGCAGCTGTCTAATGATGGCTCGATCGTCCCCTCGAGCGCCTCCTAGCTGACAGGCCAGCCTGAAATCTGCCAGCCACAGCTCTGGCTTGGTCTCGCCGTTGTACTTTGCAATGCTGGTCGGGGGTCGGAACGAGCTGGGCAGCGACGTGCTGCGGATCGGCCTACTAAACACCCGTGGGCCTGGTGGCTCTAGGGCCATTCGGTCCTCATCGCTGTCGTACCTCCCGCCGCGATGGGCGCTGTAACCGCGTTCTTCCGCGTCCCCGTACCGACGGTGACGATTCTCTTCAATATTGCGTCGTGTCGTCGTTGGTTGTCGACGGGGAGGACGAGCGTGGTCTTTTTCCCTCGAGGGGGCGACTGCTGATGGACTGATACCTCTTTGTCATTCTGGGCTGGCTCATCACGCTTTTCTGTAGCCGCCCCTCGACGTCGGGAGGCCGAGCTCTCCGCTTGCTGAACTGCCGCCACCTGGAGCAGAGTCTGCACCTCGTCTCGGATGTGTCGTGCTTGGGAGTTTGAGGGCTCGGGCATGTTACACAGCAGCATTGTCGCCGCCACGACATTCTGGCCTGCTCGAGGGAAACGGCTGACAGGCTGCTCAGGCTCTCCGTCTCCAACGATCTGCTGGTGCACCTCTCGAGCGCGTCTGCGGACACTTCCGCCGGGCGGGTATGGCAGATCCTGCTCAAGATTTTGCTCGAGCAGGACGAGGCGCTCGCGATCTTCGTCAAGCTTTGTCTTGAGCTCTCGTAGCTGCGCAAGTTGCACGGCTCTGTCTTCTTGTGGAGATGGGTTAACCTGTCACTCGTTCCCAGGCGTCCTGAGATCTTCTCTTGCTGCAGGGGCTCGACTGCCCACAACGGCGTCTTGTGTCTCGTCGGTGGTTTCTACCGCCCCGTCGATATGGTAGCATTCCCTAGTAGGGTCGTAGCTGTCGGATTCCGAGCCGGAGTCCGGTCCGGCGGCGTAGAAACATCCGCGTCCTTCCTCCAAGCAGACGCTGCCTGAGGGAGGTAATCGTGTACCGCCCAGGGCCTAGGCGGCGGAGGCCTCGTACATGCGAGAAGTCCGGCAGCTCGGACATCCGTTGCTGCGCTCCAGGGTCGCGTGGGAGGACCATTGGTCTCTCCACATACGTCTGGGTGTTTGGACATATCGCCCTGGCGAGCGACGCCGTGGCATTGTCCAGTCCGAACGGCAATGCTCTTCTTGGGGCGAACCATCCATGCGGAAGTAGCCTGGCGGTGGGGGAGAGCACGCGGGGCGCGTCCGCTCCTGTCGTCGTGCGATCCTCAGGGCTCTGAGTCGTCATACCCGCGGTTTCGGCACGCAGAGTTGTCGGCTCCTGTGCCACCTCCTGCCTGGCACGAGCTGTCGGTCGAGGTGAGGCAGAAGGGCGATGGCGGCACTGTCCACGCCTCTTCTTGGGTGGGGAGGCATGGTGGCGAGGACGTCTCGGGGCCCTCAACCGTGTCGGCGCAACGCGGGCTCCTCCCGGTCCTTTGATCGAGAGCAGGATCATATCATAGCCGGAGCAGTAGACATGAACTCGAGGCTCCCAAACCAAATCACCGTGGAGCGTGGAATCGGTGAAGTGAGAGTGGCCATCTGGAAAGGATGGGAAATCAGTGAAAAACACGCAGGACCCCTACCTGGCGCGCCAACGAGTAAATTTGTGTGCGTGCTCCCTTTTCCAGATGGTGATGCAAAAAGACACAAAGATTTATTCTGGTTTGGGCAAGAGAAGGCCCTACGTCCAGCGGGGGGAGAGTTTGTATTATATTGCACCTAAGTGCTTGTACAGGGGTGAATACAAGCGAGTATGAGCTGGGATGGAGTATGGAGGCTCTACTATGTATGAGTGTTGTCTTGCGTGATGTCGTATCTCTTCCGAGACCTCCCCTTTTATAGTTCCAAGGAGAAGCCTAGGGTACAAGTATAGGCGTCAGAGTAGGGGTCAATAGAGGTATGGCGCGCTGACCTACTCGAGGCCTCCGTACCGGCGTGGTCTCGAGCCGTCCCGTCCTGGTAGCTTGATGATGATTACGCGTGCCCCTGTATCCTGCTCTGTGCGCCGTCTTGGACTGGTTTCTCTGTTGCACGCCTGTACGTCATGGCGGCAGATACGTCGGAGTGGTTGCAGTGTTGTCGTTCGACGCCCAACCCTTCCCCGGGAAGGAAACGTGTCTGGTCCAGGATCGTACGCCATGTAGCGCCTTGCTGTCCAGAGCGTTGACCTTGGATGTCTCGAGGGGGTCTTGATTAGATGTTCCGTCCCTGCTTCCTGCGTCCTGACATGCTCTGGATTGTTTGGTGGGGAAGGCTGCAAAAAGAATGACGGGACGGGTGCCTGTTCCCTATCACGCTTCCCGTTACTGGCGTGTTAGGTGAGAACGCGACAGACACATTAAATGCCCTGGCTCCCGTGCCCGCGTCAGGAGGCGGGCGGCGTCCTTGCGCTCGACGCCTCCCGATTCGCTCGAGCCTGTTTCCGTATTCGACGGTAGTTGACGCTCGAGCCCTGATCGATTCGCTCGACGCCCTTTCCGTCTTCGAGGCCACGGTCGTTGATGATCGTACGCGTGACTGGGTAGAGCGTCGAGTTAGGGCCTCGACTTGCGAACGGGCAATCTCATTATGTACATCAGTTAGGATACCCCTTACTGATACCCTCGACAACTCCACTCACCAGACAACTTGCACTGTCCAACCACCACCCATGAATCATTTTTTTGGCGTAAAGACTAAGCAAAGAAGGGGGAGAGAAGTTTCAGCCATAGAGGGCATCTGGGTAGGGTGCTCACCCTACTGTAGAGGGCGCCCACCCTGTCCCCTGCTCCTCCTATAAAAAGCCACTTCCTGCCTCCATCTTCATCACACACACATTCTAGAAAACACTTACACACTTCAGTTCTCGGTTTCCAGAGGAAGTGCTCTTGTAGTGAAGAGAGAAGGAGAGTGGAAGGGAAGGGAAGAGTGGAATAGAGTTCGGTAGTTTTAGATAGAAGAGTGATAGAGCAAGGCTCATCTAGTAATTAGTGATCCCGCTATCCAAAAGCGGAACTAAAAGTTGCTTAGGGGAAGTGCTGTCGAACTCTTCAATTAAAAATTGTCTCGGACGACTAACACCTGGACGACTGACTTATTGGACGGCTGACCACTAACATTTATTTCTCACATTCTTCCATGAGTTTTTGTTTATGTCAATTTTTCTGTAGGATGTTGAGGAAGATGAAGAGCGCAGGCAAGGCCCTCAAGAACATGGGGATGAGGAGTTCATCCCAACTCTCCTCGCACCAGTCGGAGATGAGCGTCGACTCGACGCCCGAGCCAACTCCATCGTCTTCGTCAGGCACAAGAGTCAAGGTTCTCCTCAAGACAGGAGACCTTGGGCTGAAGACCCGCGGAGAGAAGGAAGTGTTCCAGCAGCTGAAGAACAATGATTTCATTCACACCCCCACTCTTGATCCTATCATGCTGCAAGAAACAGGTATGGATACCGAATTTGACTTGATTTTTTAGATGGTGGGATGGACAAACTTTCGGGACATAATGGAACTAGCGTCTCATCTTCTCACCATTAATTTCTCTACACTTTGCAATATTATGAGGGGGATATCGCTTTTTGGATGTTCAAAAAAGAAATCATGTTGTCTTGGAGAGAATTGAGCGATCATCTCGGTTTCTCTTCAAGATGCATCCTAGATATTGACACCGATTTGCCTAATTTTGAGAGGCACTAGTTCTGGAGGGAGATTTCAAGGGACAAATACTTCTTTCAGGCCTGAACCAGTGACATGGAACATCCTACTCTCCGGATGCTCCACAAATGGATCGGGTACAATCTTTTTCATCACGATGATATTAGAAAAGTAAGCGTAGGAGATTTGCAACTTCTTTATGCTTGTATAAATAAAGTACCTATTTCACCTGCCACTCTTTTAGTTGCTCATTGCCTTAGTTTACCGAGTCTTCAGGGACCTATCGGTTGTACTTCACTCATCACTCGTCTAGCCTCTAGTCTCAACTTGCTAGAAAACTCGTCATTGGAATTCATTGACGAGTTACGAATATATCATGCCTATGACATATTTAGACAAGCTCGGATGCTGAAAAAGGAAGGAAACGTAATGTATATGTTGTACAGTAATAAAGGCAAGATTCGGTTACCTAACCCGAACCTTGGCCTCTATGTCGTTCAAAATTATTTGATTGAGATTGCAGTGGCACCGGTAAACCAGAGAGCTCCACAGAGCGTGGCATCCGAAAGGATGGCCACCCATCAAGAACGCACCTGGTATGGAGCTGATCCTGGGCCAGAAGAAGCAGCGCACCTGCATTATTGCGACTACCACCCCCGAGTTCTTCGGGACCCATGGGTTCAACATGCTCAACCAAAGGAACCAGCACAGGAGACGTGGCCAGAAGGCCAAGATCACCGGTGGGCGAACCTGCCTTTCCGTTCGGGAAGGTACTCCACTGATCCGTTTGGAGCTTCAGGATCTAGGCCCCAGCCCCAATTTGATGCAGGACATTACTCCGACGCCTCCTATGTTTTCTCTGGGGACTACTACCAAGAGGTCGGCGCCTTCTTCAACCGCACCGACAACACTCTCCTCGCCATACAAGAAAGGCAGACGCAACATGGACGACTCCTAGAACAGCAGCAAAAGTGGAACTAGGACCACGACGCTGCAGCACAAGACCTGAGGCAAGACACCACGTCGATAAACGACAACTTCACCACCATGATGCGGTTCTAGAACATTGAGTAGGACCGACACAACCACATCCAGCTTGGGGGAGTTCCTCCCCATCTACCGAGTAAGTTTTTATTTGCTTTTCTTATTTATTTTTCTGTTCTATTGTTTCAAAACAAATGAATGAAGAGTCTTTTGTGCTATATATGATCTTATAGATGCCTAGAGTAGATTGTGACTTAGTAGATAGTAGATACTTAGAATCCATTCTCTAGCTAATCCAACGTCACCTTGCATTTATGTGGAGTAGTCTATTTCTAATCACTGTGTTAATTACACATGAGCTTATATTTTATCTTTATTATTATGGCTTACCCCCTGCCAAAGCATGTGACGAGTTTCTCATTAGTAATCATGTTCTTGCAAGTTTATCTGTAGTCTATGCCTTGATAGATTTTACTCCTGTTTTCACTTTCGCTATTTTCTTAAGCAAAATTATAAATAACGATACCCGAAATACTTTCCTAGTGAAATGCTACAATGAGGTATTTTATCTGTGCGCTTGTGGATAGAATAGATTATTTTCTAGAGAGCCTTCATATTCATAAATACCTTTGTACACTCTAGTGCCATGCTGGGGATGACAACCTAGTATTCAAATGGTGTTAGCAAGTGTCAACATATATCATTTTCAATTTATTTTCAAAGCGAATGATGAGGACATTGCCACGCTGGACACGTCAACACCATCGTCTTTCTCAAGATGCAATTGATCTCCAACTCAGCTACCATGTCACTGTCGGATTCAACAGACATGTCGTCAGTTTTTCGATCATAAATTCTTCATACGACATCGAAACGGTGTGATCTTGTATTTGTTAGAAAGGAGACGATGACGCCATCGTTTTGGATCTGGTCCCAGTTCCAGATAATACGTGGACTAATCTGTATGACCATGGCATGGTGCTGTGCCACCTATTTTGGGCCAACTTGGCCATGTATCAAGTTCGGGCCTTAAGCCCAAGTAGTGGGCGCCTCCCCCTGGTCGCCTCCAACCCTAGGATGTCTCTCTTTTATATACCACGCAGCCGCCACTATTTAGAATTGGGTTTTGATTAGATTTTAGTTTTTCCATCAAAAAACTGAATCGTTCATTATAACTGTGGTGACAAATCCTTTTACAGTGAGCCAAGGCCCAGATTCTTGATTTGCTCCACCGTGTCGATTAGTCCTTTGGAACCAAGTTCTTGAACCCTCTTTGAATATTCACGTCATTCATATTTCCAGTTTTAGTTTGCATGTTTATATCTTCTTGCTTGTGTTCTTCGATTCGCTTACAGGATCAACCTTCTTGGCGAGGTCAATAAAGTTGTGCTTGGTTGATAACCAACAGAGCTGTGGTGTAATAGTTACAGGGTTCAAATCGTGCTGAATTGAAGCCGGATCGCCAACATCGAGTTCTCCATAAATTGAATTTATCAATTACCTCTTGAAAAATCGGGCCTAGTCCTTATCATCAAATTTGCCCCTTCACTGTCTTTAGATCCATTGGACCCCAATTGACAATATAGTTTAAACACTCAGCAGATGGGAAATTAGTGACAAAGGTGTTGTTGCCCTTTACCTCAATTACCCACTTATTCATGGCAGGCAGTATTTTTTTAGGTTCCACTGGCAATTTCTCGGCAGTAAGAGAGCCCTCAAAACACGGACCGTAGCTGTTTTGTCATCTGAATGAAACTTTGGGCTTTCAACACCTGGTATGAAATAAAACCCAACAACATAGCCACAGGGAATATCAGTAGACTGTAAACTCTTTAAATTTGTAATTAGTTTTTGTTTTTGACTATATTTATTGATCTATGCATGTGCCACTAGACATGTAGCTGGTAACCGTGTTTGCATTGTAAGTGTCACTCGTACTATCTTGTGATATTATTCATAAGTTGCATCAATTCTCAACATCTAGCATACAAGTGCTCCTTGCAAAATGAATTTTGAACAACAAGAGATGCGGTACGGTTCAGATTCGGACAGGTCTGCCAGTAAAAGGGTTGCGTATCTGAGCCCGATGAAGATATGCGAGGAGCAGCACACATTCAGAATCGGAGACAATCATGACTCCTTACAAGGTTTGGATCTCGCTGAGCGTATGAAGGTAATAGATGAAAAGCGACTAATTATGAATGTAAGTACGACCTCTATATAGCCTTGGCACTGCTCAAGTATCAAGACCGAGATTATATTGTGGCCCCATACAACTTTGGGTAAGTGTCAGTTTGTATGCATCGTCGTATTAGTAATTTCAATGGGCACTTGCATCATAAATTCGATTCCCTCACGGACCACCTCCTCATTAATTATAGTCTAGGACGTGTGCTAGTCCTAGACTCTGCAGACTATGATTCTTCAAGTTATGCAAAATTCATTACACACTTGGAACGGTAAGTTGAGTAAATTAAATATTCATACATACTTTTATAATAGTTTTAGAATAACTTGAGGATTGTGTATTCTATACTATAGGGGCCTATAGGTATTATAAGATCAAAGGTGGAAGGTGTAATTCATCAGAACTGGGGCAGCCATTAAGCCGATACGTACCAAAATATCACAAGCTGTCTTTGTTTTTTATAAATATAATATGCATAGGATGATGTTGCAACTAATAAATATCCATTTTTTCGTCATACATCAGCGCCATAAGCAACTAGTCGGATCGGTCTACTGTGGATTCTACGTCTGCGAGTTTATGAGAGAGACCGGAAGATATGCAACTAAGGTAATGCTCTAATAGTCATTTATATAGTTGTGTCATTGTTTGTTGCTAATACGCATGTGTTATGAACTATAAAGATATGATGTTTCTAACTTCCTCCGCAGCAACATGAGTTGGAAAAGGCGAAGAGCGTGACTCAAGTTGTTTTATACAACATAGTTGATGACCTCTGTACTTTCCTCTTCAGAGAAGCCATTCCCACCGAAGGGAAATATCACGACCCGACCAGCACCCTAGCAAAGCTTGAGCTTAGAGCGCTAAGAGATATCAGTAGGCTAAAACTATCTCGATCAGGTTATTAGAGCAGAGGTTTCAGATGTGAAACCTTATATGTCTGTAAACAAAAAACTTGATGTGTGATGTTTGTAATTAATGTAATTTTATGTACAAAATAATGGTATACATAAAAATGTTGCATGTTGCATTGGTTGACATGATCCTCTGGACTTACATAGTTTCAATATTATGTGTGTATATATATATATATATTATATTAAAAATATGGTTTGCAGGGAAATTTTGAAAATCAGGTTAAATTTGAAAATCTTATCACAGGCGGTTTGTTTATGTGAACCACCTGTAGAAACTTATTTCTATAGGCGGATCCATTATGTGAACCGCCTGTAGAAATAAGTTTCTACAGGCTGTTCGATTATATGAACCGCCTGTAGAAATGAATTTCTATAGACAGTTCTCAGTTACCCGCCTGTGGAAATGTTTATTTCCATGTGCCAACAGCACTAGCGGTTCGTCAATACGCCTATGCAAAGGGGTTGCGAACCGCCTTTATAGTACCTCTGTGTACTAGTGGTTTTTGGTTTTTGAGGTGAATTAAACAAGGCCTATCCAAACGTCACTTAGGCCTTGTTTAGTTCCAAATTTTTTTGCAAAATTTTTCAGATTTCCCGTCACATCGAATCTTTAGACACATGCATGAAGTATTAAATATAGACAAAAATAAAAACTAATTGCACAGTTTGGTCGGAATTGACGAGATTAATCTTTTAAGCTTAATTAATCTATGGTAGTATCGATTTCCCAAAAATTTTTGGAACTAAACAAGGCCTTAGCCTTACCATGGCTCGCCCATGGTCTACACTGTGGTAACTTGGAATGCGAGGGCCAAGCAAAGCGATGTGTCCGCGAGCGGGCGAGGGTGCTATACTACGGTGTCTGGGCATTGGCGTAGGCGCACACTATGTAGGTGGTGGTCTAGGTGCTGGCGCTTTGGCGGCGAGCGCAGCCATCATGCAAGAGCAGTGTACTGGCCGACGCGAGCAGGAGCGGTGGCCCACGGGCAGAGCACACGCATGCCAGAAACACTGGTGGTTATGTTTGCCTTGTTTAGTTTTGAAAAGATTTTGAATTTTGATACTGTAGTATTTTATTTTTGTTTATAGCAAATATTTTCCAATTATAAACTAACTAAGCTCAAAAGATTTGTCTCGTAAATTACAGATAAACTGTACAATTAGTTTTTGTTTTCTTCTTTATTTAGTGCTTCATGTATGTGCGACAATAATTGATTTGACGGGGAATCTTGAAAAGTTTTTGAATTTTTAGGTGAACTAAATAAGGCCCTAGTACTTTTGTACATTTTCATTGATTTGAGCAATCCAAAGGTGATATACTGTACCTTGCCAGACAAAATAAAAACTTGCACACATATACGCTATATAATATGTTTTATGGCAAATACGAAGACACACTATTTTTTCCTAGAAAAATGGAGTAAGCAAAGCAGGCGTGTTCCTGCTAAATTAAGGTGATGCATACACGGATAGATCATTGTATATTTTGGAGGTCTACGTCCCTGAGCATCTAGCGAAGGAACAGACCTGGAACAAATGTACTAGTGCTGGCCTCAGTGAAAACCACGGAAAAATCCGTTGACCAGGTCGGCCACAGGATGACGGCGAAACGGTACACGTGGCCGATGCTGCGGCCGGGGCCGGCGCCTCTGCAGGAACCACGGAAGGTGTGGCTGTGGCTGCTGCTGCTGCTGCTCCTCCTCCTCCTGTGGGGGCTGCTGCTCCTCCTGTTGTGGCTGCTGCTGCTCGATAGCCTTCTCCTGCTCGTTCACCAGGCGGCACTGCTTCCTTACCTGGCCCTTGCCCTCGCCGATGAGCACGTCAAGCATTCCGACCTTCTGCATCGCCTGGGCGAACTTCTGCTGCCACAGTGCTTCGTTCCGGGCGAAGGCCTCAACCATCGCCTTTGTCTGTGGGTCCTCGATGAGAGCGTTGTCAGAGGTGAGCAGGCCGCGCCGGGCGAGCAGCTCGGAGTAGTAGGCGACGTCGAGCTTCTCTCCTGTTTGCGCATCGAACTTCACCTTGGGCGCTTGCTCGGGGTCGTCGTCGGGCTTCCGCGGCGGGCACCTCTGGCGTAGCCACTTGGCATAGTTCGGGTCCAGCGTTGGGTCGATGTCGGCGTTTTTGGAGAAGTTGTAGATGCGGTTGGCGAACATAAAGCAATGTGCGCCCCCGATGGAGTGCGCGCCGGAGAGCAAGACAAGATCCTCCTGGGAGAGGCCTCGCTGGTTGAAGAGCTCGGTGAGGCGCGGGACGTGATGGCCCGGCACAGGGAAGTTGCCCGGGAGGTCGTCCATGTTTGAGCGCATGCCGTCTCGGCGTCCTGCCACGACGTCGTATCTTGGGAGGCCCGCGGCCACGGCGGCGTCCCGCGCCGCGAAGGCGAGGATATCTGCGCATGAGACCGTGCCGGGGCACATGCCCTCTAGAGTGGACTTGGCGAGGTCGATGGTTCTAAGGCCGACGAGGGTGAAGCCGTTGGCAGACGACTCCTTCTCTGGGACATCGCCAGCGGGCGACACGTCCAGGAGAATAGAAGCGTCGCAACCCTGATAGATGCACAGAACCGGCCGGCCGGCGGCACAGGCATGTCATCAGACAACGACGATATGTTGTGCATGCATGCAGCATAAGTGTGAGTAAAGGTTGAGTGTTAATTAGGGAAGTTACCGTGATGAAACAGTCGTGGAAGAAGAGGCGAATGAGGCCTGGGGAGATGCCGCGGTCCATAGCGATTTCGTTGTTGACGATATCGCTGATGACGCTCTCGGCCACCGGGCACGTCTTGCCATAGAACCCCACCCGCAGGCCGTTGACGATCAACGCATCGACGGCACACAGCTGGGTCGCCGACGCCAACAAGCCAAAAAGGAACAGCAACGTGTGCTGCGACATGTCTCCAAAGGTCGGGATCCCGCCTCCGACAATGAGTTAACTGCGTGGTTATTAGCCCGCATAACGTTGTGGGAGAGGAAAGGCAAGCTTAAACGACAAGCTTTGTTGCAGGGAAGAGCGACCATGGCCTCACATTATTTAGCCTCCACTTTTGTAGAGACCGTGCTAATAATAGGCATCAAATAAGGCCAAATTTGCATCTAATTAATATGATAGCCCTCTCCCTATATTATGATACAGTTAGTTGTACATCCCTTGCCTTTTGGTAGTACACTCTCTCCCCCTAAGATTAACAAGTTTAAGACAATTTAGCACATGCTGGCGTCACCAGCGGCACTAGCTTGCGCGCCGCGCTCTACGACGTGCTGGCCCTGTGCTCCGCTTTGCCCTGCGTGCGGGCTCTGGCTTCCAGCCTTTGCCGGCAGCGGCGAGCAGTTGCCAAAGTGCCAACGATAGTTCCACTCGCCTGTCAGCCCATGCCCGTACTCGTGTGCCCGCGCGTCTGCGCCCCGCTCGTCGGCCACGCGTCCACACCTACCTCACCCTTACACTACTAAAGTCAGGTACAGCAGAGGCGGCTAAATAAGCTCTGTAAGGGCGGCTGGCCCAGCCGCCCTTATGCAAACGCTCTTACAGTGAAATTCACTGTAAGGGCGGTTCAACACCAGCCGCCCTAACAGTGGCCCACTGTAAGGGCGGTTGGAAACAACAACCGCCCTTAATACTAACCACTGTAAGAGCGGCTGGTGCTTCCAGCCGCCCTTATAGTGAGCATTAGTAAGGGCGGCTTGTGTCTCAGCCACCTTTATTGTCTGCATTTGCAAGGGCGGCTCAATCTAGGACCGCCCCTACAGTTATTTTTCAGAAAAAAAATTAAAATTACAATAATCGAGTCGACAGCACAGCACAGCACCACATACATATATACATATATAATCAGATTCTCAACATCACAGATTCACAACATAAATATCCATACATATACACAGCACCACATTTATAGTCCAACACATTTCAAGTCCAAAATGTTTTCAAGTCCATTACAAATCCATCCAAAAGAGTCTGAAATTTTTCAAGTACTAATACAAATCAATCACAGTCCATTCCAACAAGTTCACATGTAATCAACGACCTAGACATAGCCTATCCCACTGACGGAGGTGCTGGTAAAGAGGATTGCTACCTAAGTCGGACTGTGGGTTATGGTAATCACCTTTGTAATAAACAACATGGTCCATTATAAAGTTGCAAAGGTCACCGACAATCTCTAAGAGGACATCATCCCTGTAGACATCCCTTTTTAGTTCTTTTTCTTCTTTCCACTACAAGCTCGTAAAAGATAAGTTTAGGTCTAGTGTAAAGAAGAGATTGCAAAGCTAAGTGAGAAATACTATGTTTTCATACTACAACCCACTAAGAGATTCAAACTTACCAATTCAGGGTGTCTCCTGTAGCCTTTTGTGTTACTGATGAAAGCACATACATAGTATCCACAATGCAGACTCCCTGGCCTTTGCTTGGGAAACTTTGTTTTAATTTGCAAATGAAGATGTGTCAAGTATAAGTACTGAAAAAATTAGTAATTTTATGTCAAACTAAGTCGCACTTACCAAACATAGAGATTTGAAACGCAAGTGGCTCCCCAGACCTGGATCATGCCTTCCTTTGTGATTCTTGACATAGGCCCTTAATGCCCTGTTTGAATGAGAACCGATGTGACTTATAGTATGCAGAAGTCGATATTAAAGTGAATCATATAATGTTACTAGGATTACAAATTTGCTTACGTAATGAGAATTGACATGAAGTCTTTATATGTGTGAGGGTCAAAATCTGCAGAATCACAATTCCATGCCATGTTCATCCCGACATCGACACCTATGACTATCCAGTAATTGCTACAACAATTTTAAATAAACACATAAGTACCTTTGTATTAAAATAAGATAAACCGAACAATCGTTAAGTATACAATTAATCGAACTTACTTGAAGTGGTATGGAATCCATATTGTTTCGAAGTGTTGGAGATTCTTTAAACATACGGCAATCCACGCCGCAACCTTAAGAGACTCTTCTCTTATTTTGGCCGCACGGATCTTTTCTTTCTTCGCTAACGTCCCTCCAGCAGCTAGCTGTGGCGCATCCAATTCCCATCTCGATGGGTAATTAAAATTTATTTGTGCTATAGGCATAGGGTCTACATACCTGGCTTTCGTTGAGCGTGTAGATTTCATAAAGTTTGCTTGCATTCTAAAAATCACGACGTAAGTTAGTTTTAGCAAAATCCAACTAGGTTACTTTCAGATCATATCAAGAGGAAGAGGACTTACAGGCACCAACTGCGAATTAGATTCATCGACATTGAACTAAGGTGAAAGCATGATTGGATGTCGCTGAAGTCAAAAGCAATACCCGAAGCAGGGCCTCCAAATGTGCGAGCAGGTATTACTGCTGCCAACACATTCAGTTCTGTACGTGAAACATGCAAGTAGTACCAATCATGGAACCTTCTCATTCCATATGGCATCTTACACAAGATCCGGTTTGGTAGGAAACGTTTGCCTTTTACATATTCTTTCGGGCAATCCTTTGACCACTTGATGGTTTCAACATCTGGATACTTTGTTATCGTTGTGTAGTCTAAGGTGTCAGTGGGCATCCTGTAGGCAAATTTGTTCGGGCCTTGGTTCTCAGGCTTGAACTGGTCATGAGCATACCACTTGTACATACCCAAGACGTTCATATCCACAAAATATTTTGACCCTGTCGACCTTATCATGATGGGGATCTTTTCACGAGGTTCACATACTAGAGGGAGTAATTCTTCATGTGTCGGCGGTGCTTGTTGAAAAGTCTGTGCCATCTCATCATGGCCTTGCTCGGGGACCCTGAAGGTTGTGGCTTAGGAGGCACATGTGGTGTCTCGTCATGCTCTGACTTGGCACGAGCTGTAGAAGGTTTTGGGCTATGAGGCACATGTGGTGTCTCGTCACGCTTTGGCTCGGCACGAGCTGTAGAAGGTTGCGGGCTCTGAGGCACATGTGGCGTCTCATGCTCTGGCTCCGCACGAGCTACAGAAGGTTCACCTATTTGAGGCTCATCTGGCGTCTCATCATGCCCTGGCTCTTCCCCTTGCTCGCCAGCGGTTGGAGAAGCCGGTACCCTCTCATGCATCAAGTGGTCCTCATGAGACGGTGAATACACCTCTCCATCCTCAAGGTGGACTCTCTCCAGGTGTACATCACTTGGAGTTGGCGAGGAAACATTCAACACAATATCCTTTTTGTACCAGAGGATGAACTGTTTCATGAGTAGTCCAAGCTCACGAATCCCCTCGCTAGTTGGGTGTTCAATCTTATGCTTCGCATACTCGGGATTCATGGTATGCACCTCAACCTTACTATAGTCGGCCGGGACTGGTTTATGGTGCTAGATGTCGCCTGGAATTGGAGGATGTGCCAGACTCGTTGCCACCTCAGCCATCTCCTGTCCCCTACCGATGGGAATCAACAGGATGCAACGAGTTGGCACCCGTATGTGATCGACTGAGGCGGAGGTTGCATTGGAACCTTGGCTGCTTTGAACATTTGGAGGGCTACCAACTAGAACCAAATCCCTAGGCGGCTCCATTTGTGACCGTCGCTCAGTAGACAGTCCTTGCTCCTGCAAGACTCTCCTCTCGGTTTCTACAATGTTTCTTGTACATCTCCACATCCTCTCGAAATCCTTCCTTCTAGGTCTTATGTTTCCCTAACCCCCTGACACGGCCTGGGTGCTCGGGGTTTCCTAAGCCAAGGCTAAGCTCGTCCTTCTCTCTAGAAGGAGTGAATGAGCCCTTCTCGATGTCTTCAGAATATTTCATTATCCTTGACACTGCCTCCTCGGTCTCTAGCTTGGCAAATTTCAGACTGCTGCCTGATTCTTCAAGATTCCTTGCAAAGACCCAACGCTTGGTGTGTGGCTTCAATTTCATTACTTTTGTATTCCCAGCAGCTACGGCCTCCTCTTCCATCTTTCTAAACATATCTTCCTTGCCCTCGTAGCCACCGGGGCCTAGACAAGGGTGGTGGATGTTCTTCTTCGCCTGCAAGCTATTCTTTTCACTTAAGGCCAAAGATTCTGGTGCAGTCTTCTCAGCCACGAGCAACGCCCAGATAGTAGGAGTGATGTGTCCATACTTATGGTACGGAGTTAACCCCTTTTTGATGTACTCGGTGTTCAGCTCATTCCTCCAACGTCGGAAGGATTCTCCCATCATCTTCATAGCACGTCGTCTTACAAGGGGTAGCTTCTCTGCCGGAATCCTAAAATTAAAATTGACCAACAGACAATTTTTCCATAGGTCATCCTTTATGTCCTCTGGATAGTCGCGCTAATTACGGATTGATGGGTTCAACTTGTCTCTGACTAGGGCCCCAATTGCATTGCGGAATTTTGATTGGAACTCCTTTGGCTTAAGGATCTGCCCTTCTTCCCCAACCTCATCAATCACATAAACCATTTTTGCATTTGGATAGTGGTTTGGCTTTCTGACCCCTCCTTTCCTTTTCACTTTGGTAGTCGAGGCCGAGGCTGTGCCTTCAGGTTGCGGAGCAGAGGCCACAATGGTAGTCTCTGTGCCTGTTGCCTCTGCCCTCCTTTCCCTTGCCCCGTCATGTCCAGCGAAACGTGCCGGATGCCGACGTGGTCTTTTTGGAGGTTTAGGAGGGACCTGTATAAACAACAGGTCAAAGTGTTAGTAGAGGTAACACAGCCATATTGTTACCAAAATTTATGATTTACTAAGTGACCTTCATATCCCTACCTCCTCGTTTGGGTCAAAGTCCTTGTCCAACTCATCCGTCGTTGGCTTCCGTCTAGGTTCACATGGGTGTGGATCCTCAGGACTTTCATATCCCGAGGTTGAGTCATCGTCCTTGCTAGATCCTTCATCAGTCTCTCCTCTTCCCGCTTCTCCCCCTTGCTCCTCGCCAGACTCCTCTTGAGTAAGCATAAATGCTACACCATTGCCCACTTCTTCATCAAACTGTTTCTGAGAAAACTGATCATGTATTTCTTGCTCTCTAGGGGTAGGGTGCTCTTCATGTTCGTTGGATCGGGCTGCATTGCTTGTTGTCCGTGTCATTTCATGATTTGTTCTAACAGATGAAAGGAATAAAGTGTGCTTTAGTAGTAGTAGTAGTAGTAGTAGCAGCAGCAGCAGCAGTAGCAGCAGTAGCGCTTTAGTAGTAGTAGTAGCAGCAGTGCTTTAGTAGTAGTAGTAGTAGGTTGAAGAGAGGAGAAGAGAGACCAGCAGTGCTTTAGTAGTAGTAGTAGTAGGTTGAAGAGAGGAGAAGAGAGAGCAGCAGTGCTTTAGTAGTAGCAGCAGTGCTTTAGTAGTAGTAGCAGCAGCAGTGCTATAGTAGTAGTAGTAGCAGCAGCAGCAGTAGTAGTAGTAGGATTATAGTAAGCCACAAATTAAAATGACAGTAAGCCCCAACTGTAGTGTAGTACTAGTAGAGTACTAGAGTAGAGCAGCAGCTAGTAGATAGGAGAGAGAACAGACAAAGGAGACAAATTAGTAATCGGTAGTAGTAGTAAAAGAAGAAGAAACTCATGTGCCTTCAAATTAGCGGGTTGCTGCTTTATAGAGCCATCCGCTGCTCTGTGGTGATCATAGATCATAGACTTATATGACAGTCAGTAATAGGTTAAGAGAAAACCCATTTGCACTACAAGACCGAAAACCTCTGGGGGAGGCTAGTACCCAATGGCACTCCATTCGAGATGAGTTTCCCCAGAAGCTTTCGGTCTAGGAGAAGCTATGGGTATTTGACTGTCATGTTGTCTCACTACACCTTTTGTATCATCGAGCAAGAAATTTTGAAAAAAAGTAGTACAAGTAGTAAACGCCTCAGTACCATGTCAATCATCATTTGATCATGAACTTGGAGCATAAAAGCATCGTAATAGAGAAGATGAGGTCATATAGGGGCCGCTGGTAACGATGCCAAGTTCCTCACAAGTTCTTGATCATCAGCTCATATTCCATATAATGAATGGACTTAGACAATCTCATCATCGGCAAAACAAAGGAGAGAATAAAAATAGAAGAGGAGAGTAGTAGTAGTATAGAGGAGCACAGTTTATAAAACTGTCATAGAGAGGGTAGTAGTAAAGTTGGGCACAACAACAGTAGTAGTAGGATTACAGTAAGCCCCAACAGTAGTGTAGTACTAGTAGAGTACTTGAGTAGAGCAGCAGCTACCACTAGTAGTAGACTAGTGCAGTAGTGTTGGAGAGAGGATGAGAGTAGAAAATAGAAGAGAGATAGAAGGAGCAGAGAGGAAGGAGAGGTGAGGAGAGGGAAAGGTTTAAAAAAGGCCTCAGAAACATGTCTAGCATCATTTGATCAAGAACTTGGAGCATCAAGGCATCAAAAACAGAGAAGAAGGCACTATAGAGGCGGCTAGTAATGACGCCAAGTTACTCATAAGTTTTGGATCATCAGCTCATATTCTAAAATAATGTATTGAATTAGACAATTTCATCATCGGCAAAACAATAGTAGAGGAGAGAGAGTATAGTAGTAGTACAGAGGAGCACAGTTAAAAAAATGTCATCAATTCAAAATTATGCCAGTAAGCCACCACAAATAGTTGTAGAGAGCAGTGGCATATAAGCAGCCTGCTATATAAACAACAGTAATTATGCCTCAGTATATAAAACTGTCATGATGTATTATTAGTAGAGAGTAGTAGTACAGTTGCAGTAGAAAAGCAGTAGTAGTAGGATTGGACAGTAAGCCACCACAAATCAACACAATTGGACAGTAATGATGCATGCTGCATTCACGGTTCTAAACTCGAGCAAACACAAACACTACTAATTCTAAACTAAAAGCATTGCATTAAGTAGCTAAAAAAATTCAGTGTTAATGATGCATCAAATCTCTACTACTATCCAGATCATCAAATCACAATCTATCAACAATACACACTAATAAAAACCCTAACACTATCCAGATCATCAAATCTCTCAGATAGAAATTAGACAGAACGAATAGATAGCTATTAGCAATTAACATTAACCGCAGATGCTTTCAACCAAATCACAGATTATACACCATTCTCAAAACATATGTAATTTATGAATGCTTTACACACTAAACACTGAATCTATGATATACAAAACTGATGTGGTATGACACAGAAATGATATTAGCAGATATCAAATTCATAGGTATAGTATTGGATAAATATAAAACACAATGTAGCTAAGAACTGATGGAATACAATTTTGCATGTCTCAAATATCACAAATCCTACTGTTAAAGCACAAACATTCAGTGTATTCAGGAAATTTGTGTGCAATGGACAGATAATTACTAGACAGATCCTACTATTACACATGCACACAAACAAAACCATTTTCACAAGCACATAATAAGGTACAAATAAATATAGATATAGATATACACTTGAAAATGTTGAACGCAGCAGCAATCCAAGACATCATGTCCAAAAGATACTAAGAGTGAGGGATGAGTATTAGCAAACAAGACATGTGGGTATCAGAAATTGTAAGAGAACCGCCCAATTTACAAGAGATCAACTACGAAAAACTCCCACCAAAGCAGTTGCTTTACCGTAATCGAACTCTCATAAACCCGGTAGTCCGTGAGATCACGAGGGATTTCAAACCAACCAACATACCAGCCAAGATCGTAGTGATTCAACATAACAAGTCACATGTTACATCCATTTCACAAATAGTTTGACATACATCTGAGTTCAATATAGTTATTACAACTTAAGTTGAAAAGTAGCGGAAGCAAAGTAATTTGAAACTAATATTGCCTTCATTCCAAATACATGCCAGTATCCAGGTCAATTCCAACAAAAGCAGTATAGATGAGGTAACTAAGAAGGATCATGCCCATGATCTTACTCCTCTAGTATGGTAGGAGTCATCCAACTCTTGCAGTAGCCATGATACATCACAACCTGCAACATGTGGGAATAAACCCTGAGTACAGGAAGGTACTCAGCTAGACTTACCCGTCATAAACCAGAAATAATATGACACCAAGGAGTATGCAAGGCTTTATTGGTGGAGCTAGCTTGACAAAACTTTTTGCATAAAAAGCTTAAGTTGCGACTAAGTAACCTTTCAGGTATTTAGCTCAAGTTAATAATCATTAACCTGTCATCTAGATTAGCACCTGTACTAAAGCATTCACTTGATTAAGATACAACCATAGTACCCATATTTGATGTGGCATTTCCAACATCATCATCATACCATAACCATCCAAGTGCTCCATAAACATTACTACGAGGACGTGGCTCAAGTCAAGTGCTCACTATCCAGGAGCGATGGCGATTCGAATCGATTTCTGACCAGCTGGCGAGTTATTCCCTACACAAACCACACTCACTAATCAAGTGAGCTACAGGTCACCATATTGCACTATCCAGGACCAATTCGCGGGTTCGGCAGGCACCACCAGTACCCGAGGACCGTTCTGGCGACCGAGGTATCCAAGGTATACCAAGGTTGCGCGCCGCGCCCTCGTCGTTCTCCTCAACCATCACCAATACAGCGCATGGCGGCTCGACTCCCGGCCCGGATAGTGTTCAGGCTTCGCGGTCGGAACGACTTATCCTTCCAGCTAAGGTGGGGCATGCGTTCAACATGACAAGAGGGCCGTCAACGATCGGTCCTTAATCGACACAGGCGGGGATAGATAGGCACCCAAGACCTCCATGTCTTGTTACTTCTCTATCATCGTCCCGCCGGCCTCCAATTATTCATCCTCATCACTTGATCATTTCCATGATAGCATATATAGCCGACCTTTTCAGGTATCCACCTATCTCGCTCAGGTGACAGGACATCACCTGGCTTCTACCGATCTAAGCATAGCTAAGCATTTAGATTCGATCCTGAATCTACATAGGGTCATAGGTATATTTACTGGACAAGGAGTGATATATACAGCAAGGGTTTCACCCAACTCCTATACTTAATGCAACAATACATATATAACATATATTCTCAATTGCATTCAAAAGTAGTGGGAGACTTATAATGCTCCGGGGCTTGCCTGGGATCAACACTGAGTCAGTTCAGTTAGGTTCTCCATCTTGATGACATCTTAGGTCGCAACACTTGCTTAGTCCTTCCACCTTGGGATGGGTCCACCCAACACCGTCTTCGAGTTTGTTCCCACACCAAGACCTTCACGTGATACATCTATCGCACCTAGATGAGATGCAAGATGCAAGTGCATGAATATGCGGAATAGTGACACAACATGCATTACATAAAAGTATGCAGGACACATGCCTCTAAGTTATTTAACTAACATCACAAAACCAAATATTTAGAAAACATATTAATCACAACATAAGTTTAACAAGTTTACAAGTGTATTACTTAATCACCGCTAAAGACATGTATCATAGTTAGCACACAAAGTAAAGCAATCAAGCATTCATGTATTTCAGCAATTCTGGACATACATGCAATAACTCAGTAAATAAATCATAACTGAAGTTACACAACTCCAAAAACTATGCAATAGGACATTCTGGAAAGATTATCAAATTTTCTACAATTCATCTTTAATCATATTAGCATGATTAACAAGTTAACCAAGTCAAACATGCATGACCATATAATCTGGTCCAGGTATTTCCAGAGAACAAGCATTTGAAAGGATGAAATTCATACTACTGTAACTCACAAACCACTTAGCAAAATGATATGAAACTTTACCACAATATATATTAGTAAATTATCTACATATTTTATATAGACAAGTTTCACAGCAAACATAATTTATATCATGGTATTAATTGCATAAATAAAACTGCTCATGCTGCCAAACAGTAGAAGTACAATTACAACAGAAAACTGATAGGCAATTCAAGGAAGCATAACTGGAGTTTTAGAACTCCAGCAAACATGATTCTTATATTTTTGGAAAGCTTATAAAGTTACCTACAACTTTCTTATTATCATCTAAATATGAATCTAGAGTTAACAAGGTCAATTAATCCCATAAAGACATCTCTGTCTAAAACATAGACAGAATCTGTCATGCTACATTAAACAGCTCTAACTTGAGGTTAACATGTCCATAATTTATGATTGTGTACTTTCTAGAAAGCTTACTAAATTGTGAACAACTTTGTTATAAACATCTATAGCCAAATCTACCACTAACAAGGCCTTACATTACAAACAATGCAATCCTGTCTGGGTTTAGACAGAAACTGGAACAGTAATTTAAACCACTATAACTAAACATGTGCTTATCCTAAAATTGTGCTATTTACCTCTTTGGAAAGCCCATTAAAAGTACTAAAACTTATATATTTTCATCCAGGCAAGATTCACAACTTAACTGAGCCAAACAATACAAACATGCAGATCCACTCAGAATAGGAGCAAAGCAACACAGGGCATTTGTTATTTTTATAACTCTTAGTCTATCAATCCTAAATTGATGAAACTTTTACCAGACATCAAATCTCATATGAAACGTATGTCACAATATTTTCACATTTATTGGAGCAATACTACAGCAGTTATAAAAAAGACAAATATAGCAAGCAATGAAAACCTAACTGCATAAATCTATTTTTACGACTAAAATTACAAACTAAACCATGTCATATTATAGATCCACTGCATAGACAATTTCACAAGGATCACAAAAAGTCCACATTTGCTATTTTACGATTTTTCTACAATTTATGATGATTTTCCAAACTTCAGCCATATGAAGGAAAAACAGATTTGCACAGAGACCCTTAAGTTATCCGCAAAACAAACTACAACCGAGAGGTCCCTGTAGGTACTATTCACATGTGTCATGACTTCACATCTGGGCCCCTCACTTTTGTCCAATTCGAGCCCGAGGTCCCTGGTCGCGAACAGAACAGGGGAGACTCGCCGGAGCTTCCTGTTCCGGCCTGTCGGAGCCTCGTCGGCGGCGATGGAGGGGTGGGGAAGCATCACGGCAATGAGCCGCAGCCGTAGGTGGCCACGGCTCGGCCAAAGGTGGCCCGTGGCGGTCCGGCCACGCACGCACACCGACGGCGGCGGCGGCGGTGGCACGCCGGCGACCACGGCGACGGATTCGGACGGCGAGCGCGAGCACGAGATGTAGGAGATGGAGGCGAAGCTACGGACATTGAGGAGGTCCGGAGCAGCGAGAACGCGGCGGCAGGAGCTTCCACGGCGGCCATGGCGACGGCGCGAGCAGCAGGGCGAGCACCGAGCGAAGGAGGAGCGAGCGAGGGTAGAGAGTGAGAGCAGGGAGGAGTAGGGAGTTCAGCGCCCACTTCTGGATGCGCTGGGAGCAGGGCAGCGCGTGGCAATGGAGGTGGGGGCGCCCAGCTTTCATGGAGGACGCGTCGACATTTCGTCGAGCACGTGGCGGGCAGTGAAGTGGCCGGTGTGGGAGGCGATTTTGTGCTTTTTCCGGGCTGAATTGGACCTTGGGCCAAAAACGAAGTTTGCCCACCTCGGTCTGCTCTCCAACTTTGATTAAGTGATCATGGTCATTAGACCAACAGATTAAGAGATAATTAGATGCCAATTCCCGAGTGTCAACGTATTGACGGCGATTAGGAAAACCAAGAATTGATGGTCCAAACCATGTCAAACTTGATGCAACTTTTTACATAACCTTCTTCAAACAATTATCCACAACTTTTACTTTTGGACCAACTTGAGTTGCTTAACAAAAACACGAGAACGCGGCATGCCAACGGGTCGACGTCCGTTTAGCGATAAATTAATCTTTTGCTGTTTTGGGAGCTATGTTTGAACATACAAATGAACTCCAAATTTGATGATACTTAATCCATTGATTCCATCAAGAAGAGTACTCCAACTCATATTAAGGAATCTAATTGAGTTACCATATGAATTTGAATAATAAAATGTCACAAAGAAGCTAACTTGCTGCTGTCACTTTCCTGGGACTTAGAATTATTTCTCAGGGATAAAAAGCAGCAGCTGAGTCGAACTTGGAGCCTCTGTTTGAACTATTTGCATGCTGATTTGGTTCTTTACCCTTGAATAAAGTTTCTTCTACAGAAGCAAAACTACAACTTTCATTTAGGGTCAAACCTCATAACTGCAACATAAGTCAATCTTTCACTTTGGTCAAAGCAGTAACCCGATAAAGCTCCAAACAGGGTTTTAGGCCAATTGAAGCATTTTCTTGACATAAGCTCAACATGAACCCTTCATGACTTTTGTTGTATAATTCATCTAGAGTCATATGTGCAAGTTTGGAAGGTTTGGTTCATGACCCATGATTCTATTTCCTTAATAGAGTCATTCCAACAAGGATCTAACTTATCATTTCATGTGACTTCTTGATTCCAAACTTCACTAAACTTTTCCAGCGACCAACATAGATTGGGATAGATATAATACACATGGAAAAGGTTCCACTAGCATCATCAAAGCATACCTTTTAAAATGGCATATATGCAAGCAAGGTTGCATCCACCAAGCCCAAGTTGGGGTTTACTTTCATAGATTGACTTTGACCTCTTTATTACCATTGAACTTGTCATGTTTGAATTCAAACCTAGTACTTAGCAAGTGACAAACACCTGGGGTGTTACAGCCTTCCCCCCTTAAAAGAATCTCGTCCCAAGATTCGGTGCAAAAGACATTCAAGGGAAGAAAACAATGTCACGCATTTTCCAACATTAGCAATAGCAGTGGGCGACTTAGCTTAGAACATCAGAGGAGCTAACTTGATCCAAACATTTTCTGATACTTGCCCTTCATAGTAAACCTTTATCTAGAGAATCTCCCTTTTTGTTTGACTTCAATAAAGAACTGTTACTTTGGGAGGAATCCAAGACAACACTGTTCCATGTACTTTGTTTCTGGTTGTTTAGAGCCTAAGGAGCTACTTGTACCATTAGCTTCTTTAGTGAAACTAATGCAAGCCATACGAACTTCACACCACTTCACAAGCTTCTAAGGGTTGCGCATTATAGTGATTCCAGGCTCATTCACAAGATTTGAAAAGCAGTCCTCTACCAAAATGGTTGGAGTGTAACTTTCCATGCATGCAGTTCTCTTTCTCTAATGACAACATTGTACTTACCACCTCGTTAAGAGAACGGTGAATGTGATAGCTGACTTTGTTGGTTTCATGCCTTCCATGATCATTTACTTTAAGGGAATTCTTGTATCCAAACAACAAAAGTTATCTGGGTCAGATCAGATGTAACTTCTTGGGCAATACATAGAAGGTAACGAAGGCATGTAAGAATTGGATAACCACTACTGACAAAGGATGATAGTGGGGCCTATAGGTCTTCAACTGTTGCAAGTGTTCAACCAACTAAAGAAATAGTTTACCACCAAGTAGGTTAAGCATGACCTTTCTTCATGATGCAGTTGCATAAGAGTTAGGTTGACTTGTACCATAGAAAAACCAATCCAAGGGAACTACTTTTGCTTTTGAGGTTTCCTTTTTAAGATCAGTCAGTAGCTCTGGTAATGAAAATCTATTGATTGACACCTTTCCAAATGTTTCTGGCTCACACTGGCACAAATGGGTACAAAGAATCTTGTTTCATCATATAAGCACTATCTATACAGCAACACATTGCCCATATTGTAATCCATTGCACCAAAACAAACACCACTCACATTTCCATGAAATTTGGTAGAATTATTGATCCATGAGTCTTCCAACCTTTGATCAAAATTCAGCTCAATCGGGCACCATTTGTGTAGGTATAACATATACATACTAAACTTGTTCGATGCTGAAACGGCAGTGTTCCGGACTGACAAGACATCTCTCATCTCTAAAGATTGATTCACTAGTTGATGAAATATATCCTTCATGGCTATCAATCCATCGTTTCCTTGCTTGAGATTAGCTTTGTTACTAGCAACCAATCAATTGGCTCTCAGCACTAAAAATTCCAAAGCTCCACACTTAACCACAACAACTGCGGTTGATGCTTTAACAATTGGTCACCTCCAAAACCAGGAGATAAGGATTCACGCTAAAGATGGTTGACCTTAGCCGTATGACCATGATGCTTATAAAGATCAAGACTTAGTAAAACTAGATCATAAGCACAATGGTGATGATCAATGCTTGCTCAATAGATAACTTGTCCATCGTTAGGTGTCGTGTGTCCTTTTGGTTCAGCGTGGATGACCAATGTTGCTCATTAAATGGCTATCATCATTGCAGGAATAGTTAAATAGTGTCACTTGTCTACCATCTCTTGCAGTCTGTTAATGTTTATGTCAGTGACCCATTCTTCAAGATAATCCTCTTTGTAACTTCATAGGAAGTTCTCTTACTTGCACGTGAGGTAAGGATCTTCTGATCAAATCTGGATATAATTAAGGACAAACTCATGATGAGATGACACATTGGTGTAGTTCTGTAATAGAGCCTGGCTAGCAGTCAACGATACCAGTGCGTGCCGAGCAGCACAACCATGTGTCGGCCGCCACAAGGGGCTCTCGGTTTCGTCACGGCACCATCAATCATTAACCAAGACACCATTACCGAACATACAATCCAAAAGAAATCTCTCATGGCAAAAATTGAGTTGCATAGCAGCGAGCACTTTGCAAAAGAGGGGTATCAAACTGAGATAGTCATGAGATTAGAGGTCCACAAGGAGGTGATTTAAAGATTAAACATAGTACTAGAGAACATAGATCACATGAGATTAAGACGGATAAACACCCAGAGACTCAAGAGAGTTGGAGATAAAACGATTGAGATTTGAAAGATTGAGTCAATACACAGATTAGGGGATGGATACACAACGTTCAATAGCTAACAACCATGCATAAACTCAAGCTCTTTATCATTGGAATCTACTTGGAGATAACCATGAGATTAAAGTGACATGAGTGTTATTCTAAGATAAGGCTCTTCAACACTCGCATGCTTACTAAGGACAAAAAGGTAACAACTATGACACTACCTAGTTAACCACATCTACTCATGTATCATAGTTTTAAGCAAACATGTGGCAACATCAATCACACTATCTCCAACAATCATTACTAAGCACAAAGTTTTGCAGATAACAAGTAGTCATCTAAAGCAACACTAGTACACATGAACATACAAAACATGATGGTACGGTGTTTTTATCATTTACTTTCTTTTACTAGAAAGGTGTATGTCTCTTCTCTAGTCATGAAAACAAATTTTTAACTTATGCTTAAAAGACTAGTCATCTTAGAGATGTGCATCATACTGACAGGGTGCACGAATCAACCACAACACGGGCAAAACAAAGCTAATCACACCCTACCTTCAATTATAGCTATTCAAGCAACATGGACCAAAGTATTTTATCTAACTGCACACAATCAAGGTGACACACATTGATTCACATGTTACTTATTGTTAGAACAAGGTGAGAGAAGCATAGTTATACATAACACAACAATTATGATGATGCATGCTTCGTCCTATTCGTTCTCACAAAATTGCCAGCATAAGGTGGCAATCACGTTCTATGTTGGTGGCATAATACGTACACTCTCGACATATAACTAGTCGTAAGCTATATTCAGTTTACGTATTCATGGTTAGCATACCTGCAGAAAACTCATTTCAGCCCACCCACAGTATGAAACATGCAGTACAAGATTTAAAAGCTATGCGCTCCACACACGTGTATCCCCATACCCGTATGTGTAGTGCTACTACCCACATCATCGTCCTAGCGACGGCATCGCCTCTAAGGACGGAATCACCCATCATGCGATACCTTTTCACAGGCACATGTAAAATGTGCACATGATCCAGTACCAAAAGCACTTCCCTAGATCGGCGGTGTATCCGATCATGCTCTCACAGCTCACACTTAACGAGGCGTAGAGGAAAAAAATGATCCACGCATTACCATTCAAGCGAATGGCACTCATACTATTACACGCCGTATGAGCAACGAAATAGAAATATGATGCATAAACCCCCAAGTCAGTACTTAAATAAGCCACCTAAAGGTCCTTATTTGGGCATAAAGGAAATGACCATTGGCATACTTAGGTAAAACCTTTTCAGATTTGGACACACCTATATCTATAGTAGCTATAAGCTATCAAAAGCTAATTTTAGAAAACAAAATCTTTTGTTTAAAATACACATATGACAAGTTTAATGTTGAATCTTGCTTTGATACCAGCTGTAACAGAACCGCCCAATTTACAAGCAACTACGAAAAACTCCCGCCAAAGCAGTTGCTTTACCGTAATCGAACTCTCATAAACCCGGTAGTCCGTGAGATCACGAGGGATTTCAAACCAACCAACATACCAGCCAAGATCGTAGTGATTCAACATAACAAGTCACATGTTACATCCATTTCACAAATAGTTTGACATACATCTGAGTTGAATATAGTTATTACAACTTAAGTTGAAAAGTAGCGGAAGCAAAGTAATTTGAAACTAATTTTGCCCTCATTTCAAATACATGCCAGTATCCAGGTCAATTCCAACAAAAGCAGTATAGATGAGGTAACTAAGAAGGATCATGCCATGATCTTACTCCTCTAGTATGGTAGGAGTCATCCAACTCTTGCAGTAGCCATGATACATCACAACCTGCAACAAGTGGGAATAAACCCTGAGTACAAGAAGGTACTCAGCTAGACTTACTCGTCATAAACCAGAAATAATATGACACCAAGGAGTATGCAAGGCTTTATTGGTGGAGCTAGCTTGACAACACTTTTTGCATAAAAAGCTTAAGTTGCGACTAAGTAACCTTTTAGGTATTTAGCTCAAGTTAATAATCATTAACCTGTCATCTAGATTAGCACCTGTACTAAAGCAATCACTTGATTAAGATACAACCATAGTACCCATATTTGATGTGGCATTTCCAACATCATCATCATACCATAACCATCCAAGTGTTCCATAAACATTACTACGAGGACGTGGCTCAAGTCAAGTGCTCACTATCCAGGAGCGATGGCGATTCGAATCGATTTCTGACCAGCTGGCGAGTTATTCCCCACACAAACCACACTCACTGATCAAGTGAGCTACAGGTCACCATATTGCACTATCCAGGACCAATTCGCGGGTTCGGCAGGCACCACCAGTACCCGAGGACCGTTCCGGCGACCGAGGTATCCAAGGTATACCAAGGTTGCGCGCCGCGCCCTCGTCGTTCTCCTCAACCATCACCAATACAGCGCATGGCGGCTCGACTCCCGGCCCGGATAGTGTTCAGGCTTCGCGGTCGGAACGACTTATCCTTCCAGCTAAGTGTGGGGCATGCGTTCAACATGACAAGAGGGCCGTAAACGATCGGTCCTTAATCGACACAGGCGGGGATAGATAGGCACCCAAGACCTCCATGTCTTGTTACTTCTCTATCATCGTCCCGCCCGGTCTCCAATTATTCATCCTCATCACTTGGTCATTTCCATGATAGCATATATAGCCGACCTTTTCAGGTATCCACCTATCTCGCTCAGGTGACAGGACATCACCTAGCTTCTACCGATCTAAGCATAGCTAAGCATTTAGATTCGATCCTGAATCTACATAGGGTCATAGGTATATTTACTGGACAAAGAGTGATATATGCAGCAAGGGTTTCACCCAACTCCTATACTTAATGCAACAATACATATATAACATATATTCTCAATTGCATTCAAAAGTAGTGGGAGACTTATAATGCTCCGGGGCTTGCCTGGGATCAACACTGAGTCGGTTCAGTTAGTTGCTCCATCTTGATGACATCTTAGGTCGCAACACTTGCTTAGTCCTTCCACCTTCGGGATGGGTCCACCCAACACCGTCTTCGAGTTTGTTCCCACACCAAGACCTTCACGTGATACATCTATCACACCTAGATGAGATGCAAGATGCAAGTGCATGAATATGCGGAATAGTGACACAACATGCATTACATAAAAGTATGCAAGACACATGCCTCTAAGTTATTTAACTAAAATCTCAAAACCAAATATTTAGAAAACATATTAATCACAACATAAGTTTAACAAGTTTACAAGTGTATTACTTAATCACCGCTAAAGACATGTATCATAGTTAGCACACAAAGTAAAGCAATCAAGCATTCATGTATTTCAGCAATTCTGGACATACATGCAACAACTCAGTAAATAAATCATAACTGGAGTTACACAACTCCAAAAACTATGCAATAGGACATTCTGGAAAGATTATCAAATTATCTACAATTCATCTTTAATCATATTAGCATGATTAACAAGTTAACCAAGTCAAACATGCATGACCATATAATCTGGTCCAGGTATTTCCAGAGAACAAGCATTTTAAAGAATGAAATTCATACTACTGTAACTCACAAACCACTTAGCAAAATGATATGAAACTTTACCACAATATATATTAGTAATTTATCTACATATTTTATATAGACAAGTTTCACAGCAAACATAATTTATATCATGGTATTAATTGCATAAATAAAACTGCTCATGCTGCCAAACAGTAGAAGTACAATTACAACAGAAAACTGATAGGCAATTCAAGGAAGCATAACTGGAGTTGTAGAACTCCAGCAAACATGATTCTTATATTTTTGGAAACCTTATAAAGTCACCTACAACTTTCTTATTATCATCTAAATATGAATCTAGAGTTAACAAGGTCAATTAATCCCATAAAGACATCTCTGTCTAAAACATAGACAGAATCTGTCATGCTACATTAAACAGCTCTAACTTGAGGTTCACATGTCCATAATTTATGATTGTGTACTTTCTAGAAAGCTTACTAAATTGTGAACAACTTTTTTATAAACATCTAGAGCTAAATCTACCACTAACAAGGCCTTACATTACAAACAATGCAATCCTGTCTGGGTTTAGACAGAAACTGGAACAGTAATTTAAACCACTATAACTAAACATGTACTTATCCTAAAATTGTGCTATTTACCTTTTTGGAAAGCCCATGAAAAGTACTAAAACTTATATATTTTCATCCAGGCAAGATTCACAACTTAACTGAGCCAAACAATACAAACATGCAGATCCACTCAGAATAGGAGCAAAGAAACATAGGGCATTTTTTATTTTTATAACTCTTAATCTATCAATCCCAAATTGATGAAACTTTTACCAGACATCAAATCTCATATGAAACGTTTGTCACAATATTTTCACATTTATTGGAGCAATACTACAGCATTTATAAAAAAGACAAATATAGCAAGCAATGAAAACCTAACTGCATAAATCTATTTTTACGACTAAAATTACGAACTAAACCATGTCATATTATAGATCCACTGCATAGACAATTTCACAAGGATCCCAAAAAAGTCCACATTTGCTTTTTTACGATTTTTCTACAATTTATGATGATTTTCCAAACTTCAGCCATATGAAGGAAAAACAGATTTGCACAGAGACCCTTAAGTTATCCGCAAAACAAACTACAACCGAAAGGTCCCTGTAGGTACTATTCACATGTGTCATGACTTCACATCTGGACCCCTCACTTTTGTCGAATTCGAGCCCGAGGTGCCTGGTCGCGAACAGAACAGGGGAGACTCGCCGGAGCTTTCTGTTCCGGCCCGTCGGAGCCTCGTCGGCGGCGATGGAGGGGTGGGGAAGCATCACGGCAATGAGCTGCACCCCTAGGTGGCCACGGCTCGGCCAAAGGTGGCCCGTGGCGGTCCGGCCACGCACGCACACCGACGGCGGTGGCGGCGGTGGCACGCCGGCGACCACGGCGACGGATTCGGACGGCGAGCGCGAGCACGAGATGTAGGAGATGGAGGCGAAGCTACGGACGGCGCTTGCAGGGAGTGAGGAGGTCCGGAGCAGCGAGAACGCGGCGGCAGGAGCTTCCACGGCGGCCATGGCGACGGCGCAAGCAGCAGGGCGAGCACCGAGCGAAGGAGGAGCGAGCGAGGGTAGAGAGTGAGAGCAGAGAGGAGTAGGGAGTTCAGCGCCCACTTCTGGATGCACTGGGAGCAGGGCAGCGCGTGGCAATGGAGGTGGGGGCGCCCAGCTTGCATGGAGGACGCGTCGACATTTCGTCGAGCACGTGGCGGGCAGTGAAGTGGCCGGCGTGGGAGGCGATTTTGTGCCTTTTCCGGGCTGAATTGGACCTTGGGCCAAAAACGAAGTTTGCTCACCTCGGCCTGCTCTCCAACTTTTATTAAGTGACCATGGTCATTAGACCAACAGATTAAGATATAATTAGATGCCAATTCCCGAGTGTCAACGTATTGACGGTGATTAGGAAAACCAAGAATTGATGGTCCAAACCATGTCAAACTTGATGCAACTTTTTACATAACCTTCTCCAAACAATTATTCACAAGTTTTACTTTTGGACCAACTTGAGTTGCTTAACAAAAACACGAGAACGCGGCATGCCAACGGGTCCACGTCCGTTTAGCGATAAATTAATCTTTTGCTGTATTGGGAGCTATGTTTGAACATACAAATGAACTCCAAATTTGATGATACTTAATCCATTGATTCCATCAAGAAGAGTACTCCAACTCATATTAAGGAATCTAATTGAGTTACCATATGAATTTGAATAATAAAATGTCACAAAAAGCTAACTTGCTGCTGTCACTTTCCTGGGACTTAGAATTATTTCTCAGGGATAAAAAGCAGTAGCTGATTCGAACTTGGAGCCTCTGTTTGGACTATTTGCATGCTGATTTGGTTCTTTACCCCTGAATAAAGTTTCTTCTACAGAAGCACAACTACAACTTTCATTTAGGGTCAAACCTCATAACTGTAACATAAGTCAATCTTTCACTTTGGTCAAAGCAGTAACCCGATAAAGCTCCAAACAGGGTTTTAGGCCAATTGAAGCATTTTCTTGACATAAGCTCAACATGAACCCTTCATGACTTTTGTTGTATAATTCATCTAGAGTCATATGAGCAAGTTTGGAAGGTTTGGTTCATGACCCATGATTCTATTTCCTTAATAGAGTCATTCCAACAAGGATCTAACTTATCATTTCATGTGACTTCTTGATTCCAAACTTCACCAAACTTTTCCAGCGACCAACATAGATTGGGATGGATATAAGACACATGGAAAAGGTTCCACTAGCATCATCAAATCATACCTTTTAAAATGGCATATATGCAAGCAAGGTTGCATCCACCAAGCCCAAGTTGGGGTTTACTTTCATAGATTGACTTTGACCTCTTTATTACCATTGAACTTGTCATGTTTGAACTCAAACCTAGTACTTAGCAAGTGACAAACACCTGGGGTGTTATAGAAATCAAGACATATCTCACAGATAATCACATAGACACCACCTGTGACCCGCCACAATTCCCAGTATGAATAGCCAAGCAGATTCGTAATTCAATAATGTTCTAAACAAAAATGAGTAGCAGCTAGGGTTCAACCGTTACGCTTCTAGGGTTCCCAAAATGAGCAAACACAAAAATGTTCTAAACAATAATAAACATCAGGCGAATTCAACAGTTACGCTTCTAGGGTTCTCAAACCTTGGGGAACTAACACAGATGCGGAATCAGACATGACACTGGATCAGAGAGTTTGGGGTTACCTGCGCCGGAACGAGATGAGATCAGTCACGCGCGTTTGTGTGGTGTTGGAGGCGACAGGAAGAAGACACGGGCGGGCAAGTCACCACGTGTGGAGCTCCGGCCCACCAACGGCGTCTAGGGTTCGCGGACCGAGCAGGTCGCCAAGGTTGTGGAAGGAGCAGGTCGCCAAGCTCGCGGAAGAAGAGGGGCGACGGTGGTCCCCGGCTCGTGGACGCGCGCGGGCGGTCCGCCGTGCACGGATCTCTGGCTCCCGGTGGCGGCTAGGGTTCTGAAGGGCCGGTGACGTGTAGCGGAGTGGTGCGTGGCATGGGGACCGACGAAGGGGGGGAGGAGAGCTCGGGGAGTGGAGGAGGCGGAGGCGAGGGGGGAGGAGTGCTCGCGGCTGTGGCTGCGGCGGCGCCGGCGGGCGAGTTTGGCAGCCTGGCGGCGGCATAAGAAGAAGAGAGTCATGCCCAGACTTAGCCGAATAACCCTAGTGGCGGCGGCCACTATTTATTTAGGGCACGAACACCGTAAGGGCGGTTGAGGTCTAGAACCGCCCTAACAGTGGTTTTTTTTTTCAGAATTTTAATATTTTTAAATAAAATAGATTTAAACAATTGTACAATTTATACTTAACCTTTAAAATATATTTATAAAATAAATTTAAACTATTGTATTTTTTTAATTGATTTATCTATATGAAGTGTATAATTTTGAACTATTCCATGTTTTTTAAAAAAAATAAAAATCAAATGTTTTTAGAAATAACTATTCCATGTCCTATGTATGGAATGTGTATCTTGATGAGCTCTATCTACCTTGTATTCAAAAGTTTTTCATTTGAGGTCATTTACTCACTCGTTTGACCAGGTTTGACTAAGCCACGCCTTGGGTTTTCAAAACATGTCAACTGAGTTTTCTGTAACTTTTCCAAATGCAAAAATGTATTGTGTATCAAAGGTAGACCTTGATGAGATCTAACTATGTTGTATTCAATTTGTTTTCATTTGAGGTCTTTTATTGCCTAGTTTGACCTAGTTTGACCAAGTCAAACATTGGATTTTTTAGAAAATACACTTTGACCGGATCCGGGATGGTCTCAGATGCAAAAGTCATGAATACAAAGTTTGTTCCCCTTATCAAGATACACATTTGTTGTAATGGTCAACTTTTCATCTGAGATGGTTTGGACCACTAAAATTTTGAAATTTCAAATTTTCACTGCTACACGCACGTTTTCGGGACCCTAGACGGCCCCAACTCCGAAAGTCATGAATAGCAACTTTGTTCCACTCATCAAGATCTACATTTGATATATAGGACATTTTTGCATTTGACAAAGCGTTAAGAAAGTGCAGTTCTAAATCCACAAGTCCCGCATGTAGTTTCATAAAGTCTATGTGTGATTCAAGACTTTGTGACTAGAGTTTACAAAAACTTTCTCAAATGCAAAAATGTCCTATGTATGGAATGTGTATCTTGATGATCTCTATCTACCTTGTATTCAAAAGTTTTTCATTTGAGGTCATTTACTCACTCGTTTGACCACGTTTAACCAAGCCACGCCTCGGGTTTCAAAACATGTGAACTGAGTTTTCTGTAGCTTTTCCAAATGCAAAAATGTATTGTGTATCAAAGGTAGACCTTGATGAGATCTAACTATGTTGTATTCAATTTTTTTTCATTTGAGGTCTTTTATTGCCTAGTTTGACCCAGTTTGACCAAGTCAAACATTGGATTTTTTAGAAAATACACTTTGACCGGATCCGAGATGGTCTCAGATGCACAAGTCATGAATACAAAGTTTGTTCCCCTTATCAAGATACACATCTGTTGTAATGGTCAACTTTTCATCTGAGATGGTTTGGACCACTAAAATTTTGAAATTTCAAATTTTCACTGCTACACGCACATTTTCGAGACCCTAGACGGCCCCAACTCTGGAAGTCATGAATAGCAATTTTGTTCCACTCATCAAGATCTACATTTGATATATAGGACATTTTTGCATTTGACAAAGCGTTAAGAAATGTAGTCTCACACACATACATAAATGTAGTCTCACACACATACATAAATGTAGTCTCACATGGATACATAAATGTAGTCTCACACACATACATAAATGTAGTCTCACACGCATACATAAATGTAGTCTCACATGGATATATAAATAAAGTCTCACACACATACAAATGACTATTTATTAGTATCTGCCGCCGTAACAGTTTTCCACTTCACACCTTTTCGTTCCCATGGCAATACATCTTTGGGTAGGTTTTTTTCCACAACATCGATCTTGTTAATAAAGTCTGTGAATAGCGGCATCTGATCGCACTTATTGTAGGCTTCAACATCATCAACGCCATCAACTCCGATAATGTGTTGTTTTCCAGGGATAACCACATGCTTAGGTTGCTTCTTTGGGGGGACAATGCTGAGCGGGTCGGTCATATAGAAAACCTGTGTAACATGTGAAGCAAGGACCCATGGATCATCCTGGTAGCCTATGTTGTGAAGGTCCACGACCCTCAATCTGATTTCATTGAATTCATGTTGCTTGATCCAGCGACATCGAAATAGGGCCACATTTAGTGCCTCAGTTCCATAGTCAAGTTCCCATATATCTTCAATATGCCAAAGTAGTCGATCTTTTGTCCCCCTGCGCCGATAGCCACTGCTCGAACACCACTGTTTTGGTTCACACATTTACTATCCTTTGCGTGGGTATAGTATGTGTACCCATTGATCTCATAAGAACTCCAAGATGTCACCTGTCTTGATGGCCCCACTGCGAACTTACTGATGGTAATAGAATCTATGGTTTCTCCAAGCTGTATGTTTTGGTCCTTCAACCCTGAAGTTAGGCATTGCTTGTGTTGTTTCATGACCCAATCACCTGTACGACCATTTCTCTCTGATTGGATGATCTCCATGTGTTCATCAATATATGATTCCATCAGTTTTGTGCTCACCAAGACAGCGTAGTGCGCCCGACTCACTTCAGCGTATTCCTTGTCGATGAAGATTTTTCTACCATTTGTGCCCTTCCCGGCCAGCCTACCCTTGTAGTGAGAATCGGGAATACCAATCGCTGTCTGTACTTTTAGGTACTCTTAACAGCACTCGATGACTTCTTCACTACTGTAGCCCTCTATCATAGAGCCCTCTGGGTATGCACGATTATGCACATATCAAATTAGAACCGACATGAACCGCTCATACGACCACATTTCATGCAAGTAGCAAGGGCCCAACGCCTGTATCTGATGAACCATGTGAATCATGAGATGTACCATAGGGTCAAAGAAAGCGGGAGGTAAACACATCTCTAGTTGGTTTTGGGTCTCTATGACAAAATCATGTAGGTCACTCAGCTCTGTCTTGTTAATCTTCTTCTGTGAGATCTTCGACCAGAAGTAGCACATGCGGGTGATAGCCATCTTTAAAAACTCTAGCTTGATAGCCCTTATTGCGATTGGTAGGAACACCGTCAGCATCATATGACAATCGTGAGCCTTGCAGTGTGGAAATGATAGGTCCTTCATCGACACTAGCTTCTTCGGGTTTGCCGAAAACCCAGTCGGGACTTTGATCCCCTTCACAGAAGTGCATAAACCTCTCCTCTCTTCTAGGTCCAGGTTGTAGCTAGCCGCGGGTAGGGTGTATTTTCCAGTTTTTGTCTCAAGTACCGGGTGAAGCTCTGGCATCACATGTAGTTGCTCCATGTCTCTCCTTGCTTTGAGACTATCCATTGACTTCGGAGTGTCCATCAAGGTAGCAATGAGACTCTCAAAGACATTCTTCTGCACATGCATAGCATGAATGGCATGGGGGACCTCCAATTGTGGCCAATATTCAAGATACTAAAAGAAGATTGACTTTTTCTTAAAAGGAACGCCTTCAATAGGAGGTGTGCTTCTATCTCTAGGTGTTCCATCCATTTTCTTCTTTCCATAGATGACGCTTATATTTTTCACCATTTGGAACACATATTGTCCATCATGACGTCTCTCCGGAGGTCGATCTTCATCCTCTGGGATGTTGCCAAAATACTTTAAGTACAGTTTGCTACGGTACTTGTGACCTTGCTTTAAAAACGACGATTCCTGATGTAAACAGTCTTCTTAGATCCATCTAGGTACACCCATTTAGTATCATCCAGACAGACTAAGCATCCTGTCTTGCCTTTGATTTGTCCAGACAAGGCAAACAATGCAGGGTGGTCGTTGATAGTCACAAATATTATTGCTCTTAAAGTGAAGGTCTCCTTTTGGAAAGCATCATACATCAGCTCCCCTGTCCTCCAAAGTTTCTCGAATTCTTCCATCACAGGCTCGAGGAACACGTCCATATCAAAGCCTGGTTGCTGAGGGCCAGAAACAAGAACAGTGAGGAAAAGATACTTTCTCTTCTGACACAACCACGTTGGATGTTGTACATGGTCAAGATCACTGGCCAAGTGCTATGGTTGCTCGTCCTCTCGTTGAAGGGATTCATTCCATCGGTGCTCACGGCAAACCGTACATTCTTTGGGTCCGAACTGCACAGTGGGTTGTTATTATCAAAGTCCTGCCACTGACTGCCATCGGCCGGGTGTGCAATCACATCGTCATCGACCTTGCGCTTATCGTCCCACCATGTCATGAGCGCGGCTTCCTTAGGGTTCAGGAAAATACGCTTCAAGCGATTAGTCACTGGCAGATACCACATTACCAAGGCAGGAATTTTTCTCTTCTTTGCGTCGTTGCCTAATGGGGTGTCCTCTGGAGGTCGAGATTCTTGTACCACCTTTTTGGAACCCTTCTTACTCCTGTTGTTCCTGGTGGAGGCTTCTCCGCCACTGTAAAGGTCATTGTCCTTGTACCGACTTGCCCCACAACGAGGACATTTATCTAGACCTTCGAACGTTTCACCACGAAAAAGGATACAATGGTTGGGGCATGCATGGATCTTTTCAACACCCATTGTTAATGGACTTATGACCTTCTTAGCATGGTATGTGTTGGAGGGAACTAAGTTCGGCATTGGCAGCACAGATGACAGAAGATGCAACAGCTCGTCAAAACTGCAGTCTGACCAGCCGTACTTAGCCTTCAGGATGAGTAGCTCAAGCACAAAACGGAGCAGTGTCCAATGTGTTGGACAGCCCTTCTCAACACCATACACAGTCTCCTTGGATGCTGTTTTCACCCACTCTAGATTTTTCTAGACCCTTCTTCTGTTGTAGTATTTCTGGCCCAATGGCCCGAAGCATTTCCTCTAAGTTGTCAAAGTTTTCTGCATCCTCCTCACATGCTCCAACATCATTATTGTCAACACCGCCAACATCCCCATCATTATTGACGACACCACCGGCATCATCACCACGTGATTGTTCATTTGCTGAATCATGTTGCATTTGTGCTTCAAACATGTCTGCGTATTGGGACAACAATTGGCCTTCTTCAGCATCATCTTCTTGGTCATCATCGTTGCCATCAAGAAACATTACTTCACCATGATGAAGCCATACTGTGTAGTTCGGGACAAATCCTCGCCTAATCAGATGTGATCTGATGATTTCCACATCATAAGTTGCTAAGTGGTTCTTGCAATCTTTACAGGGACAAATAACTGAACAAATATTTCCTGCTGACAACGTCTTTACATGATTCACCACGATTGTAATAAATTTGTCCACCTCATCAGCATAGGCTTGTGAGTACCTTGGCAAACCATACATCCAAGTAGCTCTATTCTCCATCTTTACATAAATAAAAAAATTAATTAGTTGAGAATAATTATTAGCAACAATTAATAAGTAACAATTATTGTCTACCATTATTAGCAACAATTAGTAGCTATCATTATTAGCAATAATTGTGTTAGAAATGATAATTCGACATAATTAATAGTACCAATTATTATCTACCATTATTAGCAACAATTAATAAGTAACAATTATTATCTACAATTATTAGCAACTATTATTAGCTATCATTATTAGTAATAATTGTGTTAGAAACGATTATTAGTCATAATTAATAATACCAATTATTATCTACCATTATTAGCAACAATTAATAAGTAACAATTATTATCTACCATTATTAGCAACAATTATTAGCTATCATTATTAGTAATAATTGTGTTAGAAATGATTATTAGACAAAATTAATATTACCAATTATTATCTACCATTATTAGAAATAATTAATATTAACAACAACTAATAGTTTACCAATAACTATTCATGCCAACCACATTCCAAATTCATGAAACAAAAACAAAAAAAGGAAACCCTAGATCTAGAATGCCTTCTCTCCATACATGAAACTACAATTAATCTCCAATAAAATCAAGCTATATCACCTAATTGATGGTGCAAGGTGGTGTCTCTACCTATTCTACACTAATAGCATCGTAGATAAGCTCTAATTTGGTCAACACAAAGCTCAAGCTCCATGGAAGAGAGAGAAAACCAAAATGTAAATTGCTCACTAACCAACCAACAAAACATGGATTAGAGGGTGGGAATAGCATTTTCTTACCTTAAAGAAGTTCCCCACCAAAGGATTTAAGTTCAAAACCTCCCCCCCTTCCTAGAGTGATTTTAGGGAGGTGCCCAAGGCCTCCCAAACCTTTTTTTGCGAGTCGAAGTGAGTGGCTCGGGGAGGAAGAACAGTAGGCTGGCCACTTATGGTACAGACCACTCCCCTACAGTGCCTCCCCCACTGTAAGGGCGGCTGGTAACACCAACCACCCCTACAGAGAACACTGCAAGGGCGGCTCACTCCCTGGTTGGCTGCCCACCCACTGTAAGGGCGGTTTAAATGTTAGCCGCCCCTACAGTGTGGGGGGGCGCTCTCTTAGCAAGTTTTTCACGTAGTGTCATGCGAGAGCAGAAACGAAGGAACGACGTGAGGTGGGACGAACAGACCTCATAATAGATGAGTCCTTGCATGGTGATTTGCTTGATGACCACACGTAGCAGCGTGGCCCATTAGTCTACCACCTCTGCAAAAAAGAAGGAAAACTATCCAAATTATTTTATAGATTTTTATTAATTTTTGAAAAATGTAAAATTATAATAAAACTATCCAAATTATAAGAGTTTAAAATCAAAAGCGACCACTTAGGCAGTCAAGCCATCATATTTGAAACCATATAATTCAACGAAATCATGAAGGATTTTAAACAACCATCGATAAGCCAAGATCGTACATGATCAACACAAACACATCAC